>NC_091246.1:17640000-18265000 GCF_042477335.2 Ovis canadensis | reverse complement strand
CACACATGGAAACCAGGGGAAGCCACAAGAAACATGGCAGCTTACCTCCCTTTTCCTTTCAAGGGTTGTGTTTTAGTCAAAACAACCAACTTTCTTTCCAAACACTGAGCAGATCAACAAGGGCACTTATGTATTTATCTTCTCCCATTTGTCCCAGAGAAACTCTTAGATAATGAGTCACTGGTGGCAAAGGTGACTTGACTTTGTGTTACACTGAAAGAAGTGGGGGGCCCTTGCTGCCCAGGGCCAGGGAATAAGCGGGACACAAGGAAGAAGCTGCCAAGAAAAATGTATATTGTTCAGCTGAAGAGTTTCTACCATGTGAGCAACAGAATATCACATGCTTTCAATTATTTTTTAACCCTAGACAAAAGGCAGGCCAGTGAGGTAAGAGGAAACAGCTATAACCAGACTGTGAGTTTAGAGGCAGCTTCAAATGTTAGATCCCTGCTCTGCCTTTTCTAGGGCTGGCAGAGAGCACAGGGCAAGTCACCGTCAGCTAACAGGACTCAGGAAAGATGGCAATGGACTTGCAGGGCAGTTTCTGCTTCTCATTCTGCCTCCTGGAAGAACCCCAGGAGACCCAACTTCTCCACCTACAGAGAGGTCACCAGCATTCATAACCAGAGTAACAGATGGCAGCCTGGAAGTAGGCTTCTCCTCCTGAAAGAAGCTGGAAAGCCAGTCCTCTTCGGTCAGACACACAGCAGCAGGATTGCAAAGAACAGGATCGAAAGTAACACGCTAGGTAACATGTTGACAGAGCTGAATCTCGGTGCTTTTTGTACTTCCCAAAGATTCTGCATTTTCCTTTGTGAACATGCAATACTTTATTCTTGCTGTTGTTGTTGTTCACTCGCTAAGTCATGTCCAACTCTTTGTGACCCCATGAACTCCAGCATGCCAGGCTTTTCTGTCCATCACTATCTCCCTGAGTTTGCTCAAACTCATGTCCACTGAGTCAGTGATGCCATCCAACCATCTCATCCTCTGTTGCCCCCTTCTCCTGCTACCCTCAATCTTTCCTAGCATCAGGGTCTTTTCCAATGAGTCAGCTCTTTACATCACGTGGCCAAAGTATCTAAGTATTTATTCTTAGAAGACATAAAGTGAGCTTTGATATTTGAGAAAAATCATAAAAACACCAAAAAAAATGAGTTAAAGAAGCAATTCATAATAAGGCTGGACCAAGTCTGAGAAAATTTTGCCACAAATTATTCCCAATGTCTTATACATTAAGGCCTGTGCGGTTTCTGACCATCACTCCCTGACTCAGCTCTCTACACAATGGGCTCCAGACCATTGGTTCCTCTTTTCCAGTCTATTCTGAAACAAGGCTGGGTGTCAGAAAGGCAAGCACACGCTGACTGGGAGGCAGAGAAGTGCTTATCCGCTAATTTTGTAAGTCAGGCCCTCTGATCTTATGACAAAGGTGATTCTGTTAAGTAGGAAGTTAGGCGATTCTAATACACTTGTAAACATGTGGACCCAAAAGGCAAACTCAACATTTATCAGGAGACTCTATTCCCAAAGTTGAACTCAAGGGGCTAGAAGTTCACAAGGCAAAAATCCAAATTAGGGGTACCAGCTTCTCCCTTTCAGTTGGTAAACAAATGTTCTGGTAAAAAGACTGTCCAGCTTTATTACTGAAGAAGAAATAAGGAGAAGTTGCTATAAGGCAAACACAGTACGTGGAAGACAAGGAGGAATCATCTCCTCTACTAATGAGTCATTAACTCGGAACCTAGCGTAACAATTGGAGAAAGTCCTAGGCTAGACATCGGGCCTTTAGCTACAAGCTAATTAACCCTGAGACATCCACGGGTCTTGGTTTCTTCATCTTTAAAGTAAGGAGATCAAACCAAGTAATTTTAAGGTCACAGATGCTTCTAAAGTTGATTTTACATTTTTTATGACATTCATATCAAATGGACTCTCTGAATCAAGTTCAGGGTGTAAAAAAGTCATAATGGATGGTCTGCCCCCTCGAACTGAAAAGATATGACTTACCTCTTGGGCCAGATTCCCGAGACTATCCAGCAAAGCTTTTGTGGCTTCACCCAGCTCCTCGCTCGGGAAGAGAGATGTAGAGTTAAGTTTTGTCTGCAACGAGAAATAAATAACTGTTTCTAAACTCAATGTAAACCTGAAATCTCTATTTAAAACTAAACAAGTTGATTAAAACTATTCATAATCTTCAATTTGAAACACAAGAAACCCACTCTTAACCAAAATAAGACACTAAAATTATTCTATGCCAGGGGCCAGCCTTCCCACACTCCCGGTCCTCTGATGGGCCCAGGCTTTCCTTTAAATGACACACACCAGTAGGTCTCTGTGACACAGCTCACCAGCTGTGTTAATGTTCATTCCTTCCATGAAGCAATCATGAGCAAAACCAGGTGGGGGGCTTTTTGTTTGCTTTGCCTTTCTCTCTTCAAGTTCACATTTTACCTAAAGGCTACCATATTGAAAGTTGAACCTACACAGAGACCTTGGTAAGGAAAACTTACAAACAGAGGTCTTAATTGGGAGACATAGGAGGTAAAAACTATTTCCTTTCACTTTTGGGGGCTTGGATACTATAAAATACAGAGAAGAAACTGATGTAAATCAGATTTAATATTACAAATTAATAAGGAAAGATAGGCTATTCAACCAGAGAAGGTGATGGCACCCCACTCCAGTACTCTTGCCTGGAAAATCCCATGGACAGAGGAGCCTGGTAGGCTGCAGTCCATGGGATCGTGAAGAGTCGACACGACTGAGCAACTTCACTTTCACTTTTCACTTTCATGCATTGGAGAAGGAAATGGCAACCCACTCCAGTGTTCTTGCCTGGAGAGTCCCAGGGACGGGGAAGCCTGGTGGGCTGCCGTCTATGGGGTCACACAGAGTCGGACACGACTGAAGCGACTTAGCAGCAGCAGCAGGCTATTCAACCACTGTTGCTGAGACAAGTAGTTACTCATCTAAGAGAGTAATTTTTCCATCTTACACCACTACATGAAATTAAATTCTTGGTAGATTGAACAGCTAAAACTAAAAATGAAAGTTAAAAGATATACAGGAGAAAATGTATTTATGAACTTGGGGTAAGGAAGGTCTTCTTAAAATACAGAAGTCCAAATCAAAAATGGGGATTAAACTTCTGAAAGTAAAAACTACGCACCAAAGACACCATGAACAAAGTGAAAAAAACAAGCCAAAGACTAGAAGAATGGATTTTTTTAAAAAAATTTTAGAATAAAAATGGAATGCCAAGCCATCAGTTAAAAGTAACCAGATGCCACATTTATCAACATACATAAATCTCAAAAACATAACACTGGGTGAAAAAGACAAGTTGCAGATCAACATGCACCCATACATAATATGAACGCATGCAAACCAATACAGTATATTGTTATTAACCGAATGTGAATATATATACAGTTGGATAAAAATACGCAACTTCAAGATACCAGCTATCTTTGAGGAAAGAGGGGAATATACAGATGACAGCAACTATATCTGTAGTGTGTTATTTCTTGAACTATTTCATAATTTTCTTTTTAATTCAAGGAAAAATAAGGAAAAAGGAAGAGGGAAGGAGATTGGCAGGAATGAAGGATAGGAATATAGGTTAGGTTGAATATATATCAGATTCGAAAGATGTCTAACTTCCTTGAACAAAATTAACCCCAGGCAAGATGCCTTGAAAAAGGCCACACAATAAAATCTGAGAACCAAGTGACTGCACCAACTATTAACTGTGGTCTCTTGCTCATATTTACTTGACAAAGGCAGACAGAGCTTGCCAATAGTATTTCCAAAGAGCTCCAGTAACCCATTCACAGTTTGGAATTCCTACTACTATTTTTCATAACCAAAAGTATTCTCTTGGCTATAAATTCATAGAGGTCCCCATTGAGCTCCCCTGCACAGGAGGCAAGATTTTCTTATATGAAGGAAGACAGGGATAAAGGGGAAAATTAAATCTTTAGTGGAGACTATACATTCTGTGTTAAGCTAACAGGAATTCATGTATTATTCAATATTTTAAGATCATAACTAAATACTATACTAGCATTATAAGAAGAACAGACAAATGAATATTATATTACTCAAAGCCCTTACCCATTTCGGTAATATATGTTAATCACAACACTGCAACATTTCCTAAAACCATGACATTCTGGAGCACTGGCTCCATAATGATAAAAGCCATTATGCCATCCTTTCTGGGCCTAATAGATGACTTCTTTATATTCTTTTTATCCTCCTTAAGTTTTTCCTTCCACATGAATTCTCTTTTTCTTTTCTAAAACTGAAGTAACAATGGTTTATAACATTATATGAATTTCATGTGTTCAACATATTTCTATTTCTGTGTATGCTGCAGCATGTGCCCCACCAAAAATTTAGTTTAAATTGTAAAAGACTGAATTTTTTTTTTAAAAAAAAGCAATAACTTATCAGTCGATTCGATTTTAATTTCTGAGTTGGTGTTTTATTTCAACTCACTGTCCAGCACAGTTCCTGGCACATAATAACTAGGCACCCAAGAAATGTGGAAGAAAAGTAAAAAGCAAAGGAAAGACCACATCAGGAGGGCGAGAAATGGACTGGTGTGAGTCCTGCTTCAAAGATCATTCAAATTCACAAACATACTCTGTTTCATATTCACCTCATCAAGTCACTCACATCTGCAGCCTTAAGGTGGCTCCCCTTGCTCCAAGGATGAGGCCCAATAGCCTACAAAGGCTAAATGAACATTTCCCTCTGCACCTTTGTAGTGTCATGTCTTACCATTCCTCTCCCCATCAAACTCCCCGTAGCTACATCTGATCCATTCTGACCTACTCAGTCATGCACAGTTCCTCTAAATGCCACCTTCTCTTGCCTCTTTCCTCGGAGCCCCATGCATACATCATGTCCTCTGCATGGAAAATTCTTCTGTCTTTACCTGGCTAACCTCTATATTCTTTCGGTTCCAACTTAGAGGATGTTTCTTTCCTAATCCTCAAAGACTAGGTTAGGACACCCCATCAGAGGTCTCCTGATGCACAGCACCCAGCAGAGAGGCTAACACTCTGAATAGCATCTCTTTACTTTCTTTGTCCCTCCTCTCCCCAGCAGCAGGGAACACAGATCTATACCTTGTTTACCACTGCCTCCCTGACCCGCTGTGTGAGGATTTCCTGAAAAAATGAAGGGTTTGTTTATAGATAATAGCTATACAAAGGGACAAGTGGGAGAGATGACTATTAATGCATTAGAAGTGGTAGCCAGATAGAAATACAAGACAGAGTATCTGTGAAATTAAAACGTAACTGGAAATCCTTTTAAGCTTAAAAAAATCTTATCCACACTCAAAATTTTGCAGGGACTCCACTACTATAATGAGACATGCTTGTACATATATTTGAATAGTATTCTCAATATAAGACACAATTTTGTTTTCTCCTTGCAAATGCATGTTTTAATGTGTGCATTGTACATTTCAAACTCCCCTGAAATACTCTTATAAAGCAGACTACAATTTCTGCTTCACTTTGCCCATATTCAGAAAAGCCAACTCAGGGCTAGGATTTATATGTTTTACTTCCAATTGAAAATAAGTAAGCCACATACCAGGTACAAAGACTATCATCACCCAAAGCAATTACTGTCTCTTTGCAGTCATTCACATGACAATAACAATTGTACTTTGAGGAACATTTTAATAATTTTTATTAAAGTAGGGAATTATAACTCATGTCTAAGGACAGTACTAATCTTTTAAAAGCAATTCAACAACTTAAATATTAAATTTTAAATTATATGTGAATTATACATTAAAATATTTCATTTTTGCTATTTCTAAACATAGTTAAATATACCTACTACCACATAATTCAGGATCAAAAATCAAGCCTTTATCTTAGACATGGCAAGAAAAAAATTATACTATTTCAAGTAAACTAATTATATTATTTCAAGGAAAAAATAGTATGTTTGAGGCAAAAACATCTGTCTATTTGGAGTTGAGTCATAGTAACACACTGCTTAGTTCAGTAATTTATCCCCAGTTCTGTGTTTCCCCTGTTCTCCCACAAATTAGGTGAACAGAGTCTAAAACAGTAAATCCCTGAGACGTGTCATTCTACAATTTACCAAATGATAGCAATTGCAATTGCTTGCCAGGCAAAAGCACATGTTGTAAACAGGTGGGCAGTAAAATTATACAAAACCAAACAAAACCTGATACTTCCCACAAGAGTCTGTGTTTCAGGCAGGAGGAGAGGGAAAACCAAGTGTTTTTTCCTGCAAAACATTGTCACTGCATGTGACAAACTGAGAAATACCTAATCCCCAAAAGCTATGAGCCAAGCTGAGTCCTTATCAAAGGGTCAAGAAGACGCTAAACAAAAACCCTTCAAGATAAGAATGACTGTTCACTCCTCTTATGCCTGCTCTTTCTGTCCCTGCACAGTCCAGCTGGTCACTTGGGCACTAGTCCTCTGGGCACTTCAGGGCACCACTCACCTTACCTCCTTTGTCCCATGAACAGAGTTCCACCTTTGCAAGAGTGGACTACATACATCAGAAGATACAGAAACAGAACACTTTGTTCCATGGAGACAGAGCTTTCTGTTTTCGGATGAAGGTACCACCAGAAGTCAAGACAATCTAGTCACATAGTTGTGCAATGTCTAAGTTGTTACTGCAATAAAGGTCAGTCTGTATGCCTGTCCTTGCTAACTCAAATCAGATACCATTTCCCTTGCCACAAGGATCAGACACCATCTTCACATCACTGAGACAGGACTAGAGCCCAAGTGTACTTAACCACACAGACTTTCACTGGGGATCACGGTGTTCCACATTGAACAAGCTGTTGTTAGGGAGCTGCTGGGAAGGGCAGCCCTCACTTTACAGAACCCAGAACCTGTGAAAAATTCCTCAAATTCCCAATCTCAGCCTTAAAGTTGGTTCTCAGTGTTCACTGGAATGAAAGTACCATGTGGACCTTGTCTGTCTTGTTCATGGCTGAAACTTCAATGCCTTCAACCAGTAACTGGTACAAAGCAGACAGACAGTAATTATGTGTTAGTTTTGTTGATGAATATCTCATGCCTTGTTTAGAGATGCTCTGCTTCCCAAAGTTATCGTTCTATTTGGTTATGCATGACAAACTTTAATGAGTAGTGTTTACTGTGCCTTAGAGTCACTCTCAGAATACAAGCAAGAAAGTACACAGGGCTGGAATAGGACTGATAAAAAAAGCCAAGGGCACTGAAGATACACTTCAAAGACTTAATGAAATATTGTTCCAATGTATGTTCCAATCCAAAGGCAGTTATGGCAGAATGAACACTCTCCCTGAAGCTGTCCACATGCTAATCTATAGAATATGTCAATCAGTTATATCACACAATAAAATGCACTTTCAATTCAGTGCAGTCATTCAGTCATGTCCGACTCTTTGCAACCCCGTGGACTGCAGAACTCCAGGCTTCCCTGTCCATCACCAACTCCCCAAGCTTGCTCAAACTCTTGTCCATCAAGTCGGTGATGCCATCCAACCATCTCATCCTGTCGTCCCCTTCTCCTCCCACCTTCAATCTTGCCTAGCATCAGGTCTTTTCCAGTGAGTCAGTTCTTTGTATCAGGTGGCCAACGTATTGGAGTTTCTGCTTCAACATCAGTCCTTCCAATGAATATTCAAGGCTGATTTCCCTTAGGATTGACTAGTTCGATCTCCTTGCAGTCCAAGGGACTCTCAAGAGTCTTCTCCAACACCACAGTTCAAAAGCATCAATTCTTCGGTGATCAGCTTTCTTTGTAGTCCAACTCTCACATCCATCTATACACGACTACTGGAAAAACCACAGCTTTGACTAGATGTACTTTGTCAGCAAAGTAATGTCTCTGCTTTTTAATATGCTGTCTAGGTTTGTCATAGCTTTTCTTCCAAGGAGCAAGCATCTTTTAATTTCATGGCTGCAGTCACCATCTGCAGTGATTCTGGAGGCCCCCAAAATAAATTCTCTCATTGTTTCCCCATCTATTTGCCATGAAGTGATGAGACTAGATGCCATGATCTTCGTTTTTTGAATGTTGAGTTTTAAGCCAACTTTTTCACTCTCCTCTTTCACTTTTCGCAAGAGGCTCTTTAGTTCTTCTTTGCTTTCTGCCATAAGGGTGGTATCCAGATGTAAAAAGTAATGAACATTAATGACTGATTCCTAGCACTGATTTATAGAAGAAAATGTCTACATTACCAGCCACTGTTTTCAAGCACATAATTTATATCACTCACATAAATTATTAACTTCTTTTTATTGAGCATCTAATGTGTAGTGGCCCTATGCCAGGCTTTTCATATATGTGAGCAATAATCACAGCAAAGGGCAAACTACATTATCACTATGTGAAAGAATAGGAAACTGAGGCTTAATTTATCTAAGGTAGCACAACTGGTAAAATGCTGAGGTAGTATTTGAACCCAGAAACAGCTGACCCCAAGCCTACACCCTTTCTACTCTGCCACACTTCCCCACTGTTGTCAAAATACTGTGGTCCAAGTGGTCATCAGAGGACTGAAGAAGACCCAGGAGAAAGAATCAGAATATCTTGACTGAAAAACAGAGAAACAGCCACACCAAGAAGAAGAGAGAAAGAGCAGAAATGTTTCAAAGCATGTCTCTCCTCGAAACCCACTTTTGGTGCAGAAATACATATTGACAGAACAGTTTCTGTCTCTCCCACCCCCTAATGTTGGTTGCTGCTCCTGTTGTATTTCTTGGCACAATTAACTGCCTGTGTACAAGCAGGTCTCACAGCACACCCATCTGCCATCACCAATACCAAAATTCCAACCAAATGGCTAAAGCAAAAGGCTGCTTAATATAAATCAAATATCAATCCCAGTGCTCCAATTAAGGCACTGCTTTAAGAGTCACATTTCAAAATGTTTGGAAGTCATTTCATCCCAATGGTATCTCCTAAAACATCTTTACACAGAGCCATCCTGGCCACTCACCATGTTCTGATTCAAGAGCCCCATTTTCTGATTTTAGGAAGAGAGATCTCACAATAACAGCTGACAGGCAGGAGCAGAACCTGAAATGCTCCTATGCCCAAGAGATGTGAAGGAAGCATATGGCAGCCACCCTAATCAACACCTGCCGTGAACCAACTGGTCTACAAGGCTCCACCACAACACGACAGGATGGGCTGTGAAGTAGCTGACAGTTCTGACAGTACATTTCCACACTCCCAATCACACTAATTTTCCCAACTAGGGAGAGATTTTTCAAGTCAAACCCTAAGCTATTGACTGTCAGATTATGAAGGCTTTGCTGTCTTTCTACTTAGAGTATAATTCAGAAATTACATAATTGGAGGGATTTTACTGGGCTGTGCATACAGTAGGTGTTTAATGAGTAAACAGAAATGAAACAATGAATGGGCACCAGAGTAAATTTATTCTGTCTTCTAAAAACACCCATCTTTCCAAAGTTCAAATCATCCCAGCTGAAAGGGTGAACATTTCTGTCTTGTAGCGAAGCAAAGCAAAACAACCAAAATAGTCCAAGGAAATGAGCTAGTATTTGCAACAACCTTTGACTCTGACTCATGATGCAGAAAGTGCCAACAGGCTGCAAGTGTCTTCACAGGTGAGCTTATCCGACTAGGCCAGTTATCTGGGGCTGCAAACATCTCTGTAAATTATACTACAGAATCACAGACCACTAGAAAAAAACAACTCAGTAAATTTTTTAAAACGTTGAAATAGAAAATACTATTTCTGGAAGAGAACAAAAACAGATCTTAAGCATTGAGGCTAAGCCCTTCACACTGACGGGGGCCACAATAAAACCTGCCAGGCAAGCAGCAGAATTCTGTTTTACTACTCCCTTCACTTCAGGCAGAGAATCAAGCAGGATCCAAGGACTCTTCAATGGCCAGTCAAGAGTGTAAACTCTGGGATGTGTTTCTAAGGAACATTCTAGGAGATGATCCAGGTACAGGGTCTAGAAACCGAACCTTCTTAATACCCCAGGAGGGCCCATCTTTCTCTAGAGAAATTATGGTGTGCAAAGTCCCAGAAATTTCCAATCTCTTTCTATTAGAACGAGGAAGTTCTCTTTCCAGGCATGTTCTTCTTCCAGGGCTTTTCCCCTGGTTTTAAAAGAGCCTACTGACAATCAGGGAGCTGTCTGGTAAGCAGGAAACCTGAACGCTGGATGGATGCTAAAGGATGTTGTTCACAAGGCATTTTACCAGAGCTCCCAGAAAACCTAAAGAAAGATACTTATTCTGGAACTAGGCACAGCACTGACAACCAGAATGCTCAGACTTAGTCCTATTTTTGGACTAGAAATGAATGTGTATTCTCATGGACTGCTTCTTTGAACGAGTGATTCCCAACTGATAATCAGACTTCGTTGGTATTTTTTAACCTCTGAAAGCAATTTTGTCATTTTTTAAGTTAATTATTGCATACGCTCCCATTCAATCCCAGGGTTTTCCCACTGAGACATCTCAGTGTTTCCTTTCTGATACGCTTTTTAAAATGGACATCCATCTTCCCATTAATGGTTTTGAGACTTTTTTTTTTAATCTAGAGAATTCCTTCTTCAAATGAACCTTTACAACATTAAAAACCATAAAGAAAGTAGGTCTTCTCTGAAACAGATTTGGACTCAGAGCCACACCCAACTCACTCTTCCCTTACTGACTCTTGGGGAGATGGCTCGGAATCTGAGCCAATCACATCGCCAACTCCCAGCCAACCCTATGTTTCTACAAAAATAGAGTCATGCTGTCCAGGGAAAAATGTCACATCCTAAAAGCTTCCCTACACAGCAAGCCTACTCACCACGATTGGCTTCAGGATATCCAAGTTGGAACGAAGCACCTGCTCTGCTGTGTTCAGTTTCTCCCTTGGCAGGCTGCAAAACCTAGAAACTTCTTGGTCACCAAGTCGAATCACCTCTCCCAATTTTGATCCATTGCACAGACTGGTCAAATGTAACTGGTAGCCTTGCAAAAATACCTATAAACATTTCATGCAAAGAGAGAGAAGTAAAACTAGATTACACAGATGGGAAGCAGGGTCCTTGAAGCCTCTTGGGGACACTTCATATCAATATCGCTTTGAGGAATGGACACTACTATACCCTGTCCAGAGCACTGGGTCTCTACTGAACTTCAGGATAAAGCAAGGCATGATGCTACAGGACATTCAAAACCAGAATGTGGCATTTGACTCATCACCTCCACACTCTTCTCCTTGGGAAGGGAAATCCTGAGTCTAATTCTTTTTCTCAAAAGTGGGACACATGACTCAGCAAATAGGAATCTGGAGTCTGAACTCCCCAAACCACTCGTTAGAGAAAATAGAAAGTTCTCATTATTTTGAAATAAATGATTATTTTAAACTGGGGTTGGACTAAATCGTGGGGGAAAACGTATTTATACTATTTATTTGTAGATAAAGATATTTAACTAATGCATATAACTATGTTCAAACAATTTCAGAATGTGGAACTCTTCCTTTTACTTGTGTCAAAGCAGAGTACTAGAAAGTCAATCCTCTTATCTCATTGACAGATAAGAATGACTTAGAACTGGCCTACACATTATAGCAAAGAACTTCTCCTTGGCCATATCTTATGTAACTAGCTTTACTGGATCTAACACTTCTTCACAAATGGCCCTTACTGTGTCAGTTAGGCAACAGTTCAATAAGATGAGAGACCTTGTTTTTTCATGTTCCTTTTGTGTCCTCAGTGCTGGAACATGTGGACAATAAACATTTGTGGAACGAATGAATGAACGACTCAGACTCTATTACTCTGTTACAACATGCTCTGTTTGTTTCAATTAAGGCAGCCTGACCTGCTCATGGTACAACCTCCTGGGAGTGATGGACCAGAAGCTTCTCAGGACCCATGCAGCTCTCCAACACTGCAGAGCACTTGGTCTGTCATGGTTTCCATTAAGTTCCCACCTACTGCCAGATACTCAAGTACACTTTGCTTTTCCTCTTTTCTCTGACTAGCCCTTGCTGCTAGCTGACCTTTAGTATTTGTGTTTAAGACAGTGATAACGGTGACTACAGAGACTAATTACCTTGCAAGGACCACTTCCATATTTAGGATGCCCCTTATTTTAAACTGGTGGGATGTGATAAGAAATTGGCAGGGGGCAATGGAAATCATGCTAATGATTTTTGTAAGCCTGCTGCCTTTGGCCCATCTCCCAACCGCAGAATTGGTAAACACAGGCATATTTTCCTAGTTTCATAAGGGCAAGCAATAAGAACATTTTTCTAATTTTAAAAATTCTATATCATGTAAAGCAAAGATTTTATTTTGGGGCATAAACAGTTCCACTACTTCTGCTTATGGCAAAGTCAAGCTAGTATATAAACATGAGACAGGGTAAGGAAGCAGTTCCCCTTTCTACCAGAGAATAAACTTGAGAAGGTCCTCTGGAAATCAATAACTATGCAATCTGGGCCTGCTGCCCACTGCATAGGAGCCGGATGATTATCTAACAATGCTAGAGGAAAGTTCTTTAAAATCTAAGGTTAAAATCTTACTAAACACTAATATTACTTCCTGATTATAAATTTTTTAAAAAATTAAGCATATTCTCCTTAATAACAGATATCTTTCTATTTATTTTTTAAATTTTAAATATTTTTACTTTTTTATTTAATTTCTATTTACTTATTATTTATATTCTATATTTTCTAGATATCTTTCTCATCTATCTTTAAAAGAAACATTACAAATAGATAGCCAGTGGGGATTTGCTATTCTGATGCAGGGAGCTCAAATCTGGTGCTCTGTGGCAACATAGATGGGTGGGAAGGAGTGGGAGGTAGGAAGGAGGTTCAAGAGGGAGGGGACATATGTATACCTATGGCGGATTCATGTTGATATATGGCAGAAACCAACACAATATTGTAGAGTTATCCTCCAATTAAAAAGAAATAAATTTTTAATTTTAAAAAAGAAAGCACTACATTTTAAAAATCTGTTTTAGATTTTATAGACAAGAGACACTTTAGGTAAGAATCCTCAACCCAAGTTATTGTTTCAGAACTGTGAGTTTTTTTTTTTTAATGCTTAATTCATCTTAAATTCATCTCCCCTTTAGGAAGACGTTATCAACACATGCCTGGGCTTCCCTTGTGGCTCAGCTGGTGAAGAATCCACCTGCAGGAGACCTGGGTTCGATCCCTGGGTTGGGAAGATCCCCTGGAGAAGGGAAAGGCTACCCACTCCAGTATTCCAGCCTAGAGAATTCCATGGACTGTATTCCATGGGGTCTCAAAGAGTTGGACACAACTGAGTGACTTTCACAAACAAAATAAAAAAACAAAATCAATACATGCCAGTTGACAGGCAGGAAATCAGGTTTATTTCAACCAGTTGGCCCATGACACGAGGTTACACCTTCCACTCTCTGGATGGTGTGGCAGGGCCAGCCTGAGAAGGGAGGTAAAAATAGGTGATACGGCATTGGAGCCGCCAACCTCCTTCAGCACCATTACAAAGACAGGAGTTTATTCACTTCCTTCCAGGTGCTCTCGTATAATGTCATTGCCACGAGCCCCACCAGGGAAGGTGAAGATAGCAGCTTACCTTGCGGAGACTGACATCAGCCCCCAGCATCTTGTCCACAGTTGGCCTTGGCAGAGAGAGGTTGTGATGCAGGAATCCAGAGAAGGTTTCACTGTCTACCAGGAAGTCCTGAAGTTTCAAGCCTGCAGGAGAAATAGTGTTTCATTTTCATTTCATGAGTAACTAAACAGAAAAAAAAAAAAAAAAGCACAATGGAGCAAAATATCCTAATATTGACTGCCTCATTTTAAAGCAATTGAGCACACAGAGAAGTGAGGTTCAGGGAGTTTTGCTTTAACAGCAGAGACATGAAAAGAGTGCTTTCTGAAGCTGTGAAGAGCGACACTACTGTACACATACACACACACAGCCTCTTCTCCCTTTTCCAAGAATAAGTAAACAAATCTGAGATTTGTGACCCTGACCCCACAGCTCCTATCTCCCCAATGCCATCTCAGACAGCTAAACTCAGAGATACTTAAAACCTTATTCCCATAAGCCCAAAGGGCTGATTTCTTCTTGATGCAAAACAGTGGTTCTGAAACTTGAAGAGGCATCAGAATCACCTGCAGGGCTTGTGAAAACTGGTCCCCTGCCCCCCAGAGTTTCTGATTCAGCAGCCTGGGGTGAAGCTGGATAATTTGCATTTCTAACAAGCTTCCAGACGATGCTGTCACCTGCTGGTCTGGGGCCCACCTTTAGAGAACCACGCCCACCTTTAGAGAACCACGGGTGCAGAGAATTATGCATATCAAAGTGCTTTCACAGGCCTGACTTCATTTAGTTCCAGACGTGGAACACGTGATTACAGAGCTCCCACACCCAGGTCGGCCCCTGCTTTAAGAAAATATGCATGCACACATTTTAAAAATCAACACTACTAAATGATTGTATTGCTGCAGGGTTTCCTACAGAATCACTTTAAATAATAAGCCCTCCAGGTACATTTAGAAAAGGTTCCAATCCAGTGTAGTGAAGCAGAAAAAGCACTAGCCAGAAATCCAATTTTAGTCCCTAGAGTTGGAGGCTGTGCCTAAGTGGTATCAGTTGGATACTTCATATCATCTTTCCGAATTTCAGCTTCTTTATCTCCAAACAGTGAGGTGACCAGATGCTTTGTGGGTCCCCCTTACTGGAATGCTCTCATTTTCTCTTCCATATTTCATTTGAGTGTCCACTTCTCCTTCTGCCCCTCTCTCATAATAACCCAACTTCATTCAATAAAGAGAAGGCCAGCTCATCAAGACCTGATGACTGGCCAGACATCACTGAGAGACTGCAGCCCACAGGCCCTGGCATGAACCGACCTCTAGGGGGCAAACCTAGCAAACTCAAATCACTTAACTGATGAGAAATAGATGTCTGATCTGAAAACGGGGCTGTGAGGTGAGGCTTAAAAAGAGAACAGGAGTTAATCCTGGGAGCTAAGGGGGTGATGTGCAGAGATAAAGTAGGAGGAGGTCTCAAAACCCAGCCAGACTTTCATCAGTGCTGTCTGATTCAGGCATGTTCTGCTAAAGTAAACTTTTAATGATCTCAGTTGGTAAAGAATCTGCCTGCAACGCAAGAGACCCAGGTTCAATCCCTGGGTCAGGAAGATCCCCTAGAGAAGGAAATGGCAACTCATTCCAGTATTGTTGCCTGGGAAATCCCATGGACAGAGGAGCCTGGTGGGCTACAGTCCATGGGGTTACAAGAGCTGGACATGATTTAGCAACTAAACCACCACCACAGAAGGGCACACTGAGCATGACTCACATCTCTAGAGAAACAGTTCTCTGGCTACACCTTATTTGGCTAACTCCCAGTTATTCCCCCGGAGAAGGCAATGGCACCCCACTCTAGTACTCTTGCCTGGAAAATCCCATGGATGGAGGAGCCTGGTAGGCTGTAGTCCATGGGGTCACTAAGAGTCGTGCACGACTGAGTGACTTCACTTTGACTTTTCACTTTCATGCATTGGAGAAGGAAATGGCATCCCACTCCAGTATTCTTGCCTGGAGAATCCCAGGGACAGAGGAGCCTAGTGGGCTGCCATCTATGGGGTCGCACAGAGTCAGACATGACTGAAGCAACTTAGCAGCAGCAGCAATTATTTCCCATGACACATTTTAAGAAGTGGTCCTGGCCGAGTGAGTGTCCCTCCTGAGAAAAGGTGCTCCTGCAGGCTGCCACCTGCCTGGTGCTCCCCATCACATACGATACTGTCTTCATACCATCTCATTCACTTCTGTAGCTGCCAAACCTCAGAGCATTGAAGATTCACCTAGGGACATGCTAAAATGTAATTTCTTGGGCTGGATTCCCAGAGATCCTGAAATAGTAGCTCTAGAGTGGGGCCTAAGAATCTACGTTTTAATAAGCATCTTCTGTATTTCTTTTTTTTTTTTTTATATATATATATTTTTAATTTTAAAATCTTTAATTCTTACATGCATTCCCAAACATGAACCCCCCTCCCACCTCCCTCCCCATAACATCTTTCTGGGTCATCCCCGTGCACCAGCCCCAAGCATGCTGCATCCTGCATCAGACATAGACTGGCGATTCAATTCACATGATAGTATACATGTTAGAATGGCATTCTCCCAAATCATCCCACCCTCTCCCTCTCCCTCTGAGTCCAAAAGTCCGTTATACACATCTGTGTCTCTTTCCCTGTCTTGCATACAGGGTCGTCATTGCCATCTTCCTAAATTCCATATATATGTGTTAGTATACTGTATTGGTGTTTTTCTTTCTGGCTTACTTCACTCTGTATAATCGGCTCCAGTTTCATCCATCTCAACAGAACTGATTCAAATGAATTCTTTTTAACGGCTGAGTAATACTCCATTGTGTATATGTACCACAGCTTTCTTATCCATTCATCTGCTGATGGACATCTAGGTTGTTTCCATGTCCTGGCTATTATAAACAGTGCTGCGTTCTGAGGACCATCCTTTTGAAAGTGAAAGTGAAGTCGCTCAGTCATGTCTGACTCTTTGCGACCCCATGGACTGTAGCCTACCAGGTTCCTCTGTCCATGGGATTTTCCAGGCAATAGTACTGGAGTGGATTGGATTGCCATTTCCTTCTCCAGGGGATCTTCCCGACCCAGGGATCGAACCCAGTTCTCCCGTATTGTAGACAGACGCTTTCACTTTCACTTTCCCTTAAACTATGCCTCTGAGACACAGAATATGTCTTTTATCTTCGCATCCCAGTGCCCAGATCAGGCAAAGAATTACTGATCAATGAATGGTGACTGGGAAATAAGTACCAGGAGATGGGATCAGGGCTGGGAAGATCTCAGAAGTATCTGAGGAACATCAAAGAAGATTTCCTTTCAGCTGTACAGGCTCAAGAATGGCTCGCAGATATTGGGACGACCCCCAGGCTGCACCCCAAGATAAACAGGACCCCTGGTCACTAGAATTGTATTCCCAGAGACACAAAGTGACACCCTAGATGTCCCAGTATCCCAAAGGTAGGGGTAAACAGGAAGAAGACAGGAAAGTTAGTGGCTTCAACTGCAGTCTGACCTGGAAAGCCTGACACGGACTGTTGTGGAACAATGACAAAACTACCACACCGAGGGGTGAGAAAACTTGGGCTCTGTATCCATTTACTTGCCAGGTCATCTCACCTAGCTGTGTCTCCACTGCCTCATCTGTAAAGGGAGGGGAGGGGGAAAAAAAAAAAACTTCCCTGAGACCCAGGCAGAACAGAATATGCACATGAGCTCACCTGGTCTGTGACCAGGCAGGCCACTCCTGAGAGTGAAAAGCCAGAGCAGGAATCGACCCTGTGCTAGGCAAATTCAGAACAACCTTCTTCCTCCAGAGCAAGGCTGCTAAAGGGTGGAAGGCTGACCCCACTGCACATGTGAGTGTCTAGGTCACAAGCAACATGCTTTAGTCAAAGGGGCATGCACAGTGCGTTTACACGACGTTTCAGTTAAGTCAACAGGCTCCGCTGATGAGAACATCTGGATGTGATCAAACCCCAACCACCTCTCAGTGAATCCTCTGGATGAGGCAGAAGAGCCAAGAGGCTGATGAAACAGTCAGCAACCTTTGGCAGTGCCCATGCACAGGGTGGTGAGGTGGCCATACGGGGTGGCAGCAGGGAATGCCAATGATCCCTGGATATGAAGAACCTGCATTCTGGTCACATGGATACCACACATGTGGATTCAGATTTACATGCCACCAACACCAAGCTGCAGCCAGCATGGGCAGAGGAAGGCAGTGCAGTGTGCACTGTTTTGCAACCTCAGTTCCCATGAAACTCCTGAGGGGGCTTTGCAAAAATCCCAAGGCCCAGGCCACACCCCCTAACAACTTCTGCATGGTTAGAACTTTTGGGGCTAAGACACAGGCATCAGAATTTTATCTGCCATGATGATTCCAGCCAAGTTTGGGAAACATTAGTGAAATGAAAAGTTCAGGGGTATGGGGACAGAATAACTTAACTTTGATTCTGGACTCTGCTGTTTATGAATTGCATGGCTTTGAGAAATTCATTTTGCCTTCCAGAGCCCAAGATTTCTGACCTAGAAGGTAAGGGTTAATAGTACCCACTTTTCAAAGGTAATAGGATTAGAGATGTTGGCATGTAATGCATGAATGCTTCCCTGGTGGCTCAGATGGTAAAGAATCCGCCTGCAATATAGGAGACCTGGGTTCGATTCTTGGGTTGGGAAGATTCCCTGGAGGAGGACATGGCAACCCACTCCAGTATTCTTGCCTGGAGAATCCCATAGACAGAGGAGCCTGGAGGGCTACAGTCCATGAGGTCACAAAGAATCGGACATGACTGAGCGACTTTCACTAACACTAGCTAATGCACGAATAGTGAGCAAGGGGTTCACGGTAGTTGCTCAAAAAATGATAATAGTATTGTGATTATTGAGAAGGGTTTACTTCACTCACCTTGACCAGTGTACCACAATGATGTATAGAGCAAAGGTATGGACACAGACACTTCCCTCAAGGAACTTCCAAGGATGATAAGGGTGATGAAGAGGCAAATCAATAGAAAAAGCAGAGCTCTGGGTGACAGAGCCGAAGGAAGCCAACTCATGGAAGCATTTGACCCAGATGAGGCTTATCTGTTTCAAGGCGGGAGTTAATCTGAACAGACTGAAGCCAGGTTCTGGAAAAGAACAGACAGCCAGAAATCTCCGGAGGCTGCGGCTGAAGAGGAGAAGGTGAGGAAGACCTCCCATGACGAGGGATCATGACACCCTGTAGACATAGTCCCGTGTACCCATGGTTCTCCGCGTTTCCGAGTGAATAAATAAACACACAAGCAGATAAGCATAGAAGAGCTTCTTCAGAACCTAAGATCTGGGGAGTAGGATGGGAAAAGGAAGAGGAAGAGGTACAATGTGAGGCCAGAGTAGGGTGATTTTGTACCTGTGGTCTCAAGTTTTCTCCACTTTTTTTCTTGGCAGGAAAATGAGTAGAGAAGCCAATAATACCAAGAAAGCCCGATATCTGAAATGGCCCTTCTCCTCTTGCCCTAGCTAACTCTTACCCATCTTTAAGATTTGGGCCATGAGTCATCTCCTCCAGGAAGCCTGTCCTGACATGGCGCCCTCAAGCTGGGTCAGGTGGCCATTCCTCCATACCCTAATAGCCTCCTATGTGTGCTTTCCCCGAGCTACAGTTGTCTGAGACCACATCATTTTCTCCAGAAGAACAGAAGTGCTTGAGGGCTAGGACTTACTCAAAAGGACAGCAGTGCCTGGCATGGAGGAGGCATCCCGTCAGTGGTGGATGATGAACACAAAAGAGTGAATCAAGTAATGAACTGAGATGACCTGCTGTGGGGTAGGCATGGGTGAAGCAGGACATGCGTGTGAGACGGACTAGGTCAAGATAGTGAACCTCCTCAGCTGCATCAGCCCAGGGTCTGGAAGACAGTCAGGAATGTGGGAGCTGGAAGCAGGGCATGAGAAATGTCCATAACAGGATAAATGAGGATGACAAGCATCTACCTCACTGCACTGAGCTGAGGGCTAAAAGAGAAATGTACCTGAAGTCGCAGCATAAGGCCTAGAACCAAGGAAAGTCCTCAATAAAGGACTAATAAAGATGGCTAATACCATCATCACTTTCAGGAAAGACACCTCATTAGCTTCAGTGCTAGTCTGATCCTAAAGTATATGCTTTCAGAATAGATAAGAACACAGAAGTGACTTTGCCAACCAAGTCAATATTGAATTTATGATCCACGGTGTG
Organism: Ovis canadensis; assembly: GCF_042477335.2. NCBI lineage: Eukaryota > Metazoa > Chordata > Mammalia > Artiodactyla > Bovidae > Ovis > Ovis canadensis. The sequence continues at coordinate 18,245,160 of NC_091246.1, read as the reverse complement.
TGTGTGTGTGTGTGGGTGTGCATGCGCGCGCGCACGCGTTATGTATTTGCCTGGCTGAGTTCCTGAGTCAGAGAGAATTATGAATTCTTTCTGCTGACACTGTTATAAGGTGAAGAAAAGGTTGAAGCTGACTGGTTTGCCTAATCAGAACTTTAGAAAAGAATAAAGAAATCTAGCATTTTACAGAGAATCAATGGGAATAATCACCTCTACAACATCACTGCAGGGATGGGCATAGATAGAAGATGACTAGTAAGAAAAACCAGTCATTGGACACTAGATAGAAAACACTTAATGGAAAAGACAGTCACTTACTTGGCCATTTAACTCTTTCTACGTGAGCTGACATGACCTCGATTTTCCTATCTGTAATGTGTGGGTTATAGAAGATCTTAGGGATTGTCTTATTGTTGGTACTAAAAAGTACACTTGGGATTAAGCTAAATTGACATTGGACTTGGCATTAGAAAATCTGAATTCAGGTCCCAGCTCAGCTGTTTCCTAACTGTGCAATTGTGAACCTCACTTTTCTCCGTTTCTGAATCTCTCTGGGTCTCAGTTTCCTTAGATGTAAGATGCGCTAGTAACATTCATAGGTTGTTGTGAAAACAAAGATCAAGAAAGTGAAAGTAGTCTTTTGGAGGGAAAGAGCCTCAGGAGTTTACAAGGGTAACTGAGAGGCTATAAATACTGTCACAGAATATGGTCATCAGGGAACTGGACCGGTCACTAAATTAAACATGGGTCCCTGCTGCCCGAAGAGAAGATTGAAAGTCACCATCCAGCAAAAGGCCCCAAGAGTTCTCCTGTTGCCATAACTCCAATGTGGACCAAAATACTTGATCAGCTGAAATCAGCCTCCTTGGTTTTGCCTGGAGAAGCCAGCAGTGGTCTGTCCTTTTCCAGAGAGCTTTGCTTTGTATGCAGGGAGGTAGGGCAAAGAAAAGGAGGGGAAAAAAACAAGAAAGAAAGAAACCAATTCAGGAGCTTGGAGTCCAAAGAACAAAACAAGTGAAATGTGTGTTTGTGGGCTGAGGACAAACAGAACAGAATCCTCAGTTCCTTGCCAGTCCTCAGGGCCGGGCCTCTCTGAGCAGGCTAAGGAAACACTTTCATGGCAGGGGAGAAGGGTGTGGTGGGGAGGATCACTGCACCAGGGGGATACATGGGGTGGATGTGGGGGGATGCTCTCAGGGCCACTTAGCGTTCCTTCTGCTTCTTCCCAGCCTGCCTGAGCACAGCGGAGAAGCAGCGAGGAGGCAGGGCAGCAGCCCAGGAAGGAGGAGGAGGGCAGTCCTCAGCAGAGCCTGCAGCGGGGTTACTCCCGGTCAGTGCCCTCCTGTCCCCGGCTCCAGTTACAAGATCGCTGTAGTCTCTTTTGTTTAACATGAAAAGAAACCACAGCGATCAGCTGCTTGAGAAGTGGGTGGAAGAGGCAAATAAAAAAAAAGAGAGAGAGAGAAGAGAGAAGTAGAGAAAGATCATGTCAGCTTCCAAGGCCCAGATACTCTTCTTAAAAGGACCCAAGAAGGGTCTCCCAGCCCTGACCCTATTCCAGGGGCAACGGCCTAGAGAAACTGTGGCCAGATTCTCACTCCTGGCTTTACTCGGCTTAAGCAGGACCTTGTATAAACATGACTGGGAAACATCTCTCCGCCAGAAAAGAGCTAGGAACAAACATACTCAGGTGTCTTCCAGGGTAGTTTTTGTTGTTTCAGGGTTTTTCTGATGCTAGGGCTCCACTTTCTTCTTCAAGGATAGCTCCTGCCTGCTTCACTGAGATAGCTGGACCCTCCTCAGGAAAACCAGGGCTTCCCTGGGAAGTTCAGGATTCTGGAGAAGGGGGTAAGACAGGGTGACCTGGCTGCTCCCTGGGGTGACTCCTTAGAGCAGATTAGAGGAGGCTGGGAGCCGGGGTGCACACAGCTTCGGGAACTCCTGCTGTTCATCTGGGCCAGGGTTCCCAATCCAGAAGTTTCCTTCTCTACAGTGAGGGCTTGCCAAGGATACTGATACACTCTTGAAAGATTCCAAGTTCTAGAGTCTGGCTAACTTGGTTCCTATCTCAGTTTCAGAATTTTCCAGTTACAGGCCCTTGGAGACTTAAATTCTCCAACCCTACATTCTTCTGTAAATGGAGATAGCCATACTAAGGGGTGGATTAGGTAAACAGTAATGACAGTATAGAATGCCCTGAATACTGACTCACACATACTGGAAGAGAATATTTGTTGTTGTTCAGTTGCTCAGTCATATCCAACTCTCTGTGACCCCATGGACTGCAACAAGCCAGGCTTCCCTGTCCTTCACTATCTCCTGGAATTTGCCCAAACAGAAAATACAAGTGGAGAAATTAAACAAGTTCAAAACAAAACAAATGTTGATAAAGTCTTAGCTGACACAAGTGAAGAGTTCCTTAGAGAAACTACAATATTTAGGGTTGTGCTTCCTGATCTTTTATGGCAAGTCCTGGGGAAGCCAGAGTCTTCTGAGACCCACGGGACCATCACAGCTCCAGGAACTACATAGTCCTTATTCTACATAGAACGGAATTTGATTAATTTGATTAATTAATTAATCAACAAATTTCTAAACAGCTACTGAAGTCAAAACACTAGAGCTGTAGTTCCAAGTAGTAATATTTCTCAGGGCTCCTTGAAGGCAGGAATCTGTAATAAAAAGAGATGCTGTACAAAGACAGGATCCTTGCCCTTGCCTTCTGAGAGGACAGGGACAGAAGGTCAGGGGAACAGAGCTGTGAACTTCCCAGCCCACTCTGCCACTCCGGAATCGGTCAACACTGAAATCAGGGGGTGGGAAGAGACCTGACACATCTCTCCTGGACCCGTCTGCTAAGGCAACGGCATACCTGTCTCACTGAGAAGTGGACACGGTGGAAGACGTGTTCCAGGAGCCCCTGGAACAAGGATTCATGACAGCTGATAAGAAGCTGAATGGTAAGCAGGCCCCCAAACAGCCAGTGGAGACTGTGGCCCCAGAGGGACAGAGTGGGTGAGCTGGTCACACTGGTCAGGAGCACTGTAAACGCAGTGGGCATGGGAGGTACAGTCAGGCTGTCTTGGGAGGCCCAGAAGGAAAAGAAAGATAACACTGGGGAGGTAGCATTAGCCCCAGGGAGTTCTGGACCTAAAGAGAAAGAGAAGAAGAGACAAGAAGCCATCATCAGACAAAGCAAAAAACAACAACAACAACAACAACAACAACTGTGGGGAGGCAGGCCCCTTTGAAGGCCAGGGAGGTAGAAAGGAGGCGGGGGGATGCCCGGAAAAGGCAAGGAACAGAGAGAAGGTGAGATCAAAATAGGAGGAAACAGAGACCAGAAACAGAAAGACCAAATCAAACAGAATGGGCCAACAGCAAATGATCTGGGAAGAAAGAGAAGAGTTGGAAGAATTCAGGTGTTCTGCCTAAAAATGTGGCCAGAGGCTCTTAGCACCATGAGTTAGGGATCAGAATCAGCCTGCAGGGCCCTGAGAAGCCAGGGAACAGGGGAAAGGAAGATAAGTTTATGAATTAGGGGCTGAGAATGGGTTCTTTCCAGGCCTGGATTAGGAAGAATTGTTCATATATAACGTATAAATTGCTTAAGTTTCTCCTATTTTTAAAATTAATAACACGTCTTAAGGGACATGGTAGTGCTTTGTTGGCAGAGGAAGGGGATCAACATGTGCCGAGCATCAGACACTTATATGTTTTATTTTCTACAATCCTTAAAACAAGCTTATGGGAAAAGTATTATTTTTTCCATTTTTCAAATAAGGAAACAGATCCAGAGATGTTAACATCCTGCTCAAGGCCACAGAGCAAGCAAGTGGTAAATTTGAACCCAATCAGCTCTGGCTTATAAACCCTTGGCTCTCTCAACTATATAGGAACTAAGTAAATCATTTTATTCTTTTAAAATGCTTTATAATGATTTTGCCACCAAAAGCTGGCCATGCTACTCGTGGAATAAGGCAATGTGGCAACATGAGATAGTGCAAAGATGCTGAACCTGGAGATCAGACAGACACTGATTCAATTCACAGCTTTACTCAGTCACCTTGGGCAAAAGACATAACCTGTGAGTCTCAGTTTCCTCACCAATAAAATGGGGATAATAATACCAAGGCGTTGTACGACTTGAATGTAATAACATATTTAAATGTAAAGTGGCATCATTACCTGGTACAACTCAGTCTGTTGGGCAAAGTGTCACTCTAAGATCGCCCTTCTATATCTAAACGCAACAGTGATGAGACCGCCAGAAATGGAAAGATTTCAAGGAGAAACAAACTGGAGTTCCATATTGCTCTTTGCCACCCACAGGGTAAATAAATCTCATACTGGAAAAGCAAGAGACATGAAACACTATTCTTGAGGTTAACAATCCGAACTCTCTAAAGTAGTCTGATACCGTGTGGTACATGCCGTCCAGTAGTCAAGTACAATTGGGCTTTCTATTCTTGTCTGGGCAGAGCTGACCTTTGATTCAATTTAGTTTGAGCAATATTTCCATACAGCAGTACCGCGCTTCATTCCCCTAATGGCAGCCCGAGCTGGGGCCAGACCCTGCCTTGGATGGAAACCAACAGGCTGGGTTTTGAGACACTGCCTGGCTTTGACAGGTCTGGGGAACTTCCACACTGTGAAACTCTAAGGTCTCAAGTCAGAACTTCTGATAAGTGCATATGGACATGAACTGCAATCAGCCAAAAATTTCAAGGATTTCCAGTTTGATGATATAATGTTGACACACGGGTCATCTGATCTCCCAAGATGACCCATGAGGGGCCCCACAAAGACAGAAAACAAAGTTTGAGGCTGCAGCCTCAACTTCAGCAGCTGCTCATATGGAAGGAAAGGGGTCAGGCAGGGAAGGAGAAGTGGCTGTGAGTCACAGGATGTTCTTTCTACACGGGCCTTGGGGAACGTTCCACCCATGTCTATTACCATGAAGCCAGGAAGAGGAGGAAGTCTGGCATTTCTCTCGGAAGCCTTCTTATCTCCGCTCTGATCCCAGTCCATCCATGCCCAGTATCCTGTGACCTGAGAAGTTTTTCTGGCTACCCTTGGCTGCTCTCTATAGACTGTAATAACGTACTAGCAGAGAGTCAAAGTCTGGAGTTCTAGTCCTCTTCCTGCCCTTTGCCAGCTGTGTTTCCTTAGGCAGATAACTTAGCCTCTCTGAACTTCAGCTCCATTGCGTACACAAAGAGGAACAAAATTCCCGATCTCACATGATGGTCATACAATGAACTGAAGTATAAATGAGGTGCTTATGATGTGCCAAATATTGTGCTAAATGCTTTATGCTTATTAATGCTCATGATTCCCCATGATAGACCTAAGAGAGGACTGTTAACTCCATTTGAGAAAACTGAGACACAAAGACACAGAATTATCCAAGGTCACACAGTCACTAAGCAGCAAAGCCGGGATCTGGCCCAAGGCAGTCTGGCTGCCAAGTGGATGTTTACAAGATGATAATTTTACAACCTCCTTCCCTCAACTCCCTGCCACAGCCAGCTACCTTGCCATGTCACTAAAGCCTGTCCTGCCGTCAGGGGATCAGGTCTTTCTGACTTTCAAAGAGTAAAGTAGAATTAAAGGTCCATGCAGTGAGTTTTCAATATTACCTGTAAACCCAACAGCCAGAAACTTATGATCCATTTCCCTAAGTAAACTCCAGCATAACCCTCAGGACTTATTTCACAAAACTCTTGGTCAGAGCCACATCAAAAAGGCCAAACAAGCCAGATTTGTAACATGAATACATAGCAAATAACAGCCAGACCACTGACACTCAAAAGTCTTGCTGAAGGGATGGACAAAAGCCAGGTCAGGATCAGTGCTGCCTCAGGCCTCGCCTTCAGTCCTTCCCTCTTCTGACCCTTGACCTCAACAATATGGGATGTCTTCCAAAGGGACATCTCCAGTGCAGCGACAAAGTGCCCAAAGTTCTTCCTTGCTCTTCTTTCCCAGCAAAGCTCTCATGAGCTTCAGAGGATGCTGCGTTCTCGAGAGAAGGCATTACAGAAGCCCTTGATTCAGGAGCTGTGGGAAGCCAGTTGTAAACCTAGTCCTCATCAGGGGAAGCTGAGTTAAGGCACCCAGCTTCATGGAGCACTGTTCTCATGGGAAGTGCCATTCACACAGACTGCGGTATACATGGCATCCTCAGAAATGTGTGACCAGGCAGCCTAAGTAAAGCCTGAAAGACCTCCCTCAACTGTCCCCACCTACCTCACCACCCAATTCAGCAGGTCCAGAAAAATGATCTTCTGAAGTCCCCCAAAGCACCTACTGAGTGAGTGACTGAAATTGCTCAGTCGTGTCTGACTCTTTGCAATCCCATGGACTATACAGTCCATGGAATTCTCTAGGCCAGAACACTGGAGAGGGTAGCCTTTCCCTTCTCCAGGGGATATTCCCAACCCAGGGATTGAACCCAGGTCTCCCACATTGCAGGTGGATTCTTCACCAGCTGAGCCACAAAGGAAGCCCTAGTACCTACTGGGCTTCTGTTAAAAGGACTGCTGTGGCTATAATGTGAGACAGGGCCAGACCCATAGAGACCTAAAATCTTGGCTGAGAATGAAAGCTGCTGAGTCCCATGCACAGAGGAGATTGGGGATCTAGCCCTCCAGCTTACAGGACAGAAGCCAGAGCCCTGTCCACTGTGCCAGGCCACAGCGGATAACAATAGAGAAACGACAGTGCCTCCTCAAGCCAAGAAGGAGAAGACTCTTGAGAGTTCCTTGGACTGCAAGGAGATCAAACCAGTCAATCCTAAAGGAAATCAACCCTGAATATTCATTGGAAGGACTGATGCTGAAGCTGAAGCTCCAATACTTTGGCCACCTGATGTAAAGAACTGACTCATTAGAAAAGACCCTGATGCTGGGAAAGATTATGGGCATGAGGAGAAAGGGTCGACAGAGAAGGAGATGGTTGGATGGCATCACCAACTCAATAGACATGAGTTACAGCAAACTCTGGAGGATAGTGAAGGATAGGGAAGCCTGGCATGCTGCAGTCCATGGGGTCACAAAGAGTTGGACACGACTGAGTGACTGAACAACAACTTCATGCCAAGGAATTGTCCCTGGACCAGCATAAGAAATGGGGAGGCTGAGGGAGCATCCAGAGTTAAGAGACAAGAGACAAGAGACAAGAGCCCAGCTACCTATGAAAATGAGAGACAGGGGAGCTGGGGAACTTCTTGCAGGAGATGTGAGGGTGGCCCACCCCAGGAGGTGCCCCTCCCAACTTCCAGCCAAGGAGGAAGCATTAACCACTACACATGGTATAAACTCGAGAGGGTCCAAGCCCATGTTGCCATAGAGATGAAGGAAAGCTGTAGTCCAGATGCCAGGATTCGAGAAAGGAGCAAGGCACTGGAGTCAAATCAATGTTTGAGCAGAAACATCCATCAGGAAGCAAGCTAATGAGCCCATTAGGTATCAGTGAGCAACTCATTTTAAATAATTCTAAAGGAAATAAGGACTTCCCTAGTGACTCAGATGGTAAAGAATCTGCCTACAATGCGGGAGACCTGGGTTTGATCCTGGGTTGGAAAGATCCCCTGGAGGAGGGCAACCCACTCCAGTATTCTTGCCTAGAGAATCCCCATGGACAGAGGAGCCTGACCGGCTACACTCCATAGGGTCACAAAGAGTTGCACACAACTGAGCCAACTAAGCACAGCACAGCACAAAGGAAATAAACAGTAAAAGACAAAGAAGAAAGCAAAGGGACACCTCCTTCCCCAGCCCAGTCCTGATCTGAGCAGCTCTGGCCCCATCAAAAAGACTTCAGTTCTGGCCAGCCTGCTGGTCATTCCACTGGAAAATGCCAGATTCCCAAGAGGAGGCAGTGGACTGGAGTGGTGCACAAGTCTGGAGGGTAGTGTGGAGGAAGAGGCCAAGGAAGAAGACAGTCCTTCCCATCCCCCAAGGTCTCTGGAGGGGCAGATGTTGCTGTGTGAAGCCTAAGGCTGACACAGTTTGGAGGGCTCTCTTTAAGAAAAACAGTATTTTTTAAACATCCTACTTCGGCAAGTTTTGATTGCTGAGATCCCTACCAGGGCCTTGGAAATAGGTTCTGAACGTGAAACGCCTTTAGTTTCTCAGTAAATCCACTTCAAGCCTCTGAACTCATAGCAGGCTTTCCAGGAAATGGCAACTCACTCCAGTATTCTTGCCTGGAAAATCCCATGGACAGAGGAGGAGTCCACGGGATCACAGCTGGACACAACTGAGGGACTTCACTTTTTCTGGAAAGTAAATCTTGTAGAAGAAAGCAAGCCAAGACTGTTCTTGAGACGTTTTTGTCATTATTATTAATTGAAACCCCTGGGGACCTGGGTTCACACAATGGATCAACTTGAAAATGACATGTGCTGGGATTTTATACTTTTCAAGATGCTTTCATTTGACCCTCAAAATACTCTGTGAAGGAGAAAGGACAGGTTTCATTCCGCAAAGATTCACTGCTGCTTGCCATGTGCCTGACTGTACTGTGCTATCTTGTTGATGCTTGGGACAGAGTTACAAACAAGGCCCAACCCTGCCCTCCAGGGTCCACAAGGAGGGGCCAGCCCACAGCACTAGTCAGTCCCAGGTGATCCACCACCCAGGTACCAAGTTTCCAAGAGGCAATATGTTCAGGTTATTTCACCGAAGTCCCAATTTCAAGGCGAGGAAAGCTGAGGCCTAGAGAAGATTAACAAACTGGCAAAGCCAAACAGGTAGCCAGAAACAGAAGGGGAGATAAAGTAACTCAGATTAATTCCATGTCAGCTGTGTGCTATGACCTCGCTATCAGTCATCCATCCACACAATGTCATCTGATGTAATGTTCAACAACCCACAGGGCTTCTCTGGTGGCTCAGATAGTAAAGAATCCTCCCGCAAGGCGGGAGACAGGCAATCCCTGGTTTAGGAGGATCCCCTGGAGGAGGGCATGGCAACCCACTCCAGTATTCTTGCCTGGAGAATTCCCACGGACAGAGGAGCCTGGCAGGCTACAGTCCAAAGAATCAGACACAACTGAGCAACTAAACACAACCCGCAGAATACCTGATCTCCATTTGTCAGGTAAACTAAGGGTCAGAAAAAATCAAAGCATGCCCAAGTTTCACACTTAATGAGGGACAGAGCCTGATTTTGTTCCCCAAAGGATTCTTTTTGTGGGGGGAGCAAAGTCAGCAAAGACCTATTTTTACCATCTTGGTGACATCACATCTCCCAAACAAATCTTAATACAAAACCCAAAATGCTTTCTCTTACAGCAGCAATTTCCAACCTCCCAACTCTACAAAACTATTCACACAAGTTTCACCACACCCACATAAAATGGTATTGTCTTTAAATTAACTTTAAGTAATTTTTCCCTATTCAACAGCCTCCTAAGCAATAATAGCGTGAAATTATTTTGAGGTGGGTTAAAATTAAAAGTTGTCATCTGTGTACTGCTCAAAACCATCTCAGATATGATACAAGATTCACTTAATGAAACGCTCTTTCTTGCCAGACTGCGTCTCACAGAGACAGAATCTAGACCTGTCACTTTTTCTAGAGCTTTTGAGAATTTGTGCAACTTTTCCATTTCCACTGGGTTGGAGTCATGATGGGGTCTTAAGAAGAGTGCATGCTCCTCACCTAGACTCCCAAACATTAATTTAATCCCTGTCCAACCTGGACGGATATACATTTAGGAAGAAAATAAACTGTCCAAAAAGTAGCAGTGATGAGAAAACTGAGTGAGGCCCCTCTGTAAAGCTTCCTGCATGTGCTTATTAGGATGGTTTCAAGGATATGAAGGCTTGACTATGACTTAACTCTTGAACTGGAGATCTTCCCAGTTGGGAGATTAATGAAACAGCTAGAAGAGCACGAGAGAGCACTGTAGAAAGAGCACTGCATGGAGCAACAGAGGTTTAGCTGTATTCCATTCCCAGAATATCCCTCCGGTGGCTATGCAAACTTGGGAAAGTCCCTCCCCCACCCCTGGCTGGTTCACAGTCTTTTTTTCTAGAATAGAAGTTCCACATGGACAGGGGCCATATTTGTTCTGTACACCTCTATGTCCCAGCACCTAGAACAGAGGTTGAGACATATTAGTGTTCAATAAATACTGGCTGAACATTTGATTCAATCAGCCCATTTATCTATAAATGAACTAACGGACGTCTAAGGTCTCACCCAACAAGTGGAAATAAAACAATGCCCTAGCCCAGCAAACCATGGGACTAGAAAAGAGTATTTGAGCAGACATCCACAAATTATCTGTGGATGGATCAATGGAGTTAGCAGGTGAAGTGAAAAGGAAGAACAAGATAAGTCCTCTAACCAGATCACAGGAGCCTGGTGGCCCAGCACAAAGACAACATGGGTTGGTAGGTCTGTAACAGCCTGAATGGCACTGTCCAAAGGGGCTGTTAGTCTCCAGTAGACTGATCCAAACCTCCAACGCTGGTCCCACAATCACCAACAACTTGGATGAGAACAAAGAGAGCTATTTATCAAATTTCTACATGACAGGGAACCAGCAGCACTAGTAAATATAATACATGGCAAAAACAGAATCTGAAACAGTTTGAGTAGGAAGAGATGACATAGGCAATCTAAAAATGTAAAACAGAAAAAAGATAGATATTCTCCCTTTAGGTTCAAAAAGCCAACAGCACGATTCAGAAATGGAGAACAAGTAACTTGCGATATTCTGTATGTAAAAGGCTCCGCAGCTCAGGTTGATTGCACATGGAGAATGAGTCAACTGTGTGACGTGGATGCCAAGAAGCCTCATGTAATCCAAGGCTACATTACAGAAATATGGTGCTCAGAGCAAGAGAGAGAAAGTCCCTTCCTGCCCTGTACTGGCAGACTGTTGTAATTTCTGATAAACTTCAAGAAAGACAAAGAAACACTGAAACACAACCAACTGCCTCCTCTGAGAGGCAGAAATCAGGAAGTGGGGGGTGTGGTAGACATTCCAGAAGAGGAATGGAGGACTTTTAGCCTAAAAAGACAACAGATTTCAGGAAGAGAGGGAAAGAAACACAAGAGTTGTCTATAAACACTTCAAGGGAAATAAGTCAGCCTCTTTCTCTGGCAGGTACAGAAGACCAGTGAATACATTCTGATAATTAGAATACGAATATTCTAATATTGGGTATTCTGCCAATACCCAAAATGAGCTGCTGTGGGAGAGGCAGGTCCCTGCCACCTGCCACTCCTGGGGTAAGCAGAGAAGGTTGATGAGGGCAGGACTCCAACCAAAGATCCTTTCCATCTGCAATGTGACAGCACAACAGAGCTGAGCCCATCATGCTCTGAATGGGGCTTTCACTGCGGAGAAAGAGAGGTCTCCAAGTCAGGATCTACACTGATACACCCCAGCCTTGGACTCTCTGAAACGTAGTGCATGCATGTGTGAGTGCTAAGTCACTTCAGTCATGTCTGATTCTTTGTAACCCTATGGACTATAGCCCTCCAGGCCCCTCCAGGTTCCTCTGTCCATGGGATTCTCCAGGCAAGAATACTGGAGTGGGTATGCCCTCCTCCAGGGGATCTTCCTGACCCAGGGATCAAACCCATGTCTTCTACATCTCCTGCACTAGCAGGCGGGTTCTTTACCACTAGTGCCACCTGGGAAACCCCTCTGAAATCTAGAGTGTTATTCAAATTCAGCAAAAAGTTACTGATTCCACCTCGGAAGAAGCAACATTTCTCTACATTTCCCTCTGGACTGAGGCTGGGCTCAGTGCTACCAGACAGTCAAGAAAGGTGGAAGCTGCAGGGCAGAAGTGGCCCTAAGAAGTAGCTGCAGGGCAGACAAGGATGAACGGAGAGATAAGCTGTGACAGGAGACAACCATAATCAGAGATCTCTCTTCAGAGCTGTGGAGACAAAGTTGTTTGAATGCAGGTTTGGCTTCTTTTCTCAACCCTGACTCATGTCTCTAGTTTATATGTGTCTTAGGAAGCACCCACTGAGATCTGAAACTACTCCCCGCCCTGTCCCCCATTCACAGTCCGTTTCTCCAGCCATGCAGTGGAAGGCAGAAGAGCAAGGCCAGGTGCTCAGAAATACATCACTGATGCACAGGAGTAAAATCAGCTCCCGTTTATTGAACATCTACTATGCACCAGACACTGTGAGGGTTCACACTTCACACTGCAAGTTACCTATTATTCATAGCTGAAGAAATTCAGGCTTGGAGAGGTTAAACAGCTTGGCCATGATAGCACTCCAAAATCATCATAGCTCATATTCATTAAGTGTTTCCTTGGTGCCAGATGCAGTTTTTAAGCAGTTAAATGTTTCAACTCCTCTACTCCTCACAACAATCGTATGAGCTAAAGTTCTCCTACTGGCTCCATTTTACAGATGAGAAGTGTGGCCCCAAAAGGCCCGAAAGGACTTATTCACAAAGTCACCAAGTTACAAAATAATACATTGTAGCACTCTTTCCTCTGGGTCACACTGTCTCTGCAGCAGAAGAAATAACCCTGACTGTCTCTGGTCTACCAGGCAGGGGGGTCCCAGCAGATCAGGAAAGACAAATGCCTTGACTGGTGGTGGTTGTCTCTCTGTGTCCTGTGCTGGGACAGACAGATGTGCAGGATGGGGGCCTACAGGGCAAGGAAATGGCATCCAGATGGCCTGGCTGTGCACCTAGGAGCAGAGCAGCTGGAAGCTCCTCAGAGCCGACCCAGAGCCCAGGCACGGTCACACCTGTTTTTCTTGTGAAACGACACCTCCCACTCACCACTTCCCATACAGTTTGCCTCCAGGTAAAGCACAGTCCAGCCACCCAAGAGAAAGCTCCAATACAAGCCTGGTTTAAACTCTAGCACTTTACACTATTTCTGTTTTCACCAAGTGGATAGCAAACTGGGAGGCCTCTCAGCAAAAGCCAGCCCACCTATTCCTCCCAAACACTGAACTAAGAAAAAAGCACTTTCCTGGAGCAGTGGTGGCAGCTGACTGGTGATGGGGTAATTTATCAGTCAACACTGTTTAGAACCACCAGTGCATGGAGATGATAAAAAGCGACTGACTCTTAGTCAGCTTCATTACTGCTTCTGAATTCTCTGCAGACCACGCAGGCCATCACCACCTGCATCTGGAGGCATGCTCCCACCACCCCGGCCCCCGTCGGCCACTGCCTGGGAGGCTGCACCATGGTGACTTCTGCAGCCAGCACCTCGGCCAGCAAGCTGCCTGCTCTCAGCTACTTCCTAGATGGCAATGAGCTGCCCGGGCCCTCACCAGATCAGAGATAAGGATGGCACTTCTTAGAGATCAGAGGTTCAAATGCTCATTGACTAAATCAAATGACTAGGGGGATGATGAACTGCGTTTTTCTTTTAGAAGTGAATGCTTAGCTTTCACTTATCCATATCAAGTTGCAACTTTATCTGCTCTTATATGGACAGAAGCATCCCCTGTCTACACATCTGCCCATTCACGGCAACCATATGGCCAACTCCATAAAATGAGGTTGGAAGCAACCTGCTCCCTTAACTGTCCTTAAGCCAGGCCAGTGCCATTCCTCTCTAGGGGGTTTCTTTTATGTCCCCAGAGGGGGCCAGGGCACTCATAATCTCCATCCTTTCTTCTCAAATACATCCTGCAGAGAGGCCTTACAGCCTAGCCACTGAGGAGGAAAACCCCACAGGGAAGAGCTAAAAGGAACAAGTGCCAGGATGCATCAGCTGCTGTCTCTCCCGGGTGCAGGTTCATTTCCAATTACGAGCCAATTCACAGACGGTTTTTGCTTACGTGAGCTGGAACGCTCGATCTGGTATAACGTCTTCAAAACTTTGCGTATGTCCTTCATGCTGGTGTCTCTGTGGCTGTACAAGAGAAGCCGCCGAGCGTCTGTGAACAGGCGAGACACACTACAGGGGGAGCAAGAAGAGCAGAAACGTCCTGGTTAGACCAGCTGTCTCTCCAGTTTGAACAAAGTACCTGCCAGGAACACGCAGCTTGGCTGCAGGGACCCTGCGGGCCACCCCTGACCCACTCCAGCTGCCCCCTCACCCAGCCTGAGGTGCGATGCTCCCACCCACCCATCCACCCACCCACCCTGCCCCAAACACTCATCCTCATGTATCTGCACAACCAAACCTTACCAGCCTTCAAGGCCCAGTCCACATGCTGCCTCTGCAGGAAGCGCTCCCTCACATGCACACGCACGCGTGCACACACACACACAGGCCCCCAGGACCAACTTATCCACGAAACACAGCAGACACAGTGCCTAGGGCCCAGGATACACGTAGGGGTCCACAACATTTTTAATTTCTTTTAAAATCAGGAAAAAATTTCCGAATGAATGCATATCATTAATTTAGCCTGAAATATACTCATCTTTATACCCAACACAGTTAAAAAATAAAATTTTTAATGCTGTTGCACGGAAAAAGGGGTTCATGGAAGTCACGAAGCCTAAGGCCCATGAACGCTGGAATGAGGCCCTGCCTCCCTGCCGGCAGTCTCCTCAGAACCGTCCTGCTGTGTCTCCTGCAGCCTTTAGTCCTTTCTAACTCCTGCCATGCCTCTGTGTCTTCCAAGAATCTTCAACGGCTCATTTGGCAAACACTTACTCAGCCCTACCTATGTCTGTTGTTGAAACCATGAGCCAGGAATACAAAAGTGATGAAAGATGGCCTTCAGGGAGCTTACACCCAGGGCCAAGAAAGACCTGTAGACAGAAGGACGGACACTGCAGTGCAATAGGGCACCCATGAAGGAAGAAAGGAGATCCAAGAGCAGAAAGGACCAAGTTCCCCCAGCCTGGGCTGTGAGCTCCTTGAGGACAGGCCACATCCTCTGCACACCTCTATATCCCAACTTCTGGACCAGCCGTCTCCCACACACAATAAACTTTTGCTAAATAAGTGTTTGCTCATTAATGCATGAGGCTGACGTGCTGTGTCTCCCTTCTCTACTTACCTGCCAGGTTTTCTTTTTCTTTTTTTTTAATTATTTTTTTATTGAAGGATAATTGCTTTACAGAATTTTGCTGTTTTCTGTCCAACCTCAACATGAATTAACCATAAGTATACATATATCCCCTCCCTTTTGAAGCTCCCTCCCATTTCCCTCCCCACCCCACCCCTCCAGGTTGATACAGAGCCCCTGTTTGAGTTTCCTGAGCCATACAGCAAATTCTCATTGGCTAACTATTTGACATATGGTAATGTAAGTTTCCATGTTACTCTTTCCTTACATCTCACCCTCTCCTCCCCTCTCCCCTCTTCTCTACCTGCCAGTTTTTTAAGGAAAGGCCCCCAACCACAGAACTATCAGCTATATAAAAAATGTACCAAACTGAGCTTGCTGCTGCTGCTGCTAAGTCGCTTCAGTCATGTCCGACTCTGTGCGACCCCATAGACGGCAGCCCACCAGGCTCCCCCGTCCCTGGGATTCTCCAGGCAAGAACACTGGAATGGGTTGCCATTTCCTTCTCCAATGCAAGAAAGTGAAAAGTGAAAGTGAAGACGCTCAGTCGTGTCCGACTCTTAGCAACCCCATGGACTGCAGCCCACCAGGCTCCTCTGTCCATGGGATTCTCCAGGCAAGAGTACTGGAGTAGGTTGCCATTGCCTTCTCCTAAATGAGCTTACAAGGTTTTAAATTTTGGCAGCAATTCTCCCTGGTCTCATTCTTTGGATTTGATCACACAAACCTTCACAAAAGCACCTTCACTCAAACCCAACCATTTAAAATTCCCCGAAGTCTGAGAAAGGAAAGAAAAAGTATTAACTAACAAGTTTGGGAAAGAAAACCTGATCCGGTACTTACATGGACTTGTTAAAGTTTCCAACAACTCCCGGAGCCTCACCAGGAGTTGGATAACGGAAACAGGGGTTATTGGCATTACAGATAATCCCCTGAACCCAAGGAAGTGTTCCTGCAGAGGGCATGGCTTTGTTTGGAAAGTGGCCTGTTGACATTGAGGAAGAGAAAGACAAAAAGAGAAATATTAATGCTTTGAAGGATTTAGGACTTGATAGCAATCTTTTTCTTTTTTTGTTCCACCCAAACATTGTTTCATCCCAAACCTGTCCCATTCTCTGAATCCCAGAAATCTGCCACCATCGACTGATCATGAGTGTTTGGAAATGTGGCATCAGGTAGCAGTTCTTAATCTACCTGACATCAGCTGTAGGGCTGGATTCACGACACCAGCTTTGGGGAAGTGACCAGATCATACACAGAAGGTGCCTGGAGGGCAGCAAATATGAGATCCTCATTCCTTCACTTTCCGCCACCCACTTCACCCTTTCGAGACACAGAGAGGCCCTGGTGATGACTTAAACCTCTTCCTTCATATTTGAAAGAAGAAACCATGGTGAGATAAAGTGGCTGATGAAGAACACTCAGGGACTCAGTGGGCAGGACCAGGGGTAGAACCCATGCTTCTGTGATCTCAGTCATGTTCCTTCCCTTACACCTGTGGCCTCCTTTAAAACTCAATATTAAAAAAAAAAAAAAAAAAACCTAAGATCATGGCATCCAGTCCCATCACTTTATGGCAAATAGAAGAGGAAATAATGGAAGCAGTGACAGATTTTATTTTCTTGGGCTCCAAAATCACTGTGGATGGCGACTGCAGCCATGAAATTAAAAGATGCTTGCTCCTTGGAAGAAAAGCTAAGACAAACCTAGACATTATATTAGAAAGCAGAGACATCATTTTGCTGACAAAGGTCCATATAGTCAGAGCTATGGTTTTTCCAGTAGTCATGGATGTGAGAGCTGGACCATAAAGAGAGGCTGAGTGCCAAAGAATTGATACTTTCAAATTGTGGTGCTGGAGAAGACTCCTAAGAGTCCCTTGGACAGCAAGGAGATCAAACTAGTCAATCCTAAAGGAAATCAACCCTGAATATTCATTGGAAGGACTGATGATGAAGTTGAAGCTCTAATACTCTGACCACCTGATGTGACGATCTGACTCATTGCAAAAGACCCTGATCCTGGGAAAGATTGAGGGCAGGAGGAGAAGGAACAACAGAGGATGAGATGGTTGGATGGCATCACCGACTTAATGGACATGAATTTGAGTGAACTCCAGGAGACAGTGAAGGACAGAGGAGCCTGGTGTGCTGCAATCCATGGGGTTACAAAGAGTTGGACATGACTTAGCAACTGAACTACTCCTTTATCTGTTGGCTCTTCTCAATACCCCCATTACTGTCCTCTGTGGACCTCTGTTCACCTTCTCCGTTAGCTCCCAAGCTCCTCAAGGCACTCGATGAAGGTGCTGACTTAGGATCAAATGTCATCTGTGCAGCTACATTAGTTGCTGTTGCTGCTTCTCTATCCACCAAAACAACAAGCCCCATCTTGCAGGCCATCTCCTCTCTTTCCTTTCCCTTCACTACAGAGGCGCTTCTTACAAACAGCAGGACTACATGTACAGGGGCTGGTGAGAGGCATCAAATACAGTTTGGTTCATGGACATGAGCCATGAAGCTGCTTAAGCAGATCAAGATAAATGTGCCCTGGAACCTGGGTCTCTTAACTTGAGACCAAGCATGTGTGGATTCCTGTGACAGAAAGGCTGAGGCTCCAGCACTCATCATATTCTCAGGATTATCTGTGACCCCCAAAGAGCTGACAATCATTAAGAACCAAGGCTCTAGGTGGTGAAGAGCCATAGAGCTTCACAGGGTATAGGGTTACACCAACAGTCTCTGCAACTTGCTAAACAGTGACTTTGGTCAAGTCAGTGACCCCTTAAAGCCTCAATTTCTTCATCTATAAAATGATAACAATAGAACCCATTTCACAGAGCCATAGTAAGTATTACATGAGTTTTTATAGGCAATGTATGAGTCCCTGGCACAGGATAAGGATCAGCAAATGGGCCTATTAGTGTTACTACAGCGCTTGGTGGCCAGCCTACAACAGTACTCCCTCAGCTCCTACCCAGCTAGGAGCATTCCTTTCATCTCACAGCCCCCACCTACCTCTAAGGCATAAACCCATTTTTTTTCAGTTTAGATTTTCATGCAAATGGGCTAACAGAGTCTCCCCAGAAGTTCACCCATAGCCAGGACTTGCGACATTTTCCATTTCAATACTGGGGTCCTTTTATCTGTCTTTTTCCTCTGTCCACATACCAACCAGAGAAGCAACATCCAAAACAAGGATGAAACAAGATCTGGTCCCTGCAACCACCCTCTGCAGGGACTCTGGCCTGTTGAGCATTTACTCAGTTAATCCCCTTATCTCCCTGTTAATAGTTCAAGGAAAACCAAACAAGGTCCCTTGCCTAAGTCAGCTGCTCCTCATTCAGGGGAGATTTATGTAACCCAACCAAATACTCGAAGGACCAAGGGATTGTCCCCTTTTAACCTCCAGGAAATGCTGGCACCAAAGGCAGGGTGGTGTTGGTCCAGCACACTGACAAGGTGCTTCAGGCTATAGCCCAGTGAGTGTGGGCACACCCTTCCCCATGTGTCATGTCCCATCTGATTTCCAGACAAAACCAGGATGAGGATTTGGCATCAGGTGCACAGGATGATGGACTCTCATGATCCAGGGAAGCGATCAAGATCTTCATGGGTCTGGGTCAAACTGGGAAAGATTAATGGGGAAGAATTATATACCAACCCCTTGCTCCCAGAGACAAGACACCTCTGCAAGCATCAGCGTAACTCTCTGCCCTTCCAGCCAGGTCCCTAGAAAGTGCTGAGAACAGGAAGTAAAGCTGCAAGAACTACACTGATGGAGGGCAAAAGTCCTACCTTAGGTATAGGAATTTCACAACTTTTCTGAGAATCGACGGTCTGGATTCAAAGAGATCTGGGTCAAAATTCAACAACTTGCCCAAGATCACAACCTCAGCAAGTGGCAGAGCCAGGAAGTGAGATCCGAACAAATCCCAATTTTTCTGACACTAAACTCTGTGCGATTTCCACTACACTGCCTTCCATGCTTATGATAATTTCAGAGAAAGACTAGCCTAGCAGATGAAAAAGCCGAGTTTTCCCTAAAATGGTTACATCAGCAAGGGCTTAGGGTAACATTGATATAAAATCAAATATGCATTTGCTCATCAACCTTTGAGGTTCCAAACGAAAAAGCAGAACTACCTCCTAGACCCACAAATTGAATGTATATTTCATAGTATGTGCTTTTCCTTTTTGGTAAAATCAGAAAATCACAACTGGTAGAATGTTTTCAGGTGTTTTTTTTTTTTTTTTTTAACTTGAAAATGTATAATGTGTACTAGCAAATTAGCTGATGAATAACTGTCAGTATGTGCCCTGAAAGACATGGGATCAGATTGGGAACACAATTCAAATGTGACCCCAGCCCCACCACTTCCCTGAAGAACTGTATCCTATACACCTAAGGGGCTGGTTCTTTACCAGCTGAGCTACTAGAGAAGCTGCTTGCTCCTTGCAAGAAAAGCTGTGACCAACCTAGACAGAATAATAAAAAGCAGAGACATTACTTTGCTGACAAAGGTCCATCTATTCAAAGCTATGGTTTTTCCAGTAGTCACATACGGATGTGAGACCATAAAGAAAGCTGAGCACCAAAGAATTGATGCTTTTGAACTGTGGTGTTAGAGAAGACTCTCGAGAGTCCCTTGGACTTCAAGGAGATCAAACCCATCTATCCTAAAGGAAATCAGTCCTGAATATTCATAGGAAGGACTGATGCTGAAGCTGAAGCTCCAATACTTTGGCTACCTGATGTGAAGAACTGATTCATTGGAAAAGACCCTAATGCTGGGAAAGACTGAAGGTGGGAGGAGAGGGGATGACAGAGGATGAAATTGTAGGATGGTATCACCGACTCAATGGACATGAGTTTGAACAAGCTCTGGGAGTTGGTGATGGACAGGGAAGCCTGGAGAGCTGCAGTCCATGAGGTCACAGAGTCGGACACAACTAAGAGACTGAACTGATGGAGCTGATGGGCTGTAGATGGAGCTGGATAATGACAGGAAAAGTCACTGGGGCCATGGAATAAAGGTCCCAGCTAAACTCCCCCACAAATGCTGATCTTTCAGATTGGGGCATTTTTGCAGTGTTAATCCATCTAGCAAGCTCAAGCAGAAGAGAAAGATTGAGATTGTGGGATAACACTCACAACAACCATGAAAAAATAAAATGGAAGTGTTAGTCGCTTCTTTGCAACCCCATGGACTGTAGCCTACCAGGCTCCACTGTTTATGGAATTCTCTAGGCAAGAATACTGAAGTGGATAACCATTCCCTTCTCCTGGGAATCTTCCCGACCCAGGGGTTGAACCCAGGTCTCCTGCATTGCAGGCAGATACTGTCTGAGCCACCAAGGAAGCCCCACAACAAACATATGGGGTAAGCATTATTCCCCTTTTATAGAGATGAGTAAGCTCAGTAAAAAGAACCTAAGTCACTTGCCCAAGGTGACTACCTGTGTTGAAGCTAGAGCATGTGTTCTTAGCCACTATTGTATTCTCTATGCTCATTGAAAAGGCCATCATCCAAACACATGATTGGGAGTCAGATGACGTGAGTTTTATTGCATTGCTGTCACTTAATAGATATGTGACCTTAGGCAAGCCCCTGAACTTTTCTGAGTTCTTATTTACTTATTAAGAAATTAAAGCAAATGATCACAATGATAAAGTCCATTATACAAGGTTGTTATGAGAATCAAATAGAATAATATTAGTCGATCTGAGATATTCTACACAAATGCTGCTTAAAATTATATGTCCCATGATTTGCAACTGTGTGATAAAAACATAATGTATGTGAAAAAGCCTGGCAGGGACCAGATGACAGTGATGTTAAGGTATCACCTTAGGGAGCTTTTTTAATCAGTCCTCTCTGAGCTATCAGTAAGACTATTTTATTTTCATGATTGAAAATGTATGAAACAGATGTGGCTATTATTATAACTACTATTATCACCATTCACTAGGGCTGAAAATGGTTTCCTGAGTTGATGGCTTATCAAATAATCAGAAGCCTAGCTGTTCTGTTCCAAACCATTTTCCGTGTTTCCTAAAGAGAGTTATGGGAAAGGTCACATTTAGTCCCTGCCCTTTGCCTGAATTTTGGTTGCCAGTGGTGAGCCTCAGGTGGGATGCTCAGATACTCACATTCATGTTGTTCATAGGGTGGATAGCTCAGCCGCACAGAGATCAGGATCAGGAAGATGAATAGAGGCCAGGCCACTTCAAGAAACAGCTGACACTGAATGGGAAAAAGACAAAGCACTGTGAATTAAACAAACATGGATGCCTAACACTATTGAGCTTTGGGAAATCCATGAAAAGATGAATTAAACAATGAACCTACTTATCCGGCCTCTCTTACCACTCTCTAAGCTTTAATGATACTGAACTGTTTGTAGTTCTCACCTTATACACCTTACTATTATTCCATACCTCTGTGTTTTCCCTAAGAAAGGGAAGATGCCTCCCATCCTGCTTCATCTGGTTCACTTCCACTCACCCTTCAAGACTCAACCAGGCACAATTTCCTTTACTAAAATCTCAGGCAGAGCGGGAAGCCCTTCTGCTGTGCTCCCAGGGTAACCCATGAATCCTCCTCCCATAACAGTTTTCCTGAGCCCCTGAAATCGTGTTTTTGTTACTGGCTTCCTCACTAGGATATGAGCAGCCTGAAAGCAAACACTGGATCGACTCATCTTTGTACCTCCACAGCCTTAGCACAGTGTCAGGTATGTTATGACCATCTGGTGAAAAAAGACAGCCTGTGCAAACTGCTGTGCTAAACACACAAAAGCTCAGCTCTAAAGGAACGAATGAAGTTGCCCCCTGTGGGGCAATTCACACTCAGCTCCATGTTGACCTGTGTGCCATCAGGGCTGGATATATCTGGGAAGAGCGCAAAGTCCTTCCCCATCCGTCAAAATCTAGTCACCATCTTCTCCAGTGGGTTAGATGACCACTGAACCTAAGTAAGTGTTATTCGCTGGTTAAAGCAAAGAGGTTTCTCTAAAGGAAATCTGCTTCAGTGAGCTACCAGGGGATAAATAAGCACAGGGACAGGATAGAAATCATGAGAATAATCTAACTGAACCTGTGGTGTTCAGACAACTAGTTCCACTGCCTGAAGCCTCGCTTCTATCATGCCTTTCAGCTCTAGACTCCGATGTTCTAATTAGGAAGAACACGAAAAGCCCAGGAGATTCTCGGGCCCTTGTGGATGAGGGTAACTACAACTGTGTCTTCAGAGCCATAAAGCCAAGAGAACACAGATATTAAATCTTTCCTTTTATTTAAATAGATTTCTTTTTGATCGCCAAGTCCATATACTTTTATTGTGGAAAATTTGAAATTAAAAAAATACAGAAAAGAAGAAACAATAAATATAAATCACTGTTACTCCTACTTCCTGGAGATAATCTCTAGTAAATTAAGCTAATAATGGTTCTCCATTAATATTTTTGTCTTTCTTTTCTATTCATACATAAATAATATTCTTTCTCTACAAAATTAAGATTATACAGCATATATAATTTTGTATTTTGCTTTTTCATTGAATATCATACTGGGAATGTTCCCCATGACATAAAATATTCTCTTAAAATATGGATTTTAATGGCCACTTGATACTCCACAATATGAATAGATCATAATTAATTTAATCTTGCTTCAGCTTGGTTTCATTTTTTATTATTTGTTGTTGGATTTCTGGTATTTTAGATTCCAAAGACCTTTGATATGGTTCTACATTAAATTCTTTTTTAAATCTTCTTTATAGAAGGAAATACATGGATGAGAACAGTGGATGTCCTAGGATGGTAAGAACATGCATGGATAATTTTTTTCTGAACACTTTCCTGTGCTTTCTAAATTTTCCATAATAAGCATGTATTACTTTTTTTGAAGAACAAAAAACACTGCTACCATATAACTATGAAGAATAATTTGCTCTAGATAGCACATCAGGAAAAAACAGACACATAGGTCCTTCTTTGGAAGAAAGCGTGCTATCAATGGGATTTCCAAGACCCAAGATGGGGCTGGTCTTGCTAAGTATTTCTGTAAATAATCCCAAAGAAGCAACAGTCAGTGTTGCTTTCAAATGACATTCTACCAACTGAGCTGCAGGTCCCTTCTTGGGCTCCCCAGGTACCCGGAGCCTCTATCAGCATTTGGCACAGCAGGAACTTCTCCCCTAGAGTCACCTTCTTCTCACTAAGCCTGCCTCAAGATAAGGGCTTTAAAATGTGTGCTGAGTGAGAGAATGAACTGAAGTTTACAAAACAATAAGGATGGAAATGTAAGTCAGTTGAGCCCTTTAGGAAAGCAACTTAGCCATATGTATTCAAAAGATATGTTTATCCCCTTTGACCAAAGAATATTCCTAGGAATTCATCCCACAGAACTAAGTTTAAAATGTCAAAAAGCTACATACATTTAGTTATTCATTCATTTAGACAGTATAATCAGAAAATATTGGAAACAACTTAATTGCACAGGAATAGGGAAATGATTAAATTATGTCACATCTACTTAACCTTATACAGTTATTACAACAATGTTTATGAAACACAGACTCTATGAACCATGTAATATTAAGTGAACGAAGCAGAACACAAAATTGTATGCATTCCAAGCTTACAGCTAAATAAAATCACTTATAAATATTAACAAAAGAGAGTAAAACTTTTAAAAAGCAGGTTAACTGTGAATAAATTCAGAAAAGAACTCCATAAAATAAAACCAAAACTAAATAAAGAGTATGAGTAAGATAGTCATCAACCTTGAAGCTCTGAAACTGCCATGTACACTTTGGGGATAAATAATATTTACCACTTATTTAGAGTCCAATGTGTAACAGGCACCTTATAATAAATGGATTATTTCATTTAATCCTGCAAACAACCCTGAGATGTAGGAAGCATAATTATCTCCCTTTTATGTGACAACACTAAAGCTCAAGAAAGGGTAAGTCACAGAGAGAGTTAGCAGCAGGGTTGAGAGGAACAGCTAGTCTTGCCCAACTTAGGAAACCAGTGACTCAGCAGAGAAATAACCCCACTAAGTCATGATCAAAGCATATCAACAGGTTCCACAAAGGCAAAATGAGCTCATGGCCTACAGATTTATAATAGTGACAGTCAATATTGAGCACCTACTCTGCACCAGGGATTTATATACATCTCGTCTCTAATATTTAATTTTCACAATAACTCTGTGAGGTAGCTGGTATCATTAGATTGGGGCAGGTTCTGAGCCATAGCCTGGTAAGAGAGTGCATCAGAGTTTGAACCCAGGTCTACTGATTTCTACAGGCTTTTGCACCCCTCATGCTGCCTCTCATCTAGCTATGTTTGGGACATATACCTTTCAAGACAGCCACTTAAAAGGAATCTGGTGTTCACCAGCCCTCCTACGCACTGATCTGACTCAATGAATCAAGTCTTGGGTTCCTGGACATCTCTGCAGTCCCACATTTAGGACACCGCAGGGGAACTGATGCTCAAAATATGTTGATTGACTGGGAAAAAAAAAAAACAATGGATCTTTCCCATGGTACTGACAGCAAACAGTACAAAGTATATCTTGCAAATCATTCCCAGCAACTGAGTATAAGCAGACTAGGCAAAGAGGTAAGAACAAGACCGACAATAATGATAGCTAATACTTAAATAGGTCTTACCATGATGCATCAGTGCAGGGCTTCCCAGGTGGTGCTAGAGGTAAAGAACCTGCTTGCCAATGCAAGAGATGTTAAGAAAGGCGGGTTCAATCCCTGGGTTGGGAAGATCCCCTGGAGCAGGGCATGGCAACCCACTCCAGTATTCTCTGGAGAATCCCATGGACAGAGGAGCCTGGTGGGCTACTGTCCATAGGGTCGCAAAGAGTCAGAGACAACTGAAGTGACTTAGAGTTCATGTATCAGTGTTCTGAGTGCTTTATATATATAAACTCAGTGAATCATCAAACAACCCTGTTAATACAATCTAAATCTCATTTCACAGATGAGGCTCAAAGAGTTAATAAATTTGGATACAAATTTGGTAAATAGTGCCAGAATTCAAAACCAGTCCAACTCAAGGGTGTGTTTTAAACCACTATGTACCCCAATCTCCTTATCCCCTGCCCCATTACCAGAGTATCTAGATTTTTGATCCTTATAAGCCTTACTGAGCTGAGACACTAACATGTATTAATGAAGAGACTATCTCCAAGAGACAGCACTCAAACCAGAGAACTCATAAAAGACAATTCTAGCCATGCACTTTTACTCTGAACTTCTAAAATGATTTCTGTCACTGAATACAGAATTTGCCTTCTAAACTCAGGGAGATGTTCCAGGTTTTTCTTTACCAATAGCTTCCCTCTTGAAACCTAATTTGACTTCTGGTTCTACATATGGAATGCCATTTTGGTTGCACTTATTATCAAAATCAGATTTCATCCCCCATCTCTAAACTTAGCATTTTTACTTCAAGTAGGCCTTCATAAATAGCTTGGAAATAAGACAGACACTTTATGATTCAGTTCAGTTCAGTTCAATCATTCAGACGTGTCCAACTCTTTGAGACCACATGGACTGCAGCAAGCCAGGCTTCTGCAACACCCAGAGCTTACTCAAACGTGTCTGTTGAGTCGGTGATGCCATCCAACCATCTCATCCTCAGTTGTCCCCTTCTCCTCCTGCCCTCAATCTTTCCCAGCATCAGGGTCTTTTCAAATGATTCAGTGCTTTGCATCAGGTGGCCAAAGTATTGGAGTTTCAGCTTCAGCATAAGTCCATCCAGTGAATATTCAGGACTGATTTCCTCTAGGACTGACTGGTTGAATCTCCTTAGTATCCAATGGACTCAAGCGTCTTCTCCAATACCACAGTTCAAAAGCATCAATTCTTCTGTGCTTAGCTTTCTTTATAGTCCAACTCTCACATCCATACATGACTACTTTGACTAGATGGACCTTTGTTGGCAAAGTCACGTCTCTGCTTTTTAACATGTTTTCTAGGTTGGTCATAGCTTCTTCCTTGTTCTTCCAAGGAGCAAGCATCTTTTAATTTCATGGCTGCAGTCACTATCTGCAGGGATTCTGGAGTCCAAGAAAATAAAGTCTGTCACTGTATCCATTGTTTCCCCTTCTATTTGCCATGAAGTGATGGGACCAGATGCCATGATCTTAGTTTTCTGAATGTTGAGTTTTAAGCTAACTTTTTCACTCTCCTCTTTCACTTTCATCAAGAGGTCCTTTAGTTCTTCTTCACTTTCTGCCATAAGGGTGATGTCATCTGCATATCTGAGGTTATTGATATTTCTCCCGGCAATCTTGATTCCAGCTTGTGCTTCATCCAGTCCAGCATTTCTCATGATGTACTCTGCATATAAGTTAAATAAGCAGGGTGACAATATACAGCCTTGATGTACTCCTTTCCCAATTTGGAACCAGTCTGCTATTCCATGTACAGATCTAACTATTACTTCTTGACCTGCATACAGATTTCTCAGGAGGTAGGCCAGGTAGTCTGGTATTCCCATCTCTTTCAGAATTTTCCACAGTTTATTGTGATCCACACAGTCAAAGGCTTTGGCATAGTCAATAAAGCAGAAATAGATGTTTTTCTGGAACTCTCTTGCTTTTTCAATGATCCAACAGACGTTGGCAATTTAATCTCTGGTTCCTCTGCCTTTTCTTAAATCCAGCTTGAACATCTGGAAGTTCACAGTTCACGTACTGTTGAAGCCTGCCTTGGAGAATTTTGAGCATTATTTTGCTAACGTATGAGATGAGTACAATTGCATGGTAGTTTGAGCATTCTTTGGCATTGCCTTTCTTTGGAATTGGAATGAAAACCGACATTTTCCAGTCCTGTGGCCACTGCTGAGTTTTCCAAATTTCCTGACATATTGAGTGCAGCACTTTCATAGCATCATCTTTTAGGATTTGAAATACCTTAACTGGAATTCAATCACCTCCACTAGCTTTGTTCGTAGTGATGCTTTCAAGGGCCCACATGACTTCACATTCCAGGATGCCTGGCTCTAGGTGAGTGATCACACCATCATGATTATCTGGGTCATGAAGATCTTTTTTTGTACAGTTCTGTGTATTCTTGCCACCTCTTCTTAATATCTTCTGCTTCTGTTAGGTCCATACCATTTCTGTCCTTTATTGAGCCCATCTTTGCATGAAGTGTTCCCTTGGTGTCTCTAATTTTCTTGAAGAGATCTCTAGTCTTTCCCATTCCATTGTTTTCCTCTACTTCTTTGCACTGATCACTGAGGAAGGCTTTCTTATCTCCCCTGCTATTCTCTGGAACTCTGCATTCAGATGTTTATGTCTTTCCTTTTCTCCTTTGTTTGTTTGCTTCTTTTCTTTTCACAGCTATTTTTAAGGCCTCCTCAGACAGCCATTTTGTGTTTTTGTATTTCTTTTGGTTGGGGATGGTCTTGATCCCTGTTTCCTGTACAAGGTCATGAACCTCCATCCATAGTCCATCCGGCACTCTGTCTATCAGATCTAGTCCCTTAAATCTATTTTCCACTTCTACTGTATAAGGGCTTCCCTGGTGGCTCAGAGGTTAAAGCGTCTGCCCATGATGTGGGAGACCCGGGTTCAATTCCTGGGTAGGGAAGATCCCATGGAGAAGGAAATGGCAGCCCACTCCAGTACTCTTGCGTGGAGAATCTCATGGATGGAGGAGCCTGGTAGGCTACAGTCCACGAGGTCACAAAGAGTCAGACACGACTAAGCAACTTCACTTTTCACTTTCCACTGTATAATTGTAAGGAATTTGATTTAGGTCATACCTGAATGGTCTAGTGGTTTCCCTACTTTCTTCAGTTTAAGTCTGAATTTGGCAATAAGGAGTTCAACTCCTGCTCTTATTTTTGTTGACTGTATAGAGCTTCTCCATCTTTGGCTGCAAAGAATATAATCAATCTGATTTTGGTATTGACCATCTGGTGATGTCCATGTGTAGAGTCTTCTCTTGTGTTGTTAGAAGAGAGTGTTTGCTATGACCAGTGCGTTCTCTTGGCAAAACTCTATTAGCCTTTGCCCTGCTTCATTCTGTACTGCAAGGCCAAATTTGCCTGTTACTCCAAGTATGTCTTGACTTTCTTCTTTTGCATTCCAGTCCCCTATAATGAAAAGGACATCTTTTTTGGGTGTGAGTTCTAGAAGGTCATATAGGTCTTCATAGAATGATTCAACTTCAGCTTTTTCAGCATTACTGATTGGGGCATGGACTTGGATTACTGTGATTTTGAATGGTTTGCCTTGGAAATGAACAGAGATCATTCTGTCATTTTTGAGATTGCATCCAAGTACTGCATTTTGGACTCTTTTGTTGATTATGATGGCTACTCCATTTCTTCTAAGGGATTCCTGCCCACAGTAGTAGATGTATTGGTCACCTGAGTTAAATTCACCCACACTAAACGGCAACCCACTCCAGTACTCTTGCCTAGAAAATCCCATGGACGGAGGAGCCTGATGTCCATGGGGTCGCAAAGAGCTGGACACGACTGAGCGACTTCACTTCACTTTGTTACACACACACTATGGTTACACACTTTTGAATCTTACTCTATTATGTATTCGCCTCCCTCCATGCCTGCCCCCACCACAGAGTGGAAGAAATGGAGAGGAACACTGTTTTTGTAAAGGTGCTTCTTAACAAAGTCAGAAACCCAGAAACCTTATTTCAGATTGGGTATTAAAATTAAAATTCTGCTGATTAAGTAAACAGCTACACTGAGCTGCTCTGGGGACTTCCCCTCTCATTACTCCTCAGCAACAACATGGGGATATAATGCACAAGCACTTCTAGAGCAGGGTACTTCTCAACTTTTGACATAGGGGGCCAGATAATGGTTGTGAGGGGTTCTCCTATGAATGGTAGAATGTTCCCCTCCATCCCTGGCCTCTACCAGTAGACACCAACCACCCTACCCAGGACTGTAACAACCAAACAATGTCTCTAGACATTATCCAATGTCCCTGAGACATTAAAATAGCACTAGGCTACTTCTAGAATTTGATAAGGTAATAGGATTCAATGGGGAAAAACTGATGAAAATATGGAAGACTATTCTGAGAAGTAAAGAAGGAAACATGAGATAGTGAGTTTCCCAAGATAACAGAAAATTCATCAAAGCAATGGCACACTCTAGGCTCTGTCAGCATCACAGTGAACACTTTTCAACATACACTTCAATTAAATTAAACTGAAATCTTAAAAGATCAAATCAGAGAAATGCTGAAGGGAAAAACAAATATGAAAGCCAGGCCTACCCTCCCACAACTGTAAAGCTTCATGCAGAGACACTGGATTTTTCAATTGGTTTGATCTTTGGAAGGACATCTGACCATATATGTCAAGGGCCACTTCCCTTTGACCTAGTAATCATACTCCTGAGATTCCGGCCTAAGAAAATAATATAAAAATAAGAAAAGGTTGTATGTATAAAATCTTTATAGTAACTTACTTATAATGGCAAACACAAGAAATATCTCAATGTTGGCAATAATGTATGAGGTTATAAAATGAAAACTGCATGGATCCCTGTATTGCTACCAGGAATGTCACTGGCATTATCCCATGGTAGATTTGGGGTCAAAACTTCTAGTCCCTCCTCTTAATGATGTACTAATTTATAATACTTCCTTCATCTATGAAACAGAAATTGTAATGAATACCTCTCAGGATTGCTGTGAAAATCAAGAAGATAACAGGTACAAGAGTACTTTCAAAAGTATAAAATACAACCTATACATCAAGAATCATAATTATTATAATATGAAGATTATTTGGAAATACACAACACACATGCCATGCTAAGTCGCTTCAGTCATGTCTGACTCTTCGCGACCCCATGGACCGTAGCCACTCAGGCTCCTCTGTCCATGGAATTTTCCAGGCAAGAATACGTGCCCTCCTCCAGGAGATCTTCCCAACCCAAGGATCAAACCCGAGTCTCATGTCTCCTGTACTGGCATGCGGGTTTTTTATGGCGAGGCCACCTGGGAAGCCCAAAAACAGAGCACAAACTGGCACATGCATATGCTCAGGCTGTCATCCTTCAGGTCCCCTCAGTGCCAAGGACCACACAATCTGATCCTCGTCATCATGACCTACCTACCTCGGGGGACTCCTTTTGCACATTATATAAAAATAAGCTGTCCTCTGCCAGCTCCATGACCTGACCCTGCCGACTCCCAGCTCACCCGCAGCCAGTCTTCCTTCAGTGCCACTGGTGCTCCTGTCCCTTGGCTCCAGGACATGCATTAGGTACGTGGCCTTCACACCCTGTCTCTCTGCCTGGAAGCCAGTGCCCCAGTGGCTGAGCTCCTGATCTTTCCCTGGCTAACTGCTGCTTAAACATCAAGGCACTCAGGTTAAATGTCATGACCTTTCATTCTAAATTAAGTCCCTACCCACAGTCTAGTGGTAACTGACATAGTAGGACAGTTTCTTTTTTTTTCCTTCACAGCACTTACCACAGCTATGATATTTCTACTTACGTGACAACATGCTTCATATCTGCTTTCCTGGCTGAACTGTAAGCTCTATGAAAGCAGGGATCCTGCCTGTCTGATTCACCACTGTACACCCAGGACACTGTCTTACATGCAGTAGATGCTTAGCAAATATTTATTCAAAGGAAACAATAAATGGCTATTTGTGCTAACTGTCCTCATTCCATAGAAGGGGAAACTAAAAGTCAGGGAAAATGAGTTTCCCTAAGCCATTAAGCAGCAGCAGCAAGCCATTAAGGCATATAGTGGCCACGCTGGAATTAGAATTGAATTAAAATCAGATAATAATTAGAATTATTAGCTGGATTTGAACCAGCATTGCCAGGCCAGAACTAAGGACAGGGAAGAAATGTATCAGGCGAAACTGGAAGCTGGGAGGGTTAGTTTGCATCTACCATGTAAAATTCTCCAGTGGCTCTTAAATGAGGACTCAATTTGTATTTATTTGATTGCTTATTCCTTGTCACTGAACAGTACCCAAATATTGATACTCTAAAATATGCAGAAATTAAAATTATCTATTTTCTCAGCCACATGGCTAAACAGATCTAAGTGAGAAAATTAACACCAAAGGCAAAAAAGAAAGGCCATACGGCCATATTCTGTCCCATCTGTTCCACAGGGACCTTGATGTCTGGCTCAGCCTAAAACCAGATGGGGATCCAGAGAACTCCGAAGCCCCTCGCCTTTCCTGTCCCAAGCCCTATTTGTGCTCACTGACCACCACCCACACAAGTTAACTGTTACTTTGTACCCAAACTGAGCTTTGCACCCCACTTACGCAACTCATTTTCAATGTATTCTTTGCCTAACAGGAGCAGCAGGAGCAGCAGAAAGCTACCCCTGGCTGATGGTCCCCATGAGTCTGCATAATGGGGGCACAAGAAAAGAGGTCCCCCAAATTCATTAGCAAATGAGGACACAGAGTGAATGAGCAAATGGCCACCTTTCAAGAAGGTTGCTCTGGGGTTTACTGTTCAGCACCCAGCTCCTACATCTTCTTCCGGTCTCCCTGCACATGCGGCCCCTCTAGCAGGGGCACCTCCTCAAGATCTATAAACTAATGGCCCATTTAACACATTCACCCCTCACTGAGCAAATGCTTGTTAAGCATATCCCCAGTGCCAAGCTATGGAGCCAAGCGAGTACATCCAGGATCTCTGAGGGGGAAATTAAGCAAGGATTCTGTACACTGTAGGTGAGAACTGTCATGGAGCTGCTAACTCCTTCCCCTGCCTACAGGGCAGGGCATGTTCTGAGCTAACAGTGTGGAACCAAGACCCTAAACAGGTTTCACTGTCTACAATCAATATATCTATAGATCCAAGCCATTTGGACTGGGAAGCAATTGAGATCCATGGGTATTAAACATGGGACAGCCAGCACTTGAGATCCCTGGGTATTAAACCTCCTGTGCAAATAAGGCAAAGCCTGCTCAAAAGAACTTGTGCCTCTAGGGCCATCAGGAAATTGATTCTGGTGTTACTATGACTGATCCACTCAGGACCCCCTGCCCCACACCTGAAACCCCATTCCCATCAACTGTACAAGGGTCAGGTCAGATCTTTCCAACCCTGACACCCTAAACTTCTGCAACCTGAAATAAATCACCTTTTTTTTTTTTCTAGTTTGGGCAAAACACATTTCCTGTAGAAAATCAGGAAGGAAGGTAAGGCAGACAAGCTAGCAGACCGTAGGTGTATATCCAAAGAACTCCTTCTGCGTCAGAATACTATGTCTTACTTCCCCTTCAATAAGAACTCTGCCACAGGGCCAAAAATTGCCTTTTATGAAGGCTGCCTATCTCTCTAATTGTAGCTCTTTTTAAACTGATAAGCAATATTGAGCAAGAAGCAGCAAGACTAACAGACACTAGCCCAGTCTGGATGGCCCAATCCCAAATCCTGTTCTGGGACCCTGTGCTCCTGATTCCTTAGTTGACCTTGGGGACATCCCTTCCCTGCTTTATCTGTAAAATGACAGGTTTGGGCTTGAGACTTTGCATTACTAAGATGATATAGTTCTTTCCATTACTCACTGGCTAATAGACACAGCACAGCAAAGACAGTTCCCCATCACATGGCCTGCTGCCAACATGATAAGAAGAGACTGGGGACCTGGACCACAGAGTAGCTAAGAAATGAGATTAGGAAATGAATATATAGGTCTTGGGAACACCAGGGCCTGGGTACAGCTGTGGGAGGCAGGGACAAAGGTAAGGAAAAGGTTAGAAACTTCAAGATGTTGAGACTGAAGATAGAAAAACTAATACCACTGAAGAGCAATCTGACAGTGGTTTAGAGAGCCAACTCTAGAGTCAGATTATTTAGAACTGAACACTACATACGCCCCTGACTAGCAGTGTGAAACTCAGACAAATTACTTATATTCTCTCTGTGATTTAAGTTCCCCAGTTATAACACAATAGCATTTTGTGTTACAGGGAAACAACAGTACTTTGTGGATCTTAAAAGGATTAATCTAGTTA
The DNA here is from genome assembly GCF_042477335.2 of Ovis canadensis. Taxonomy (NCBI): domain Eukaryota; kingdom Metazoa; phylum Chordata; class Mammalia; order Artiodactyla; family Bovidae; genus Ovis; species Ovis canadensis. The sequence continues at coordinate 18,212,154 of NC_091246.1, read as the reverse complement.
ACAATTCTCTTTAGTGCCTAGTACATGGAAGTGCAATCTAAGTGTTTGCTTTTATTATATTATATATTATATAATATCATTATATTTTAGTATGATTATTATTATCAAGACAGATAGGATGCATAAATTTTAGTTCCTACTCTCTCATTAAGTGACTTTGGGATTCAGCTCCCTGCATGTAATATGAGGGACTGAAAAGTCAGTGTTTCTCAAACTAGTATATGTATACAAATAATATATATAATTTCATGAGGGATTATATGAGTTCTCTGTCGGGATTTTAAACACTTTGTGTTTTCATTTCAATGGTCATCTAAGGAAATAAACATACCTGGATTTTCTGAATGCCTACTTTACAACCAAGTTCTGGCACAAGATCACAAGTCTAAGTTTCTATTTGTGTTTGCCATTGTGTTAGCACCAATATTCCCTGGTGGGTCAGACAGTAAACGTGTCTGCCTACAATGCGGGAGACCTGGGTTCGATCCCTGGGTTTGGAAGATCCCCTGGAGAAGAAAATGGCAACCCACTCCAGTACTCTTGCCTGGAAAATCCCATGGACGGAGGAGCCTGGTAGGTTACAGTCCATGGGGTTGAAAAGAGTCGGACAAGACTGAGCGACTTCACTTTAGCACCAATATAATTGCAGTAGACCAATGAGAAAGGCACAGATGCAGAAGCAATTTGTGAATGATGAGACTGGACCAAATGAAAGCAAATGATATCCAACGAAAGTCACTGGAAAAATTGGAAAGTCATTGGAAAACGGAATCATTAACACATGGTAATATAGACTGTCCAAACTCAAACAAATAAGTGTTCACTACCATAGTCACACTGTTGCCTTCAAACAGTGTCAGTCGCCTTACTACACTAACAGTGTTAATTTGAACTGTACTGGTTCTGCAGTTTTGTTTGCACTTAATTTATAAGTCTGTATAGGTCATATGTTTGCATGACAATCTATAAGAATAAGGGGTTTATATCTAGTTTCACATATGTACATATTCACGTAACATTATAATAAAAAATATGTTCAGTGAACACGAGGGGACTTTGACATATTTGTTCTTTTAAAGAAGGGCCAGCATTAGTCTAGTTTCAGAAACAGTGAAGTTTATCTCCAAGATCCCTTAAGTTATCTCCAAGATTCCTTATGGCTCTTTGAGTCTAAAGAGGATGGTCACTTCTGTTGCAGATGTGTTACGCTTCATGCTGCTAAGTCATTTCAGTCGTGTCCAACTCTGTGCGACCCCAGAGACGGAAGCCCACCAGGCTCCCCCGTCCCTGGGATTCTCCAGGCAAGAACACTGGAGTGGGTTGCCATTTCCTTCTCCGATGCATGAAAGTGAAAAGTGAAAGGGAAGTCGCTCAGTCGTGTCCGACTCTTAGCGACCCCATGGACTGCAGCCCACCAGGCTCCTCCGCCCATGGGATTTTCCAGGCAGGAGTACTGGAGTGGGTTGCCATTGCCTTCTCCAGAGGACAGCCAAAAGGGGATGTAGGCTTAGAATTCAGGAAAAAATGCAGGGCAGGAAACAGACATTTAGAAGTCAACTATAGAGAGGGTGTGGCTAAACACAGGAGATCAGACAGGACCTCCAGGGGTGTTCAGGGAGGGAGAAACCAAGAGCTGATACCAGAGCTTCAGAGAAATCTCCAGGCCTTATAGTTTGTACCTTCTCACAGAAAAATATCATTTACTGAGTGTTAAAGATGGTATTCTCAGGGTTTTTGAAAGGATCACTGTCTCATCCAGAAGTGAATGGCATAGTACCCTCCACAGAAATAAAACAAATCTGTTTTGTATTCCTCCAGGCTCGCAGTCCAAGCTGAAAGGGGAAAGCCCATACTAAAAGATTCAGTCTCTGACCTCTAAGAGCTGGGCCATGAACTCACTTCAACTCCACCACCCAGACCATTAGGAGCTCTTGAAGAGCCAAGCAGCCCCCAGGGCTGCAGCAAAAGTTAGGAGTAAGATGGCCAAGCAGCAATGTATGCCAGGTTCCAGGCGTCTGAACTTAGGCCTGGGCACTAGCACAAACCAAAGCTATGACTGCCACCTGGTTGCAAATCTGCCTCGTATGATAAGAGACAGGGCTAGCTAAATCATGACCCCACACAGTCCTGGGTCCACCAGGGCCAGACACATTCAATCCCCTTAAGAAAACCAAGAAGAACAATACTGTAGTAAAGGAATTATCCTCCAATTGAAATAAGTTAAAAAAAAAAAAAAGAAGAATCTCTTTTCCGCCCCTTCTTCACTCCCAAATCAAAATCAGGAAGAAAAGCAGGAGAGAACCCCCGGAGAAACCCAGGCTTACTGTTTGTCTTCTTCTGAAAGTGAGGTTCTTCCACAGCAGCAATCTCAGCTGAGGCCAATAAGCCATGTTACCTCAGCCAGCACCACAGCAGCCTGCGTGAGGCTCGGGAGCCTGGGAAGGAAGTGGCTGGAGCTCACAGCAGGGACGCTGTGGCTGGTCATTAACTGAAAGATAAAGCAAGAGGGGATGTTAGTTTTTGCTGCAAAGCCATACGCCAGTGAGGGCTGTTGCACCAGCCCCCTCATCTGAGCCCTCAACACCCGGTTCTGTCTCATGACTGCCTCTCCACAAGGCATGAGTCCTCGACTTGCAGCCTCGGGTCTCTGGTAAACAGGGATGTTGGAGCTTTTCTGGCTTTAGCCTGTGAGTAAGTCGTTATTATCCGAATCACTTGAGCTCCACTGATGTGACCACTGGGAATGAAAAATTGAAGGCAGACCTAAGTGATCAATCTTATGTGCCCAAAACACCAGAGCTGCAAATGGCATACTGGAATCCCAGAGACCTGCCTCCCTTCTCTTAGAAAATGCCTTCCTTCTCAGAAAATGTCAGCAGCATTTATAAATTTCGCCTTGAACCTGGAGTGACTTAACACTATTGTCTGAAATTTGCTGTAGACTACATTTTCATCTCGCCACAAAGCGGAGTCCTTCCAATGATAAATGGCACCACTGATAGAGCAGTTTCCTAATCTGAAACATCACAGCGTGTCTTAGACAACTGTGAGTAAACACCAAGGAAATGCCACAGACACCTGGCTCCTAAGTGAGGAGGACAACCCCTAGTTTTCTATGTGTGTGAAGAGAAAACAATATCCCATGGAGTAAAACAAGGCAGCCAAGGCAGGCAGAGAGCATCTCCTGTGAAACTGACAAGTTCCCACTGTCTGGACATATGCACACTTTTGGCCTTGCTCCACCTGTACCTGTACACAGGGCCCACCTACTCCTCGTCAGGTGTCACAGATGCCTCCTTGGAGGACTGTTTTGCCATGCTGGGGGAAGGGGAGGCTCTCATAAACAGGCGATACAACCTTCTGTGTGTCCCAGCTGCCCCTCAACAATAGTATTTATTTAATGCTGGAGTAATCCCAGTAGTCATAGTAAAATTAAACCTGGGAAAGGGCAGAAAATAAAAACTGAAAGAAGGGAGGGATACACAGGTCGAAGCTAAGCCCTGATACCACTTCACAGCCAGGAACTCTTAGCAGAAATAAGAAACCAACTTTACCTCTAAAATGGCTCATTTAATCATTGTGGTCTCTGGTGGAATGGAGATGGGGATGGGAGATTAGGCAGGAGGAACAAACAGCAGAAAGGGCTAAGAATGTAGTGACCACTTGTGGAAGCAAAACTAAGTATTGGACTAAAAGTCTGTGAGTCCAAACGGACCTCAACGCAAAGGTCAACCTCTAGCAGGACTTTACCCTCTTGGCCCCCACAGCACAAGGACTTGGATTAAAAACTTGTACAAAAGAAAAGGGAATGTAAGCAGTCTACAGTGTCTGAAAAGAATCACTGACTCTACTATTATATATTTTAATTCACTCATTGATAAGCCAACAAATCAGGGATTCCTGTGAAAGAGTCAAGCCTTAGGATCTTTTTTTTCTTTATCACTTGCTCAGCAAACCTGTAGATGGACACAGATGCCCCTCCCCCAAAATATTCTCACTAAAAATAATTAAACCAGCACTGAGTCCATCCACAATTTGTTATTTAAAGATGGCCACTGGTCTCTCTGAGCGCTGAGAGCCAAAATTTGGTTATGAGCTTCGTGCTTGTAATCCTAAATCATTTTGTACGTGGCCTGGGACAGGGTTTCATTCCAGAAACACCGAAATAAATAATTAGCTAGATTTTCCTGATGCTAAAGGTGCTCTCCAGGAATCACTTAGTTGATTTAGAAGCTACACCAATCTTTTCAGGTCCCCAAGGTAACAATGAGGAGGTTGGAACATAAGTTTATAATTTAAAAAGGAAAGACAGCTTAGATGGGAATTAGGCCCAGCTTCTCAACTACGTGCCCTCGGCCAAAACTTTATGCCCTCTGAGCATCAATTTCCACAGTGTAAAATGGGGGTGATAATAACTACCTTGCAGGATATTCAATGGATATTCAATTGTCAATGAGACAATATAAGTAAATATATAAGTTCCCCAGAAAAGCACACGGCACATTGTAAGTGGCAAAGAAATGAGCTCCCTCCTCCCCACTTTTCTTTCTCTGGTCCATCCCTACCTCTTACAGAGAAATGGTTATCTCCTGTCCAAACATTCTTTTCTACTCCATTATTTTTAGCAGCAGCAGCAGCAGCAGCAGCATTTTTTAGCAAATCCATCGTGGGTTTCTGACAAGGTAGGAGGGGCAAAGTAGGAAGGATGAAATCAGAATGGCCTAGTGTTAAAGACCCTCAGGCTCAAACCAGGACACAGAATCCCCTAAATCTGAGTGGAGAATCTCAGAAGAAATGAAGACACACCTCTGCAGAATGTGTATGAGACGAGAACGGCCGGGAGGAAGCTTTCTGGAGAGCGTTTTCCTAAAGCAGGGTTTCTGCATTTCCAGACATGGATCCTGGCTTCAGAGACCCTCCAGGAGACACGCAGAGACGTCAGCAAGAAGTAGCCTATGCAGCGGTAGAAGGTATTGCTCCGGCTTCGCTGGGTAACTTGCCCCACTTTCCTACCCACCTTGGCATAGCCCGGGGCCTCTTGCGTAATTCCCTCCTCCCGCCTCAGAACATGGTGACCACTGCTGGGAGCAATTTTATCCAAAGAGAAGGTTTTGGCAATGCCCAAATCCTCTGCTCAGGTAACTGAGGCCAAAGGGACATTTCTACATCAGCTTTCCAAGGAAGCAAACAAACAAACCAAAACCAAAAAGAAGGCCGTACTATGTATTGACTAGATTTCTCAATGCTTCAAAGCTAGTAGCACACTCATTTCTGACCCTGTGCACATTTCCAGTTACTGGCTGGAAAGTGTCCCACTTCACAATCATGGCCAGCCAATAGGCCACCCTCTTCCGGCTCCTGGACGACCACAACAGCCACTTCCCTGAACTCCCTGCCTCCAGTCTTACCCCCTCCATCCATTTATCACAGAGAAACCAAAGTGATGCCACTAAACCAAAGCTCCAAACAAGCCACTCTCCCACTTAAAACTGCCTTTGTCAGCACCCCACTGCCCTGGGGATAAAGTGCAGTCCTCACCTTGGTTTAGCTGGTCTCCCCAGTGACTCCAGCCTCCTTTCTCACCACTCCCCACTTTCTAAACCAAGCTCCAGAAAACTACTCCCGGCTACAAATGGGCAGCCCTCTCTCCCACCACTAGGCCTCCTGCATGTTCTTGTCCTGAACTGCCGCTTCCAGCATGGTCAGCCAGGCCGAATCTTCCTCAACCGTAGGATCCTGTCCTGATACCTCCCCTGCACTGACATCTGGTTAAAAACCCCTCCAAGGTGCATTCACGGCAGCCTCTGTTTTCCCTTGCATCATTTCTGCCACTTTCTGAGTCCACAGGATCATTTCTCTTTCTTAATCGCAGTTTTCCCCAACATGCAAAACAGTATAAGGCACAGAGTAAGCCTTCAGGGAGTATTTGCTTAATTAATTAACTATGAGATGGATGTGAGAAATAGGGATTCAAGATGGAAGGGTGGTGGCACTCCTGGGCCTGTGGTAACCGATTTCTCAAGCTTGATTAACTGATTAAGGCAAATTGTCCCCAGGGAAGGGGCTCTAAGTTCACCACACACTGGGGATAGCCGCGAGGGTTGCTGGTGACTCCTGGGATATCCAGGAAAGTGGCACTGAATCTAGGTTGGATTCCCACAAACACAGGTTTAGCTAAGGATGGAGCAGGCCCTGCCAAGGCCAGAGGAGCCAAGAAACCTACTTTTTCCCCACCTTCATGTCAAGCCCTAGCATGTCCTTTCCAGGTCTCCACATCAGTCACCCAGGCGAATCACCCTTTGCCAAAATCTGACATAGTTTCCACACCCCAACCTTTTTTGTACAGTATGACCTCATGCAAGTGACCAATTAGATCTTCGGCCAAATTTTTTAAAAGAAATTTTCACTTCAAATGCCACTGATATTTTAAAATTATTAAATACCTAGAGAATACCATAGCCTGCTAAACCATGACCTTCTCAAATAAGCAATTATTAGTTGCAGAGAAATGAAAATTAAAACCACAATGAGATACCACTACATATCCACTGGAACTACTACAAGTTTTTAAATTTTGAAGTATGAGTAGCAACTGACACTGCTTGTAGGAATGAAAATGGAACAGTCACTTTGTTAAATACTCTGGTGGTTTCTTATAAAATTACACACAGACTTATAATATAGCCCAACCATCCTGTCCTAGGTATTTGCCTGAAAGAAATGATAGCATACGTTCACACAAAGACCTGTATGTGAACATCCATCAAAGTTTTACACAGAATAGTCCAAACTGGGAGCAATCCAAAGATTCATAAATTAGTGAATAAATTAAAATGGAATACTACTCAGCAATAAAAAAGGGACCACACTACTAATACATTCAACAGCATGAGAGAAATCTCAAAAGTCTTATGCTAAGAGAAAAAAGTCAGACACAAAAGACTACATACTATATGAATCTACTTATATGACATTCTGGAAAGGTGAAATAATGGGGACAGAAATCAGAGCCCTGGTTGCCAGTGGGTAGGGGAGAAGACAGACTGTAAGAAGCACTGAGTGACAGATATATTCCACACCATGGTTGTGGCAGTAGTTATACATATACTATACAGATGTATCAAAACTGTTCAGACTATATGTGTAAAAAAGGCTAAATTTAACCACATGTAAATTATATGTCAATGATTCCCCCCCCCAGAAAAAACATGTGTTCTATGATAATAATTAACATATTCCACAAGTCAAATCATGCCTTGGAAGAAATAAGAACTATATGGTGTACTTGAGTATTGTGTGATTCTCTAGGAAAGTAAATGATGAATAAAATCATCAACTCCTGTTCATTCCACAAACTGCAGCCTTAACTCTGCAAGGCTTCCATTACTACTACCACTAGTACTACTGCTGCTAAGTCGCTTCAGTCGTGTCCGACTCTGTGCGACCCCATAGACAGCAGCCCACCAGGCTCCCCCATTCCTGGGAGTCTCCAGGCAAGAACACTGGAGTGGGTTGCCATTTCCTTCTCCATTAGCTTCCATTAGCCACAGCAAATTAGCTTCCATTAGCCACAGCAAATATTTATTAAATACCTATTATGTGCAGGTGCTGTCCCAGACATTGGAGATTCAGCAATGAACAAAAGTGTTCTCATGGAACTTCTAGCAAGGTGGAAGAAGACCTGACAAATAACAGTAGGACTGTTGTTAAGGCAGTGGGTGATAAGAATAATGAAGAAAAATAAAGCAGAGCAAAGAGAGTAATAATAGGTGGGTAATTCTTTTCTTTAGGTCCGTGAAATGAGAATGTGCCATATGCTACTGGCAAAGGGGTCACCAAGTGACAGCTGGGATTGTGAATTCTTCTAACTTTTCCTAAAACAAAATATGAAATACCAGGCAGACTCAGCAATGGTGGCAAAGAAAAAGAGTAGAGGTTCACAGGAAGCCTGGTCCCAAGGGGGCAATGATGACCCCAGTCAGCAGCTACTGCACTGTTCCTCCAACCCCCATCCTCGCCAAAATGTTCAGCCCTTTTGAACTTTACAGGTAAGTTTCAAAGAGAGATGAGAGAAAAAGAAAGGAAGAGAGAGAAAGAAGCAGACAAGCTGAAAAGACAAGGTGGGAGGATTTTTTCCCACTTACTGTCGTCAAAAGGAAAACAGGAACTACATCCCGTGACTGCCTTCTACCCTTCCAAAACATTAAATCTGTCTACAGAAATTCAGTAAGGGAAAAAAACGCACATGTTTTCACTACCATCCGAAACTCTTAGTTTGTGCAGTAACAAAGGGTTGGTTGGTCTTTTTCCTTCCTACAAGAACACTGCAAGCACATGAGGCTGAGAGGGGGGCAGGGAACCTCCTACCCGCTCACTCCAAGGAAGGCCAGCCTCCACTGGGAACCACACAACTGCCATTTCTCACTGGAGCTAAGAAGTCGGCCCCTAGAAGCAGAAGAGGACAAGCTTGCACAAGGCCAACCCCCAGCTGATAGGAAGAAGTCATTGCAGCTTTAGAGACCCACTCCCACCACACCCCAATCTTACAAAGAAGCCAAGGCCCACCAAAAGCAAGGGGCCTGTCCAGACTCACCCCCAAGAGGTGGAACTGGCCTCCAGGTTTCTCCAGAAATAGCTTTGTCAACAACTGCTCCTACCTTCTCACTACTGTGTTCCTCCTACAACTCTGTTTATTCTTCTGAACACACTTTTCCTATCAGTTCTACCCAAATAGCTCATACACACAGAACATGCAGCCAGCAACTGACTTTCATCTTTCAAAAACAGTGGTTTTATGACAGCTCTTTCTCTAAACAAACAAATTAATAAACAAGTATGTGTGTGTTCTTCTTTGTTAGACAAATTTTCCCATAGTTTCCAGAAGTGAGACAGAAGTTGAAATCTCTCCTGATGAAACTATGTCTGGATGTCCTACGCCAATAAATAACTAGCCAATAACAAAAGCAAGAGATAGATTTAAGGCAGGATATAACTATATAACTTACAAACTGTAGTAAATGTGTTGGCGCTAAAGCTCAACTAATGACCTCTTCCTCAGATGCTGATGCAAATACAAGGATCACAGGTACTGCTGCGTCTCATCTCCAGAGAGATGTAGAAGTTTCTGTAGAATTGAAGATATGAAACCTATAAGACCACCAGAGCATGCTTCTTTGGAAGAGGTCTGTTTTTTTAATTGCCTCTCTGAGTGTATGTCTCCAGATCAGTAGCCACATTTATGGAAAATGATAGCGAGGTTAAAACCAGGCTGGAACAGGTTCTTTGCACCCATGGCTGATGACAGGGCATGGCTGCCGTGGTGGAAGAAGATGACTTGGAAAGTCTCCCCATGACTTCTCCCAAGATAGCCATCAACTTTATCAAGCCTGAAGTTATTTTAACTGCCTCAGTTTCTTTTCTGGCCTCTAGTTGTCACCGAGCTCTCTACCTGTAAGGCCATTCATGCTAATCCTTAAATTCTATCCCCTCACACTCTCCAGACATACTGTAGACTCACAACTCAGGGAAACTGTCCTTAGTTGCCACTAAACCCTTAGAGGCCTGCAGAAAGGTCATGGGCTGGTACTTGGTGACCCCTGAAACTATGTTCCTACTTATACCCATAACATCTTAATATTCAAATTTAAAGAGAAAAAATGATGTAAGAAATCCTCCAAGATAAAAGTCACAGATAAAAGGAAGTCATTCTATCATTCTAGAAGATTCCTGTCATTCTAGAAGAGGCGCTGCTATCACAAGACCTGTTTTAAAAATACAGATCCAGTACTTTCCTGGTGGTCCAGTGGCTAAGATTCTACATTCCTGATGCAGGGGGCCCAGGTAGGATCCCTGGTCAGGGAACTCAATCTCACATATCATAACTAAGACCAAGTACAGCCACATAAATAAATATCTTAAAAATACACAGATTTAATGAATTTTATTAATTCTAACAATTTGTAACTCAAGGAGAATTTTAAGTACCAAATGTATCATACTTGCTTATTAGTAACAGTAAGCTTATATATAACCGCACATTCTTGTTTCACCCAGGAATATATATTCAATTTCCTGGACGAAAGTATTTGCTACTTTTCAAAATGAGGGCTGTGACAGGAATACACAAAAACTGAAAAGTTAGAAGAAATACATGAATATTGTACAAATCCAGAATGAGTCTTTGAGAAGCACAATTCCTCATGCTGTCAACAATTCTATTTTAAAGGGGATTCAAAAAGTTTAAATATATTTCTATCATGTTGCTGATATTTGGACAACCAAAGATCCTACTTATCACTCTCAACAGTCCAGTTGCTAGCAGCTAAAACAGCCTCAGGACTTCTAAAACTGACAACCAGAGTTTCTGAAAGCAAATCCATCCTGTCCTCAAGTTCTTGTTTCATCATTGTAGAATTATGGAGAAATTCTGACAAAATGTTAGAGACAGCCCTTCTTACGCTGCTGATTTCCACTAAACAAACACAGCAACCCTGAAAGGAAGACTTCAGCAAACAATACAACTATTTGCTTTTTCCCTGGTTGCAGGTGTGTAGCATATAGGGAAAAGGAACCTTTCCCCTAGAAATGAAATACCTGTCCACATTACATGGCATAGAAAACAACTTTTTTCTCAACCACAATCATAATGCCAAAGTTAGAGGATCCTGCAGGGAAGGAACTATAAAAGTGACTAACACCCTGAGTGATACAGAAACACAAGCAAGTCTGCCTCCCATGAGCGATCCTTTATTTGCAGAAAACTTTGACTGGATAATGTTCCCTGTTGTTGGAGGAGGGCTTTCCAAGAGCATTTTAGGATAAAAGGCTTAGTGACGATATCAGCAAAAACCATTTTGTTTGCTTTACATCTTGGAAGGGTCAACATCTTCAGATGTTCAACATTCTCCCAGCCTAAAAAGTTTATTTTTATGAATGTGCTCAAAGGACTTGGGGACAGACAAACCCAAATCCCTTCAGTGCCTTCCCCTTCCTGTGGACTGATGCCGCTGTGCAGCAAGCTTCCCCAGATGTCCTTAATTATTTTCGTGAATTAAATGGCCTGGTAGACAGAAGGGAGGTTTTGGAGTCAGAGAAAGTGGGGTTTGAATCCTGACTCTGCTACTCAGCAGCTCAGGGACCCTAGGCATTGAGTCCCTGTATTCTCTCCATAAAATAGAACAAATAATGTATATAAAACATTATTTGGGACAAAAGAAGTATCCATTAAATGGAAGCTATGATTAGTGCAGCTGACTTCACAGTGTAAAGTACTCAGCGTGTGTGTTAAGTCATCTCCGACTGTTTGGGATCCCATGAACTCTAGCCCACCAGGTTCCTCTGTCCATGAGATTTTCCAGGCAAGAATACTGGAGTGGGCTGTCATTTCCTCCTCCAAGGGATCTTCCCGAACCCATGTCTCCTGCGTCTCCTGTACTGGCAGATGAATTATTTACCACTGAGCTACCTGGGCTTCCCCAAAGCACTCAGGTGGGGCACGAAGTGCGCAGTTTATTAATATTAAAGCAATCTGTCTTCTTCCTTCTCTGTCCACAGAAGGGACCATTTCCCCAACAGCCTTTCCAGAACACACTGGAACTCTCTGCATGCCCAGATCAGTGGGAGATGTGAAAGGGTTTTGCTGGTATCCTGGTACCATTTCTACCAGTGTCTTACCATAACCCCCCTCATCTGGGGACCCCTACCACACACATATACTATTCTTCTGCTCTGGGAGCAGTCAGCTCTTCTGTTCCACATAGGCGGCCTTCCTCCATGTCTTCAGCACCTCGCTCAGTTTTGTTCTCCAGACTACTTCCTCGTTTCCAGGTCAATTATCTATTGGTGATCTGGGCCTTATATCTATTCCTCCATCTCTTCAGCTCCCCCACCATCTCCTCCAGTGTACTAAGTGCTCCAACGGTCCCTGCTACACAGTAAGTCAGGCCACAAGCGACCATCGCAACATCTTACTGTCCTACGCCACACTGAGCCCAGAGCCACTTGGTGCTTGTACACATTTGTGGAGTGAAGGCTTCTGAAGTCAGACCTCAGGGATGAGAAAAATTAGTTAAAGCAGGTTCACAACGGTAGCAAATCAGAAATGTCATAAAGGACAAGCTCAGGTAGCCCAAAACCATGACAAGTTTTCCAGCTGCATTCAAAGAAATTCAGATTAAACAGGAGTGCATCTAATTTGGTCTTCCCCAAAGTCACTCAAATTTGTTGCTAAGAACATTCATTTTCATGGACTTCTTGTGAGCAAAGGAGATCTGTAATTTTGCCAGACTGAGGCTCCAGACCCCTGTAAACATGCCAACTAATAAGAACACCTCCCCTAGGGGCTCAACCATGAATACAAAACTGTCAACATTGGTCAGGAGCCTCAAACTCTAAACTCATAGGCTCAAGTCAAGAACTCACTCAATGAAGCTTATCAAAACCTGTATATAATTTTTCAACCTCAACACTTTATTCCTTTTACTTTTGCCAAAACAAGTAATCTCACCTGTGGCTCTTTTCCAGTTCTAGCTCACATGTGACCAAACCCAGCAACCTTGTCCAGAACCTCCCCTTTCACCAACCAGCTTTTGAGACAGTGCTAGCACAGGTCATTTGTCCAAGAGGCCTCATGTGTCTGAGATGCAACCCAGTGAGAACCAGCTGACCAGCTAGGTGAGGATGTAGATGGAGCTCCAGGACAGGTACAGAGGCACAGGGTCGAACCTGCCCTCCCAACTTCAAAACTGAACTCCTTCTCTTGAACTAACAAGCCACTTTGTTGACTGCCTTGCTAAATTACAGAGGAATAAGATCACAAGTTGACCTGAAAAACAAAAAATGAAGGATGTTAGCTTTTAAAAAGAAAAAATACTGGCAACATGAGCTCCATTATTTGACGTCTGGAAGGATGTTCCCAGTGGAAATGGATCTGAATTATTTCAATGTTATCATGATTCTTAGTACTTCTTGAAAGTGCTACTGTCATTAAGATCTTCACAAATCAAACATTTTATGTGCCAGATAACAAAATGCTCAAGGAAAGATGCAACTAAACTATTGGGTAGAACTCCTGCTAGCCCTTTTATCAACTGCCGTTGACAGTGGCATTTTAAAATGCACACACTCTCATCTCCCGAGCGACTGTACGCTAAGTGTATGCTACATCACTGTATGCTACATCACTTGAGCATGGAGTCCCCAGTGAAGTTCCACCTGAGGACAGTGTGCCTTGCTGGTCTTTGCAGCCTCTAGGGGGACATCCACTCCCCTTATTGGAGGCCACTGGAACCTAGTGTCAGACAGCCAAGGAGAAAGCCATGCTGAGATCATGTGAAATAGGACTGGAGTTGGAAATGGGAAAATGGCACTAATTCCGCTAAATTTGCAAGTCCTATAACAGGACTGACAACTGAAGAAACACTACTTGACCAAAGGCTTTCCTTATCTTGAACTCGAGGTACTTCCTATAATTAACACGATCATTAAAGTTAACAGAAAACTAAAAAGCTAAAAAACTGCCTGTAGTCACAATTAATCCTAAACAGCCAAAATTAGCACAAGGTTTTTCTACTTTTGCATGAAGAAAATGGTCCCAGGGAAAGACAACCTTTGGGACTTTTGTGGGCCTTTCCTTGATTTGAACTTACAGCCAAGAGCAGTGTTTATTTGAGAGAAAAAGAAAATCCAGTTGAAAACCCCATTAAGATTCAAATTGGAACAACAGAATAAATGAGGCCAGTTCAATATTAAAGATTCAGTGTCCACTGTAAGCTGAAAGGACAGAACTATAGACTGAATTTTTTTTCTCCTAAAGAGACACTGTAAATACCACCCTAAATTCTGATACAGTAGCAAGAAGCTTGGATTAAAGAAGCAAAAAGTTAAGATTTTAAGTTCCCGTTACTGACTGCTAGGGAATGAACTCAGGCGAGCCATTATACCACTCTGAGCCACAGAATATAAGGAGACTGGAGTAGAAGGTCTCCTGGGGACTTCCTTAGTAGTCCAATGGTAAGACTTCACCTTCCAATGCAGAGGGTGCAGGTTTGATCCCTAGTTGGGAAGCTGAGATCCCCCATGCCTGGCCACCAGAAAACCAAAACCAAATTGTAGCAAATTCAATAAAGACTTTAAATTTTTAAAAAGATCTTCTGAGTCTAAGAAAACTGCCTGCAGCTTGAGTTTCAGACTCAAGTTTGAACCCCCAGCTCTGCCATTACTGAAGCACGTGAACCAGGAACAAATTATTTAACTAGTTTCTGTATCAGACGTACCATCAGAAAAATGCGGCAGCCGCAATATTTTCCCAATTGCAGGAAAGTTTATGAGATGAATTTAAGCAATATTTAAATTCCACTTAGAAGATTTTAGGGGATGGACAGGCACAGTATTAAACACTCAATCACACAATGAGAAAATGCTCTTTTCAGCACTTTAGATTTGTAAAAACTGTATTACATTAAGGAGAAAGTTTCTGTTTGATCTTCTTTTCAATGCTTCTATAACATGTGCTTAATTTCCCTTTTTTAACAAAGTAAGAACAAGTTTCAGAGTCAGTGCCTTTAGAAAGCAAGCTTATTTTATAGACAGACTTTAAAAAACAATTCATTTTCATTCTAATTATTTTAAAAATTACCTTTTATTTCAGACAACTGACATCAGTTTTCAATTTAGAGGACCGATATAAGGTTAACTTTTAAAAAATATATGTATTGATAACTATAAAAGTGTGAGTCCATTGAAAGAATCTGAGGGGTTTACATGCTGCCTACCTCCAGGTTCTAGTGAGGAGTAAACGAGGTAACAGAGGGGAAGACCCAGCCCACACTGTGCTCATCTACCTGCGGTCAAGGGGCAAAATTTTTGTCAGTGAGGAATCAGAGGAGAAGGTACAGTGTAAACAAAATCCATCAACCACGAAGGATGGATGTAAGATTCCAGAACAATGAGCTCAGAAAAAGCATGAAGGGGTTCTTAAAGTAGAAATCAGAGAAAAGAAGAAAACCCATAAAGGGAGTCAGTTACAGTTACTGAGCCAGACTATGCGCTCATAACCAGTGAGAAAAGATGGCTCAGTGGGTGCCTCGTACGGTCCAGGACAAAGCTATCAAAACGGTCAGAGTCTTATTTGGAAGAGCCTTGAATGCCAAGATCATTGTGGTGTCAGATCGTTAACGTCTTTTGACTTTTGTTCAGCACCTAGTACTCTACATGGTGTTCGAAAAATACCTGCTAAAGGAATGAATTTCGGTTTAATGGTATTTTTTTTTATATTAGCCATAGACAAATAATACACACACACACACATTTTAAAACTATGATATCTTCCTATTCCCTCCTTCCAATACCAGAAATCACACCTCACTCCAGCTAAAGTAAACTGCCACTTCCATCCCAAAGCCTTGCATCGGGGAGTGGAGAAGAGTCTACAGATCAGTCTAGAAGCCATTTTTCTGGGCCTTTACATCCTCTCTGCCTCTCCAAGGAAAGCTACTGCTTCCATTAGTGTTACCTTTATGTCAAACTTGGACCATCTAAATATCAGATCCAATAAAATTCAAGCTGCCATACCCTTGAGGACTTGCTTCTTCCAGAAAACAAGCTTGGTTTGACTCTTGACAAAAACTATTCCCAATCTGGCATCCTACAGAAATTTTGAAGAGCAAGAGTAAAGAGGGATATGAAACCCAAACAACTTCTTAGCAGTTCCTTCCCTCTTCCCATGCCTGTTTCAATCATGAAACCTCTTGCTCCTTTTTTTCCCTTCTGGTTCCTTCTAGTCCTAATTTGTTATGATCTTTGAAACAACTAACTCAAAGCAATGCTTTAGAAAACTTTGTGTCTTGCCCATCTGCACCCAGTGAGAGTCTTCTGAGATATTTAGAAATATCCTTTTAAGGTTAGTCTATTTCTCATCCTTTCTTGGAGGATGAACATATCTCAAAAGTCAGTTAGCTTTCTATTATATATTGGCTTCATAGGATTGCACTATAAAAAACAAAATCTATACTCAAAATGGAGATGCCCAGAATGGAGAGTCCAAATGAATATTTTCTTTCAGAGAGAATCTCCAGATGGTGAGTCGGAAATGAGACAAATGTCTCATTATGTCTCACTCCATCATGTTTGCTCCATTGAAACTTACTGAGATCACCAACCACTTTTTCCTTTGCATTTAAGATAAAATTCTTCTTTGGATTCTATGAATCAAGTCTTCATCCGCCTAATGTGGATAAGTAGGTAATTCCAAAGCCGTCTCACTTCTTCTTCCTCTCCTCCCACCGTCTTCTTTTCTTCTGTCATTACGCTCATCAAAACACTCCTATGTATTCCATGGGTATTTCCACTCTACCTCTCAAAACCCACACAGTCTATTACACTAGTACTGAGACTGTCCCTCAGGACATTTCTCTGGGCAGCTCCTATCAAAGAATCACTCTTTTTCCTAAATACACATCTAGAAAATATAAAAGCTTGAGTGGCTCTTTAAAAGTCATGTACTCAGCCTCTTTCATCAAGAAACTAAATCTTAGAAAAGTAAAATGACTAGCCCAGGGTCACATGACTGCTTAGTGGGTTTCTGGAATTACATGTAGAATATAATTACATCAAATTGTATGTAATTATATGTAAAATTTGGAGTGTACATGCCTGTGTATATTTTTTCTGAAAAGAGAATCCATAGCTTTCAGCATATTATCCATGTAGTCCAGAATACTGTCCCAATAAATAATAACCACTGATTGGTTTTATATATACAAAATTCTTCCCCCAAAGTGTCTGGTGCTAAACACCAGTTATCATAAAACATTTTGACTTCAAGAGTAGCCAAATAAAGTGTTTTTAATTCCAAATGCTTCTTAGAAGTTGGATTTAGCATAGAAAATGTTGCAATTCTAAACAAATACACATATACACATACAGAAACACACACATAAAAAATGAATAAAAGAAAAGATTCTATACATAAAAATTTATGTTGATTTTTAAGTAATTAAATTCTAAATTACTTAGTGATTTATCTCATTCTTATTTTTTAAAAAATAAATTAATGTGCAAATAAATGTAGTTTAATGTGAAATGTAACAGACTAGATCACTTTCTCAAAGCACAGCTGCCTCAAAAAAGAGAAATGAAACTGAATGGAATCAGAATTGTTTGTTCTACAAAAAGTAAGCTGGGCTAAGTACATACTAATATTTCTCAACCTATCATAAACCTAACCTTAGTTATTTCTCATATAGTTCTACTTCTAATGCTTTTCTGTGATTATCACATCACTTTAATTCATCTTTCAGAATATAGAAAACCAACATTAGTTTCCCATTCTATTTGACTTATTCAAGATAGCATTTATTGAATCCCCTTCCATATCAAGGAGAGTAAATTAAAGACTGGGACCTTAATCCTAGAGAATTAGGATTCTCTAGGATTCTAGGACCTTAATCCTAGAAGAATCCTAGACCTCCTCCTAGAGAAGCATACACTCAAGAACCAGACAAATAAATGTTAATTATAACCAAAAAAAAAACCATGCAATTAAACCCATGACATGAATAGTGCTATGATCCAATCCTATGGGAGCAAAAAAGAAAGGGAGAGTTAATTTTAACTCAGTGTTGGCAGGAAGGTGTGAATCCAGGAGAGCTTATGAGAAGGATGGCATTTAAATCAGGTCTTAGAGTAAATTTTCAAAATGGAAAAAGACAGGATTTCAAGTTTTCTTTTGTTTTAGGAACCAAGTCTGATGCTCCTCGGAGTAAATGCTCTTTGCTTTAAAACAGCTTACTGTCTCAACAGAATGCAGAATAACCAAAGGCTCTACCTGAAAATAATTTTACATACAAGATTTTCTTACTCTGGCTTCAGATATTTCTAAAATGTGCCTCTCTAACAACATCTGTGCTGGTTACCTATCCAGGGAACTATTTTCAGTCGTAAATACCCAAATGAAAAGTGAGACTCATTCTTTGCCTTTAGCAAGTATTTCATTGTCAAAATTCAATATTTTAACAAAGCCCTTACCCTGTTATTGGTAAATTCATGGAAACCATACTGCCTGGGATGCAACCTCAGCTTCAGTACTTACTTACAAACTCCATGGTTAGGCTACTTACCCTGTCTACACCTCAGTTTCCCTGTCTGTAAAATGAAAATAACAGAATCTACCTCATGCGGTTCTCAACAGAGTGAACTAAATTATTACATGTAAAATGCTTAAAACACCCAGCATAAGGTAAATCAATAATAAGCATAACTTTTTACCAAGAAAAACCTTTTCTAAGAGTTATGTCCAAGGTGCTACACCAATTTAATAAGAAAAAGTTTCCCATTCTGTCTCACCTTTATTTAAGCTGACTTTGAAAATGTATTTGCTCAGAGAAAGATGCCATAAGAAAAAAGCTAAATTTGATTTCTAGACAGTAACGTCAGTAACAGAAAAACAGGTTATTTCAGAAGGTCTCTGACATATTGAGGGATAAAACAAACAGAAGTCATATTGTACAATAAGCAATTTTAAAAATTCACCAAAGATTGACAGCTAAGCTAATAGTTCCCTTCCCCTTTTCTTTTGTTCCTTATCCTTTCACAGTCAAACCCTCTATCCATTTTTTATGTATTACACAGGGAAAGATTTGGAGATCATTATAGACTTACAAATATTTGACTGAAACTCCAGTAAATTTTTTATTTTAAACGAAGAGCTAGAGTTGAGCAAATTTTACTGTCTGTCCTTTCCATGGTGTTGCAATCCCTACGCAATCAATGTCCCAACACGCTGAAGAGAATTTGGCTGGCCCACTCACAGCAAGAAGGGAAATAAGATACAGGCTATAGATTCCGTTAAGGACTAGAGCAGATATATGTACCAGAACTCAGCGAGCATCCTCGCAAAGTCCCCTGCCTACAGCAACTGGAACTGTACCACTTGACTGCTTAGTGTGGGAGTCAAAGAACTCTGGGGCTCACTGGATAGGTTCAAAACTTAGCTCTACCAGTTGCAAGGTGTGTGGCCAGAAACTCTCTCTGTTTCTTAGTCTGCAAAATAGGGATAACAGATGGATTTGTGGTTAAAATTAAAATAGTATTTGAAAAGCATTTGTAATAATATTTGGCACCTGGTGCTATTTAACAGTGTCTATTAAATAAATATTGCAGTAACTACCACACTTATGATAATTTCCACATGCAGATATGAAGAAGGTTTCAGTTTTAGTGTAAGCCCTCCTCCAGAACAGTTAAATTAAAACAAATTTTCAGCAAGATCTTTAAAATTTGATATGGAGGTAATTAACCATAAAGAGCATTAAATTTCCATTATTTCTTTACCATCTAGATAGTAAATAAAAATGTATTTGGAATTTAGAGTATTTTAGAAATGCTAAAATGACATGTCTATCAGAATTTTCTAGACTGTCAGAAGTTCAGGAATTAAGGAAGGGGTTATTAAGGAATCTAAGGCAATGTCCATTTAATTTTTTAGGAGCTGAAAATAAAAATAGCAAAGGTATTAACAATTTACAATCATGCGGGATATAGCATAAGCAACTTAGCTTATGGGAAGGAAGATCCCCTAAAAAAAATTTAAACGAAAAATATTACAACTTCTCTGCATACAAGATAAATACTACAGAAGATAAAAAACTGTGTCAGTGAGTTTTATTTGGTTTCATTCATTTTTAATAATGTAATCATTAAGAGCAGAGGTTGGAAACAATCAAACCCTAATCACCCTTTTCCAATCTAAGCTAGTCTCACATGAACTGTAAATATGCCCTAAGTCAAAAGGTATCCAGGGTTCATTATAGGCCTCTATGTAGATGTAAATTGAGAGCTGAGATTTTAAATGCTCATCTGAAGGGGAGACACATATCACAAGCGTCCATTTCACAATCAGATACATCATTCTGGAACAACAGGCTGGTCCCTGCAAGGGGGCTCAAGAATCACTCTGACTGCAGTAGCAATTCTTACCCCTTGAACTGTGGTCATCCAAGGCTGTCACTCCAATTCTACCGCTTCTTGCTCTGTGTATCTAATGTTTTCCCAAAACTCTATCATGAATTAACTTAAAGCATAAAGCATTAAAGCTCCTATAAAAGGAGCATTTGGGAATGGATACATGTATGTGTGACTAAGTTCCTTTGTTGTCACCTGAAACTATCAAATATTGTTAATCAGTTATACTTTAATGTAAAACTAAAAGTTAAAAAAAAAAAAACACAAACAAGGAGTACTTGGGGAATAGGCTGACAAGGAAGACTTTGTACTTGAAAATTATTTACCATCAGAAGAGGTTCTACTCCAGAACCTTCTCCCTTTGCTCTCACACTTTCCTTGATTTAGGATAAGTGTCTCAAAGAGAATGACAAGAACAACAGAAAGCCTCCATTAATTTCGTAGTAAGTATGAGGAAAATGGGCTGAAATAAAAGGGGAGATAAAAAACTAAGTACTTCTTTAGGTGTGTTTTAAATTTTGTCTGAAAAGATCGAAACTTAGGTTTGGGTCCCACACTATTGTTTAAAAGGCCATTAAAACTCTGCTTTTGAACTTGCAAATTTTTATGAGGTGTTCTTTGATGGGAGGTGGGAATCGGTCCTTAGGAAGTGACTTGCTGATTTTTATCACCAAGGAATTTTTTAAATATCAAATTTATCGTCTATTATATGAATGTATATACCACGCACTCACTTCCTTGTTTCACTGAAAAGTTCTGGTTTTAAAAGCTGATGGTATCGCTTTTGCAAAAGACAAAGGCCAATTATTTCCAGGGCTACATTTCTTTCTCTCCCTTTTTCCTTCTCTCCCTGTTTTCTTTTATCTTGTTTATTCCCTTCTTTTCGATGAGTGCTGAAAAACAAGCACCTACACACAATACTGGCCCACGCACGCCCCAAGAACCTTCCATTTAGCAACTCTCTGGGAGTTGGGAAGCAATCTAAAACACAAGCAGAAGCACTTTCGCCTGATCCCCAGGTTTCCTCCCAGTCTACAATCACCCGTCTTCCTTGGATCTCGGTCGGAACCATAGCAGGCGACAAAGCCTCTTGCAGCCTGGCCTCACTCGGGCCAAGGAGCCGATTCCCAGGCCACCCGGCCAGGAGGCGCTGTGGATCAGTTCCCCCCGTGGCCACCGGCAGCCGGCGCTCAGCCCTCCCTCCCCCCACCACGAAGCACAGCCCGCCCGCGGAGCTGCGAGCTCTGCACCGCCTGCCGGGGTTACTCTCGGTCATTCTGCTGCACCGTCTCGCCCTAGCTTCCCCATCCATGCCCTCCCTGAAGCTGCTCCAAGAGACACTCAGCAAAGGGCAGGAAGATGGGGGGAAGGGGGGGCAGGGGAATGGTCACCTCAGCTCCAGGTTTCCGCAGGGACCCTTCTAACGTTTGTTAAAGAAACAAAACTCTCGTCCCTCCGCCCCGCCCGTCTCCCCTACCCCCATCCCCAGCCTCCCACAGCGTCAGAGGCAGCACCTCCTGGAAGCGTATGGAGACTATGGAACAGGAACCCCCTGATCAAACAAAGCCCCCGAGGCCTCAAAAGAGCACTAGCGCTAAGGACTCTGTTTGGGACACCTCCCAGTCGCATTCTTGGTGAGCCAGAAAGCGCTGCTCCAGTCCAGGGGCGCGGGGGACCTATCCCCAGATCAGAGCCCAACCCGGACTAGCGCCTTACGAACAGAGGGGATTCTGACGGCTGGCATTTTTCCCGGTGGGCGCCGGCCGAGCCGCAGCCAGAGAGGGTTCCAACCGGCTCAGGCGCTTCCAAACAAAGGGAATAGCTCAGTGCCAGACCTCCCATTCTCCCTACTCCGGCAGCAGCGCCTCCAGCACCACCAGGAGCCCCCCGATTCCACTGCGCCCCAGCTACTGCGCTCGGGTCTCCGCGCGCCCAGAGATGCTCCCCGAGCTCCACCGCGGGCGAACCCTGAGAGCAGCGATGTCGCGTCTTTGGGTGGCCAGAGCTCCTCCTAGGACGTCCTCTCCACATTTACGAGCCCGTTTGTGCTGCAGGAAGTGGGGATGTGGGGGTTCGGACTAAAGTCCCCGACACCCAGAGCTTCCCAAAGTCCCCTCGGCCCGAAACGAAACAATAACGTCCAAGTCGCTGAAGAGACTCTTACCTGTTTTCCACTTTTGTGTTTGTGGCTCTTTCCCCAACCCCTTGAAAAACCCTTCGGAAAAGAAGGGGGGTAAAGGGAGCAAAGCGCCCCGAGAAATTGGCTGTGGCGGCGCTGGTTGCACGGCGCCCCCTGTTCTGCCCACCTGCGCCGGGGTAGAGAGGTGTCGGCGCGTCCCTGCCGGCCCCGGCAGCACTCACTCTGCCTCGGAATTACCGGGGTTTTGCCGCGACTAGTTCCTTTTATAGATTCGGCGGCGCTGAGCGCTGGGGTTACTATCGGTCAAAGCCTGTTCTCTCCCTCCTTCCCCGCCCCCTTCCCGGCCTCTGTTTATGTAGTTCAGTCACTCAGCAGAAAGCACGTGGAGCCGCGTCCCGCCCCTTAAACGGGCGACGTCCGGCGGCGCGCGGGGCTGGGGGCGGAGTGCAGCCGGCCTACCCCCGCCGTAGGTCCGCGCCGCTCGGCCCAGCCCGGCCCGCCAGCGCAGGAACAGGGGCAAACGGCGGTCTTGGGACTGTGCCCTCCAGAGACTCTAGTCCAGGTTCAGGGCAGCCAACAGCACGAGTGAAAATCGCTTTCTCTAAACTAGTTCTTTCAGCAACTTTTGTTTCCTTTGTTAATTTACTCAGCTGGAGGGACTTGGGGGCGGAGAGAGGAGAGGAAAGGGGAAGAGAAAGCTAGGCTAAAACCCCTAAGGATGCCAACCCTTCAGTCTTTTTTTTCCTTTAAATGCCCAGAGTGGGGAGAAGATGGACAGTCCTCTGTTCAACTGGCTGGTTTTGTTTTCCACCGCAAACCCTGACTTTGGAATTCAAGAGCCTTTGGGGTTCCCAATTTGGGGCCTCCCAAGTCCCAGGAGGACCCCTGAAAACTGTCTTGCTCCTTCCCTTAGCAAACTGGGAGAAGGAGGCCACAGAAAACCCAGCATTGTGGACTAATTTCCTTTTTATTTTCACCATGTCAGTCAGCAGTAATAGATAAATACACGTGGGCTTGTATTTTGGTTTCTACAGATTTGCAAAGTACCACTAGAGAATCGCAGTCTTGGAAAATCACATAACCATCCAATTCTCCAGCTTCTTCCTCTGGCTTTGGCCTTGACAGTCAAGAGCAAGAGGGCCCGAAACATCTGAGGAACAGAAGCAAGTGTACAAAGGGAGCCCACATACTTTAACTCTCAATATTTAACTCATAAATAAAGCTAACAAACTGTAAAATAAGTTCCTCCTACTTGACAGAGATACCTTTGGAGCAACTGGGAAGGGTGGATTCACGACCAGACTTGCTTTGACTTGAGTTTTGACAAGAAAGTGGTAGAGCAGGAGAGCAGGCTCCTGGACAACTTTGCTTCCCATCCTCAGCTCTGTCATATTCCAGAAGAACCTGCAGGTGTGTGTCTGGAGCCCCAGCTGCACAAGCCCCTCCAGACCATGATTTGAATACAGGCCCACATGTCAGTGGTTCTGTCAACACTAAGGATGGATCCAGTTAGGAGGCCCATGCAGGCCCTGGAAGAGCACTTAAGGGCCTTAGGACAATTCTGGGGTCTCAGCTACTCATAACTTGGTGACTTGGCCCCTGGGTCCTGTGGACCATTCATCCTTAGGGAGGGATGAAGTTTGAGGTGGGCCAGAGTCAAACTTCTGAAGCCCAGGGCCCACAAAAGGAGACCCTGGTCCCTAGGTTCCAGGGTCAAATCTGACAACCACATAATCCACTAACTTTCTGCCTCCGTTTCTTTATCCACAAAAGAGACTATATATATGCTCTCCCTGACTCACTGAGGTTTTCTGAAAGTAAATTTTGTTCATTTGAGCTCCTGGGAAGAATGGCTCTGTAAAATTAAGAGCCTGTTGATAGCCACCTATTAATGTCATTTTCTGGTACCAACCATGGCCTATAAAGAATTTTCCATGCCAAAATTTTAAAATTCCAAGTCTAGCAGAGTTCAAAGTAATCTCTCTGACCTGTAGATATAAAGGAAAGTTCCTGGAGGAGGTGTTATGACTCCAAGTGTGATTTGTGGAAGTGATTATGACTCTGACTCTCCATCCCCTGCCCCACCCCACCCCACCATCCACCTATAAAACAGTGCTTAAAATCCCACCACCAAAATCATTCTTTCTGAAACTGAAGGCTACAGTTTCCAAGAGCACCATACTTAAGTAACCCCTCAGATTGTTCTCCTGGGGAATGAGTGACAGTAAGTCCTGTACACATGAGACAAGGATAGTCTGTTGGAGAAAGGAGATGAGGCCAAGAAGGAGATGAAAGCACCAGAGAAGACAGCCATTGATTCTAAATACAAAGGTCTGTGGCCCCAAAGTCAAATGTAATCATTTCTAACTGAGAATAACCTATGGTATCAAGAATCTGCTCTTCTCAGCACACACTGTAATGTCTGAAATAAGCTTATCAGTTGTGTTCATTTCTACCAATAAAAGAGCCTAAATCCCCAAAGAGACTAAGTGATTTGACCAAGGGACACAAGCACCTAATTCTGCCTTCATCAAGCCCACACTTTGTGAGTATGACAGGTTCATATGAAAAAAAAAAAAAATACTGAATTTCAAAAGTTAGAGGTTAAAAGAATGTGTCCCTTGAGAGAGTATAAAAGTGTGAATTTCTCTCCCTCAAATGTCACAGGTTGATTTGTTCCTGAGTATGCTTCAGTAAGCTTCCCCCCAAGTCCTTCTGTTCCTGCTAACACTGACACCAACACTCCAGGTCTCCACCCTAGGTGACTCTTTCCAAACAAGCAGAATGGCCCTTCTTTGTTGCTGTCTCCGGAGAAGCTGATTCTGTCAGTGCAGCCTGAGTGTCTTGAAGTTCTACTCTGAGATGACCCTGGCATCTTCTAATTACAGAATTCAGGTAGCTGTGGCCTTAGAGACCCTGGTAGAGGCCATGGCTCTACTGATTATCATTATATTGAGACCTTTTAAATTAGGAATTACCCAAAAGGCTTTGCTTGGAAATTGCTTTGATATATAACACTCTATAGCTGGTTCACATAAATGTGCTTAGTCACTCAGTCATGTCCAACTCTTCGCAAACCCCATGGCCTGTAACCTGCCGGGCTCCTCTGTCCATTGGGATTCTCGAGGAAGGACTACTGGAGTGGGTTGCTATGCCCTTCTCCAGGGGATCTTCCCAACCCAGGGATCGAACCCAGGTCTCCCACATTGCAGGAGGATTCTTTACCAGCTGAGCTACTAGGGAAGCCCCCACATAAATGTACACGTACAAATTATTTAAAATATAAATTATTTTCACCACACATGTATTTTTGGTATGCATACCATGCTTTTTGATTCCTGGAAACTCTGGGAGAAAAAAAGAGTATTATAGGAAGTCAATGAAGAATAAAACAGAAAGTATTCTAAAAATAATTTCCTTAGCAGAACTTGTTACAATTAAGAAGACCTGATAGCTGGGCTTTTTGAGAATTCCTGAAGAACGACAGGTGCCTCAAAATTAACGAAGAAAAAAAGACAATTCTTCTTTTATGTAAAGTGGAATTAAAGGACCTACAGTTCATATTTGAGTCAGTTTAATTCCAATACATGGTTAGAAACAAATTTTCAAGCTAAAGATAGTTTTAAAAAAAAAGAAAAAGGGAATCACCATTATTTGTGAAGTAAACCAGGTATTGCATAAGCTTTCAATATTACAAGTGCAATATAATCAGACCAGTGCAATCCCCTTCTTTATTAATGTGACTCTTATTGACACATGCAAGATTCAAAACCATTACTGCTTCTGGTCCTGAGTTTGTTCTGCTTGTCATTGAGATGAACCTGTTAGTTTGGATTATAGAGAGATATATTCCCCTGATTTACCGGTTGATCAATGAACTATAATTCTTTTTAAAAGCCATCCTTCTAACCTTTCTCCCTTCAAGCTCTCCTGCTTTTAAGAGCCAAACTGCTGAGAAAATCTCTTCTGTAATCCCTCTGTTTTATTCAGTCTCCAGCCCATTTCAGGCAAACTCTGGCCCCCACCACTTTCCAGATCAATTAATGACTTTCTCAAAAAGAGACAGAGCAGTATATGTGCTTTCATTCTTATCACTATAAAGTATTTTCATGTAGAAAAATAGAAAATACCTCAAGCACAGAAAGACCACTGATTGGGTAGCACTGATGACCTCCTTTAAGTCCCTGGGCTACCTGATCTCTGGTATTCAACACTACTGACCACATCTTCCTTCCTGAATCTAGTTCTCTTGAATTCCCTGAATCTGGTTCTCTTCTGACTCTCCTGCCTCTTTCATAACTCTTTCCCTGACTTTCTCTATCCTATATAATGTCTCCCAATACTGGTTTTCTCTCTCTTTTTTTGTTAACACAATCCACTCCCTTGGCTTCAGGTAAGCTGAGTATCCCCAGCTCTCACCTCCTTGCTGTGCTCCAGGACGGTGCCCCCCCCCATACAGCGTGGAGCATCCAGCAAGACCAGTGGTGTGCTCATTCCAGCTCATAATTGCTGACTGTGTATGTATATCTTTTCCCAACTCTGCAATAAGTAACTTTTATAGAGTGAACTTACAATCAGCCCATCCTGGGAATATTAACGCCACTGAAATCTGATACAATCAGGGCTTTCCTTTCTTCCTGTCTTTCAGTCTCTCTCTCGCTCTCTTTTTTTTTTTTTTTTTTTTTTTGGAAAGCCAGTTTTAACATTTACCAGCACAACACTGAACAAGATATTCTGCAACTAAATCTCAAGCCAGTTTTTTAATCTTCCCTTTAATATCCCTCCTCCATATGCGTCTTGTGTTTTAATTTCATTTAATGATGGATCCACATATTGACTGTGGGAAATTATAGTCATACTTGTTTGACTTTTCCTCTCTCTGTCCCCATCTTTTTCTTCTCATTCTAAAAAGCACCCAAGCCACTTGAATCTCCCAAATATCTCTTTAATCTGCCCTGTCCTTTTCATCCTCATTTGTCTAAAATCAAGCCAAAGTTCTGGGTAACCTCCAAATTGTTATCCCTGCCTTTAGTTTCTTCTTCTTCCTATTTACCTTTCCTAACACAATAGAGTGTGATTTTTGCTTGAAGGGAAAAATCTAATCAAATCATTACAAAGCCAAAAAGTATCTAATCAAATCTCCCCTCCAAAAAACTTCCTATGGTTCTCCATTGCTTACAAAGAAACAATCCCTTTAGAAAACCTACAAAGACTTTTGCAAACATGACACAGAAGGCCTTTGGATCTTCTCCATCTCCCCATTCCTTTCTTCCTTCTGCCCACTCCCCATTCCACAAACACTGTATCTCATGTAGTTCCCTTACTTGAAAATCCCTTCTCATCTCCATCCCTGGCCTCCTGTGTAAGATTATTGAAGGAGAGTGATGGGTGCTGTGCTATTTTTCAAGAAGCAGGAGACAAAAGGGACAGAGAAGAGAGAGGATTAGAATTCATTAGATAAAAAATGTATGGGGTAGAGAGTAGATGAAAGAGAAAGAGAGAAATACTATAGACAGATATTTTTTAAGTACTCAAATTAATAGGTAACTACCCTCTTGATGAAAGTGAAAGAGGAAAGTGAAAAAGTTGGCTCAAAACTCAACATTCAGAAAACTAAGATCATGGCATCCTATCCCATCACTTCATGGCAAATAGATGGGGAAACAGTGGAAAGAGTGGCTGGCTTTATTTGGGGGGGGGGGCTCCAGAATCACTGCAGATGGTGACTGCAGCCATAAAATTAAAAGACGCTTTCTCCTTGGAAGGAAAGTTATGACCAACCTAGACAGCATATTAAAAAGCAGAGACATTATTTTGTCAACAAAGGTCTGTCTAGTCAAGGCTATGGTTTTCCAGTGGTCATGTATGGATGTGAGAGTTGTACTATAAAGAAAGCTGAGAGCTGAAGAATTGATGCTTTTGTACCGTGGCGTTGGAGAAGACTCGAGAGTCCCTTGGACTACAAGGAGATCCAACCAGTCCATCCTAAAGGAGATCAGTCCTGGATGTTCATTGGAAGGACTGATGTTGAAGCTGAAACTCCAATACTTTGGCCACCTGATGTGAAGAGCTGACTCATTTGAAAAGACCCTGATGCTGGGAAAGATTGAGGACAGGCGGAGAAGGAGATGACAGAGGATGAGATGGTTGGATGGCATCACTGACTCAATGGACATGGGTTTGGGTAGACTCCGGGAGTTGGTAATGGACAGGGAGGCCTGGCGTGCTGAGGTTCATGGGGTTGCACAGTCAGACACGACTGAGGGACTGAACTGAACTGAACCCTTAATTAATAGTGCAAACTTACCCTTAAATTTGAAAAGAAAATAATTGGACTCTGGGGATTAAAAGAAATCAAGCATTTTTTATAACAGAAGTGATGTATTGTATTCTTCTCTTCTCATTCAGAGTGCTTTTCTGACACTTAAGAATCCATTTTGTGGGCTGTGACTTCTGGGATTAGGGGGCATTATTTCTTAGCCAGAAGCATTTTTTCTCTCTGACATATTAATAAGAGAATAAGTCATTCAAAAACAAAGAAATCCTAGGAAATGTTCCAGATTACCGTTCTCTTTTGCGCTGCTGGAGAGGCAAGCCTCTTTTTCCACTTCAGCATTTTGAAGACAGTTCTTTTAGGAGTTCAAGGTCTTCCCTTTATTGCCCCCTTGGTGGTCTTGTGTTGGTTTGACTTGTCCTTGCACCAGTGCCTTTCATAGCTTCTGAAGTTGTTTAGACAGAAGGAATGTTTGTGCCTCTTCAAAGACAACACTGTCCAGATGTTGTGCTGTGACCAGGCCATGGAAGCAAGCCTTCATTTCCCTTCTTTGTTGCCATGCTTCCGGTGACTGATGTTGTCCAGTGAAATCTGAGCATTTTCTTAGCCCAGTTACTTGTCCCAGAAACCTCCCGTTGCAGAATTATCCACAATATGTAAGTTAGTGGGGGATGAGCTCCATTCCCAGATGTCTGGGGCTTCCCACAGAGCTGAGCCTAAAGCTGGTTCCTCTGGACTGACTCTTTTGCCCTACAGAGCTCAGCAGCAGGAAGTCCCCACATCTGTCTGCTTACTGCTGGAGATGGGAGGCCCTCAGCACACTGCTAGGATGAGAAAAGAAAGCTCAATGGAGGGTCCAGTTCTGAAAAATAAGGAAATAAACTCAGAGGTTAAGGAAATAGGAAAGTGCTGCAAAAGTGAAGATCACAAAAACTGAGGGTGGCATGTGAATTGGTCCAACATTCTGACAGGCAATGTAGCAACATGTGTTAAGAACTACTGACCCATTAATTTTACTTGGAGGAATTTACCCTAGGGAAATGTCCAAAAATCCAGTTAGAGACTTATGTTTGTCACTATGTTTTCTCCAGAAGTGAGCATTTTTTTAAAAAAATATTGATTTATTTGGCTGCACTTGGTCTTACTTGCAGAACTTGGGATATTCTATCTTTGTTGTGGCATATTGGACTTTTATATTTGCAGCATGCAGAATCTTAGTTGTGGCGTGCCAACTCTTAGCTGCGCATGTGGGATCTAGTTCCCTGATCAAAGATTGAAACCTAGCCCCTTGCATTGGGAGTGCAGAGTCTTAGCTCCCAGACTACCAGGGAAGATCCCCATGAGTGAGTATTTTCAAAATAGTTAATCATCTAATGGTGAAAAGATTCTAAAATAAATTCTGGTAAACTCATATGACAGAATCCTATATAGCCATTAAAAATAAAAATAATGTTTTCAAATGTAGAAATATGGGAAATGGCTTGTGACAAATGTTAACTGTAAAATGCAAAGCTAATAGTTATGTGTATATATGATTCATAGTCTGTAAAAATAGTAGTATATTTGTAGTCTTTTTTTATTGAATATATATGTGCATAGAAAAGAATGGAAAGAATGTCACCTAAAGGTTAACAGCAATTTCCTGTGGATTGTGGAATTAGGAGAAATTTTTTCGTATGTGTCTGTATTTTACAAAATTTCTAGGATAAGTATATGCTATTTTTTACCTAAGGAAAATGGCATTAAAGACAAAGTCTGTAGATTAGCAGTGAGGAGATAGTTTGCAACTGCAGAAAGGCAAACCATAAATTACCATATGGAAACTAAACTCTAATGTATTTTAGAAGAATGTATACACAGTAATGAAGAACAGAAGAGAATATGGAAGGATGAAACGGTTAAGACAGAACTTTTTGGTGAGTATCTTTATAAATAAGAGAGGATTTTAAACCAATCCTAGGAGTACAGTGCTAAGTGAAAACTCCTTATTTGTCTAATGTGTCTGTGTGTCCTTTGGAATGTTACTTCACTTCTCTGTGTCTCAGTTTACTTATCTGTCAATGGTAGATAGTAATAGTAGAACCTACCTCTTACGGTTTCTATGGCTATTAGGTGAGTTAGTACATGTGAAGTGCTTGCACTGTGCCTGGCACGTGGTAAGAGCTCAAAAAAAGACAACTATTATTGGCAATTCCCTGGCAGTCCAGTGGTTAGGACTCCCTGTTTCCACTGCAGGGGGCACGAGGTTTGATCCCTGGTCGGAACTAAGATCCCACATGCTCCAAGGTGAAAGTAAATTAATAAAACACAGCTGTTGTTATTATTAATACCATTTATTATATTACACTATTATTATTTCAAATAACAATATAACTTTCTGCAATATCCAATAATAACTTAATAAATATGACTTCTTTCCAAAATTCCAATCTATGGATTTTTAAATTGATATTTTCAATTAGATTAACCAGTATAAACTACTTTGCCAGCTCACAGTTCAAATACAATCATATCTCTTTTTCATCTTTTATTTAATCACTTGAATCCCCACTTGCCTATTAGCAGGAAGTCCAATATCTTTTTCTTGAGATCTCCATCTTCTCCTCCCTCCCCCAGAACTGCCTAAGAGCCCTGGGGGCTTCCACTGGGATCTAAAAGAGCCAATTACACTCTAATTTTCAGCATCCTATAGCCCTGTCCACTAGCACACAGCAGTACCACTAAAGTACCACTGATTTGTGCCTCAAAGTCCCATGTTACTCTTCTTCACTGCTGGGATTGTATCTGTGCTGGTCCTGACCTCGGAACAGCCTTCATCAGTACCCTGCTTTTGGACGCCCAAAATTTATGCACTTTAGTTTTTATCAGAAGTTGTACCCTGGCAGCCCATAGTCACATCCAGCTCTCAGACACATGGTTTGGGCTAAAGTGTGCTGATATTTTATTGGAAATGGTTGATGAGATTGAAAATGTCACACGAAAATCTTTATTTCTTGCTTCTGTTGAATAGGTGGAAGCTCTGATCCCCCAAGCCTTATTCCCACATAGCAAATTCCCTAATGGTCTAGGGCTTAAGGATCTGCCTGCCAATGTAGGCATTTATTATGTTAGATCCCTGGTCCGGGAAGATTCCGCATGCCATGGAGCAACTAAATCCGTGCACCACAGCTACTGAGCCCATGTGCCCCAACTACTGAAGCCCACATGCCTAGAGCCTGGGCTCCACAACAAGATAAGCCACTGCAGTAGGAAGCCCGAGCACTGCGATGAAGAGTAGCCCCTGCTTGCTGCAACTGGAGAAAGACTGCATGTAGTGACCAAGACCCAGCACAGTCAAAAATTAAATACATAAATCTGCAAAAAAAAAAAAAAAAGAGAGGCTCTCTGTCCAAAAAAAAGAGGTGTCTATAGGTGGAACATGGCTATCTCTACCTTGGCCAAATCCTCACTAATTCCTGTTTTTATTAAACAGTCTTATTTACTCTTCTGAACTACCTGCCCAGCTCCTAGAATCTTTTGAGTTTGTGGCCCCTTGACCTGGAAGTTCTTGGGGGAATATGATAGAGGGGAGATGCTAGTCCACTGTACACCCTGAGAATGTGTTGGGAAAAGTGGTGGAGCTTGTCAGTGTTGTAGGCAATGAATGACCTAAATCTTGGCAAAATGAAAGCTAGCTGAGGGTTCTTATTTGCTATCTTTGCATCAGTAAAAGTCACATGTTTCCTTACAGATCAAAACCTTGGTTTCTACTTTTGCTACTTTTAATTTGATTTTTTAACACCTTTGCAATTTTAACTGAACACAACTTGAATCACAAAGCAATAAAAGGCAGTACCATCTCTAACAAAAGCAAGACCACCTCCTCAAAAATCTCCCCCTTAACTAGTATCAAAGGCCTAGTAAAATCAGCAGGGAAGAGTCAGAGAGGTCAGAAACAACCCTCCCTTCTGGTAACTAAAACTGAGACCAAAGAACACGTTCCAAACCCATGAGAGCCCAGTGTTTGATCCAAGCCACTTTGTTTATTGAATTAAACCCTGGAGATAAACATAGAAAGCAAGATGAAAAATAGTCAGCACTCCACTGGAGGCGGTCAATAAGGCAAAGCTAGAGAAGAGGGCAGCTGGGGAAACAAAAGCATTCCCAAATGAATCTTCAGTATGCGGGGCATGGTTCTGAATGACTTAAGATTCAATGAGGTAATGACAATTATTTCTTCGGCAATTTGTTTGTCACCTTATATTTCTATGAGATGACTACAGTGTGTCATATAAAATATGATACAATGAAAATTAAATGTGCATTTTTACTCTTCATTTTCTTAAAAGCATACAAAGCAAACAGAAATTTGAGACTAAGAGACTTCAAGCAAACTGTAGAGTCATAGTAATTCAATTCTAAAAACAGATGCTTGACAAGAAGTTATATTTAAATCAACCATCAATCTATCAGGACATAATTTCTAAATTTAGTAACAGATAATCTTTCCATTTTATCCTCCCAATCACCATATACATAGAATCATACTTTATACTAAACAAGATGCATTATTTGGTTTTTAACCATATAAACACCTTGAGGTTATGTTCCTTGAGTCTAAGAATTACATTTTAAATATCAAAGACAACTCCTCAAGATGAGGAAGTGTGTAGTGACCCACACATATCTGAAGGGTGAAAAGTTCAACAGTGGAAATAATATTGCTAGTGTCAGCAGACCTACCAATAAAGAGCCAAATGCTCTCTCGTTTATAGTAGATTTGGGCAGGATACTTTTGTGGAATATGTAATGTTTGAATACATCTGCTTTGACTTGGGAAAATTTTGTCATGGTCTAAAACTAAAACCTTAAACCTTTGCATCGGTTTTTGTAAAAGTCAACATAAATGTTAAAAGTACATAATACATGCTCATAGTCAAATGTTCAGGCTATAAAAAGTATAAAGATTAAAAGACTATGAAAAAGGTACAAAGAAGAGAGTTAGAATCACTATAATCCCACTACCCAGAGATGACTTCTGTCAATGTGTCTGGTGTACATTCTTCCAGATATTTTTTCAGTGAATAAATGTGTATTTGGACACACATTGGGTTGGCCAGAAACTTCATTTGGGTTTTTCTGTAAGATACTATAGAAAAATGCAAACGAACTTTTTGACCAACCCAATATTTCTCATTTTGCAAAACAGTTTCATGCCATATATATTATTTGTAAATGATTTTTACATAAACATAATTTATATAAACATTGGAGTAGGAAATGGCCACCCACTCCAGTATACTTCCTTGGAAAATTCCATGGACAGAGAAGCCTGGCAGGCTACAGTCCATGGGTTTGCAAAGAGTCAGACATGACTGAGCACACATGCACACACACACACACACACACACGTCAAACATACATTTGACGCCACCCTTATGGCAAGAAGAACTAAAGAGCCTCTTGATGAAAGTAAAAGAGGAAAGTGAAAAAGTTGGCTTAAAACTCAATGTTCAGAAAACTAAGGTCATGGCATCTGGTCCCATCACTTCATGACAGATAGATGGGGAAACAGTGGAAATAGTGACAGATTTTATTTTGGGGGGTTCCAAAGTCACTGCAGATGGTGACTGCAGTCATGAAATTAAAAGATGCTTGCTCCTTGGAAGAAAAGTTATGACCAACCTACAGAGCATATTAAAAAGCAGAGACAATACTTTGCCAATGAAAGTCCAAAGTCAAAGCTTTGGTTTTTCCAGTATTCATGTATGGATGTGAGAGTTGGACTATAAAGAAAGCTGAGTACCGAAGAATTGATGCTTTTGAACTGTGGTGTTGGAGAAGACTCTTGAGGGTCCCTTGGATGCAAGGAGATCCAACCAGTCCATCCTAAAGGAAATCAGTCCTGAATATTCATTGGAAGAACTGATGCTGAAGCTGAAACTCCAATATTTTGGCCACCTGATGTGGAACAACTGACTCGTTGGAAAATACCCTGGTGCTGGGAAAGACTGAAGGCAGGAGGAGAAGGGAACAACAGAGGATGAGATGGGTGGATGGCATCACCAACTCAATGGACATGAGTTTGAGTAAACTCCAGGAGTAGGTGGTGATGGACAGGGAGGCCTGGCTGGCGTGCTGCAGTCCATGGAGTCACAAACAGTCAGCCATGACTAAGTGACTGAACTGACTGAATTGATATATTTACATATTACTAATAATTTGGAAATTATTTTCACTAAGTAATATGTTATGGACATTTTGATTATACCATTTTAAATGTATATATTCTACTGTATTAGGAGGGGAAGCACTAGATAATGTCAGGATTTTTTACTTTAGGCTTTCTAATAGGTGTATATTGGTATGAATATGCCTAGTTCTTCATCCTTTTATCAACATTTTTATCAGTGTTAAAATTAAATCCAATCTAATGTACTATTGTTTTGATTTATATTTTCTTTGATTACTAATAAGATTGAACATCTTTTCATACATTTATTGACCTTTTAGTATCCTAGTGTCCATCTTTTTCTTCTTTGTTAAACTCTTATAAACCAAGTGTTTTAACTCCTCAAATGCTACTCATATTACAAATACTTTTCCAAGATTGTCATCTTGTTTTTTTAACTTTGTTAAGTCTATAAATCTTTTCCTTTAGGGTTTTTGGCTCTGATGTTTACAGATTCTTTCTACATTTCAAGATTATAGAAATAGTCAATAAAATTTCTTCAAACACTCACATAAATTACTGAACATTTGATTTATTTTCACCCAGTCTCCTTCACCACAGCCCTGTGGGGAGAGGCTCAGAAGTGGGGTAAAGGTCAGGGCAGCCAGTTTACACTCATTGTTTGAAAATGAAAGCTTTTTTTCAAAAATATTTCTCTATCAGCAGGGATCAATTTTCTACAGCCACACCAAAACATTACGTAAAATGTTCTGCTGAGCTTTAAAGTAAAATAGCCAAGACATTTCATGGGTAAGGAGATATTGTTCTGATTGGAGAAAGACAGAGGTGAGAGTGGAGACAGGCTCTTCCTGGTGAAACTTTACTAAAAATTCCGTCTCCTTCCCAAAAAATAACCCCAACCCCAAGAAAAAGAAAATGACCTTTTAAATTAAATCAAGAGTTAATGACTAGAAGTCCTAATTTAGATGCTGCATCCCTCAAAGAACAGTTTTAGTGACTAAATAGGATTAACGCTGAGCTAAGATAGCCTTAAAGGTGATCTGAAAGACAAACACAAAGATGGTTCCAAGGCAGGGGGTCCGGTGTTGGCGAGAACTAAGGAAACAAACTATAGAAGAGAAAAATATTAATATACAATAGAGTAAACTGAACATAGTAAAGAAAAACTATGATTGAAGAAGGAGTCTGTAAGGATCTGCAGCAAAGCGGATGACCAACTATGAAAGCATTGCAGCAGGAGATGGTAACTCTCTGATGGAGGAGAAGGAAAGATAAACGAAGTTGAGGGGCCTGAGTCACAAGGAGCCAAGCGTCCTTAATGAGGTCAGCAACTATTTAGGAAAACAGTAGAGTTATACTTCGAGCAAAGGCAGAAATTATAATCAATTGTCATTTTCACTCGTTAGTAAAATCAAGCAATTGTTTCTCTATATTTTATAAATTATGCTCAAATCTCTCTTTAAAGACTCTGCTAAGAACCTCCAAGGCTCATTAGTTATGTCAAAAATTCCAAACTCCTGTCAAGTCCAGGATAGGAACAGCATATCTTCCAACAGATTTTACCTGAATACCTGCCTACCTGGTAAAATGAAAAGGGAGGGTGTTACAGCTGATCCTGAAAATAAGGGTGTTACTTGTGTGTGTGTGTGTGTGTATATATATATATATGCTTTACCATCAACATCACCATCATTAGAGTCACTGCTTAATTTGTATGTTAGTATAATCTCATTATCAAAGAGTCAAATATTTATAAAATGTCAATAATTTATGCAAACAAGCCAAAATAGGTGGAAGGATTGACAAAATTACTAGGATAATCAGAACCAAAAATAAAGTTCTTTACGTAAGCATGAAGACAGAATCTCTGAATGCCCATTGTTATCTAATGATGGGAATGTTACCTGAAAACTGGGTTCACCTCTTAGTGGGTGTCAAGCCAAAAAAGTGAAGATGGATTTATTACTTGCAGCAAATAAGGAGAACCGGGGATCTTTCCCATAGCAGAACTGGGGATGTTTTAAGCTAATGGTACATGCACCTTCATGAAGGGGTTTGGACAGAGGAGACTTCAGCTTAGAACTGGGGCAAAGGTTGACAGAGTACAAGCTTTAGTTGACTGAAGTCAGGAGGGTCAGAATAGATCAGCACCATTATTCCTCAGGTTCTGACCAGTCTAGGATCTCAACATGTAGTTACCAGTCTCCACTCAGGTGGGAACCTTAGTTCCTGCAGAACTCAGAGAAGTGTATCAGATTCTGATGTATGTCCTTTGAGGAGGAATTAGAGTGAGAAAGAATGTTAGTCACTCAGTTGTGTCTGATTCTTTGTGACACCATGGACTGTAGTCCATTCATGGAATTCTCCAGGCAAAAATACTGGAGTGAGTAGCCATTTCCTCCTCCAGGGGATCTTCCTGACCCAGGGATTGAACCTGGGTCTCCTGCACTGCAGGCAGATTCTTTACCATCTGAGCCATCTAGGGTTCTGTTTTATTGCTAAATTCTGGCTTCTTGACTGTTTTTTCTTTGTTCCTGTATTCCTTCACTTCCCTTAAGATTTATTGAGACTAGTTCAAGACCAAACACTTTGGCCAGGTTTAGATCACAAACTGGCTTAGGCCAAAATTGGCTTATCTTATGTAAAGAAAGTCATGCCTGATTCTCTTTCTCTGGGGATCCCCTACCCTATTTGCTTATAGAAATACTTGCTTTAGACTTTTTTTTCAAGAAACATTTATAGCACACATTTTGCTAGATGCTACCATGATTTGAAGGAGCCCACTAAGCTCTTTGAAGCAGTTTAGTAAGGAGAGAGAAAACAATTTCAACATTACCTGAAACAAACTGTTAATAAAGAACCAAAACCAAACAACAAAAAACATAGGCCCAAATGGTGTTACTTGTGCCCATGATACCAAACCTAGATTTAACATCTAACCTAATTGCAGCTTCAACTTACACCAGAAATGTAATCAATCAACCAATCTCAAGTTTTCTATTCAGCACCAACAAAGTAATCTACACCCTCTCTACACCTAAGAGAAGAAGAGTCAGTCTGCATGATAAAATCTGCTGTTCCCTTTCCACATCCCACCAAAAGATTTCCTATCCAAAAAAAATAAGTCTTTCTTTCCTTTTGCTAATAGCTCCCTTGCCCCACCCTTCTTCCTATAAAAGCCTTCTATTCTGTATAACCCTTTTGGAGTACCCATCTACTTGCTAGATGGGATGTGGCCCCATTCATGAATTGCCCAATAAAATCAATTAGATCTTCACAATTACTCAGTTGAACTTTTGTTTTTTAACAAGCTTTGACAAAAGGATAAGCCAGGTGATGAGGAAGCACAAACAAGCAACAACCCAAGATAAAAAGTCTGTGTGCTAAGTCACTTCAATCATGTGCAACCCTTTGCAACACTATGGACTGTAGCCCACCAGGCTCCTCTGTCAGGCAAGTGTACTACAATGGGTTGCCATGCCCTCCTCCAGGGAATCTTCCAAACCCAAGGACTGAACCCACAGCTCTCATGTCTCCTGCATTGGCAGGCAAGTTCTTTAGCACCACTTGGGTACTCAGTGCTACTATGAAAAGTCTGAGAAAGTGTCAAAAAGGAGTTAACATTTGAGCTGAGTCTAAAAAGCTGACAATTTCACCAAGCATAGATGGAAGAAAAGCTTTCCAGGGAGGGTGTATAAAGGCATAAAGTTACCGGGAGTTGAAGAGATCAAGATAGGTGCAGTCTCCTATCATGGCTGGGGCTCATGAAAGTCACCCAGCTCGGGTGGCCGCACACAAGGCACAGAGGCTGGACAAGACCAGCTCAGGAAGGCTGAGAAGCTCTGCCACAAGGCTTGGTTCACTGAAGCCTTCACTTGGTTCAACTCTCTTCCTCTATTTTTCTTTGTTCTTTCAGTTTTATTAAAATATAACTGACATGCAGCATTGTGTTCTGAAGGACATCAGCCCTGGGATTTCTTTGGAAGGAATGATGCTAAAGCTGAAACTCCAGTACTTTGGCCACCTTATGCGAAGAGTTAACTCATTGGAAAAGACTTTGATGCTGGGAGGGATTGGGGGCAGGAGGAGAAGGGGACGACAGAGGATGAGATGGCTGGATGGCATCACTGACTCCATGGACATGAATCTGAGTGAACTCTGGGAGTTGGTGATGGACAGGGAGGCCTGGCGTGCTGCGATTCATGGTGTCGCAGAGTCGGACATGACTGAGCGACTGAACTGAACTGAACTGAACTGAACTGAAGGTGTATCCCTGGTGGCTCAGATGGTAAAGAATCTGCCTGCAATGCAGGAGACTCAGGTTCAATCCCTGAGTAGGGAAGATACCCTGGAGAAGGGAATAGCAACCCACTCCAGTATTCTTTCCTGGGAAATTCCATGGACAGAGGAGCCTGGCAGTCTATAGTCCATAGGGTCACAAAGAGTCGGACACAACTGAGTGACTAACGCATGACACCAC
The DNA here is from genome assembly GCF_042477335.2 of Ovis canadensis. Classification (NCBI taxonomy): domain Eukaryota; kingdom Metazoa; phylum Chordata; class Mammalia; order Artiodactyla; family Bovidae; genus Ovis; species Ovis canadensis. Next base: position 18,173,129 of record NC_091246.1, on the reverse strand, counting down.
AAGGTGTACCACATAATGGCCTGACTTACACGTACTGTGAAATGACTACCACAGTAAGTTTAGTTCACTGTCATCACCCCATATAAATACAAAAGAAAAAACATGCTTTCCCCTTATATCTCCTCCACTTCTCATTTGGCCTGAAATAGTTAAAATGAACAACATTCCTTTCTACATTTGCAAAACAGACAAAAACATTCTTGTTCTTAAAGAAATATAGCAACTAGTGTGAACATTGAAATTAAATGGCCTGCTTTCAAATCCCAGCTTTGACCCTTCAGCAGCTGGATGGTCAAGTTATTTTCCAGTTCTGCGGCTGGGTTTTGTCATTTATGAAGTGAGGAAAACAGTAGTACCTGCCCTGGTTTGTGCTAAGGATTAGTGAGTTAATATACATTGAGATACTTGGAACATAGCTGATAAATAGTTAGCATTCAATAAGTATTAGATATTACTGGGTTGTTAGGTTGTATTGGCATATTCAGAAACTAGTAATATGCTTTTAAAAGTTTATTTTTCATCTTGTGCCTTCCCACTGATCCTCTGATTAGACCACATGTGATTTTTGTTTGCTTTCAGCATCCATGCTGAGCAGCCTCAGGACAACATCCTTCCTTAAAAATTACTTCTGAAACAGAGCAGTCTGTTGTATCGTCAGACTGGTCTTGTTTGATCACTGTCCAGCCTGGCTGCTAATAAGAAATGAATGGACAGTTCACAGCCAGTTCAGCTGTACCACCCAGATCAAAACCTGGGCCAGGAGAAGCTGCTCCCTTGGAGAAGTCTCAGCCTAGGGCCCCCAGATTATGGCATGGGGGAGGTGGACTTTCTACTTTCAAAAGCAGTGACACCATGCCGTAATAACTACACTGGAGGCAAGACATTTAACTTTCTGAAACAACAGCTGGCCAACTCTGTGGGGAGTAAAAATAATAAAAAGGTGTCAGTTATAAGCACAGATAGAAATCAGTCTATCAGGGAATAGGCAGATAGCTGTAAGAGGCATGTTTGAGTTTGTTCAGTTCAATTCATTTCAGTTGCTCAGTCATGTTCAACTCTTTTTGACCCCATGGACTGCAGCACGCCAGACTTCCCTGTCCATCACCAACTCCCAGAGCTTGCTCACACTCATGTCGGTGGAGTCGGTGATGCCATCCAGCCATCTCATCCTCTGTTGACCCCTTCTTCTCCCGCCTTCAATCTTTCCCAGTATCTTTTCATATGAGTCAGTTCTTCACATCAGGTGGCCAAAGTATTGAAGTTTCAGCTTCAACATCAGTCCCTCCAATGAACACCCAGGACTGATCTCCTTCAGGATGGACTGGACTGGTTTGATGTCCTTGCAGTCCAAGGGACTCTCAAGAGTCTTCTCCAACACCACAGTTCAAAGGCATCAGTTCTTTGGCACTCAGCTTTCTTTATGGTCCAGCTCTCACATCCATACATGACTACCAGAAAAACCAAAGCTTTGACTAGACAGACCTTTATTGGTAAAGTAATATCTCTGCTTTTTAATATGCTGTCTAGGTTGGTCATAGCTTTTCTTCAAAGGAGCAAATGTCTTTTAATTTCATAGCTTCAGTCACCATCTGCAGTGATTTTGGAGCCCCCCAAAATAAAATGTCACTGTTTCCATTGTTTCCCCATCTATTTGCCATGAAGTGATGGGACCGGATGCCATGATCTTAGTTTCCTGAATGCTGAGTTTTAAAACAGCTTTTTCATTCTCCTCTTTCACTTTCATCAGGAGAATCTTTAGTTACTCTTCACTTTCTGCCATAAGGGTGGTGTCATCTGCATATCTGTGGTTATTGATGTTTCTCCCGGCAATCTTGATTCCAGCTTGTGCTTCATCTAGCCCAGCATTTTGCATAATGTACTTTGCATTTAGTTAAATAAATAGGGTGACCATATACAGCCTTGAAGGACTCCTTTCCCAATTTGGAACCAGTCTGTTGTTCCATGCCCAGTTTTAACTGTTGCTTCTTGACCTGCATACAGATTTCTCAGGAGGCAGGCAAGGTGGTTTGGTGTCCTCATCTCTTGAAAAATTTTCCAGTTTGCTGTGATCCACACAGTCAAAGGCTTTGGCGTAGTGAATAAAGCAGAAGTAGATGTTTCTCTGGAGCTTCCTTACTTTTTCTATGATCTGATGGATGTTGGCAATTTGATCTCTGGTTCCTCTGCCTTTTCTAAATCCAGCTTGAATATCTGGAAGTTCTCGGTTCATGCACTATTGAAGCCTGCCTTGGAGAATTTTGAGCATTACTTTGCTAGAGCGTGAGATAAGTGCAATTGTGCAGTAGTTTGAACATTTGTTGAAATTGCCTTTCTTTGGGATTGGAATGAAAACTGACCTTTTCCAGGCCTGTGGCCACTGCTGAGTTTTCCAAATTTGCTGGTATATTGAGTGCAGCACTTTCACAGCATTATATTTTAGGATTTGAAATAGCTCAGCTGGAATTTCATCCCCTCCACTAGTTTTGTTCATAGTGATGCTAACCACAAATGAGTACAGTTAGTTGCCACCTTGGCAACCTATATTTCATGCTCAAATATATGATTTACAATGAACTTAATAAAGGCCTGGTGTCCCAAAGACAATAAAATATCAATTTAAAAGTTGTCTCTTAAACATTTAAAATAAAGTCCCAAAGTAGACATTCACAAAAGCTGCAGCTGACATTCCCTTTCAGTTCCACCATATCTGGCCATAATCTGACATTTTATCCAAGAGCACTATAAGAGAAATAGGATCCCAGGCTCACGGGCCACTTCTGAACTCCAAGACAGGAGCCACATGGTGTGACATTCTCTAGGACTCTGTGTGATCAATAGTAATTTCTGGAGAAAGAAATCTGGTTTTCTTAATATTTAAAAGAACCTCAGCATTCATCTTTCCCAATGAGGTCATTATAAGATGAAGGAAACTGAAGCACAGAGAAGTCAAGTGACTTGCCCAAGGTTATTATCGGTGACAGGGCCAGAGCCCAGGATAATTGACTCAAGGGTTTTTTGCTGGACAGGTTGATTAAATCATGTGAGTGCCAGCAAACTTATAGCAAACATTATTTAGCTAAATAGCCCAGGCTTCACCTGCCTGTGAGTACAAACTAGGTCATATGGACAAAGTCTCCTGAACTTTGTCAGTCCCAGTCCTCTACCTGTTCTTTCAGGAATTTAACCCCCTCCCAAAGGGTCCTTTGCTTTGTCCTGCTCGTAGACAGACTGCAGTGCACCAGCCCCTTACGGGAGATACAGGCTCTCTGTTAGTCCAGCTGCCTTGCCCTGGGTCTTCCCTGATGTTCCACTGGTTCTATTTCTACAGAGTGGTCTCTGATCCAGAATGAACACTGTGGTCTGGGGGAACTGGGGCACGGCTGAAGTGGGAAAGAGAGCACAGGGCATGTGTGGCTCAATGGGTGCTGCCTTTGGCCACCTTTGTCCTAAAGCAGGACTGCATGTACCCCAAGCTTCCAGTCTGTCTGAACAAGGACTCTGTTACTTGCTCTGGCATCAGTCCCACAGGGGCTCACGGCCAGGCCCTCAGCCATAGGCCAAAGTGAAGGGAAAGTCTGAAGCAATTATCCAGCCAATTCTTGCTTTCCTATCCTTCCATGGTCTTTATCCTCCCTCACGCCTCTCCACCAAAACAAAACATTCAACATCTCTTTCCTCAATCACCCCAAAACAAAAGTGCCCACACGTATGTGTTTAAACTTGTACAGTGAGGTGTTTGAAAGGATGTAATTGCCTAACCCTGAGCGCCAGAACATCTGAGCCCCAGATCTGTCTCAGAGAAGATAAACCTCTACAGCTAATGGAATGATATCACAAGCTGATCATAAGCTTAAATAAATCACTGGTGGATTGGGGGTGGGGTGAGGAAACACTGTTTTAAGAGATGCTTGTCTTAGCTTACATTCCCTCAGGAGTAGAAGTTGAGGAGAAAATGGGTGAAAGGCAATTCCAGAGTGCACCAGTGAGAAAGCATGATGACAAAAGAGAAAAAACAGTAAAAGGTATGTTAATAAGTAGGTTATTAACTGTGAGCTATGAGGGCTCAGTTCTGCTGAAAACCCTCTCAAAAACAATGAGGAACTTGCCTGAGAATCAGAACCAGGACCCAGGAGGAATGAATGAGGCAGTCAAGGTGCAAAATTTAAGGAGAGCAATCACTCTTGTTGAAGAGGAATATTTTCCCTCCACCCTTCTAGGTTCCACTGGATGACCTATAAGTAAATTGACATAAGACAAATTAACAGGAGAAAACCCAAATTAATGTATGTACAGGAACTCCTTAAGAATATAAGGCCCAAGAACAAGTTAGGCAATCAAGACTTACATGCCATCTGAGAGGAAGAGAAGCAGGTAGAGGTTGGGGCTTCAGAAAGAAGGAAAATGAGTTACAGGAAGATGGGGAAAACAAATGTTTGGTAAACAAATGTTTGCTCGGCCATGCAGACAATAGGACACAAAGAAGACTTTGCCCTCCAGGCCCTGTCAAGTTCCCCCTGTAATCCTGAGCTCATATTTGCAGATATCTCCATTGGTAGTACCCTGTCTGGATTGGTTCCTTTATCTAAATTCTTTCAGGTGGTTAAGAGGGAGGCAAAAACAATGACTTTTCCAGTATTCTGTTTCTTAAAACAATCATCCTAAAATAATCCTCCTGTCGAAGAGGCACATCTTAGGAGTGGGGAAGGATATTTTCTTCCCCTATAGTCCCACCACTGCAAGTTCCCCAAGAAGTCTCACAGTCCAAAAGTTGAATTGGTAGACTGTTTCATCTTATTGAATCAGTCTCTTAGTCCTGAAAATAAGTTAGTTCAGTTAAACTCATTTCAGGAGACCATGATGCAGTGAGGTTCCCCAAGATAGGCCTATGGTAGAAGCAGTCTGGTATTTAATTAGAGGCATTTCTATGGAAACAAAAGAAAAACAATGGTTAATGGTTGGAGCAGACCATAATCTTATTTCAAACTTCTGAAGGCAACCAGTTGAGAAGATTTCTAGATGTCCAGTTCAAAGCATTTAGATGAAATGAGGGCAGGCAGTGACAATCAGATTTCCCTGGTTTGTAGATTGATTGAATGTCTCTTACGATGTTACCAGGCATACTGGTAAACATGATGACTGACTCACACAGCAACAGGCACAAAGAAAATTGTCTAAACATAAAGAGTTATTTACAACAACCAGGGCATGGAAGCAACCTCAATGTCCATCAACAGAGGAATGGATAAAGAAGATGTAGTACATATATACACGAATATTACTCGGCAATAAAAATGAACTAGTGTCACTTGCAGAGACATGGATAGACCCAGAGATTGTCATACATGAAGTCAGAAAGAGAAGAATATCTAGATATAGAAAAGTGGATGAACCTATTTACAAAACAGAAATAAAGTCACAGATGTAGAGAACTAACTTATGGTTCCCAAGGGTGCGGTGGGTATTGGGACGAACTGGGAGATTGGGATTGACATATATACACTATAATGTATAAAATAGATAAGTAATGAGAACTTGCTGTGTAGCCCAGGGAACTCTACTCAATGATCCGTGGTGACCTAAATGGGAAGGAAATCTAAAAACTAGAGGATGTATGTATATGTATAATTGATTCACCTTGCTATACACCAGAAACTAACACATTGTAAAGCAACTATATTATAATAAAAATAACAATAATAATAAACATGTAGTATTGTGATGATTTCTCTGAAGTTTATAGCTTTGACTAGCTTCAGTTTGTAGGACTTCAGGAAAAGGGCAATTTTAGTTCTCAGTGATTTCAAGTCAAAAGGATGGGAGAAATTGGGAACATTAACTTGGAAATTTATAGCCAAATATGAGACAACTAGAATAATCCTCAGGATCTAGAACAGTTCACACGTAGAAAACAAACCTCAAAGACAATGGACAATATTAGAATTTCATATCCACAAATGTATCACTGAAACATAATTTTTCTCTCTAAAACGACAGCCACATTAAGACTAATCTGTTTGCAAAAATAGGTCTAGCTTCAATGCACATGGCCTAGTCATTTACAAAAGTGAAGCAAGAATAGTGATTGGTCATATAGACTTTTACATTTACTCTGCCGGAATTTTTCATAAGGAATTTCACATTGCACATGCCTTAGTGACTGAACAACAGCAATGCTAGGAAGCCAAGCCAAGAATTTGCCACTAGACTTACCTGTACTACCTGTAGATTTGGATGAATTTCTCTCTTCTTGAGGTGCTCAAAACAGCTTGCAGTTCCTGCACCTCCCAGGAAGTAACCTTCTTTACTCACCTGGTGAGACTGCTGAGACCCCTAAGCAAGGTACTAGGCTGTTTTTCCAAGGGGCTTTTAATTGGCTTCATAAAGTCCACTTTAGTTCCTTAAGGCTGTCTGGTAATATCCGAGTCTAAGCATGCTCTCTCAAATAGGACATTGCAGGACAAAGCCCTGGCAATACAACCGATGTTTCTTATTGTGTCCTATTTCAAGAAGAACAGACTCTTACTGAACTTATGCAAATAACTACATTGCCATGAAAATAAGAATACTCATGGAGAGTTTCTGAATTCTGGAGGAATCAGGTAGGGAGAAAAAGATAGATGTTTCTATTCTACTCATAAAGATATAGTTTGCCAAATTACTCTAGGTCATAGTTAGCTTCTTTATAGTTAGCTTAAGAGGAAAGGCTTCTTTATATTTGGAAAACAAAATATTTTTAAAAATCAGCAATGTTTCAAACAAAAAGAAATTGCAAAAAAATTACAATCATCTTTATCAGTTCCTTTAGTCCCATGTAATTAATGATTATTGATCTTGATCTTTTATTATCAGATTTATGAAGTTATCAATTTCTCCATTAGGATTCTGTAAATTCTTATGCAGTTCAGTGGTACAATCTGAAAGTTTAGACTTCCCTGGTGGTATAGAATCCACTTGCCCATACAGAGGACACAGATTTGATCCCTGGTCAGGGAAGATTTCACATTTTGTGGAGCAACTAAGCCTGTGTGTCACAACTGAGTCTGCATGCTGCACCTACTGAAGCCAGTGTGCTCAGCCAGTGTACAGCCAGAGCCTGTACTCTGCAACATGAGAAGCCACCACAACAGAAGCCCACGCACCACAACTAGGGAGCAGCCCCCACTCTGCAACTAGAGAAAGCCCCCCCGGAGCAACAAAACCAAAAATAAAATTAATTAATCAGTTTTTTAAAATCTGAAAGTTTATCAGAAACTTGTATTCTGGAATATGCCTGAGAAGTCCTCTCCACGAATCTGTTTGAAGATGAAGCATATTTGCAAAAGCATCAGAGTAAAATGACTCCTGTCTATAGATTATAGTGAAAGTGAAAGTGAAGTCGTCTCTGACTCTTTGTGACCCTATGGACTGTAGCCTACCCAGCTCCTCCATCCATGGGATTTTCCAGGCAAGAGTACTGGAGTGGGTTGCCATTTCCTTCTTAGGGGATCTTTCCAACCCAGGGATCGAACCCAGGTCTTCTGCATTGTAGGCAGACACTTTTACTGTCTGAGCCACCAGGGAAGTCATCTATAAATTATAAAAGACCTTAAATGCCTATTGTTAGAATTCATTTGATAAGGAAGTGTAGTTATTTTTGTGATGTACAACATTTTAAGATAACTGAATTTATGATAACAACATTACACCAGGACACACTAGATTTTTAGTAATTTCCCATAATTTTGGAAACACTTATAATACAGATACAATATACAGAAGGCTTAGTATTACTTCTTATTTGACAATGGTTTCCATGTAATTTAACATACCAAATAAGATTAATTAGCTTAACTTCTCCCTTTCATAAAGAGAGAGAACACATATTTCACAATGTTCCAGGAAAATTCGTAAAAATTTCAAAGTTAATCTGAGATCAAAAAGAACTTCATTTAGAATTTGGTTTTGGGAAGTCTGTCAAAAACATCAAAAGGTTTTAAAACAGTTGGTCAAATAGAATCATAGATGATTGTGAAAAATATTTAGTTATCCACTTAATCATACTAAGATTTTATAGGCAAATACAGAAAGTTATATAGTTCTAAGCAAACTTACTCTTAATATCAAGAAGACTTGGTTTACTTATGTAATCAAAGACTTGATGAAAACAGAAAACACAGGAAATTATTTTGACAAAACATAGTATTCTTGTTTTCTAGGCAGGCTGTTTTTAAAAATAAAGAAAAACCTTTTACATTTCTTATCAAGAGCAGACCAATAGTTCAATAACACTTTATCCTTTTAACAGAGAAAACCCAATTCTAATTTTGTACTAGGTTACCTCTGATATTAACATTCATTTACTTAAATAAATTCATTCCAATCTTATCTAGTCCTGACCATACATACAATTTCTTTCCAAATACTCCTTTTTCCACAAACCTTCTACAACTTTCTGTGTCTACTTTAGTTTGTCACTTGTTTTCTTTTCCATTTAGAAATAATCAGTTTTAGGACAAAATCACTTTCATATCACCCAACAAAGAATCTCCATATCTCACACTTTTTCTTACCCCAAAATATATTCTACTTTCCATGTATGCAGAATTGCTTACAGCATCATTTCTAGTAGCTTTAATCATGTACTAGAATACTTAACCCTTAGAAACCTTGAAAGTGAAAGAAAGTGAAGTCACTCAGTCGTGTCCGACTCTTCGCGACCCATGGACTGTAGCCCACCAAGCTTCTCTGTCCATGGGATTCTCCAGGCAAGAATACAGGAGTGGGTTGCCATTTCCTTCTCCAGGGGATTTTCCCGACCCAGGTACCGAACCCAGGTCTCCCGCGTTGCAGGCAGATGCTTTAACCTCTGCGCCACCAGGGAAGCAAAAACCAACATATAAGCAATTGCGAATATACCAGCATTCTTTTTATTGACAAATGTATGAATACATTTAGAGATTTCTAGAAACATATGTTTCCTGATAGCAGTGTTTTCAAATTGGCCCAAAACAGGTTTACAAATATCTTTAGTTCCTCTGTAATAAGAGGTCAAAAGTAGGTAAACTTAGACTTATTCAGCAATTAATGTTTCAGTATTTTATTTGGAAGTGATTTAGATATTCAAGGAACTTAACTCATTAAGTTCTTTAATTTAACTCAACTTAGCAGAACACTAAAGTTTCTAGTAACCAAAAAGATTTTGGAAGCTATTTTAAAGTACATATGCAATGATATGTAATTATTTAAAACATTGATCCTATTTATATCTATTTAATTTTATTTATTCTAAATGATTATATTTAGATTACCTACAATAAAAAATACTTCATGAGACATTGAACAAAGTCAACCATCAACACAAGCTTTTTTTTCTGGCTGACAAATTTTGCAATAGAGATAACATGAATTTATCTGACTTTTCATAAATCTAAGTAGAATAAAAGTAACAAAGCACTGGTAATGCTAAAGACATGCTTGTTTTCATGAAATCAATAAACTTGCTTTTATTTTCTAAATATTAATCCTAGATCACAAGAACTTGAAAAACATTTGATTCATGTTGATGTATGGTAGAAACCAACACAATATTGTAAAGCAAATATCTTCCAATTAAAAATAAATAAATTTTAAAAAAAGAATAACTTCCCTAGGCATTCCCTGGTGGTCCAGTGGTTAGGAATCTGCAAGGGGCATGAGTTCAGACTCTGGTCAGCGAACTAAGATTCTGCAAACTGTGCAGCATGGCCAAGAGGGAAAAAAGAGAATTTACCTACCAAAAGTTTGTAGAACATTTACATCTCAGAGGCACAGGGAAGAAATGTAGGTTCTCCAAGAAAGGCTTTGGTTTCCTAAAACCAGAATATTTAGAAGCCTTTCCAATAAATCTGCGAGTTGAGTCGCTTGTGAAAGAACAAAACTACCTATCCACTTATGTTATAATGCTTTTCTTTCTCTTTGGGTGCATTTAACTTAGGGAATCCAATTCGTCTATCCTAAAGGAAATCAGTTCTGAATATTCATTGGAAAGACTGATGCTGAAGCTGAAACTCCAGTACTTGGGCCACCTGATGGGAAGAATTGACTCACTGGAAAAGACCCTGATGCTGGGCAAGACTGAAGGCCGGAGGAGAAGGGGACAACAGAGGATGAGATGGTTGGATGGCATCACTGAACTAATGGACATGAGTGTGAGCAAGCTCTGGGAGTTGGTGATGGACAGGGAAGTCTGGTGTGCTGCAGTCCTTAGGGTCACAAGGAGTCAGACAGGACTGAGTGACTGAACTGAGCTGAACTGGATTTAGGAGATGAGGCGTAAAATTTTCTTATTAGGCTCTGAATATCACCTGTGGTCATGAGTTCTCAGACCAGTGGCCTTCTATTTTGTTTTCTGCCTTTTATAACAAATCTTTCAACAAAGCTATTTTGGAATTTAGAAGCCTTTTGAAGTTTCCTGCATACCAATTAAAATAGGTATCCTTTTCTCTTTGTTTGATTTGGGAGCCCTTGCTTTTAAGTGCACTCTTTAAATGATCTTATCTAATTGGAATGTTCCTCAAAATGGCCATTGTAATTCTAGGTTGTAATTTCCTTGAGGGCTGGGTGCAGTTTGGTAGGGCTCTAGTTGCAACTGGGGTTTAACTCACATTTTCTCTTCAGCTATATCTAGCTACAAACAGGGTGGAACCCACATTTTTGTCTGGTCATCTTTTTTTTTTTTTTTTTTTTTGGTAGAACTAAACCATAGTTCTTGGACATTTAAAATCATTTTTATTTGCCCAATTTCCAAATAGTTCCTCTTGTTCCTTTTCCTTCTTATTCTTAAGTGCAGGACAATTGTAATTCCAGTGTTCTGATTTTTCACATTATCTGCAAATATCTGAAGGCAAATAGGAACAGGTCTAAGTAAACTTTTACTTTAATTCTAATTTCTGTCCTTCTACCTTATTAAGGATGTCCCTTAGGCTAGCTGTTATATAACATGATTATATAAGACAATTGTTTACAATAAGAGGTCTCTAATTTTTTTTTTTCTTTCAAATATAGTCAAACCATTGGATCCATCATCTGGCCATTGATGAGTTATAGGACCTCTGAAATAGCGACTCAAACTAATAAATCTTTTTATAGTTTAAACAAAGATGCAAGAGGCATCCCACACAAGAGTGCAAAAGATGCAGCCCTTAAAAGATCCAGAAAGTTCACTCCCAGAATTAGTCTAAGAAAGCAAAGACCTTGTAGTCCCATGAACTAAGAGTGGTGCAGTGCAGATGGTATCTCTAGTTTTTCACAAAATATAAGACATCTCCAGTCACAGACCCACTAATCTCTGGCAGGCAGCTATTTGACTCTTTCAGCACTAATAAGACAACAAAGGTTGGAAAGACAAGGTCTCTCATTGGACTTGTGACAAATCCCCACTGAGAGCTAGCACCATGGAGCAAAGAGACACCAGTTGCAAGCCCAGGTTGTTAACTATGCTTCAGACAAACTGGCCACAGCTGTTTGGAATCTCAGTCCACTACAACGACCACCAAATACATGCTGGAACATGTACCTTTCAGCTGGTGGAGATCAGAGTATTCTCACTGGTCATAAAGCTAAGATCTCAACATACAGAAGAATACAAACAATACAACAGGAAAAGAAAAACAGTGACCATGTTTGGGACTAAAAGTATCAATAAAAATCAAGAGTAGTCATTAACCAAACTTTCACCAGGGTCGCTGTGACTTAAGGAACTAGTTCCACAAATATTTTCTCCTGCTAATCTAAATTTAGAAAAAGAAAATAAAGGACTCTTACCATTATGGCTTTCAATAGACCCTGCAGGCAGAGATTTGGGAGACTGATGTGGTAAGAATCTTCCATTATGTTGGCTGAATCTCTTAGCAGTAATAGCCTCAGAGCAAGTAGTGTCAGTGAACAAAGTTAATCCTGCCAACTATGCCAACTGTTGGGGAGAAAAACTTTTCCTATACCTTTCTAGGTCCTTCTGGCTGGCCTAACAACTAAATTGACACAAGACAGATTAACAGGAGAAAAACCAAATTTATGTACATATGGGGAACTCCATGAGAATTCGAGATCCAAGGACAAGTTAGGCAATTGAATTTACATGCCATCTGACAGAAGAAGAGGGTAGGAGGCTGGGACTTCAAAGGGGAGAAAAACAATTTAAAAAACAAATGTTTGGTAAACATATGCTTTTATGCCACTCAGGGACAATGGGACTGTAGAGGATTTTGTTTCTCAAAGCCTTACCACATGTGGCCCATATTCTTTGTAGATATCTCTGGTGCTAGTGCTCTTTCTGGAACCAGGACTTTTATCTAAATTCTTTTAGTCAGTTAAGGGGGAGGCAAACAAAAAACAAAACAAAATTTCCTATATTGTCTGTATTTCCTAAAAACAACCGACCTAAAATAAATCTCATGCCAAAGAGACACATTTTGTAGTGGCAAATTTTGCTCCCTTATACCCAAGGTCAGTCAACTTCAAGTCATGCAAAAGCAGAGATAGCCCTGCCCAGAATTATTCCATGGGTGGACTGGAAGACTGGTTTTATCCACTGATTTCCATCTCCCATTGCTTGAGAATTGCCCTGTGCCCCATGGGTGCTGATGTCCCTGGACTTCTGGGCTGAGCCAGTTTGAGGCTCTGCAAGCTCTTCATGGTGCCAAGAAAGCCCCTACACAGAGAAAAGAGAACCAGGTGCTTGGGTGGGAATCTGTCTATGTTGTGGAAATTATCTTCAGCAGGAATCCGTGAGCATGGATGGACAGAGGGGATAGAAGCATGGCATCAGCTGCATCTGCAATATGCCTTACAAGCACTAGCAGCTTCTTAAATACACATCAAAATTACAAAGCTCATGTGCAGACCCCAATATTGTTAATATTTGGACCACCTATAACTCAGATAATCTCTCAAACCCAAAGCAGGTTGAAGGCAAAAATATTCTGCACTTAGAGATACAGGATTTCAAATATACGAGCTTTAGAAAATTAACATGACTTGCAGCATCACTTGGGTCTTAATAGTTTCTGTAGAAGAAAGAGGTCATTTTTAAAGTCCCATTCTTCAGGACTTTGGCACATGTAGTGGGTTCCATATTCATCAAAGGATATGTGTGCTTACCTATCTTATACAAAATTCAGAGTAGGAGAAATCCCTTTATCTACATTTTTTTGTTCCTCTTTCAAACTAGACCTTGACCTCAGGGAAAGGAAGGCTTAACAAAAACACAAAGACAAGAAAATAATTGTTCACACTTATTTTTTCCCCATTGTTTCTCTTCAAATTCAACTATACTATAGTGGGCACTCAATAAGTGAATGAGTTACTAGATTATTGATAACTAAGGAATTATTGGACCAGGTCATTATAATAGTGGATTGATAGTAAGGGATTTAGACATTAAAAAAAGAACTGTGTAAGAATTAGGGTCTCAAATTTTCAATGCTGTAACTGGACAAAGGGGAGTCTAAGTTGTTGGTAGCAGAGGGAGGCTTCTGATGTGTCTATGTGTGAGTTAACTGGAGGTCTCTAATCTTTCCTGTATTGGGTTAGGTTACACTTAGTTACCTCCTTCTTGGTTTATTCACTTTTTGGTGGAGTATATCCTTCAGGAGCTTCTTGAAAAAACTTGCATCTAAAGTACATTTTTAAGGATCTTATATAACTTTATTCCAAACAAATTTTATTGATAGTTTGATTGAGTATAGCATTTAAGATTGGAAAACATTTTTCCTAAAAATGTGGAAAGATTGCTTTTATGGTTTTCTAAAGTCTAGGGTTACCACTGAGATGTCAGATGGCATTCTGGTGCCTAATGCTTTGTGTATGATTGGTATCTTATTCTTTCTCCTCTCCTTCTCCCACTGGAAGATTTTAGGAGCTTCTCTTTGAGTCAATGTTCTGAAATTTCACAAAAATGTTCCTTGGTACAGGTCTTTTTTAATTCATTGTGTTGGCCATTCATTTGGCCTTTTTATCCTGGAGACATAGACTTCAATTCTGGGACATTATCTCCTATTTGATAATGCCCATATCCTCCTCCTCCTTATTTCTTTTCTTTCTTTTTTTGCTCTTTTTCTGGAAGCTGCTTTTACTCAAATTTGAACTTCTTGGACAGATCTTCCCATTTTTTGCTTATTTGTTCCCATTTTAATCTCATTGACACTTTGTGTTACTTTAATGGATATTTCCACAATTTTATTCATTGAACTGTCTACTTAATTTTTTTGCTTTCATATTTTTAATATTTTGTTTATTTTCTGACCGTTTCTTTTTTATAGAGTTTATTTTTGTTTCATGGTTACAAAACAACTCATTTCTCTGAACGTAGTAACTAAAAGGTTTATCTATAAATGTTTCTCCAGCCACTGTCCTGTTTCTCTTTTCCTTTGACTTGTTTTTAACTTTTCTGTTTGTCTGTCTATGTCTTTTAGAGAGTCAGTATATGGACTGGTGGATTTCACTATATGACGATTGTACCTGTTGATGGCGATTGTGTTGGGGGGACTTCAAAAGATGATATCACTTGTTATTTTCTTTAGGGTAGACCAGAAAAAAGGTCTTTAATTTCCCATCTGGGAGGTATATTAATTACTACGGCTATTGGCATTCTGAGATCCTTTCTTAAGAAGAAGGCTGCCAGTTGCTAGAGACGGGTGGAGTTCACACCAGCTCATAGACTTGCAATTAATCACCCTTCCACTGTGTCTGGTGTTCCCAAGACTGGCATCTTCAGTCTCCTTACAGGAGACGTAGTTCATTCTAGTCATGAAAGAAGGGATCTGGTGGCCAACTGCTCTTTGTGCAGACTTTTCAACCAATTCTTCATATTTTCAGCCTTACCCCAGGGCTTTATGCCTCTAATTCTTCAGCATTTTGAAGACTGTAACTCATGTCAGCTCCCGTCTTGTTGGCCAGCCCCTCTGTTGGTACCCAGGTTTCTCCTTGGTAAGACTGTTACCTCTCATCTACCAACTTTCCATTTTTCAGAATTTTGCTGATTTTTGCAAATTTTTGCTGATTTTGCTGAATTTTGCAAATTTCTCCCTCCTGCTGTCATTTTTCCTCCTTTTCCTTGTGGATTTCTACCTTTCTAAATTTACAATTGTGTTAGTTTGGGTCCTTTGAGAAGCATATGTCAAGATTGGATTATACATACAAGAGGTTTATTTAGAGGAAAGGGGGGCAGCAGAGGCTTTCAACTACCATGAAATTTGGATGTCTGCAGGAAAAAGGAAGGAAAGAATTGAGGATTGTGTAGGAAGAATATAGAACTACATTGTGATTCTAAGAAAGATTTGATCAGGCCAGGGAGGAGCCTTCAAACCAGTATCTTGCCACTGGAGGAGTCTCATAGTAATGAGGTTGCATTGTGCTGCTGTGCTTAGTCACTCAGTTGTGTCCAACTCTTTGCGGCCTGATGGATTGTAGCCCAGGCTCCTCTGTCCATGGATTCTCCAGGCAAGAATACTGAAGTGGGTTGCCATGCCCTCCTCCAGGGGATCTTCCCAACCCAGGGATCAAACCCATGTCTCCTGCATTGCAGGTGGATTCTTTACCATCTGAGCCACCAGGAAAGCATTGTAGTAATGAGGTTGTATTAGTAACCCTTTGTTGCTGTTGTTCAGTCACCCATGGACTGCAGCACAGCAGGCATCCCTGACCCTTACCATATCCTGGAGTTTGCCCAAGTTGATGTCCATTGCATCAGTGATGCCATCCAGCCATCTCATCCTCTGATGCCCTCTTCTCCTTCTGCCCTCAATCTTTCCGCATCAGGGTCTTCTCCAATCCTATTACCCTAATAACCCTACCATGTACCATCAGGAACAGCTCACAGAAAATGTGGCCTTGACATCAAGGCAGTGGTAGCAACTAAGGGGTGGCAACTAAGGCCACTGGTGAATTATGCTCCTAAGAGCAGGGGATCTGAAGAGCCCATTTTCCTGGAAGCCATAACTGTCATTTTAGTGAGGTTTGAAAAGGGAATGGAGATAAAAGTATATGGTTAGTCTAACATGTTTAACAAGAAGTCTAACTTATTTTTAACACCTATAATGTGCCTTCCATCCCCACCACTACACTAAAATTGGTCTTGGCCTAGTTAGTTTTGAAACTCCAGGTTGCTAAACATAACCATTATACTTCTAAAATTGTTTATTACTAATGGCCCTACAAAGTGCAAAGGGGAGAGTGAACAAGAAAAGAAATAAAATATTGGAGGATGGTGGTACTGAAGAAGCTAGAGAAAGAGGCTTTGTGCACAAAGAAAAGAGGTAAAGGAAGAGAAATTTTGGAGAAAAAACAGAAATGGGTAACGATTTTCATCAAGTTTCAGTAGGTAGTATACAACTACATCCCCACTTGCCCACAAAATCTTCAGTTACATTCCATATTACTTATCACTTGATTTTCACAGTTACATGGGTCACTCCAATGCTCTGAGATTAACCTCATAAAAGGTATAGGAAAAAAAGAAGATGTCAAGGGCCCAGTTCTCTTAGTTACCCAGAGGCCTCTTTAACTCTCAAGCTACTTGACTTCTCTACAGCCTCTATCATTGCTCACTGTTCTTGAAACATTCTTCCCATGGTTTCCATGATGCCACACTTCCTGGCTCTCTGGCAACTTGCTTAACTTATTTTATCATTCATTTTGTGGGGTTCTCTCCCTCTTCCCCATTCTTTCAAAAACTGGTGCAATTCAGGTTTCTTTTTTGCTTTCTTTTGATTCTGTTCACCCAAGTCTGCAATTGCCATTTACAAATTCAGTATGCTGATGACTCTCAAATCTTTTTTTCAAAGCCCAGTCTTCCTGTATAAGCTCTATTCGCATATCCAACAGCCCAGTGAATAGTCCCACTTGAATGTCCCACAATTACACCAAATTCAAAAGAAAATTCATCAGCATCCCATAATCCTATCTCCCAAAACTGTTCCTCATGAGCCACAAAAGAGTGAATGATATCACCTGCTTATGCAAGGCAAAAGTCTTATTCTTACCCTTGACTCCTTTCTCTCTCTCCCAACAACCAACCATTAATCACCAAGTCCCTTCAATTCTAACTCTTCAGATCTCCTGGCTTTGCGTTTTCTTCCCACCCCCATCATGACTTTAACCCACTCCATGATCATCTCTAATTTGGATACTCCAGCATCCTTTGAACTAGTCATCTACTGCCTGTCTTACCCCAAGCTCTCCTCTATGATAAGTTCTCTACACTACAGCTGAGTGGGTTTTTTTTTTTTTTTTAATAAACTACAAATCTGATCATATCATTCCCTACTTAAAACACTTCAATGACTCCTTTGTTTGCCTGCAGGATAAAGTCCAAACCCATAAAATTATTTACAAGGGCTTTTGTAGCCACCTCTTCAGCTTCATACCATGTCACTCTTTCTCATACTTTACATCTGATTCTCCCAAACTAGTTGTAACTATGCCAGCTTGCTCAGTTTTTATTACTATTATTATTACTTTCTTCTACATGTACCACTCTTCCCATCTCGCTGTCCCATTCTCCTGACTAATCTCAACTAACTCCCTAGGAATGAGGTTTACATAATTTATTTTAGGAAGTCTTTTCTGCTCCCCACCACTGAATTAACCCTAGGTTTTACCCAAGTCCAGTGCTTACCCTTTCTACTTTTCCATTTTATGGTAACTGTTTATCTTCTTATTGGAGTTTTAAACCATGTTTGCATATTGACATTTGTCCTATTCAGAGGTAGAGTCTAATTCTCCTCTTATTGAACAAGAGTGAGCTTTTGTCACTGCCCAAAGGAACGGAATGCACCAGAAGTGATGCTGTGCGACTTCTGAAACAAGGCCAGAAAATGCAATTTCTTCTGGTTTCTCTTGGGTTCCTCATTCTTGGACCTTGATCACCATACAGTGAAGAAGTGGGAGGACTATACTGATGGGTCATATTGTAGTGTTATAGCCATAGCCACAGCTAGGATATCAGCCTACAGCCAGCATCAACCTCCAGACAGGTTAGGGAAGCAAGCCTTCATGTGATCCCTGCCCCCTTTGAATTTCCCCAAAAGATGTAGAACAGAGATGAGCTCATGCTCTGCTCTCTGCCAAAATTAGGGATTTGTGAGCAAAATAAATCGCTGGTTTTGTTTTCAGCATGAAGTTTGGGTAGTTTCTTAGGCAGTAATATATATCAGAAACACTTGTGCCTCTTCCCAGTAACTCTTGAAGATAAGGGCAGTGGCCAGTTAGCTAATGTATCTGCACAACCTGTCATATGATACGTGCTCTGTATGTAATGAATG
The DNA here is from genome assembly GCF_042477335.2 of Ovis canadensis. NCBI lineage: Eukaryota > Metazoa > Chordata > Mammalia > Artiodactyla > Bovidae > Ovis > Ovis canadensis. The sequence goes on along the minus strand of NC_091246.1, from coordinate 18,154,851 downwards.
TGGATGGAAGAATAAGATACGGATCCACCTTCTGAAAAGCAATTTCAGAGGATGGACTTCAGTGACAAGATGGAGGCCATCTTTGAGATGGGATTATTTTGAGGAAAACAAGTACCACTGACATAAATCTCATGTCTAAAAGTGGGTTTCTGCTTCCCACACCATTTCACATTCATAAGAGAAGAAGCAATATGTCCCAGGTTTGTCTCAGTTATCCAGAATGAGGAAAATTACATTCTCCTATAAAGTCATGGTGTCCAAATGTAAGTCTAAGGAACAATTTGTAAAGTTACTTCATTTACTCTAGATAAGAAGGGTGCCTTAATGGACCATAGAAAATTTAAGAGTTATGAATTGTTAATCAAAAGCAGGGCCCTTAATCACTCCTGTATCTTCAGGAGACTTCCCTGGTTTTCCTGGGATAATTCATAGCTACTGCTTGTCAACTCCCTGCTGAGAATATCATCCTCCCCTTCTTGGTCTACATAAAACCTTGGTTTCTATTCTTTACTAAAGATTCTTCCCACAAATACGTCAGTGTGTGGGGGGGTGGGGCGGGGGCGAGTATATACTAGTAGCCAGTTTTACAGGTTAACACTTTTGGTAAAACTGAGAAAAGCACCCTCTCCACACAATATCTAGTAGTGTTTTGTTCATTGCACACCCCGCATGCACCTTCTCTGAGGAGAACCACAGTGTCCAGGCTTCGGCCTGGCCAAACCCAAGTCAGATAGTCATGTATCAGCTGGTTACCAAGTACCTCTGAATGGGTCTGAATGCTTCCAGCCTACACTCAGAAATGGCTACAGGAATCCTGAAGATTTTATATTTGCCTGAAACTCTGTCCAGAAAGAACAAAAGCTGTTGTTAATTGGAATTCACGAGAGTGGCTGTTTAGTAAGTCAGTGCATCACAGGAAAGGAAGTTACATATCCCTCCTGTGAGAAATATCTTTGGCAGAATTTTGTCATTATTTATAACTTAGATTCCAGGATTCACTAGGAAGTGGTGGGAGACTGGGTGCTCACAGATGAAAGAAAATAAACTGCTTCAGAACCAAATGTTCAGTCTTCTCCGACACCAATCAATATGTAGTTTGATTGCTATAGTTATTACTAATGCAGTACAATGTGTATGTATATATGTTTTTTCAACTTATTAGGTTATTGAAAATTGAATGAGGTTTCAGAGTTTTATTTTATTTTTCTATAATCAGTTAGAAGATCTGTTCTAGGTCCAATTAATACATTAATTTAATTCCTTCCTTATACATTCAGCAAACATTGGGAACACCCATAAGTATCAGGCACAGTGTTATTCATTTGAGAAACAGAAATGGATAGGGCAAAGTCTTGCCCTCAGGGAGTCTGAAGTCCTATGAAAAAGCTAAGCTTCTAAAGGAAAATCTTAGAATGATTTTAGAAGCACATAGGATCTTAGCTTATCAGGTATTTCAATAGCCACTGAATGAATAGTCTTTGTAAACACATAATAGGTATAAAACTAAAACATTTTAATTGCATCAAACAAATTCTAATACCTTTTGGCCACTGTTTCCTCTTCCCCTGCATGGCCTTAGAGTATGGTTAAATGCTTAGCAGTAGCAGTACCCTTTCTTCAAGTTAATTCATCTGTGTATAATGAACAAGTAAAACAGAAGTCGAACTTCTCTGCTTAAAATGTGAGTAAGGGAGGATCTCTGACATCTTCTGATTTGATCTCCCCCTTACAAGTAGGGGAAAGGGCATGGCAACCCACTCTATCATTCTTGTCTGGAGAATCCCTTGGACAGAGGAGCCTGGTGGGCTACATTCCATAAGGTTGCAAAGAGTCGGACACAACTGAAGTGACTTAGCATGCACTTGTACATAGCAACCCCTAAGAAAGCTTCATGAGAGCCCAAAGATTCCACAAGGCACTGTCTGAAATCCATACACTAAGCAGATGTCTAAAATCCCCTCCAGCTATGAAAGTCTGTGCAGATGACACTTAGTCACTGGACTGATGACTGAGTGACTCTAGTTTCCTAACTTCATTTCTGAGCTCTCAGCAGGCCGACTTGCAGGCACAATGCCCATTTGTCCCCTCCAGACTGTGAGCTCAATTTATGTAGAAAATGGATTTATTCAACCTTGTGTCTCCAATTCCTACAATGAAGCTTGACACTAAATTAGCAACAACAGTGAATGGAATGATAAGGACAAACTGGATTGTCCTGGGGGAAGGCATGGTGGGAGTAAGGGGAGAAGGAGCACATGCCGCTATGTCTGTCTACCCCCACCCCAAAACATGTTGAAATCCTAACCCTAAATGTGACGGTGTTAGGAGGTAGGACCTCTGGGAGGTAATTAAGCCATGATGGTGCAGCCCTCTCTATACCATACTTATGAAAGGGATTTCAGAGAATTCTCTCATCCTCTCTCTGCCATGGGAGAATACACTAAAAGACAGCAGTCTGCAACTTGGCTGAGGCCCCTCACCAAAACCTATCCATGCTGGCACCCTGATTGCAAACTTTTAGCTTCCAAAACTGTGAGAAATAAACTTCTGTTGTTTATAAGCCACACAGTCTGTGTTATTTTGTTATAGCAACACAGACTACTAAGACATACTCTTTGATCACCACCTAGCTACCTATTTATCTGAACATACACACACGCACACATAAGTACACACGCACACACTCCTCACCCTTATTCAGAACAAGAGAGGGGTAGAACGCCCTACTTGACTCTTTCCCTATCCTAGATAACTCGTGTTCTGGGGCCATTTCCTACACATTTACTAATTGTTTAAACCCCTAGGAAGCTAACCTATTCCTGTTTCATCCTCCTATTCACCTCCAACCTTTTCATCTTCTCTCTTACGCTCTAACTAGACATTCAGTACATGTTGTTCCTTCCCCCCTATTTGTCCCATGATGGAATCTTCAGACTCAAATCAGCACAGTCAGACCTTCAGAAATGGCTTCACTTTGTTAATGTCTTTCCTAAAATCAGACATGTGGTTCTAGAAACAATTCTACTGATGGATGTGACCAATAGAAACTACAGTGGGATGACCATTTTCATCTGATAGAGATACTATTCTATTATTCAGCACTCATTTTATACAGTTGACTCACATTACTTTTGAAATCCTTTAATTTTTCTGGGGTTATTTCTCCACTCATCTCCAGTAGCATATTGGGCACCTACCAACCTGGGGAGTTCATCTTTCAGTGTCCTATTTTTTGCCTTTCTCATACTGTTCATGGGGTTCTCAAGGCAAGAATACTGAAGTGGTTTGCCATTCCCTTCTCCAGTGGACCACATTCTGTCAGACCTCTCCACCATGACCCGTCTGTCTTGGGTGGCCCCACACGGCATGGCTTAGTTTCATTGAGTTAGACAAGGCTGTGGTCCATGTGATCAGATTGACTAGTTGTCTGTGATTGTGGTTTCAGTCTGTCTGCCCTCTGATGCCCTCTCTCAGCACCTACCATCTTACTTGGGTTTCTCTTACCTTGGACATGGGGTATCTCCTCAGGGCTGTCATCCCTGACCTTGGACGCTGCTCCTGACCTTGGACACCAGGTAGCTCCTCTCCACTGCTCCTGTGCCGTACAGCCACCACTCTTGCATCGCACACCAGTCCATCCTAAAGGAGATCAGTCCTGGGTGTTCATTGGAGGGACTGATGTTGAAGCTGAAACTCCAATACTTTGGCCACCTGATGCAAAGAGCTGACTCATTTGAAAAGACTCTGATGCTGGGAAAGATTGAGGGCAGGAGGAGAAGGGGACAACAGAGGATGAGATAGTTGGATGGCATCACTGACTCAATGGACATGGGTTTGGGTGGATTCTGGGAGTTGGTGATGGACAGGGAGGCCTGGCGTGCTGCAATTCATGGGGTCGCAAAGAGTCAGACACGACTGAGTGACTGAACTGACTGACTGACTTTTGAAATTGATTTAGATATCCATGTCTTCTCTTCATGAACTAACAAGAAGTTGATTACCCCCTTCTATACATGTACATTTTTTAAGGCACAGATTTAGGACTTTACATCTGTCTTTATTAAAAATCTTTTATTAGTTTGGGGTATTGTTCCACTCTGCTTTTTTTTCTTCTTAAAAAAACTTGATTTTGATATTCATTGTATTCAATATCTCTCAAAAATGTGCAGATTTCATTCAGGTTATTGATAAAATGAAGGAACAGTTAGAGTCCTCTGACATACCACTGTATACCTCCCTCAAGGTTGTCCTGGTCCATAAACCACTTGTTTAAATAGCAACAAATCAACTGCATTACCATTTCGGTGCGTTTTCTCCATCTTCTCCTCAAGGACTATTTTAACCTTACTGAAATCAAGATACACTGATTTTAAGGAATTTCTTTTTTCTATCAGTGTCAGTCCTATCACAATCATAATGGGAAACAAGGTTAGTTTAGCATGACTTGCTCTTAGTAAACCCATGCTGTTTTCCTTGCTATGTGCTTACAAACCATCTGTTTCACCATCTGATGCCAGAGATTGTATATCAAACCCATCATTTTCATGAATTTACTTTTTCCTATATAAAAGTTAGATTCATTGAATTTTATTTTTATTAACAAATCATAACATATTTGGGTAAGACTTTGGATATAATGTATTTGCAAACAAAAATATTAATGTCTTTCCAGGACCTTGATTTTATCAAATTGAGAGCTGAGAAAATACAGGATCTCATGCATATGCTGTCCCCATAGCTTACCATGCAACTGTCTCCATCTCTCTGTTTATATAATGTTACTGTCAGTCCCCCTTGTCTAGTCCTCTAATACTGGTGACAAGCACAGTGGCGGACCCCAAACCAGCAGGCATACACAGTGATTTGATACAATGATTTAACAACTGGCTGGGAAAGCAAGGTGACATAAGAAGAAGAAGTTAACTATACTAAGATAGCACCAGCCAAATAGCAACTACCCTAGTCCAGAGTGGATGCACAATAAATACTACCAATGAAGGTGAAGGAGGCAGGAAGCAGCCTGTATTTCACCCCATCCTTATCCTTGATGGGCAGCATTATTAATTTCATACTTCATGGAATGGAATAAAACAAATCCATATCCCCAAACCCATTGTGAAAAAAACAATAATAGCCAAGGGAAATTAAAGGTAAAATCCAGCTCCCCTACTATCTGTTTTTATAGTTAATATGTTCTGGGTCATGAAGAGCAAGAGTAGAAAGGGCGATAGAGAGTTAGGCAATGAGTTCATGCTGCACCTAGAGCTGGCTTGTCTGCCTCACGGCATTTGTGTGCATCCCAACAAACCCACAGGTGTTGGCTTTCCTTCATATGCCTCACTGTTTTATGTTTCAGGAATTTTATGTTCCTTTATGTATGAAGTTGACCTTTATAAAAGAGGATGCTTAGAGTTTTCCTCATTTTTATGTGCTTCACTGTACTTCCCACACTCTAGTTGTCTGTTCTCTTTCAGGGAAATCCTAACTGAACTCCTTGAAATAAGTTCTTCTCTTTAGTTCAGATTTTATAAAATTTCTTGAAAAACAATGCCTCTCCCCCAGACAGAATATTGCCAAGCAAGTCTCCTCTGTAGAGTCAGACTCATGATCACCACCAAACAGAAAACACTTGCAAAGCTACCCCCAAAATTCTTAAGCAACTGAGGGTTAGGACCCAGAGAAAGAAAAACAAAAGTTGCTTTAATCAGGAAAAATATTCTGAGGGATATTAGAAAGGTGTGAGGAGTCTGGCACAGTAAATTTTACTTGACTAGAATATTCAGGGAATAGGCTCTGGTTTTGTTCTTGCTCACTCACTTCACTTTAAAACCCCTAATTTAAAAGCTGCTATGCTGCTATATAATTCCTCTTGCATATCATTCTGGAAAAGACTGAAGAGGCAGAGACAAGATCACTGGTTTCCAGGATTAAAGGTGGGAGGAACGGTTGACTACAAGGGGGAAGCACAGGCTACTCTGAGGGGTGACGGAAGAGTTCTGCATCTTAACTTTGGTGAGGCTGCATGACTAAGGCCATTTTTCAGAACCTATAGAACTGAACACTAAAATGGGTGAATTTAGATGAGTATAAAAACAGATGAAGTAGTAGTTTAAGTTGCTGTATGAAGCAGAAAGAAGACTGCTGGGTTGGGATTCTAGTGATTTACTATGCACTTCTGTTAGCTGCATTCCCCTCTCTAGATATTTTTGTTTTTATTTACTAGAAATCATTCTAAAATTACTCTAGGAGACATGCCTGCCTTAGGAAGTAGAACATGCAGGGGGAGAATGTCAACTCTCTTTGGCAAGCATCAATGTCTGTGCCACATCCCGGGGCACAAGCCTTCCCAGGTGAATATTCTCCCTTCCCTGTTCTCTGGTGCTTTGCGCCTCTACCAGCCAACATATTTTAATAGATTTTACTATAGTATTGATGCACTTATTTATTCATACATTTCATTACAAGCAAAAATAACAATTATGTTCATAGATGCACTTAATGAATTCAATAATCAGGCTCTTGAGAGAGCAACATATGGTTATTTGTGATTAGATTCAGCCACACAGAGATGTCGGTACAAAGCTGTCCTGTGCATACTCTCTGAGCTCTGCCTGTGTTTTCTGTAAAAGCTCTTGTGATAGAGTAGATGTCTCAAACAGAGAAGCCAGAGAAATCTTCCTACCATGATCATCTTTAGAGTGTATTTTTAACTTCTGCATCGAAGAGCTCTTTGTAACAAGAATATTTATTGCTTTTCCATCGTCATTAATGATTTGCCCTCAGTATTTCTATCTGACTAGTCTCAGCAAACTTTTATGTCTCATTTCCGATACCTTTTCTCTGCCATCAATGTTCTCAGTCTTTTGTTGGTCTCCTGGACTATCCGATTGCTCTGTAATATTTCACTAGTTTTTCTTATACGAGTTTGGGGGTTCAAAATTTTATTTAAAATTTATACTTTTCAGCCATGTAAGCTTCTTATAACTCTTAGCAATGTAAGCTGATACACAGTCACTACATGGTAGCATATCAAGTGAAACCTCGCCCAGCATAACTCTGAGGCAGCAAGTCTAAGCACTATAAATTATACATAGAAAGTCTGCAGTACTTACCATATTTTGTTTGTTTCAGGTGGTATGCAAGTTCCAGAGTTCCTGGCAGAGACTGTAGAACTCTGCAAAATGGGAGGAGAAAGAACCTCCAGTGAGGAGCTGTCTTTGACTTCTCCATCATCATCCTTCACCTCCTGCTGGGTCTCATGTCTTGTCAACTCCCTCACTTTTCTGCTCTGCTCTCTATCCTGACTGCCCTGCCCTTGAACAGGCTTCCACTCTCTCTATTCCTGGATCATAGCTACTAGTCTAAGGAGCTTGGTACATGGGAAGTACTCAGTAAATATTGGGTGGATGGATGGATGGATGTGTGATGGACGATGATTAGGTCAATGAGAAGGAAAATGGGAGGGAAGCAGGGGAAAGGAAAAAATGGAAAGAAAGAAGGAAAGAGTTCTTTCTTATACCATGTGGATGGATTGCTTGCAAACCAGAAATGGTCATGTTGTGAAGCACATTTAATTTCCTAGCTCTCTAAATGGGAGAATGAAACCAAAGACACAAGTTCTCCCCACCCCCATTCACCTAGGATTCCACTATGCATGTGAATAGTTCACATCTGATGATTAATAATACTTTACATTCCACCAGCAAAAAAAGAAAATAGAGAAACAACCACATTCTAACATCTCCCTGGGAAGATGATGAGGCATCTGGTGCAGTTTGTTGACAGGCCCCCTCCATCCACACACATGGCTGCACAAGTCACCATGACCCTCAGTATCAGTTGCCTGCCTTCCTGATCTTTCAAACTAGAAAGAACACCACATCACCTCTTTGAGAGGGCTAAGTCCTTCTCCTAAATCTCCTGAGAGTCTCAAACTGTGAAAGCCATCCTCATCAAGAAAGAGGCAGCCTGGGCCGTAAATTGATTAACTAATGTAATAAGCTAGAAGATAGAAACCCACTCTTAGGACCATCACTCTCCTGTTTTGGTGGAAATTAAATCCTCACATTAAACTGTGTTGATCACATCTCTATTAACAAAGAACTTCTTTCTCTAAACTGTTGCTATTTATTTCAGTTGTATGATACTAGAACTTTATCATGTTTACACAGGTGAATGCTTTTGGCTTCACTCCTTACAGGAAAAAGAGTCGTGTCCAACTTTCTGCAGCCCCATGGAGTATACAGTCCATGGAATTCTCCAGGCCAGAATACTGGAGTGGGTAGCCTGTCCCTTCTCCAGGGGATCTTCCCAACCCAGTGATCAAACCCGGGTCTCCCACATTGCAAGCAGATTCTTTACCAGCTGAGCTACAAGGGAAGCCCTTACAGGAGAAAAACCCATAAGAAATGAATTCAAGTATGTATGTGAGTGGGTGTTATTAGCTCCTAGTACTGCCTTTGGGATTTTTGATTGGTAGAGCTCTATACTGTGGGCTAAAATGAACTACTTTCCTTTTCCTACATGCAACTCTAATGAAACAAGCTTCCCAGGTGGTCGCAGTTGGTAAAGAATCTGCCTGCCAATTCAAGAGACCAAACTGACACAGGTTTGATCCCTGGGTCAGTAAGATACCCTGAAGCAGGACATGGCAACCTGCTCCAGTATTCTTGCCTGGAAAATCCCATAGACAGAGGAGCCTGGCAGGCTCAGTCCATGAAGTCTCAAATAGTTGGGACACAACTGAGCACGCACGTGTGCATACATACACACTTCCCCTTTCTGGGGTGAACGTCTATTGAAACAAGTTATAGTTAGGTTTTTGCCCATAGAAAACCATGTGATTAAAACTAGCTGAGAAGGTGGGAGAGGGCAAAACAGGTGAAGGAGGTACAAACTTTCAGTTAAGAAATAAATAAGTCATGGGCATGTCATGTACAGCATAGGGAATGTAGTCAATAATATTGTATTAACACTAACTTTGTATGGTGACAGATGGTTACTAGACTTGTGATAGTCAATTTGTAATGTATATAAATGTCAAATCACTAATATTGTCTGTCATCTTTACTTTAAAAATTAATTAGAAAAAATTAAGTAAAAAAAATAAAAAGAAAAACAAACAGCTGAGAAGTTAAAAAGCCAACTGCCCATGGCAAAGGCTTATTAGACTTTTCCTAAAGACAGAGAAACTCTTTGCTACCACCTTCAGCCAAAGCATGTAGTGAATACCCACTGCATGGCTCATGGAGGGGGTGGAGACCCTATAGTCCTGGACTCAAACAGCTCCAACGATCTGGAGGTTAGAAAAGGGGTGAACAGTGTACCAAAGATGAAGACCCAAGAGCCTATACAACTGGCACTACTTGAGTTTAAGCCTTTGAGGCAAAGACTGTCCTTTAAAAACTTATCTGTCAGGTGCTCAATAGAGCATTGTATCAGTGTGGGTGCCAGTGTGGGTGTCTAATTAATAAGATATTTGCTGATAAATACAAAAGCATTCCAAGGTCATTCACATCACTCGAGAATCCAGGAGGACCTGTGTGTGAGTCAAGGCATAAAGGCAAAGGTGGTAAAGAGCCAGTATGTCCTACTAAGTGTTCATTTCAAATGCTCTTGTTTTAGGGAGAAAAAGACTGGATACACTTTTCAGTAGCCAATGATTGTGACTTGTGCTGCCCAAATAATAAGAAAGCAAGAATTAAAAATTTTCAGCCAAATTAAATTTTCACAATTAAGTATCCTCAATAAAGCAAGGTATATTATGCTCTGTGGACATGGATTTCTTACCATTTCAAGCCTTTTAAAATGATTCTAGAAGCACCTTTTCTTTTTTTAAAATTAGATACAATTGCCATATCACATTATATTAATTCAGGTGTACAACACAATGATATGTATATGTGGCAAAATGATCACCACAAATAAGTTCATCATCATACACAGTTACAGAATTTTTTTCTGTAACTATGTGATGAGAAGTTTAAAGATCTACTCTCTTAGTAACCTTCAAATAAACAACACAATATAATTAGCACTGTGCTGTAGATTACACCCCTAGGACTTACTCATGTTATAAATGAACGTTTATACCTTTTGACCACCTTCACTCATTTTCCCTCATTGGAAAAGACCCTGATGCTGGGAAAGACTAAAGGCAGGAGGAGAGGGGACAACAGAGGATGAGATGGTTGGATGGCATCACAGACTTCATGGGCATGAGTTTGAGCAAGCTCTGGGAGTTGGTATTGGACAGAGAAGCCTGGCGTGGTGCAGTCCATGGGGTCACAAAGAGTCAGACACAACTGAGCAACTGAACTGAACTGAACTCATTTTGCCTACCCCCAAAACACCTTTTCTAAAACTGAAAACCAGTGGAAGAAAAGAGGGGCATGAAGAGACCCTCCTTTAAGAATTTGGCTCAGCTGCAATCCCACTAGCATCTGGGATTCCAATGGATTAATTTACCCATTTTTGATTGGAAGATGCCTACAGAGAGATGAGGTGTTTAAGTGCTTAAAACTGCAGCTTTTATCGGCATCCACCAGAGATCAGCGGTAGAGAGCCATGCTCTCAGCCTTCACCCGTCCTACTCCTAGAATAAGAATTCTCAGCCAGATTTAAATTCCTCGGTGCCAGCTAAGCATGTTATCTCCACTAGTTCCATTGCGTTGTAGAAATGTGGAGATAGAAAGCTGGGCAGATGGCTGTCAGCAAGACTCCAACATGCCTTAGTCCTCAGTGCCAAGGGATCCCACAGAGAGAGTGACAGCTCACTGCAAATTATAAAGGAAACTCAGAAAGTTATCTGAAAATCTAACCTCATTTCTTTTTGTGGTGGAAAATTTCAAGAAATAAGGAAATATGTTATAGACACATTTAAAGTTCCTTCCAATTTTACTTCCTTCTTCTTGAATTTAGTGTTTATTAATCCCATGTATGCTTTTTATACTTTCTCTACTTATGAAAGTATCCATAATCAATAACTAGTATTGTATCATATGTTCCAAACTTTATGTTAAGTGGTAACAGATTGACATCATATACATCATTCTATAACTTGTTCTTCTTGCACTAATTATGTTTTCTATTCATGTTGACAATGCAGTCATAAGTCATTCATTTTCACTGCCTTATAGTAGTCCATTGAATTTGGTTTACTTATCCATTCCTCTTTTGAGGGACATTTTCATTGTATTCTATTTTGGGCTATCATCATCACAAATGAATATTTTCCAACATGTTATTTTACGCGTATGTACAAGAGTTTCTCTAGAATATATATCCAAAGTGGAATTGCTTTGTAACCTTGACTTTTCATGATACTGTCAAACTCAACCAATTTTTACTAACATCAGCAGTAGACGAGAGTACCTGTTGCCCAACATTTTTACAACATTGGATATTATTGGTCTTATTAATTTTTCCAATCAGATAAACATGAAATGATGTCTTCTTGTTGTTTTAATTAGAATTTTCCTGATTACCAGGAAAGCTGAGCATCTTCTCACTATTAGCCATTCCATTTTCCTTTTCTAGGAATTGCCATATCTTCATTCACTATTATATTGTATCATTACATTGTATCATTTGTCTTTAAGTGATTTCTAGTAGTTAAATGTTCTGAATACTAATCTTACACCTCTGAGTTGTAAATGCCTTCCAAGTGTGCACCTTGCCTTTTCACTTGTGTTTTCTAATGTACAAAAGTTTCATTTGTTTCTTTATTTGCTTTTATTTTTATTTTTGGCTGTACCACGCAACTTATGGGATCTTAGTTCCCTGACCAGGAATCAAAACCAGATCCACAGCAGTGAAAGCCTGTTTTAACCACTGTACCTCCAGGGAATTCCCTCTTACTTGTTTTAAATATAGTCAGATTTATCTATGTTTTCCTTCATGGTTTTAACTGTATGTAGCTTGTTTAAGAAATCCTTTCTAAGACCAAGTTTATAAAGATATATAGAACATCTAAATTTTTAGTTTTGCTTTTTACATTTAAGATTTCATCAGAATGTATTTCTTTATTAATTAATATGTTGAGAGACATATGTTCATTTATTGAATAGAACATCTTCTCCCAATGACCTATCACATAAGTTCTTCTATATGCCCAGGCCCTGATCTGTTCTCTATTTGCCTATTTCAGAAACAATACCACATTATCTAATGACTATAGTCTTAATACGTATTAAGGCCCCACCTTATTCTTTAAAAATTTGCTAATTCATGAACCACTGATCTTCCACACACATTTTAGAATAATCTTGTTAAGTCACACACATAATTCTAAATTCACTAAATATTTGTATATGTAAAGATGCATACACTGAAAATGGAATAAGAATTTGATTTGAGTTACATTCAATGTATAGATTTGTGAAGAATTAATAGCTTTATAAAATAGAGTCCTTTCATCCATGAATACAATGTATCCATCCATTTATTTAAATATTTTCTTAATGTTTTTCAATAAGACATTATATTTCCTTTCATTAAAATACTGCACATCATTTTTCAGATTTATTCTAGGTTTGTTGCTCTTGTCAATGGCATCTTTTGTCAAACTGACGTTTGTCCTTTATTGACAGTGATGGGAATAAATTTGGTTACTGTATATTGCCCTTATTTCCAGCTGCTTTCTCTAAAAAGTGTTAATACTTTGTCTGCAGGTTCTCATGAAATTTTCTTGTTCACAAAAACATTGTTTTAGATATTATTCTTTCTTGTCTTACTGTGTTGGCTAAGACTTGATAAACTGAATGTTTAATTGAAGAGCTGATAGCCAGAAAACATGTTCTGTTCATGACTATAAAGAGAACATTTGAGATCTGGGAAAATTTTAAATATTACCAAATATCATGAGTATTGCTTTCTCCCCTATTTAATGCTTCAGAATGTACGGAGGGTTTGTTTAAAGCACAATAGCTACTCTCTAATCTTTTCAAAAATCACTATACACCAACTATTATTTCCAGTTTTCAGTATGCTTATTACTGAGGTCCCCACACACAAAGAACAAACAAAAATTATACAAATTATTAATTTTTTGCAAAGTTGGCCAATTTCACATTGTCCTCAAATGCCACGCTACAGACTGACAGCATACATAGTCATAAACCTCAGCAGGCTCAAGTTGAGACATCCCCCAACCCCCAGAAAACTCTTCTGCATTCAAGTTCTAAATTGAGTCACTTTGAGGCCTTTAAAAAGTTTTTGTTTGCAAAAAACAAAAGTTCATTGTTGGCATTTGGAGGTGGCTTATTAGTGACTGTGAGAAATCAGGGTTAGAACTTGAGGTAGAAAGACAAAAGGAAAGTTCTTAAATTTTATTGCTGTAACACAGTAAAATTAAGTCAGTTTTCAATACAAGAAAGTTTTGTTCAAGAAACCCAGTATAGCCATGAGGACCTTGGACCCCAGTAGCACTATTCAGGTAACTATTCATGCCATCTAACAGTCATCATTTTTCGCTTCCCTATGCTGCTGCTGCTGCTAAGTCGCTTCAGTCATATTCGACTCTGTGCGACCCCAGAGACAGCAGCCCACCAGGCTCCCCCATCCCTGGGATTCTCCAGGCAAGAGCACTGGAGTGGGTTGCCATTTCCTTCTCCAAGGCATGAAAGTGAAAAGTGAAAGTGAAGTCGCTCAGTCGTGTGCGATGGACTGCAGCCTACCAGGCTCCTCCGCTCATGGGATTTTCCAGGCAAGAGTACTGGAGTGGGTTGCCATTGCCTTCTCCCTCGCTTCCCTATAGCAGGAAGCAAAGAGTAGCAGTTTTAAACCTCACTCCACATCCTATTAAAAAATCAGGTTACAATTAAAGTAGATTTTAAAATCTACACCTTAAAACATAATTTCAAGTATGCTGCATTTTAAAAACACTTCATTACAAAAGTTAAAACTTAGAAAATCAAGTAGAACATTTATCAAATCAACAAATAAGCTTTCACTTTTTCAAGATGATTTACTGCAGGATTTAACAGATTCCTGTCTTACTGATTGTGTTGAGTCTTTACAAAAAAAAAAAGAGACTAGACATCAGCCACTGCCACCTTCAAATAGAAAAGAAAATAAAGTTGCTCCCACATAATTGGGAAAATAATTTATCTTACAGAAATTTAACACACGAGCTATCTTTTAGGTTCTCATTTGCTAAACCGACAATTCAGAATTTGTGAAGTAGGAACAAGATGCTGAATCTGAGAGAAGCCTCTAAATGTGCTAGAAATACAGTTATTTTGTTTCGCGTTGTTTGTTTAGGTGCAAAATGAAAAGACACTACCGCTTCCCACTCTGCCTAGTTTGGAATAAAGAGCGCAGGGCCGGCTCGCAGCAGTTGCGGCGACATGGTTTTGCCGCTTTAAGCGGGGTCGGGGGGCGGGGGGGGGTAGTGGGAGGAGAGGGGGCGGGGCTCGGGCCCGCCCATAAGAAGGCGTGGCCGGTCCTGTGTCTGCTGGGAGCTGTAGTTCCAGGCCCTAGCCCTTCTTGGCAGGCTTATTCCTACCTCCACCGTGTCCCGCCGCCTACAGACTCTGAAGGTGCTGTGGATTGTGTGCTCTGAGACACAACCGGAGATAAAAGGAGAGGCTATAGGTTCTGTCGAGTGCTTGGCTGCAGCGGCGCGCATGCGCAAGCTGGCCTTGCTCCACCTTCCCCTCTCCCGGAGCGTTGCAGGGTGGGGGACATTGGTAGGACTCTAGCCCAAGACCAGTTTGAGATGGTGTGGCTTGCGGGCCGCATTTGTTGACCAGGAGATGATGAAAGCTGTCCGATTTTCTTCCCCTACCTCATCCTGCCTTTCCGGACTCTCCCACTACCCTTATACAGTTTGCAGAATTGCAGCTGCACACACATCCCCGCCCTCTCCTATCTCTCCTTGGGAAACCTTTCCCGCTATGTTGTGAAATCTGTTCGAGCTCCTCAGCCAAGGCCTTTTAGCCCGCCTGGAATTCAAACTGCCCCTTTCTTGCCAAATCCAGGTCATGTGAAGCAGCAAAAGGCTTGAGCCACAGGCCCCACAAAGCAATACCCTCGGCAGTTCTCTGAAATTTACCGTCACCCCAATCCTCCTGCAAGGCTGGAACCAGCTAGGTGATAGATTAGAGAGATGGATAGAAAGATTAAGCGCTTAAGTTTGAAAAGGGCTTCCAGAGCTTTCTTTGTTCTGGAAAGGGACATCAGTGCTGTATATGGACAGACACTAAGTGACCCAGGAACTCACGAACTCACGAATGTAACTGATGACAAAGCCTCAGGACTACAGCCTCCAGGAGTTCTAAATCCACTGCTTTTTCCACCACTTCACAGTTGTCTCACAAACAGTTAAGGAGGTAACCAGCTAAACTTGATGCAAGTTGCCTTTCAGAATGATCAAGCTCTGGTTAACAAAAGTCACTTAAATTAGTGAGCAGTTGCCCTCAAGGAGTAAGCCCTCCAGCAAACACAGAGGAGGGAAGTTTGCTGAGGGAAATGTTTAAGATTGAACACATACTTTGTGCTGGGCTCTGAAAAGATATGCATCACATTATAGCTTAAAATGTGCCTCTCCCCATGGACAGGTTGGACCATAAAGCACCCTGTATTTCCCTTCAGTTCAGTTCAGTTCAGTCACTCAGTTGTGTCCGACTCTTTGCGACCCCATGAATTGCACCTCCCTGTCCATCAGGATAGCATTAATCACACTATGTCTTTTTGCCTGCCTTTCTTGAGAGTCTACAACACTGTTTTGTTCACCATGGTGTCTGCAGTGCTAACATGGTGGTGGTCTCTTAGAAAAGTAGTGATGACATGTGTGAATCCAGTGAAAGCACAAGCCTTTTAGGTCTGTGCTCCAAGTCTGTTAACAGAAATGGAGATGCGAATAGAGATGCAAATTTATACAACATTTGGAAAGAAGAAGCATGAAACTGCCTGGAGAGGCCCCTGAAGCCAGCATGGAGGATGCAGTATCTGCTAAGCTTTGGAAATGCCCCTCATTGACTTAGCAAATAGGAAGTTTTCACACCAAAGCCTCTCTATGAGCTTTGCCTAACAGGGAAAGCTGATAATATTTAAGAGCCAAAAAAAGGACCAAAACACAGAGGCTACCCTCTTCCAGGTGGTCATCTGGAGAAACCATGCTTTCCAGGGACCCTGGCTTCTTCAAACATCTTTGGAATGCTCTTTGTGGAAATGCCTTTTGAGTTTACAGCACATTCTTTTGTACCTCCTCAGCACTGGAACATCTCGTTCCTTCAGGGATTTGATATTTGGGAACAGCCAGAAGTCACTTTGGATGAAAGTCTAGAAGATGAGAAAGAGAGTCATGCTGCATAATAGTTGTTGAAATTTGGGAGAAGGTGTTTTATTGTTTATAGGGTTCTCATCCTGGAGAGTGGATGTTTTGAGTGGATGTGTATTTTCCTGAGAGATCATGTCTTTAGCTTCTAACAGATTCCTCAAGGACTTCATGATTTTAAAAAGATTAACAACTACTGCTGTAGAGTTATGAGATCACTTCTTCTGGGACCTGTAAGCTCCTCTGAAGGAAAATCACGTGGAAGGAGAGCAGAGGGCAGGTTTCAGCTGCTCCTCTAATTTGATGTGTGACCTTGATGGGTTTCAAAGCTCCCAGAGCCTCAGTATCCCCACATACAAAGTAGAACAAATAGCAGCATCCCTGGACTAGACATGTGATGCAGTCTTCCCCGGTGACTCCTTCAAATGACAGCCCTAATTTGGATGTGTGTTAGTGCTACTGTGCTTGTTCAAAGAGATCAGACTCTAGGGACAACAAAGAGGCCAAATCAGAGAGGAAAGGTGGGAGCTCAAAAACTAGCAAGACTTGCTGAGATTAGTACAAATGGACAGGGAAGGGTTCATCAAGAAGGGGGAGCTTGGAAAGAGGGAAGGAGGTGCTAGGGCATCACTCTTCCAGGGGCAGGAATCAGACCAAAAAGGCAGCACAGGAGTCCAGAAACAAGGTTCTGCCATATGAGTGAAAGTTCTGTTAGAAAACTCAACCTCCTGAAGGGCCAATTGGAATAATCGGAATTTAAGCAAGGCATTTATTTGACAGGGACTGAATTGCAGGCAGCAGGGGACCCATTCTAGGTACAAGGTGACCTGTGACTAGGTCAGGAGCCACAGTCCTCAGGTTTGGTCCCAAAGCCTGCAGCAGAAGACTATGACTTCAGCTGTGAGGGCAGAAAGCCTGGGGGCCAGCTGGAGCTAGGAAAAGCTGAGGAGCCAGTCACTTCAGTCACCACAGCCTAGGGCTATTCTTCTCTCCCACCTTCACTTTCTCCTCTCTCCTTCCTTTCCTCCCTCACTTCTTTTCTTCCCTCTTTCTTCCTAGTCTCTGTGAGAGGGAAGAGATTTAAAAAAACAAAAAACACCAAATGATGCTTTCTGACTTTAAGAAGCTTGCAGATTTGAGAGAATTATTTCCCACTTTTAAGTAAATAATTAAATGCTTAGTTGGGCAGTAGAAAATAAAAATCCTAGGAGGCAATGAAGGGTAAAAAATGTTAGTGTGAGTGTGTGTGTGGTGGGATGGTTGGAGGTGGGGGGAGATCCATAGTTATTCTCTGCTTTTCCACAGAAAGAAGAAAATTTCAAAGTCACTTCCCCAAAATGGAAAAATATGGAGGAACTCTCTGGTTTCTCCCTACTCCCAAGGGAAGGGATGACTTACCAACTGGTGAATCTGCCCCTGCCTTTTCCCTCTATGTGTGTTCTTTTAGAGCTAGCCTGTATACAGAACACCTGCATTCATGTCTGCCATGCGAGCATGGCTAAACCGGCTTTGCAGGGTAAGCAAAGATCAGGAGGGGCATTTCAGGAACCCATCTGGCTGTGGGTCAGGCCACATTGTTCAGGTCAGCTTTATCAATAAACAAAAATGATATTTTGATATCCAGTGGTCTGCCTCCTGGTCTTATTTCTCAGTCACTTCCAAACTCAGAAGGAGAAAACAGGCATGTTCCTTTTCAACCTTCCCAGCCCACAACGCAGGGCAGAGGCCTTGGTGTAAGTCAGTCTGGAAGGAGGAGTCAGGCCCAGTGGTCACTCTGCATTGGAGCCTCAGGACCTTTTTGTCACAGGGCTCTCAAGCCATGTGATCTGGCTACCTTGAAAACAAATTTAGTCTCCTAACTTCAAAAAAAAACCCTCTGAATCTGCAAGATTGAATCTTGAAGAAGAGAGAGGAGTGAATGTGGGATATCCCTGCTGTGTTCTTTTGTACAATAGGCAGAGTCAGGATCAGACACATGGTGTGAACTGAGGTTAGACACACAGGAAAGCTGTTTCCACAGGTTTCTCTACTCTCTTCAGTTGTATGTACGTGTGAGCTTTCTACTTTTGGCTTAAGTGGTTTTCTCTTCTTGGAATTCCTTCTCTCCATTATTTGCACCAATCAAAATCCAAGAGGCGACTTCTTCCTGAGTAATGCTGTTTCTTCCTAATTGAATACTTTTATCTTTTTGGTCTCCTAACAAGTTCCTTGACATTCCATTCCTCTAGCTCCAGGACTGCAAAGTCCTCTAGAGTCTGGTCTCCATCTCCAACACATCTCAACTCTTGCTTCTTACTCCAGCTGTGTCGTACAACCTGCCTCACATGCCCGTCTCCCTTTTTACAACTACCTGGCAAAGTCCTTCATCCTCTAATATCCACTCTGTTCCTCTCAGATTCCCTGACCCCAGAAAGAATTAACTGTGCCTTCACCCTCATATGACTTCCTGATTAACATGGCACCTAACACACATACTGAATTTTTTTTACTACACCTATCACCTGAACTATATTATGGGTCCTTTTTACCAGAGGGATCATGTTTATTTCATCCTTGAGCCTAGAGCTTAACAGACACTTCAATAAATATTGAATAAATGAATGAATGGACTAATGGTTTAGTTTATTTACATATGTATCCCTCCCAATTTAATATAAGGTCTTTAAGGTTAGGAATATTGGGTCATTTATCTTTTATTCTTAATAGCTACATTAGTGCCTGGCTTATAATAGGCACCTAGATAGTGATTGCAGCCATGAAATTAAAGGACATTTACTCCTTGGAAGAAAAGTTATGACCAACCTAGATAGCATATTCAAAAGCAGAGATATTACTTTGCCGACTAAGGTCCGTCTAGTCAAGGCTATGGTTTTTCCTGTGGTCACGTATGGGTGTGAGAGTTGGACTGTGAAGAAGGCAGAGCGCTGAAAAATTGATGCTTTCGAACTGTGGTGTTGGAGAAGACTCTTGAGAGTCCGTTGGACTGCAAAGAGATCCAAGCAGTCCATTCTGAAGGAGATCAACCCTGGGATTTCTTTGGAAGGAATGATGCTAAAGCTGAAACTCCAGTACTTTGGCCACCTCATGAGAAGAGTTGACTCATTGGAAAAGACTCTGATGCTGGGAGGGATTGGGGTCAGGAGGAGAAAGGGACGACAGAGGATGAGATGGCTGGATGGCATCACAGACTCGATGGACGTGAGTCTGAGTGAACTCCGGCAGTTGGTGATGGACAGGGAGACCTGGCATGCTGCAATTCATGGGGTCGCAGAGAGTCAGACATGACTGAGTGACTGAACTGAACTGAACTGAAGTATTTTTCATTGAATGGGTGAATAGACGAACAAATAAAGTCTTTCGTAATATCTCTAATCTGATATATCCTTTTCCTTCTTTGAAACCTCTAGCACTTTCTTGTGTTTCTCCTGTGGCATTTTCTTTAGCTTGCACTTATCTCCATGTCTACTCAAGAGTCAACTCCTTGAAGGCAAGAGTTAGTCTTACTTCCCTTTATATCTGCTGTGGTATCTACTGCAATGCTGGGCATATAGCAGGAGCTCAAAATTGAGCTTTTCTGAGAAAGATAAAAGTACCTGTCATTCAGAGGCTCTGTTCCAGCCACAAGATGACTAAGTATATGACCTACACACGTTGGGTCATCTAACTCACCACTTCACCTCACACATGCTTAATGTTGCCAACTCCTGGGTGATGGGAAAACAGAGTTGAAAAGACCATGTTATATCAATATTATGTTAGCTATAATTCTCTGTACTAGTATATGCTCAGTAAATCTAATTTTCAGGTTAATAAAGTATATGAAAGTGAAAGTGAAAGTTACTCAATGGTGTTCTACTCTTTGCAACCCCATGGATATACAGTCCAAGGAATTCTCCTGGCCAGAATACTGGAGTGGGTAGCCTTTCCCTTCTCCAGAGGATCTCCCCAATCCGGGGATAAAACCCAGGTCTCCTGCATTGCAGGCAGATTCTTTACCAGCTGAGCCACATGAGAAGCCCAAGAATACTGGAGTGGGTGGACTATCCCTTCTCCAGCAGATCTTCCCAACCCAGGAATCAAACCGGAGTCTCCTGCATTGCAGGTGGATTCTTTACCAACCAAGCTATCAGGGAAGCCCAATAAAGCATATAAAGCCCATCAAAACTGAATGAGCCTAAGGACACAAAAGAACAGCTGAAGGATGAAAATCACATCAACCGATAAGAACACATGGCAAGGCAGATCCGTGCACTCCCCCTCAGGGCAATGGATTAAAAAGAACTAAAAGGCATATTTTTCTTCACAAAAGGCAGAGGTGACCAGAAGAATTTCAACTTCAAAATATTAAAGTCCCTATAATTTCACCATAACTGAATAAAGAAGAGCAATCCTCAATATTAGAAACCATTATCAATTGCGGGGATTTTTCATCCATTTGCTTTTTCGCATGGGCTTTCATTCCTCTTCCTTCCTCTCTTTCCTTTTTCCTCTCCTTCTTTTTCTTTCTTTCTTTCAACGTATTTTCACTGAGCATTAACTATGTCCGTGGTACTCATTCTTCTAAGTGCTTTATATTTATAATCTCTCATAACCCTGTTCCAATTCTGTGATGTAGTTATTAAGATCATCACTTAAAATGTGACAGAAGCCTGGGCTCAGCTTAGTTGCCTAAGGTTTCAAAGCCAATATTTGTTGGGATCATAATTTGAAGCCATATTTCATAAACTCTGAAGCTTACATGTTGTTGCTTAATTCCTACATTGCAATGCTTCTCTATAGAGTTCATTGGTTCTGTTCTCACATAGCTTACAGACAACTGGAAAGATAGCAAATTAAATCAAGTGCAGGGTCAGAGGTTAGCAAAAGACAACATGGAACACAGAGAAGGCCATTTACGTCAGAAGGGAAGTATGAAGATTAGCAATGGCTCCTCAGGGCAGGAGTCACAAATTGAGAACTGAAGGATAAGTGGAAGTCTATTGATGAAGCAAACGGCATCACCTAGGCAAAGGTACAGCAAGTACAAAGACCTGGGGATGGGAAACAGCCCAACACATTCAAGGAACTGTAAGTATTTCTATGGGTAAACATTTTAGTCACTGTGTTTTCAAAGCTGTGTGTATGTGTGTATATACGTGTGTTTGTGTGTAACTCACAGTGGCTAACTGTCTTACTTTTGTCTAAAACTGCTGAAGTGTAAGATTGAGTGATCATTGAAATGAATTAGTGTTTTAGTGTTGGCTTCAAATGCTCTTGAGGGTACCAGTGCATTCTGATGTCCAAATGACAGAGTGAAGTAGCCAGTGCTATGCGCCCTGTGAAATCAGAGAGCTGTGAGAGTGCACCAGGACCCTTCGGGACTGAAAAGTCCCAAATGTGAAGGCTTATATTATGTTTTTAAAAAATTATGATTTATCATTTCACAGAATATATAAATGTAAATCATTCTATTTTTATGTCAGTTGTAAAATTGAAGCCAATTTAAAAATAAATTATTTCACTAGTCACCTTGAACATTCAAGTGATATTAAGATCTAAGTTGGCTGGTCCATGGAGATCCATTCATTCTCTCTAGTTTTGTATACATTTGAAATTTTGCATAGTAGCTTAAAAAATTTTAATAGACTTTTTAAAGAGTAGTTTCAGATTCGTAGCAAAATTGAGTTCAAAGTAGGGAGTTCTCATCTACTCCTTGCTTACCTGCCCCAAAACACACAGTCCTGTTCCATAATTTTTAATCTAATACTTAAATCTGATGTATATCATAGATGCTTTATTTATCAACTACATAGTATTCACTCTATCAACATCCTGTACAATAACTTTTAATTTAATATTTAAATCTGATGTATATCATAGATGCTTTGTTTATTTATCAAATACAGAGTATTCACCATTTGCTTGGCATTTTGCCAGGTCTTAGGGATACAGCTGGAGAAGGAAATGGCAGCCGACTCCGATATTCTTGCCTGAAGAATCCCAGGGACAGAGGAGCCTGGTGAGCTGCTGTCTGTGGGGTCGCACAGAGTCAGACACGACTGACGCAACTTAGCAGCAGCAGCAGCAGGGCTACAACTGTGTGCAAAGCAGACATAGTCCCTGCTCTTAACGTTTTTTATAAGTCTTGTTGGAGAAACAGCCATTAAAGAAATGATTTTACAAAAACTAGTTACAAACTGTGATGAGAATGCTACAAGTATGTGTTCTAGGAGAACTCCCTTACCCGGTGGTCAGGGAAGGCTTTCTAAGAGAAAATCGATAGGTAAACTGATATAGGAGAGAATGAGGCAAAGATGACAGAGAAAAGCATTTTAGGCAAAGTAATGTCTTCACAGATCTTAAGGAAAGAAGGAGCCTGGCATATTTTAGGAGCTAAAAGTTGGTGGGAAAGGACAGAGAGGTGTGACTGAAGAGGCGAGTGGAAGCTAGAACACAGACACTGTCAGCTATATTAAAGTGTAGCCTTTTGTCTTTTTTACCCTGAGTGATGGGAACCTGTGGATGGAAAAACAGTGGAAACATAAGAGAAGACATGAATGGATTTTGTGTTAAAACAAAGTCCCTAACTGCATGGTAAGGAATAGATGGGGATGGGGTTAAGAGTATACCTGGGGAGACTCACTGAGAAACTATTGGAATAGACCCAGAGATGGTGGTGATGTACTAAAGTAGAGAGACAGAAATGACCTGATGGCGTATGTATCAGGTAAAGTCAACAAGATGTGATGTGTGCTTTTAAAAGTTAGAAGGGTGCTGGATTTCTGGGCTTGCAAAGCTGGATGGATTATGGTGTATTTACTGAGATGGAAGTAGGGGTGAAGAGAAGATCAGGAATTTATATCAAGCTAATTTTTCTATATAACCAACTCTGTGTTAGGCACCATGCTATTAATAAATGACTCACATTTGGTATCAGACACGTTCTTATATCTGATGCAATAGGGTCTGGCAGCAAGTGGGTTGATTCCCATACTACCACAGTTCAATGCACCTTGAGACACTTGATTTACTGTCCTGTTATCATGTCAACTGCATGTTGTTTATTACCTATGCATATCCTATTGGTATATGGATATCTGAAGCTCTAAGTATTGTTTCCAACTCCCTCCCCTATTATTTCTTCATGTGACTCATTAGGCAACTCCCACGCCTATTTCCTTCTCTCGGGACTGTGTATACTTCATGGTTACTTGCTTAACAGGTTGATCTGGGCATTTCCCCCTCCCCAACGAGGGTCAGTTTAAAGTCCTCTTGATCAGGGTAGGTGCTCACTGGCAAACATGTTTGCAATCCATACATGGTGGAAGTTCATGTTTGATTCATTATCGCAAATCCTCAGTCCATTGAGTGGTAGTCCTCCCTGGCCTCAGGCACTGCAGTGATTTGCCCACTGTTTTAAGGAGCAATCCTCACATTCCCATTTTCCATTTCAAAGCCCTTATCAGAACAGACCGTGGCATCTTTCCCATCTTCTCCTTATTCTAGACGCCTCCTCTATTACCCTGAGGCCCCTTTGTTATTGGTTCTCTTGAGTAGCAACCGAGAGAATACCAGGTGTTTTCACAGATGTTGTGCCCCATTATCCCCACAACACTTCTCCCTAGTTCCTGTCCCCAAGCCTGGATGATAGTAGTTGTCTAACTCTTTGCAGAACTAATGAATGAACTGTGTTACTAGAAAAACAAAGAATGCCTTATTTGGAGGGAGATTCTGTTTTTTAAGATGAATTGCAATGTTTTTTAAATTTTCATAAGTAACAGCTCATCTGTAACCTATTACCAATTTTAAACTATTAATTCGTTTATGAGTATAATTCATTCAAATGACTAACTGTTAAGTATGAACCTTATATTCTCACATGAATTATTGTTTAAATCAGAGGTAAGATGATACCAAAACATCATTAAAAGGAAAAGTTAGGGCCTCCCTGGTGGTCCAGTGGCTAAGACTCACACTCCCAGTGCAGGGGGCTAGGGTTTGATCCTTGGTCAGGGAACTAGATCCCACATGGCACAGCTAAGACCTGGTGCAATCAAATAAATAAAGATACATTTTTAAAAGTGACAATTAAAAATGAAAAATTAACGTTTTCCAAAACAATCCAGATTGTTTTAGCTTTGATTGTCCATTGAACATAGCTAGATGACTATTTTATGACTTTAGTACCTTTTCTAGAGTTGCATTGAACAATATGTTTCGAACAAATGATGCCATATCATTGCTTTGTGCATCGTGGTAGCAGTTTATATTTTTAAAGTGCATGACAATCGTATTCATTACTGTTTCTTCAAAGCCTTCTTGTGAGGTAGCTTGGCATTACTGAAGCCAGGTAGGAAAGTACGTGTGCACTTATTGGGAAGATGCTGATAGGATCGAAATGAAACATCAATGGACACTACTGCACACCATTCAAAATGGCACAGTCTGTCTAGATATTGATATGTTTCAGCAGAACTATCAAAAACCTCTTTCCATGTCATTTGAATTTCCAACCTGAGAAGCGAATCCTAATTTTGAAGGAAATAAGTGATTATTATATTAGATCTCATTCTAAGTGTTAGGATTTATGTTACCATTTAAAATTTCACTTCAGTTCAGTTCAGTCACTCAGTCATGTCCGACTCTTTGTGACCCCATGAATCGCAGCACGCCAGGCCTCCCTGTCCATCACCAACTCCCGGAGTTTACTCCGACTCATGTCCATTGAGTCAGTGATGCCATCCAGCCATCTCATCCTCTGTCATCCCCTTCTCCTCCTGCCCTCAATCCCTCCCAGCATCAGAGTCTTTTCCAATGAGTCAACTCTTCACATGAGGTGGCCAAAGTTTTGGAGTTTCAGCTTTAGCATAATTCCTTCCAATGAACACCCAGGACTGATCTCCTTCAGAATGGACTGGTTGGATCTCCTTGCAGTCCAAGGGACTCTCAAGAGTCTTCTCCAACACCACAGATTAGAAGCATCAGTTCTTTGGCACTCAGCTTTCTTCACAGTCCAACTCTCACATCCATATGTAACCACTGGAGAAACCATAGCCTTGACTAGACGGACCTTAGTCAGCAAAATAATATCTCTGCTTTTTAATATGCTATCTAGGTTGGTCATAACTTTCCTTCCAAGGAGTAAATGTCTTTTAATTTCATGGCTGCAATCACCTTCTGCAGTGATTTTGGAGCCCCCCAAAATAAAATCTGACACTGTTTCCACTGTTTCCCCATCTATTTCCCATGAAGTGATGGGACAAGATGCCATGATCTTCGTTTTCTGAATGTTGAGCTTTAAGCCAACTTTTTCACTCTCCTCTTTCACTTTCATCAAGAGGCTTTTTGGTTCCTCTTCACTTTCTGCCATAAGTATGGTATCATCTGCGTATCTGAAGTTGTTGATATTTCTCCCGGCAATCTTGATTCCAGCTTGTGCTTCTTCCAGCCCAGCGTTTCTCATGATGTACTCTGCATATAAGTTAAATAAGCAGGGTGACAATATACAGCCTTGACGTACTCCTTTTCCTATTTGGAACCAGTCTTTTGTTCCATGTCCAGTTCTAACTGTTGCCTCCTGACCTGCATATAGGTTCCTCAAGAGGCAGGTCAGGTGGTCTGGTATTCCCATCTCTTTACTTAAGCACACAGAAATTTAAGTTTATGAAGACAATGTTTAAATCAGTACTTCAGCTGTAAGAGCTCACTTGTTGACCAGAGCTATTTCCTAAGAGTCAGATTAAAGTCAAGAATCTCTTGTGGCAGAGAATCTGAATTATTCAATGAAAGAGTTTCAAGATACCCTCAAATTGCCTGGAATTTACCATCTTAAATCAAATTTTAGTTAATTAGCCAAAACCATTCACCTATCATGACCTATATTCAGACCAGCACACTCCAAGAATCTGTTCTGATAGAAGGGAAAGCTCCAGTCCATAACAGACTGAGAGAAAGATAGGGCAAACACAAAGAAGTAAAGTGAAATTCTTAGTAGCAGATAGGGATTGTTTTGCCTGCATGGAACAGAAAATTGAGTACAAAAGGCTTAATCAAATATAGGTTTCTTTCTCTAGTGAGCACTTGGGGTTGTATGGAGGCTCCATAATGCCATCAAGGACGCAGACTCCCTCTGTCTTTTTTTACTTCTCCAGAATCCACATATGGGTCAAGGCAGGGGCCCTACCTCCAGCCTCTCACCCTTATTTTAGACAAAAAGAAGGAGAAGGAAGAAGGGGAGGAAGAAGAGAAAGGGAACAGCATAGGTATCAAGAAAACAAGACTTTCCAGTAACTGCTCAGAAGACTCCCCAGCAGATCCCCAAGTAGCCTCACACTACCCTCACCCCAACTCTACCCCCAAAGCAGCTGCCTGAGAGATAGAGAGTAATGTGTTTGTTTTTTCAAAAACTGGGCATGCTGCCATCCCAAACAAACTGACGTTCTGGTAATAATGAAAAGAGGGTGAATGGATATGAGACAGGAACTAACAATATCCACCACGCCGGTTGTTTTTAACATGAATTACAGAGACACTTAAGTGTGTGATGCAGAGAAAGGAAATGCTGAGTGGTAATAAGAACAATTGGAGGAAGATGCTAGAAAGGTTTTGTGGAGATTACTACGCCTTCAGGCAGCCTCTTGAGGTTGTTATAAGATTTAAATTTTAAATCCCCCCAAGTATACATAAGGAGCTATATTTAAGAATGTTCATTCATTCCAGAATTATTTGTAACAGCCAAAATTTGGGAAAAACCTAAATGTCCATCAACAGAAGAATAAATTTAGGTTTGTAAAAGTATGAAATACTTTACAACAGTTAAATAAAATTTGACAAAGCTCCATTGTAGGTATTTGTTATATTCATTTTGTTTTTCTGTATGGGATTGAAATGTTTTGTAATTTTATAAATTAGCAAAATAAAATAAAAGTTGGGCAGTGTTTCTCAACATGTGGCCCACAAATGCTCTGCACCAAAATCACTGAAGGTATATGTTAAAATACAGATTGCTGGGGCCCCCTCCCCTAGTGCCAGAAACTCCAGGCCCAGGCCCAACAGTCTGTATCTCAAAAAAGACACCAGATGAGGACCATTGGCACAGGGTTTGGGTGAGAAAACAAGATTAGGGAAATAAGGAAGACCTCTGGGCTGGAGATGTGACTCAGAGAGAGCATGGAGGTGGACTGAAACCACTGTACTTCTCAGAGGCTCAGGTGGAGCACATCAGTTGCCACCCCTCCACACAAGCAAGGAGAGGAGTTCAGTGGTGAGCAGGACCTGATAGTTAGGACTAAACTGTGAGCAATGAAGAATCAGTAATGCAGGACTTGCATTTCCTGCTCACAGGGAAGGAGTCTGGAGGCAGTCAATGCAGAGTGGGTGCAGCTCTCCACGACACCAGGAACTCAGGCTCATTCTCTGCTGTCGCTGTTCTATGCTCGGCATGTCTCACCTGCCTCACAAACTAAGGTGACTGATGTGCTTCGGCCACCATGACTACACTGCAATCAACAGGAAGGAGGAAAGGGCGAAGTGGATACATCCTCTCCCTTTAAGAATTCTTCCTGAAAGTATCACAAAATGTTTCTGCTTACATCCAGAGTGTAGTCCCATGGCCATTCATAGCTGGTAGGGAGACTTGGACATGTTGTCTTTATTCCATGGCCAGGTACCCACTAAAGATGGGGAGGGGAGGCTCTGTCACAGGGAGAAGGGGTAGAATGGATAAAGTCCAGCTGAAAAGACTCTGGAAGCTGCTGTGAAGCCTGCAAGATGAGTCGTACTGGTCAGGTAGGTGATTTCTGGGGGTCACTCACAGGCTAGATTTTTGCTCTTCAAAGCACAGTCCTCAGGCCAGCAGCATTAATGTCACCTGGAGACTGTTAGAAATGCAAATTCAGGCCCCACTCCAGCCCTGGGAATCAGAATCTGCATTTTAACTTTCTGCCCAGCATTGAGCTAAAAGATGTCAAAGAAAGGTCAGAAACTGGGGAGACTTGTAGCACAGGACAGGAACTAGAAGGGATAAAATGGTGGCTTGGCTCCCGTAAGGTGGAAAGCCCTCAATGGAAGTGAACGTGGAGACAGGCTAGAGAGCTGAAGTTTCAGACGACTCAGGGATGTTGAATAGGAGAGACTGTCAGCAAAGGAGAATGAGGAAGGGAAAGAGAAGAGATGCTTGAGAAACTTGGAAAGAACATGGCCTTGAAAACATGTTTTAAAAGAGTATCAGTGAAATACAGATTCAAATGCCCTGTACTGTGGATTACAAAGCTCTTAATCCTTGTAACACCCCTGAGTGGTAGGAACTTTGATTCCCATTGGAGGTAATGAAACCGAGCTTGGGAGCTGTTGACTTGTCAAGGTCATACAGCTAGACATTAACATAGCTTACAGGAATACTTTGTAGAGACCAGGCCAGTTTCCAAAGCATTATTATATGCATTATCTAATTTAATCCTCACAATTACTCTGTGAAGAACACAGAAAGTGGTTGTTATTTTAATTTTGCAACTAAGGGACTCTAGGTCTTTGATTCTTGGTCCAATTTTTTTTTTTCATTTTTTTCCCCTGGTTTTCTTACATATGATGATAATGAAGAAGGGACAGAAGTGAGGGGGTTCACCAGACCTGAATTTAACTGTATGAGAGTTTAGCCCCACGATAGGAATATAGTAGATCTTCCTGTGTAACTCATATTGTTATTATTATAATTATGATTGGGTTTGTTCAAGAAGAAAGCAGTATTACCAAAGCAGCTTATTGGAATGAGGAGCGCAGATATGGAGTGGGGAATTGAAGCTATTGTGTCAGCAACAAGGGAAGGAATTCTAAATAATGCTGCAGAGCAGGGACTTTGGAGCCAGACAAGCCAAGTCCTCTTGCCAGCTCTGCTACTCATGAGAATGGTAATGTTGGACAAATTCTTTAACATCCCCTTGCTTGCACTTCCTCATTCTCAAGATTGACAGAAATAAGACTTTATTGGGTAATATGAGGATTAAATGTGATAAAGTATGTAAATAAGCCCAACACTTGGAAGAAAACAAATGTTCAACAATTACAGCTATTATTAAGTCTGGTTATGAATGGAATGAGGTGGAAGTTAAAGCAATAGAAGGTTCAAGTGGTCACTAAAGTAGGAATAAAATAACCTATATTAACTGTTTTTAATGTTTATCAGTTTATAGACTTCACATCAACTTTAATTTTAAAAAAAACGATACTCCATCTTCCTCAGGCCCACAGTCTCTACACACTGGGTACAATTAATTTGCCTTCTGATGATGCCGTGCTTATGACTGATGCTTCCAAGTTGTATATTTTTAAATTCCTATATTTCCTACAAATGTATTTTGTAATTCTGAATCTGTCAAATGAATACAAAACAAGTCATCACAGCTCTTTACCTTAAATGTTCATGAAGTAAAAGAGGAGAAAATGCCAACGAACTCTGAGATTGTCTCATGAGAATCTTTGGCACAGCTTGTGAAGGTGACAGATGTTCTGCTTCCTAGAACCTTTTTGTTCCACCCTGGAAATCTATATTTTCCTTTAGTATATTGATTTTTTGTTATAGAGCAGAATGGCTATTAAATATCTCTATTTGGGAGCTGAAGTTGCCAGAATGTGAGAGTGGAAAATGCATCAGTACTTAAAGGAGGGTTGATGGGATGGGTGCAGAAGGACTCAAGAGAAGGTTGTCTGCATCTGGGAAATTATTTATAATTTGACTGAAGGATAAAGAGACTTGCCAAAGGAAGAAAGGGGAGGGAGCAAATGAAAAAAGCATCCAATCACAGGTAAACCTTTTAATGGATGAGGAAGATACTCTAATAGATGAGAAAGCACTTTCCCCAGTGGCCAGCTGGCTCACCTCATCTCTCTCTTTGTATTGCAGCACAGTGGAAAGATTCAGTGTAACTAATTATGAAATAAAAGATAGTGAACCAGCTGATGCTACTGATTTCTCCTTCGGGGTGAGGTTAGATATTCACTACTGAAATGTAGCTGGAAATTGAGATGACTAATTATGAATAATGCCCTAATAATGGTTTCTCAGTAATAGGAGTAACATTTCTGTAGTTTATTTATATTTCAAAACATGCTCACCTGCAATGTCTCATTTTATCTTATAAATAACCCTGCGAGGTAAATGTCATTTTATACTTGAGAAAATTGAGATTTAAAGAAGGTAACTAATAGCAGGTTCCATACGAGGGTCTGTCTTACCATACTACCTTTCTCTGGCTCCTCCAATAAATGTCAGTTTACAGCTACAGTTCCCCCCAAAGGCTTTGGGATGGGGGGGGACACATCTCTGCCAAGCATTTCCTAGGTTTTAATAATGTTTTTTGCTCCAGGTCAATTCCATGGCCCTTGACAATTCTCAAAGGCCTTCCGAGCCCACCTGAGGTTGCCTGGAGGACCTGCAATGAGGCCAGGTGCTTCGAGTGGGACAGAGCAGAGCAATCATGCCAGCAGCCACACTACAGCTTCCCTGGGCTTTGGAGGACCCTGTGACCTTGGTGTCCCCGTTTCCCTGCAGTTCACACCTCCTGCAGCACCCTCTCACCTGTCTCCCTATACCCACTAGGCTGCCCGCTATAGTCATCCCAAGCATCCCATCCCTCAAAAGCCTCTCTTACTTCCACCTCCTTCAGGACATTTCAGCCAGTGTTTGGAAAGCACTCATTTATTGCAAATTACCTTTCTTTAAGAGAATTTCCAACACAGGGAACAAAGGACCCAGGGATGGGGTCTTCCTTAACCATAACAATATATGCTTCTTCAGCTGTGGCCAGAGAGCCTCCAGACTTGAAGCAACTTCTCCACTTCCTCCTCTGATAACTTCCTGGTCTGAGGGAACCTCTTCTAAAACCAGTGGTCAATAAGCTAAATATTGGGTTTACATGAAGAGAAGAGGGAGCAGCCTTGCCTCAGTTTGGCAGTACAAAGTAAAGCCAATTACAGCTAAACATACTTGGATATCTCCTTCAATTTCCAAGGGTACCTCATATTTCTTGATTAGCTTAGGCTCTAAATATCGGCTTCTTCAGAATTATTCTGAGGACTGTTTTCATCTGTACATTGTGTCTCCCAAATGTTTCAGTTCAGTTCAGTCGCTGAGTCATGTCCGACTCTTTGTGACCCCATGGACTGCAGCACGCCAGGCCTCCCTGTCCATCACCAACTCCCAGAGTTTACTCAAACTCATGTCCATTGAGTCAGTGATGCCATCCAACCATCTCATCCTCTGTCATCCCCTTCTCCTCCCACTTCTATCTTTCCCAACATCACGGTCTTTTCAAATGGGTCAGTTCTTCGCATCAGGTGGCTAAAGTATTGGAGTTGCAGCTTCAGCATCAGTCCTTCCAATGAATATTCAGGACTGATTTCCTTTAGGATGGACTGGTTGGATCACCTTGTAGTCCAAGGAACTTTCGAGAGTCTTCTCCAATACCACAATTCAAAAGCATCAATTCTTCGGCACTCAGCTTTCTTCACAGTCCAACTCTCACATCCATATATGACTACTGGAAAAACCATAGCTTTGACTAGACAAACCTTTCTTGGCAAAGTAATGTCTCTGCTTTCTAATATGCTATCTAGATTGGTCATAACTTTCCTTCCAAGGAGTAAGCATCTTTTAATTTCATGGCTGCAGTCACCATCTGCAGTGATTTTGGAGCCCACAAAAATAAAGTCTGTCACTGTTTCCCCATCTATTTGCCATGAAGTGATGGGACCAGATGCCATGATCTTAGTTTTCTGAATGTTGAATTTTGAGCCAACTGTTTAACTCTCCTCTTTTACTTTCATCAAGAGGCTCTTTCGTTCTTTGCTTCCTGCCATAAGGGTGGTGTCATCTGCATATCTGAGGTTATTGATATTTCTCCTGGCAATCTGGATTCCTGCTTGTGCTTCATCAAGTCCAGCATTTCTCATGATGTACTCTGCATATAAGTTTAAATGTTTAACTCAATTTAATATCCTCACAAAATTTATCAAAGTATTCTCATATGTAGCAAACTTTACTGAAACTTCAGGGAAAGGGAAGGTTATGTTACAACACCCAATCAATTTTAAATTTACTATCAGTCATCCCTATTCTTTAAACGGCCTTTGACCACACCCACATATTAGGATTCAGCCTTCTCTCAGCATCCTTAATCCTCCTCTCTCTTCCCTTTCCATACTATCCTCCTCAGTCCCTCCCTTCAGATTGCCTGAGACTCCAGTTTCTTCTTGATCCATTACACAGACAAATCTATTACGTTCTTTCCAGTCCACTACTAAAAAAAAAAAAAAAAAAAACTGGCTAAACCCTCAAAGACCACGACCTCAAGTCACATAAATACCTTGCTGAAGATGGGAAATCATCCTTTATAAGGACTTCATTAAGTTACTGGCCAAAGATTAAACTCATCCTTGCTCTGCATTTGTACGGAGGTGGGAGCCAGCGAGAGGACGGTTGCTAAGCACACATTATCTCAGTAAATTCTCTTAGCAAGGCTACAAGGAAGGTCTGCTTCTCCTCACTTTATAACTGGGGAAACTGAGGCTCAGAGAAGCTAAGGAATATACTAAAAATGATCTAGCTGGGAAGGGATAAACAGAGTCAGAACTATGTGAGTTTAACTCAGAATCCCTTGCAGTTGTCACTGCACCACATTGCCTCATATATTGCACCTGGCCTTGGGAATGTAGAAGGTACCAAGGTGGTGGCCAAGGTCAGAGGAGCCAAACGCAGCTCCTCCTTCATCTTGGATAAACCCTAAGCTCCTGACTGTCGTCTTATGGTAAGTGTCCATGTCTTCATAGATGGTGCCCAGATCTGAGCTCAGCCTTTCAGGTAACCTATGACCACCACACAGGAGAGAAGGACCCTTCACTTCATTCTTTACCCTGAATTTCTAGTCACACCACCTGGGGTCCCTTTGGCTCCTTGAATCCACATTCATTGCTCGTTCATCCTGAGTTTTCAGCCAAGAGAAACCCATAGAACAAAGGACCTCCTTGAGCTTTGGAATCAGTCCCAGGGTGAATCCTTGCTTCACCACTTCCTGTGAGAACTTGGGCAACTCTTTTTTAGGTCCCAGTTTCCTTGGTTGCTCAAAAAGAGACAATAATATTATGCACCTTACAAGGCTGTTAAAAGAATTAATGAATTCATGCATGAAAGGTGCTAATGCACTCCCTGGAACATTGTAAAGTTCAATAAATATCAGCTATAATAATAATTATTATAAATGCCACTCCTCTTGTCTATCGCCAATCAAATCTGTTCTCAGCACTTCTCCACACCGCCACCTCCATGTGTGCCTGAATACACATGTATAAGCACACACAAGCACTCCTAAAGCAAAAGGCCTGGTCTTAGGAACCCAGATTTCGTTTTATCACATGCTAATTGTGTGACCTTGGGCCAGATGTTCAACCTGTCTTAGCCTATTTCTTCCTTGGCAAAATGGAAACCATTACTTTGTACCCATTTAACGCACAGTATTTTTATAGGGATTACATAAGGTAGAGATATAAAGGAGCTATATACTTATTGGTACTTTATTTCCATCCTCCACATAAAGTATGTCAGTAAGTTTTTTTTAAACTGGGTGCTGCTGAGGTGACCCAGAGGGATGGTACGGGGAGGGAGGAGGGATGGGGGTTCAGGATGGGGAACACGTGTATACCTGTGGCAGATTCATGTTGATGTATGGCAAAACCAATACAATATTGTAAAGTAATTAACCTCCAATTTAAATAAATAAATTTATATGAAAAATAAAAAAATAATAAACTGAGTGTTGGACTTTATACTAATCTCTGTTAAAATGTATAGACTCATTTAGGGTTTATCAGATCAACACTGTTTTAATGGTTTCTCTGTGTTCTGCCTTCACTTTTTTTTCATGTGATACATTTATCTGCTCATGAGTTTTAAAAATCTATTCACATTAAAATGAAAGCAAAAGACCCCTCTGGGGCTTCCCAAGTGGCACAGTGGTAAAGAATCTGCCTGTCGACGCAGGAGACACTGGTTTGGTACTTGGCTTGGGATGATTGCCTAGAGGAGGAAATGGCAACCCAGTCCAGTATTCTTTCCTGAAAAATTCAAAGGACAGAGAAGCCTGGCAGGTTACAGTCCATGGGGTCACCAAGAGTCAGACACAACTGAGCACACACACACACACACACAGAAGACCCTTATCCCTGCTAGCCACAAATTTTCTTTTATTCAGTAAGAGAATAAACTGGCTGCATTATACACTGTGCTGGAGGCAAAGGCAGAGTCAAAGAAAGATAATTAGGGGGAGGTGCTCTCATGTCTATTAGTACATAGAGGAAATGATCTAAGTACTTAACCTTAAATGTCGTGTCTTGAGAGAGTTGCACAACCTTTCAAGAAACCTAGAAAACCTCAAAATGTCCAGTCATGGAACAACCTTGTAACTCTGATGGTAGTTCTCTTAAACAGCATTCCCTGCTGATACTATCTGAAATGGACGAGACATGACATTAGGGAATTGAAAATCTTAGGACTCCTCACCTAAACTTTAATGTTGCAGGGCCAGGGGGACCATGAGGGCTAACCCTTACATCTTACATGAGAAGATACCCATCCTGGAGAGAGAAACAGGCTTATTTTAAATCACTCCGGTCGGTGGGAGAGCCTGGACAAACCCTGGTTGGCCTTCACTCTTTGGGGGTTGTACAAAACTACAACAACCAGAGGAAGGAAGCAAGGGGATCAGACCACAGGAAGAAAAGGGTTTTGGGTTTTTTGTTTTGCACACATCTGATTCTTGTTTTATATCCTAGATCATGTTCCCTGCTCCTAAGTCGGTGGGATGTCAGAGAGGGAGGATCCCTGGAGCAGAAGAGACAACAAGGACCCCTGAAAACCGTCGACGAGATTGTGTGATTGGGAACTGAAAACCTCTTTAGATGATTAAAAACATTTCTGCGACTGCGGTTTCTGAGCTGGAAGTCTTTCCCTCCCCCAGCGCCGCGCACGCCCCGCCCGGTGCCCGGTAGTAACCCCGAGACTCGCGGCGGTCTCGGCCGTCTTCAACAGAGCCATTTGAGAAGTGGAAAAAAAAAAAAAAAAAAGAATGTGTTCCTTTTCACTTCAAACCTGTTGTTAGGTTCGGGCCCCTCCCTGACAGAACTGGGAACATTAACTTTGTGCCTATGTGGCTTTTCCGCGGGCGTGTGCTCCATTCAGAAGCCCAGGACTCCTTTCCTAACCGCGTTTTGAGGAAAACGATGAACTGAGAGGACAGAGCTGAATCGCGGCCAGATGTAGAAGGTGGAACGTGAAGATATCTGATAGGAGGTGGATGAGAAATTAAGAGGAGTCCGCCGAGGCAGGGAGATGCACGAGGGGTGACGGCTCAGGGGGCCTCGGTCGCCACCATCCCCCTCCCTAGTCTGAGATTGTGCCTAGCCCCTTACAGACCCAGATATTAGCGCACATCTGCAAAGCCCATACCCTTCATTTCAGAAGGGAACGGAAACCAGCAGAAAATAAATGCTCTGGCCACCCAACTGCGACCGGGAGCGAGCTGTGCGCAGGCGCACTGGGTTTCGCGTTTGCCCTCGAGTTACCCAGCGCGGCTAGCCGGCTGAACTAGGTGAAAGGTAACTAGCAGACGCTGCTCCCGGCGGCTGCCCCGGCGCGCGTGTGCTGGCAGGCGGGCGGGCGCGGGCCTGGTAGTTGCTTCCCTCCGTCGCAGATTTCTCCAAGTCTGCACGTCATGGAGCTGCGGGTGTGGCAGGGAGCGGCGCAAGAGGCAGTTGGACGGCAGGGCATCGAGCAGATTTGGAAAATGCTAGTCACTCAGTCTTGCATGGGGAAATGAGTTCCAGGCATGGTGCAGGGGAGCAAACCACCGCCTGAGCGCCATGCATGTGGTGGACACCGTGCTGGGCGTTATTTTCAATCTTGCATTCCAACAGACAAGGTAGCTTCCAATTTACGAAAGAGGAAACTGAGGTGCAGCGAGTTCTTGTAATTTGCTCAAGGACATCCAATCAATAAAGGGTAGTTTCCACAAATGGTCACTGGTTTGCAATGAGGTTTTTTTGGCCATAGCGCTAATAACCAACGTGTTAGAGCATTTTACAAGGCACCCTCCTGGTTCCATCCTTACCTGAAAAGTATGAAACTAATACTCTTTCCCTTTTGCATATGGGGAAACTGACTTAAATTTTTTTTTCCTGTGATTACACAGAAACTGAGAGAGTTGAGATCGTGTGTCCCATTTCAGAGGGATAAAAACCTCAAGGTCAGGTTCCCTCACCCACTGTCCCAAAGACCTATGTGAGAGCTTCAAGCTTTATGGGATGAGCTGACAATGCATGAGGAAGACAAAGATGTTTTCATCATTGGAGGTTTCCACTGATTGTTTCCATTACAGAAGTATAAAGTGACCCTCCCACCCCTTCTAGGAGATATGTCTTGTTAGCTCATCCAGTGGAAGAAGGACATGGCAACCCACTCCAGTATTCTTGCCTAGAGAATCCCGTGGACAGAGGAGCCTGGTGGGCTGCTGTCCATGGGGTTGCACAGAGTTGGACACGACTGAAGCGACACAGCAGCAGCTGCAGCAGCAGCAGCTCCTCAAGGGCAAGGACAGAGTGCACTGTTCATGGTTTGTTGAAAATGGTGTTTACTGGGTGAGTTTATAACTGACTGAACACATTTTCAACCCCAGACTAGACCAGAGGGAAATTGCAATAGTGTCTGGCAGTAGGTGAAGGGACTGTTTTCCTGTGACTCTTCCCAGATGAGAACTCTTGCTTTCATTCAGCACACATACTGAGCCTGAGCACCCACACTGCTGTACACACAGGTGGAAAACAGGATGGAAGCTTCAAAGGGCAGGAATGCCTTGCTTTCCTGAAAATTCCATTCTGAGTCCTAGACATCTGGGAATTGGCCAAACTCCATGCATGTGGAAACCATTGTATTTCCTGTGAGCCCAAAAGTGCATCTCCCAGGGAAGAACATGGAAGCAAATCACACTCCTCCTACCCCCACCTGCTTCAGAATCAGAAAAATGATAGCAGCTCAGCTCCTTTCCAGAAGAGGCCTGGGAAACAGGCAACTGCTGAAAGGGAAGTGCAAGGGGAGCAGAAAAGGCTGCAGATCTGCCAGTCAGCCCCCTCCCACCCTCATCTCTTTCCAGGAACCCCCTTCCTTAAGTGTTCAGTCAGGGAATTGGAATGTCACCGCCTTGTGCTCCGAGACTGTGCTGCTGCTCAGGCTGATAAAGACAAAGGCTGTGATTGGACTGTGTTTTGCCCTAACATAACCCTGCATCTCAGCCTCCCCGAGGTGACTAGGGGAGATCATGTGCTGCCCAATGTTGTCAAGATGCCTCTGAACCGCCTGCCTGGTGGTGTTGGCAGGAAGAAAGCTGCTTGGGGACTGACATCATCAGCTCATGTGCTGAGAACTTTGGCCACAGTGAGCCCTTTGCTAGAATAGACACTTTTACTTAAATTCCCATATGATCCTCCACAGATCTACACAGTAATCCCCATTTTGCACAGGATAAAACTGAGACTCTTGAGAGGGTAAATGGTTTCCTGACACCACACAATCTGTAAAAGTCATGGCTGAAACTCAACTTTTCTTACTGCTGTATGCATTTGACCCTGATTGTCCCCTCCTCACCCAGTGGGGCAGGTACTTGGGGCTGGTTGGGAAAACTGCTGCTATATTTCTTTCTTCCCTAATTATTCCAGAGGTAGTTCAATAAAATGTACAACAAATGAAAACCTGTGCCTTTTACACCGTTAACAAGTGACTTAAGAGAGGAATGAATGAATGAAGGTGAAGGATGAGATGCGATGAAGTGCCTTGAGTTGTACTTGGCACATAGTAAACAATAAATATTTACCAAATGAGTTAATAAAGAAAGAAGAATAAATCAAAGTATAAGGAGTGGAAGAATTTCAATGTGAGGTGCAAATATTTTAGGAAAATAGTTTCCCAGCCTCAAGCTCACAGATAAGGTTTATAGACCTGTTAGAATTTGAAATTCTTCTTTTTGAACCATTGGTGAAAGGTTTACTGGCCCCAGAAGGTTAGCAGTAGATATACAGAAAATGGATATAGTCAAGCCCTGGTCCACAACTCACGGTGCTTCTTAGGTATGATTTGTGCAGCTGGCTTCTATCAATAGGAAAGGACTTTCATTCTATTCAGTAAGGGATAGGCCTTTTTATGAAACACTACATAGATTACAAAGTGCATGAGATACGGTCCCTCTTCCCAAGTGAGGAAAACATGAGATTTGAAGTCAAGTGTTCCAGGTTTGAGTCCCTGTTCTTACTAGGGTGCTTATTTCAGCACATTAGTTTACCTCAGCAATCCTTGACTTTCCCATATGTAAAATGGGTGCAAAATTGCTCCACAGGGTAATTATAGATGTGTGTGCTTAGTTGCTCAGTCATGTCCAACTCTTTGTGACTCCATGGACTATAGCCTGCCAGGTTCCTCTGTCCATGGGGATTTTCCAGGCAAGAATATTGGAGTGGGTTGCCGTGCCATCCTCCAAGGGATCTTCCCAACCTAGGGATCAAACCCAGGTCTCCCACATTGCAGGCAGATTCTTTTCTGTCTGAGCCACCAGGGAAGCCCAATTTTAAAAATAGCAAGAAAATGTAATATATATATTTAAAAGGAGGAATTGATAAGTGGCAAGTGATATTGGGCAAAGGCTATTAATTTTATTTTATTCAGAGAGAATATGGGGCATGTTGTCCCCAAAGCCAAGCCTAGCCCTCTAAAGGGAAGAGGAACTGAAAGCTGTACACTTGAAATCTAAGAAGGATTATAGGCTAGAAGATTTCCAGGCAGCTTAGAGCATGGAGGAGCAGGGTTGTCCTGCCCATTAACAGTAGAGGAGCTAAGCAAGTGCCTCCTGTGCCTGAGCCTAGGGCCTATCTACCTCTCCCATATGGGGCTATGGATATGTCACTTGGATCCAGTGGCTGCAAGAGGAAGGAGCATCATGGAATCCATGAGAACTCTGCTGTCTCACAGTGCTCACTGTGCCACTGCTTCGCTCAGGGCAGCCTGAATTCATTACAGCCAGCATTTATTGAGCCTTTACTGGATGCCAGACCCTGAAAATCCAGAGCAGACCTAATATAAATATAGAGTTTGTAAACACAGAATGATCTGAAGATTTAAAAGGGGAGAAACCTAGCACAGGGGGGAATGAGACATTTACCAGGAGGTAGCCTTTGGCAGAGGAATGAAGGATGGAGTCCATTTTGCCTCAGATATGGAAAAACAAAATGGATTTACACCTTTTGGCAAAAAAAAAAAAAAAAACTAAAACAAAAACAAAAACAGGCAGAATCCTACTGTGACTATACTGGATGCTTTCTTTGATTATCTAGAGGTTAAGAAAGAAAACACCAGGAAATGCATCTTGGTGATTGTGGAAGCAAAAGTAGCCGCTAAGATTTTATGGCTCAGGCTTGACTTCCTTACCAGTTCTGTGGCCTTGGCTAGTCACCTCCCCTCCATGCCTGTTTCCTTGTCTACGAAACAGTTTCTTTCTGCTTCCTGGAAGGTCAGAGTTCAAGAGGGCTGAGCTCATTCATTTGCATTTAACCACACAGCCCTCTTAAAATTATAGGCCCAAGAAAGACTTCCGAACATCCTCCTAGACTTAGAAATGTCTGCTTTCTTCCTTTTAATCTGTAGAAAAAGTTGTGCAAGTGTTGAATCCTTGGGAACCAAGCAACTCTGTTAATTAAGCATAACCCTATTCTGTCTAAAGACTGTAATTACCCTTCTGTGTCACTGTCTTGCCTTGAGACTTCCACTGCTCCCTTGAGAGAGGGTAACCTGTCAGAGTCCAGCCTCCTTAGGGTGAAGAGGCAGAAGGACTGGGATCTTAAAATCTGTTCACCAAGGATAAAATCTGGTCCCCCTGGAAAGTTGTTGTAAATAATTACTGTGAGCCCGTTTCTTTCCCTGGCCTCATGGCAATACCAAGAACAACAATACAGAGGAAAGCCAAGTCTCTGAGGCATTTCCTAAATAATCCAAAATGCTCAAGTGTCAAGGAATTTCCTCATATAGCATCCAAATCTAACCTGTTCTGCTCTTTGTCCCACTTCACACTTGAATACACTGTAGAAAGTACACAAAAAATTTTAATCCCCAAAGTTGTTTTTTCCCCCCAGAGTTAACTGTCACTGGGAATAAAAACTGTTAATGCTATAAAAAAGAAACAAGAAGTTTTAATCCAAGCTATACCCATTTCAGTGGCTTAATGTAAATCCGTGAGAACCAGCAGTCAGTCATTTCAAGAAGGCGAAACAGGTGACTAGAGTCCAACCCTGTTTCTACTTCTAACACAACATGCAGCCTTAGCTAAGTCATTTCCTTTCTCTGAGCATCAGTTCCTGAACTTACAAACTTAGAGGTTGGGATTAGTCTTTCTTTAGGTTCCTTTCTAATTATCAGTTACCTCTGGTATATGTTTGGAGTTATGCTACCTGCTGCCAAAACGGGGAATGTTTTGTAACTAGAAGTCAATATCTCGGAAAACTCAGAATAAGGAAATCTGTAAAATATGACATTTGGAGCAGAGCTGAATAGACATTTTTCCAAAGACAACATACAGATTGCCAAGAGACACAGGTAAAGGAATTCAACATCACTAATTATTAGGGAAAAGCAAATGAAACCACAATGAGGTATCACCTCACACCTGTCAGAATGGCTCTTAACAAAAAGGCAAGAAATAACTGTTGGTGTGGATGTGGAGAAAAGGGAACCCTCATATGCTATTGCTAAAAATGTGAAATGTGCACCCACTATGAAAAACAGTATGGAGATGCCTCAAAAAATTAAGACTAGAACTACCTACTTCTTGATATTTATCCAAAGAATACAGAAACACAAATTTGAAAAGATATATGCACCCTTACATTCCTCATAGCATCATTTACAAAAATGAAGAAATGGAAACAACCTAAGAGCCCATCAACAGATAAATGGATAAAAAAGATGTGATATATATGTACAATAGAATACTACCAAGTCATAAAAAGAGATGAAATCTTGCCATCTGTAACAACATGGATGGACCTTGAAAGCATTATGCTAAGTGAGGTAACTCCACAGAAATACAAAGGATCATAAGAGACTACTATCAGCAACTATATGCCAATGAAATAGACAACTTGGAAGAAATGGACAAATTCTTAGAAAAGTATAACTTCCCAAAACTGAACCAGGAAGAAACAGAAAATCTTAACAGACCCATCACAAGCACAAAAATCAAAACTGTAATCAGAAATCTTCCAACAAACAAAAGCCCAGAACCAGATGGCTTCACAACTGAATTCTACCAAAAATTTAGAGAAGAGCTAACACCTATCCTACTCAAACTCTTCCAGAAAATTGAAGAGGAAGGTAAACGTCCAAACTCATTCTATGAGGCCACCATCACCCTAAGACCAAAACCAGACAAAGATGCCACAAAAAAAGAAAACTACAGGCCAATATCACTGATGAACATAGATACAAAAATCCTTAACAAAATTCTAGCAAACAGAAACCAACAACATATTAAAAAGATCATACATCATAACCAAGTGGGCTTTATCTCAGGGATGCAAGGATTCTTCAATATTCGCAAATCAATCAATGTGATACACCACATTAACAAATTGAAAGATAAAAACCATATGATTATCTCAATAGATGCAGAGAAAGCCTTTGACGAAATTCAACATCCATTTATGATAAAAACCCTCCAGAAATTAGGCAGAAAAGGACCATACCTCAACATAATAAAAGCCATATATGATAAACCTACAGCAAACATTATCTTCAATGGTGAAAAATTGAAAGCATTTCCCCTAAAGTCAGGAACAAGACAAGGGTGCCCACTCTCACCACTACTATTCAACATAGTTTTGGAAGTTTTATCCACAGCAATCAAAGAAGAAAAAGAAATAAAAGGAATCCAGATTGGAAAAGAAGAAGTAAAACTCTCACTTGTTTGCAGATGACATAATCCTCTACATAGAAAACCATAAAGACTCCACCAGAAAATTGCTAGAGCTAATCAATGAACATAGTAAAGTTGCAGGATATAAAATTAACACACAGAAATCCCTTGCATTACAATACACTAACAATGAGAGAATAGAAAGAGAAATTAAGGAAACAATTTCATTCACCATTGCAACAAAAAGAATAAAA
Organism: Ovis canadensis; assembly: GCF_042477335.2. Classification (NCBI taxonomy): domain Eukaryota; kingdom Metazoa; phylum Chordata; class Mammalia; order Artiodactyla; family Bovidae; genus Ovis; species Ovis canadensis. The sequence goes on along the minus strand of NC_091246.1, from coordinate 18,112,348 downwards.
TACTTGGGAATAAATCTACCTAAAGATACAAAAGAACTATATATAAAAAACTATAAAACACTGATTTAAAAAATCAATGACACAAATAGATGGAGAAATATACCATGTTCATGGATCAGAAGAATCAATATAGTGAAAATGAGTATACTACCCAAAGCAATCTATAGATTCAATGCAATCCCTATCAAATTACCAATGGTATTCTTCAGAAAACTAGAACAAATAATTTCACAATTTGTATGGAAATACAAAAAACCTTGAATAGCCAAAGCAATCTTGAGAAAGAAGAACAGAACTGGAGAAATCAACCTGCCTGACTTCAGGCTATACTACAAAGCTACCGTCATCAAGACAGTATGGTATTGGAACAAAGACAGACAAATAGACCAATGGAACAAAATAGAAAGCCCAGAGATAAATCCATCACCTATGGACACCTTATCTTTGACAAAGGAGGCAAGAATATACAATGGAGAAAAGACAAACTCTTTAATAAGTGGTGCTGGGAAAAACTGGTCTACCACTTGTAAAAGAATGAAACTAGAACACGTTCTAACACCATACACAAAAATAAACTCAAAATGGATTAAAGATCTAAATGTAAGACCAGAAACTATAAAAGTCCTAGAGGAAAACATAGGCAAAACACTCTCCGACATAAATCACAGCAGGATCCTCTATGACCCACCTCCCAGAGTAATGGAAATAAAAGCAAAAATAAACAAATGGGACCTATAAACTTAAAAGCTTTTGCACAATGAAGGAAATTATAAGCAAGGTGAAATGAGAGCCTTCAGAATGGGAGAAAATAATAGCAAGTGAAGCAATTGACAAAGAATTAATCTCAAAAATATACAAGCAGCTCCTGCAGCTCAATTCCAGAAAAATAAACTACCCAATCCAAAATGGGCCAAAGAACTAAACAGACAATTCTCCAAATAAAACATACTGATGGGTAACAAACACATGAAAAGATGCTCAGCATCACTCATTATCAAAGAAATGCAAATCAAAACCACAATGAGGTTATCATCTCACACCAATCAGAATAGCTGCTATCAAAACGTCTACAAACAAATGCTGGAGAGGGTGCAGAGAAAAGGGAAATCTCTTACACTGTTGGTGGGAATGCAAAGTAGTACAGCCACTATGGAAAACAGTGTGGAGATTCCTTAAAAAACTGGAACTAGAACTGCCTTATGACCCAGCAATCCCACTGCTGGGCATACACACCAATGGAAACCAGAACTGAAAGACACGTGTACCCCAATGTTCATCACAGCACTGTTTAGAAGAGCCAGGACACAGAGGCAACCTAGATGTCCATTGGGAGATGAATGGATAAGAAAGCTGTGGTATATATACACAGTGGAATATTACTCAGCTTTTAAAAAGAATGCATTTGAATCAGTTCTAATGAGGTGGATGAAACTGGAGCCTATTATACAGAGTGAAGTAAGGCAGAAAGAAAAACACCAATACAGTATACTAACACATATATATGGAATTTAGAAAGATGGTAACAATGACACTATATGCGGGACAGCAAAAGAGACATAGATGTAAATAATAGACTTTTGGATTCTTCTATGGGAGAAGGTGAGGGTGGGATGATTTGAGAGAATAGCATTGAATCATGTATATTATCATATGTGAAATAGATCGCCAGTCCAGGTTTGATACATGAGACAGGGTGCTCAGGGCTGGTGCACTGGGATGACCCTGAGGGATAGGATGGGGAGGGAGGAGGGATGGGGATTCAGGATGGGGAACACATGTACACCTGTGGCAGATTCATGCCAATGTATGGCAAAAACCACTACAATATTGTAAAGTAATTAGCCTCCTATTAAAATAAACAAATTAAAAACATACTAATAATAAGTGAGGTAACTCAGACAGAGAAGGACAAATACCATATGATTTCACCCGTATGTGGAATATAAAAAAACAAATGAATCCAAGATAAATGAACAAACCAAAGCAAACAAAAACACACAGATATAAACAGCAGAATAGAGATTACCAGAGGGGAAGGTCTGTGGGGATAGGGAATGGGTAAAGGAGATCAAATGAACTGTGATAAATGTAAACTAAATTTTTTGGTTGGTGAGCATATTGTAGTGGGCTTCCCTGGTGGCTTAGATGGTAAAGAATCTGCCTGCAATACAGGATACTGGGGTTTGATCCCTGGGTTGGGAAGATTCCCTGGAGAAGGGAATGACTACCCACTCCAGTATTCTTCCCTGGAGAATTCCATGGACAGAGGAACCTGGCATGTCCATGGGGCCGCAAAGAGTCAGACACAACTGAGCGATTAACACTTTATTTCACTTTTCACATTGTAGTATATACAGAAGTAGAAATAGAAGGTTCTAACATGAAATATATAATGTAATAAACCAAAGTTATCTCATATAATATAAAATTTTTAAAAACAATGACATTTGTCAAAATTTAAGCACAATCGCCAATCACGATTCAATAACAAAGTCCAATTCAGGAAAATACATACTTGAGAACAAAGAAAGTATTATTTAGTTCTTTGCCAAAAATTGAACTGAATTTAACAGTTTTTTTGCAAAGCTTATTTTATTTATTTTGCTGTGTGTTAAGTATATTTTTTAAAGGAAGTAAGCACATTTTATTAAAGGATAATACTGTGCCTATTTTTATTATTTAGAGGAAACAATGAATTTGTTTGCTTACCTTTCTCAACATATATGTATATTAGATAAGGAGTAAGGAATTTTAGAATCAGTAGCTAGGAAACACAAGTATATTTATAAATTAACGTTTTTGTGCATAGAGAGGTTGAGTTGGTGTAATTGTGTTGATATCCTGTTGATGCCTGGCTACCCCCCAACTATTGTGCATGCCCACTGCTAATATGGGCACTGCCTCTGCAATAAACAGCAACAAATGCTGTTTATTATATAGTGGGGAAATACATCATGATAAATAAAATAATCATATTTTTAAGTGAGAAATATTTAGGGTTATTTAGATTTTTCAAAACTTGTGTTTCTGGATCATGTGCAATGATCACTAAATAAATGTTCAAAATTTGAGTATGTATTTTTCCTGTGTATAAGCCTTTGACTCAATGATTCTATATCAAGAAATTCACTGTAGATATACCTGTAGAAGCAACAATTAGAACTGGACATGGAACAACAGACTGGTTCCAAATAGGAAAAGGAGTACGTCAAGGCTGTATATTGTCACCATGCTTATTTAATTTATATTCAGAGTACATCATGAGAAACACTGGGCTGGATGAAGCACAAGCTGGAATCAAGATTGCCGGGAGAAATATCAATAACCTCAGATATGCAGATGACACCACCCTTATGGCAGAAAGTGAAGAAGATCTAAAGAGCCTCTTGATGAAATTAAAAGAGGAGAGTGAAAAAGTTGGCTTAAAGCTCAACATTCAGAAAACTAAGATCATGGCATCCAGTCCCATCACTTCATGGCAAATAGATGGGGAAACAATGGAAACAGTGGCTGACTTTATTTTGGGGGGCTCCAAAATCACTGAATGGAGAAGGCAATGGCACCCCACTCCAGTACTCTTGCCTGGAAAATCCCATGGGCGGAGGAGCCTGGAAGGCTGCAGTCCATGGGGTCGCGAAGAGTGACTTCACTTTCACTTTTTGCTTTCATGCGTTGGAGAAGGAAATGGCAACCCACTCCACTGATCTTGCCTGGAGAATCCCAGGGATGGGGGAGCCTGGTGGGCTGCCATCTATAGGGTCACACAGGGTCGGACACAACTGAAGCGACTTAGCAGCAGCAGCAAAATCACTGCAGATGGTGATTGCAGCCATGAAATTAAAAGACGCTTACTCCTTGGAAGGAAAGTTATTACCAACCTAGACAGCATGTTAAAAAGCAGAGACATTACTTTGTCAACAAAGGTTCATCTAGTCAAGGCTATGGTTTTTCCAGTAGTCATATATAGATGTGAGAGTTGTAGTATAAAGAAAGCTGAGCGCCGAAGAATTGATGCTTTTGAACTGTGGTGTTGGAGAGGACTCTTGAGAGTCCCTTGGACTGCAAGGCGATCCAACCAGTTCATCCTAAAGGAAATCAGTCCTGAATATTCACTGGGTAAAGGAGATCAACTGAATGGTGACAGATGTAAACTAAAGCTGAAACTCCAATACTTTGGGCACCTGATGCAAAGAGCTGCCTCATTTGAAGAGACCCTGATGCTGGGAAAGATTGAAGGCAGGAGGGGAAGGGGATGACAGAAGATGAGATGGTTAGATGGCCTCACCAACTCGATGGACATTAGTTTGCATGAACTCCGGGAGTTGGTGATGGACAGAGAGGCCTGGCCTGCTGCAGTCCATGGAGTCACAAAGAGTCAGACACGACTGAGCCACTGAACTGAACTGATAACCTGTACCTGTGCTTAAAGACACATAGATAAGGCTGTTTATAGTATCATTGTTCATAATAGTGAAAGATAATAAACAACTAACTGCCCATAAATGGAGGATCGATTAAACCAATTATGTTCTGTTCATCCTAGGGAATATTTTGCAGCTATTAAAAAGAATTGGGTAGTTTCCTGGCAGCATGGTAGTTAGGACTTGTGCTTTCACTGCCAGGGCCTGGGTTCTGCCCTGACTAGAAAACTAAAATCCTACAAGTCATGCACCACAGCCAGTTTAAAAAAAAAAAAGAATTGGATAGATGTATATTTACTAGTGTGGAATGACCTCTAAAATGTATCGTTATGTAAAAGAAGTGAAGTATAAGACAGTTTTTGTAGTATTCCTCCATTTGTGAATGAATGAATGTGAAGACACACACATACACATACACTACACACAACTCCTACACTATAGAATCTCTGGAATAATACAGGAGAAACTGTTGATATTGTTGTTTTCTGCAAAGAGGAACTAAGTGTCTGAATTTCTTTCCATTCCATATTTAATTTTGTAAACATCAGTTCAGTTCAGTTCAGTCGCTCAGTCATGTCCAACTCTTTGCAACCCCATGAACTGCAGCACGCCAGGCCTCCCTGTCCATCACCAACTCCCGGAGTTCACTCAGATTCACATCCATCAAGTCAGTGATGCCATCCAGCCATCTCATCCTCGGTTGTCCCCTTCTCCTCCTGCCCCCAATCCCTCCCAGCATCAGTCTTTTCCAATGAGTCAACTCTTCGCATGAGGTGGCCAAAGTACTGGAGTTTCAGCTTTAGCATCACTTCTTCCAAAAAAATCCCAGGGCTGATCTCCTTCAGAATGGACTGGTTGGATCTCCTTGCAGTCCAAGGGACTCTCAAGAGTCTTCTCTAACACCACAGTTCAAAAGCATCAATTCTTCGGCACTCTGCCTTCTTCACAGTCCAACTCTCACATCCATACATGACCACAGGAAAAACCATAGCCTTGACTAGATGGACCTTAGTTGGCAAAGTAATGTCTCTGCTTTTGAATATGCTATCTAGGTTGGTCATACTTTCCTTCCAAGGAGTAAGCGTCTTTTAACTTCATGGCTGCAGTCACCATCTGCAGTGATTTTGGAGCCCCCAAAAATAAAGTCTGACACTGACTCCACTGTTTCCCCATCTATTTCCCATGAAGTGATGGGACCGGATGCCATGATCTTCGTTTTATGAATGTTGAGCTTTAAGCCAACTTTTTCACTCTCCTCTTTCCCTTTCATCAAGAGGCTTTTTAGTTCCTCTTCACTTTCTGCCATCAGGGTGGTGTCATCTGCATATCTGAGGTTATTGATATTTCTATCAGCATTCTTGATTCTAGCTTGTGTTTCTTCCAGTCCAGCATGTCTCATGATGTACTCTGCATATAAGTTAAATAAGCAGGGTAACAATATGCAGCCTTGACGTACTCCTTTTCCTATTTGGAACCAGTCTGTTGTTCCATGTCCACTTCTAACTGTTGCTTCCTGACCTGCATACAGATTTCTCAAGAGGCCGGGCAGGTGGTCTGGTATTCCCATCTCTTTCAGAATTGTCCACAGTTTATTGTAATCCACACAGTCAAAGGCTTTGGCATCGTCAATAAAGCAGAAATAGATGTTTTTCTGGCACTCTCTTGCTTTTCCATGATCCAGCAGATGTTGGCAATTTGATCTCTGGTTCCTCTACCTTTTCTAAAACCAGCTTGAACATCTGGAAGTTCACAGTTCATGTATTGCTGAAGTCTGGCTTGGCGAATTTTGAGCATTACTTTACTAGTGTGTGAGAGGAGTGCAATTGTGTGGTAGTTTGAGCATTCTTTTGCATTGCCTTTCTTTGGAATTGGAATGAAAACTGACCTTTTCCAGTCCTGTGGCCACTGCTGAGTTTTCCAAATTTGCTGGCATATTGAGTGCAGCACTTTCACAGCATCATCTTTCAGGATTTGAAATAGCTCAACTGGAATTCCATCACCTCCACTAGCTTTGTTCGTAGTGATGCTTTCTAAGGCCCACTTGACTTCACATTCCAGGATGTCTGGCTCTAGATTAGTGATCACACCATCATGATTATCTGGGTCATGAAGGCATGTACTATTTAATAAATATAGTTGATTTAAAAGGTACTACATACTTATTATAGAAAACATACAATATACAAAAAAATTAAAATTAGTTATAACCCACCTCTAAAATGTATATTGTTTATATTTTGGTGTATTTCATTTCAATCTTCCCTCTTTATGAAGACATTTTTTTTCATATAAATGGGATCATATGTACATGGTATAAATTTGTATTCTTATTTTTTTACTCCACGTTATAGGGTTTCCCTGATAGCTCAGTTGGTAAAGAATCCTCCTGCAATGCAGGAGACCCCAGTTTGATTCCTGGGAAGATCTGCTGGAGAAGGGATAAGCTACCCATTCCAGTATTCTTGGGCTTCCCTTGTGGCTCAGCTGGTAAAGAATCCACCTGCAATGCAGCAGACCTGAGTTCTCCCTGCTATGGGAAGGTCCCCTGGAGAAGGGACAGGCTACCCATTCCAGTATTCTGGCCTGGAGAATTCCATGAACTACAGTCCATGGGGTCACAAAGAGTCGGACACGACTGAGCTACTTTCACTTTCATATCCTAAGTATTTTCCCACATCAATAAATTTTATCCTAAAGTATCATTTGTAATGGCTGTGTATTTTCTCATTGTATAAATGCACAATAATTTTTTAATCAGTTTCCTGTTGATGACCATTGAGATTACTTCCTGTTTTGCCATTGTATAACACTGCTAGGTAGCTCTGAGTATCTCTTTGTCCATGTGTCCCTAATACATATAATAGATTGATAGATGTGGATTTACTGATAAAAGAAAGTGGACAATTTTAAAACTTATAATAATTAAATATTAAATTGTCCTCCCCAAAGCATGTATCCATTTACAGTCCCCTCAGAAGCTTATACAAATATTAACCAGCCCTGAGAATAGTGCTTAGGCATTCTTGGGTTTATCATTCCCAGATCTCAATTACTCAGGAGCTTCCCAGAAAATTCATGACAAGTAATTGTTGTCATGTAGGCTGAGACAGGACTGGGAAACTGTTGAGACTGACTGAGAAGCTCACTTAGCACCCAGTAGGTCAAGCTGAGGGCAGTGTGGGAGCTCTATGTAGGGCCTTCATCCTGCAGTGTAGCCACTTGTGATCATGCTACATCCATCAGCCCTCTACTAGGCATCCACCATGATTACTGAATTTTTGTACATTCAGGTAAGCTCATAGTTTGCTTTGTTTCAGTAATGATATCAGCATATGGTGTCAAACTTATTTCTGTTTCAGAATCTATTTTAAAAGTCTAGTATTTATAGAGGCTTCCCAGGTGGCACAGTGGTAAAGAATCACCCTGCCAATGCAGGAGATGCAAGAGATATGGATTCGATCCTTCAGTCAGGAAGATCCCTTAGAGAAGGAATGGCATCCCACTCCAGTATTCTTGCCTGGAAAATATTTGCAGACTTTATTAAGGTCTTTATGGAGTTATTTCAACTCCTTGGTTATTCTATAATGCATTTTCTGGAGGAAGTTGTATTCTGCAGTGATATACGATAATTTGGAATCTCCAAATCATGAAGACATTCTTTATAGATGTCTTCTTTCCAATACTTGGTTTCTTTCAGTGGGCACAGAATTCCTGATAGTAAGTGCTTCTAATGTTCCCATCATATGTCTATTCCACACCTCATGATGTGGGAGGATCTGTGACCTTTAGCCTGATAAATGCACAATTCTCCAATTTAAAGTTCCAGGTTCTAGAGCTGGTCTGACCCTGACCAGCTGGGAGTCCTCAAGAACCTCATTTCTCTAAGTTTCACGTCTGTCATCATCAAAGAGAAGTTTATTCTCAAATAGAAACTCCTTAGAAACTCACTGGAGTCTAAAAAGGTATAGTAATGAGTATTCACAAGCTAAAATATTTCTAATATTTTATTTTATTAGAAATCTAATATTAAAAGAAGCCACTTTTGATTTGACAGGACAATAAAGGGGGCTTTTCTTTGTTTGGGCTGCAATAATGCAGGAATCTTCACAACTCGATATGAAGTACGTACTATCATCATCATTCATGTACAGATGAGGAAACAGAGGCACAGAGAGTTAAGAAATTTGCTCAAGGTTTCCCAGCTAGTGAATGGTGGAACAAAGATTCAAACCAGTAATTTGGGCTCCAGAATCAATAGCCACCTGCCATAATTCCAATTGTCTCATACTAATTGCAAGTTATGATTAGCAGTAACATCCTTAATGAAAGTGAGAAAAATGAAATATTGGTAATTAATAATGAAATACAGTTTGGCAGGCAAACATTTTCCAGAACCTTGACTCTTCAGAAAAGAAGCACTTTCAAATATTATGAAAAGAATGGAAATGTTTAACCAGCATTAGATTAGATGATACTCACATTTCCTCCTAGTTCTAATATTCTGTGAGACTGAGGAGGAAATATGGATATTAAAGAAAAACAACTCTACAAAACATTACTCAGTTCAGTTCAGTTCAGTCGCTCAGTCGTGTCCGACTCTTTGCAACCCCATGAATCGCAGCACTCCAGGCCTCCCTGTCCATCACCAACTCCCGGAGTTCACTCAGACTCACGTCCATCAAGTCAGTAATGCCATCCAGCCATCTCATCCTCTGTCGTCCCCTTCTCCTTCTGCCTCCAATCCATCCCAGCTTTACTCAGAATGGAGCATTTATATTCCAAGAGGAATCAAAACACTATTTCTCTGTTAAATGGTGCAAACAAGTTTAATTTTAAAAACCAATAATCAAATGAAAATCAGTGGACTTGACTATTAAGAAATATTAAAGTCAAAAGCAAAAGGACCTTAGAAATGCAATTTCATGGTTGATTTTTAACACATTAATATTCTGCTGGAGACTAATCACATAGAGTTCTTACATAGTACATAGTGCCTATCAAAACATCTGAATGCTATATAAACATTCTCTCCATTCCCCACAGCGAGTCTGCAAGTTTAGTGACCAGAATAAATACAGTCAGCACGGATTATTTAATAGCAAAAAAGAAAAAAAAAATGAGAGCAAGGGCAGGGTCTGTCATGTTTATCTATCAGCCATTTCTAAAATAGAGCTGGTATATGATATAAGCTCAGTAAACATTTGTTCAGTGAATAAAAAACTCACCAAGTTGGTACCAGACTCTGACAAAACCTCTATTCAACTGTCATATATTTACAGTGTAAGTTTAATATAATGTAATGCCAACCAGTGCGATTAATCTTGAATAGCCATATGCAGTAGTAGAACATAATACTTGCAGAGGTCAGAAAAGTTTTTTCAAAATTCTGTGACCATGGGAACTATAATTCAACCATTTATTCTGGATTTTATCTTCCCATCAGTTCCAACAATCCTTGTCCTGCTCAGAATTTGCATTGTTTTTTGCACATGTATAATGATTCAGATTCTTATTCTGACATTCTTGGTAGAAGAGATAGGCCTGGATTTGAAGTAAGTTGTGAATTAATGCTTTCTAGTCAGAGGTAGGTAAAAGACTTCTGGTAACCTTGACTGATTTTAACATTGAAGGCAGCCCCACCCTCCAATTCATTTTGCAATGGGGAAGTGGTTTGCTGAATAGGCCTATGTAAAAAAGGCAAGAACTGTATTGTACATCAAATGCTTGAGTCATATTCCTTGCTCCTTGCTCAGCAACTGTATCTTAAACAAATGATGGAATGCATAGGCCAGACACTGCTCAGATTTCAAAGATGAACAAGATGCAGTTTCAGCAATCATGTGACTGGGGCCCTGCATGAGGGAGTGGGAAGGTAAATTAAAATGAAAAAATGCTGACAGATAACTATAATTTAAAGCCCTGATGCTGGGAAAGACTGAAGGCAGGAGGAGAAGGGTATGACAGAGGACGAGATGGTTGGATGGCATCACCAACTCAATGGACACAAGTTTGAGCAACCTCCAGGAGATGGTGAAGGACAGGGAAGTCTGGCATTCTGCAGTCCACGGGGTCACAAAGAATTGAACACAACTGGGCAACTGAACAACAACAACAACAAGGCAGAAGGTGTTCGGAGTGCTCAGTTCTCACCAGATGCAAAAATTACTATTTAGAGGATCAAAAGATTTCATGGAGAAATACCGCTAGAACTGGAATTGCCTAATTTCTATAGGCATGTAATGTGCTCTGCTGTTCATCAGATTCTGTGCCAGGCACTAGGGATGCAGAGATAAAACTGGCACATTGGTACTCATGAGAAAGCTCTCAGCTCAGCCAGGGAAGTGAAACTTCTAAAAAGAAAAATCTCAACCCAACCTGGTAAATGCTCTCAAAAGAAAAAGAAGAAAAAGCAACTGGAGCATGGAGAAGTAAGCAGCTAGTTCTGCCTGGGGGCCCCCCCAGGACAGCACATAAAGGGGTAAACAAGAATCTTCAAGAGAATGATGTTTAACCCTCACAGTGAAGTGGGTGCTTTCCTTAAGGTTTTGCTGCATTCTGACCCTATATCCTACAATAACCCCTCAGTTCAGTTCAGTTCAATTCAGTCGCTCAATTGTATCTCACTCTTGTGACCCCATGGACTGCAGCACACCAGGCCTCCCTGTCCATCACCAACTCCTGGAGTTTACCCAAACTCATGTTCATTGAGTTGGTGATCCCATACAACCATCTCATCCTCTGTCATCCCCTTCTCCTCCCACCTTCTGTCTTTCCCAGCATCAGGGTCTTTTCCAGTGAGTCAGTTTTTCGCATCAGGTGGCCAAAGTATTGGAGTTTCAGTTTCAGCATCAGTCCTTCCAATGAACATTCAGGACTGATTTCCTTTAGGATGGACTGATTGGATCTCCTTGCAGTCCAAGGGACTCTAGAGAGTCTTCTCCAACACCACAGTTCAGAAGCGTCAATTCTTTGGCACTCAGCTTTCTTTATAGTCCAACTCTCACATCTATATGTGACTACTGGAAAAACATTAGCTTGGACTCTATGGACTTTTACTGCAAAGTAATGTCTCTGCCTTTTAATATGCTATTTAAAAAGTTGGTTATAACTTTTCTTCCAAGGAGCAAGCGTCTTTTAATTTCATGGCTGCAGTCACCATCTGCAGTGATTTTGGAGCCCCCCAAAATAAAATATGTCACTGTTTCCACTGTTTCCCCATCTATTACCCATGAAGTGATGGGACCAGATGCCATGATCCTAGTTTTCTGAATGTTGAGTTTTGAGCCAACTTTTTCACTCTCTTCTTTCATTTTCATCAAGAGGCTCTTTAGTTCTTCTTTCTTGCTGCCGTAAGGGTGGTGTCACCTGCATATCGGAGGTTATTGATATTTCTCCCAGCAGTCTTGATTCCAACTTGTGATTCATCCAGCCCAGCATTTATCATGATGTACTCTGCATATAAGTTAAATAAGCAGGGGGACAATATACAGCCTAGACGTACTCCTTTTCCTATTTGGAACCAGTCTGTTGTTCCATGTCCAGTTCTAACCGTAGCTTCCTGATCTGCATACAGATTTCTCAAGAGGCAGGTCAGGTGTTCTGGTATTCCCATCTCTTTCAGAATTTTCCACAATTTATTGTGGTCCACACACACAGTCAAAGGCTTTGGATAGTCAATACAGCAGAAGTGGATATTATTCTGGAACTCTCTTGCTTTTTCGATGACCCAGCGGGTGCTGGCAATTTGATCTCTGGTTCCTCTGCCTTTTCTAAAACCAGCTTGAACATCTGGAAGTTCATGGTTCACGTACTGTTGAACCAATTTTGAGCATTACTTCACTAGCGTTTGAGATGAGTGCAATTGTGCAGTAGTTTGAGCATTCTTTGGCATTGCCTTTCTCTGGGATTGGAATGAAAACTGACTTTTTCCCATCCTGTGGCCACTGCTGAGTTTTCCAAATTTGCTGGCATATTGAGTACAGCACTTTAACAACATTATCTTTTTGGATTTGAAATAGCTCAACTGGGATTCTATCACCTCCACTAGCTTTGTTCATAATGATGCTTCCTAAGGTCAAAGAGCCAACATCCACTGGATCATCGAAAAAGCAAGAGAGTTCCAGAAAAACTGGATCACAATAAACTGTGGACAATTCTGAGAGAGATGGGAATACCAGACCACCTGACCTGCCTCTTGAAAAATCTGTATGCAGGTCAGGAGGCAACAGTTAGAACTGGACATGGAACAACAGACTGTTTCCAAATAGGAAAAGGAGTACATCTAGGCTGTATATTGTCACCCTGCTTATTTAACTTATATGCAGAGTACATCATGAGAAACGCTGGGCTGGAAGAAGCACAAGCTGGAATCAAGAATGCTGGGAGAAATACCAATAACCTCAGATATGCAGATGACACCACCCTGATGGCAGAAAGTGAAGAGGAACCAAAAAGCCTCTTGATGAAAGGGAAAGAGGAGAGTGAAAAAGTTGGCCTAAAGCTCAACATTCAGAAAACAAAGATCGTGGCATCTGGTCCCATCACTTCATGGGAAATAGATGGGGAAACAGTGGAGTCAGTGTCAGACTTTATTTTGGGGGGCTCCAAAATCACTGCAGATGGTGACTGCAGCCATGAAATTAAAAGACACTTACTCCTTGGAAGATAAGTTATGACCAACCTAGATAGCATATTCAAAAGCAGAGACATTACTTTGCCAACTAAGGTCCGTCTAGTCAAGGCTATGGTTTTTCCTGTGGTCATGCATGGATGTGAGAGTTGGACTGTGAAGAAGGCAGAGCGCTGAAGAATTGATGCTTTTGAACTGTGGTGTTGGAGAAGACTCTTGAGAGTCCCTTGGACTGCAAGGAGATCCAACCAGTCCATTCTGAAGGAGATCAGCCCTGGGATTTCTTTGGAAGGAATGATGCTAAAGCTGAAACTCCAGTACTTTGGCCACCTCATGAGAAGAGTTGACTCATTGGAAAAGACTCTGATGCTGGGAGGGATTGGGGGCAGGAGGAGAAGGGGACGACCGAGGATGAGATGGCTGGATGGCATCACTGACTCGATGGACGTGAGTCTGAGTGAACTCCGGGAGTTGGTAATGGACAGGGAGGCCTGGCGTGCTGTGATTCATAGGGTCGCAAAGAGTCGGACGACACGACTGAGCAACTGAACTGAACTTTGTGTATTCTTGCCACTTCTTAATATCTTCTGCTTCCGTTAGGTCCATACCATTTCTGTCCTTTATTGTGTCCATCTTTGCATAAGTTCCTTTTCTATATCTAATTTTCTTCAAGAGATCTCTAGTTTTTCCCATTCTATTGTTTTTCTCTATTTCTTTGCATTGATTACTGAGGAAGGCTTTCTCATCTCTCCTTGCTATTCTTTGGAACTCTGCATTCAATTGGGTATAGCTTTCTTTTTCTCCTTTCCCTTTCACTTCTTTTCTATTCACAGCTATTTGTAAGGCCTCCTTAGACAACCATTTGGCCTTGTTATATTGCTTTTCCTTGGGGATGGTCTTGATCCCTGCCTCCTGTACGATGTCACGAGGCACTACTATTTTTCTTACCTTACGGATGGAAAAAAAACAATTCAGAGTTTGAATTACTTGAAAGTTGACTAAAGTTGTAAGCTAGGAAGCAAAGTTACCATTGAATGCAGAAATGCTCCGCTGGATGAAGCACAAGATGGTATCAAGATTGCCAGGAGAAATATCAATAACCTCAGATATGCAGATGACACCACTCTTATGGCAGAAAGAGAAGAGGAACTGAAGAGCCACTAGACGAAATTGAAAGAGGAGAGTGAAAAGGCTGGCTTAAGGGAGCCGTTGTGGTCGCCATGACCCGCAGTAACCAGCGCAAGCTCGCCCGCCAGAAGAATATGAAAAAGCAGAGCGACTCGGTTAAGGGAAAGCGCCGAGATGATGGGCTTTCTGCTGCGCCCGCAAGCAGAGGGACTCGGAGATCATGCAGCAGGAGCAGAAAAAGGCAAACGAGAAGAAGCAGGAACCCAAGTAGCTTTGTGGCTTCGTGTCCAACCCTCTTGCCCTTCACCTGTGTGCCTGGAGCCAGTCCCATCACGCTTGCATTTTTTCCTGTAGTGCTCACAGGTCCCAGCACGGATGGCATGCCCTTTGCCCTGAGTCTGCAGCGGGTCCCTTTTGCGCTTACTACCCCTCAGGTAGCCTATCTCCCCCTGGGCCACTCCTGGGGGTGAGGGGGTTACCCCTTCCCAGTGTTTTTTATTCCTGTGGGGCTCACCCCAAACTATTAAAACTAGCTTTGTTTAAAAAAAAAAAAAAGGTCTGGCTTAAAACTCAACATTCAAAAAATGAAGATCATGGCATCCGGTCCTATCACTTCACGGCAAATAGATAGGGAAACAATGGAAACAGTGCCAGACTTTTATTTTGTTGGGCTCCAAAATCACTGCAGATGGTGACTGCAGCCAGGAAATTAAAAGACACTTGTTCCTTGGAAGAAAATCTATGACCAACCTAGATAGCATAATAAAAGGCAGAGACATTATTTTGCAGCAAAGGTCCATATAGTCCAAGCTAATGTTTTTCTAGTAGTCACGTATGGATGTGAGAGTTGGACTATAACAAAAGCTGATCACTGAAGAACTGATGTTTTTTCACTGTGGTGTTGGAGAAGACTCTTGAGAGTCCCTTGAACTGCAAGGACATCAAACCAGTCAATCCTAAAGGAAATCAGTCCTGAATATTCATTGGCAGAACTGATACTGAAGCTGAAACGTCAATACTTCAGCCACCTGATACGAAGAACTGACTCACTGGAAAAAAACCCTGATGCTGGGAAAGATAGAAGGTGGGAGGAGAAGGGGATGACAGAGGATGAGATGGTTGGATGGCATTACCAACTTGATGGACATGAATATGAGTCACTTCAGGAATTGGTGATGGACAGGGAAGCGTGGTGTGCTACAGTCCATGAGGCCGCTAAGAGTCAGACACGACTGAATGACTGAACTGAACTGAACTGAGGAAGCAAAGAAACAACAGGAATTGAATTCTGGATTTTGTTGGCTATCTCCAGTTGCCCAAAAGGTAAGGGAAGAAACTAGAAGAAGAAAGGAATTTATTCTGGTAGCTTGACCACAAGCCAGGAAGCAGGACAGCCAAGCTCTTTTTTTTTTTTTTCTTTTTTTGGAAAAAACACATAGAAAAGATTTTCCAGAGTGTAGACTGCCTGGTAGTTATGATGATGGCTGTATTATAATATATATAATCTGTCCTTGAGACTGTATGCTTGTTTCCAACATTCTGCCATTAAAGGGAGCTGACACCACTAATCCAGAAAAGGGGAATAGGAAGTGATGGAGAAAAGGAGAGTAGCTATTTAGATGTAGTGATAAACAATACCTCCCCCTGAAGAAGCCAATGGACATTTAAAGTCATTGGACTTTATTCCAAGGGTAGTAAGAAAACAGAACATTTTGAATATAAATAAAAAACTTTATAATAACCCTTAAAACTTAAAAGAGGATATAACCATTGATAATATTTTATTGTATTTCTTTCCAGTTCCTATGCATATAAATAAGGTAAATAAATATATTTTAATGTTTTAATCTTTCAAACTTATGATCATACTACACAGGGGTTTGTACCTTATTTTTATAACTTTTTACTTTGGCATAATTTCAAATGTTCCCTACAAAAATGTTGTAAAAATAAAACAAAAAGAATACTCATATACTCTTTGCCCAGATTCATCAATACATGTGATTCATCTGTTTTATCAGATGTATGTATGTGTATTCATGCCTTTGGTATAAACCATTTGAGAGTAAGTTGGAGAAATCAGTGCATATTCCCTAAGAAAAAGGACATTGATTCTCTGTATAACCACAGTACAACTATCAAAACTAGGAAATTTAACACTGATGCAATTCACAGTCCACAATCTTTATTCAAATTTCATCAGCTGTCCCATAAATGTCCTCTATAGATTGTTTTCTCTTGGTCTAAAATCAAATCTTAGGTGCATTTATTTCTCACAATTTTCAATCTCCTTTCATCTGGAACAGTTCCTCACTGTTTTGTGTGTGTGTTTCTTGCCCTTGACATTTTGAAGAGTACAAGCCAGTTATTTTGTACAATGTCCTTTGATTTGGACTTGTCTGATCAGATTCAGATTTTGCCTTTTTGGCAGGAATACCACCAAAGTAATGCTGTATGCTTCTCAGTGCATCTCACCAGTAGACAAATAATATTTTTTTGTTAACTTTGATCACTTAGTTAAAGTAGAGTCTGCTAACTTGTTGCCACTCTAACATGGCTATTTTCCTTTAAAATTAATAAGTGATTTATGAGGAGATAATTTGAAACTATGTAAACATTCCATTCTTCATTAAACCTCCTAGTGAACATCATTCATCCACTAATTTTAGCACTCATTAATGGTTTTCTGTCTCCATCACTCTTTTCTATATTTGTCAGTATTCTACTGAAAGAACTTCTCCTCCTTTCTCATTTTTTATTTACTCATTTATTCCTTTATTGATACAAATATGGCCTCATAGATTTTATTTAACACGTTCTAATCCATTGTTATCATTATTAATTTTTATACACAAATTGTCCCATATTTACTGAGTAAGAGATTTTCAAGCTGGTTTCTGCGTTCTTTTGAAACATTCTTGCTGTTCTTTAAGAAATTCCTTTCTTTCTTGCACAAGATGATCCAGATTTATCTTGTGTTTCCTGACCCACTCTTGGAACCAGCTATTTTCCAAGGACTCTTATTTTCTTTCATTGGAAAGTGATATTTAGAAACCAAGTTTTGTGTGCTAGGTGTGCTCACTTTTATTACTGAGTCATTTCTCCTAGGCCCTCCCAAAGACAGGGCTAAAAATTATCTATGTATACATAATTATTTCTATACATATAAACCTAGAGATCTCTTCAAGAAAATTAGAGATACCAAGGAAACATTTCATGCAAAGATGGCCTTGATAAAGGACAGAAATGGTATGGACCCAACAGAAGCAGAAGATATTAAGAAGAGGTGGCAAGAATACACAGAAGAACTGTACAAAAAAGATCTTCATGACCCAGATAATCACGATGGTGTGATCACTCACCTAGAGCCAGACATCCTGGAATGTGAAGTTAAGTGGGGCTTAGAAAGCATCACTATGAACAAAGCTAGTGGAGGTGGTGGAATTCCAGTTGAGCTATTTCAAATCCTGAAAGGTGATGCTGTGAAAGTGCTGCACTCAATATGCCAGCACATTTGGAAAACTCAGCAGTGGCCACAGGACTGGAAAAGGTCAATTTTCATTCCAATCCCAAAGAAAAGCAATGCCAAAGAATGCTCAAACTACCACACAATTGCACTCCTCTCACACACTAGTAAAGTAATGCTCAAAATTCACCAAGCCAGATTTCAGCAATACGTGAACTGTGAACTTCCAGATGTTCAAGCTGGTTTTAGAAAAGGTAGAGGAACCAGAGATCAGATTGCCAACATCCGCTGGATCATCGAAAAAGCAAGAGAGTTCCAGAAAAACATCTATTTCTGCTTTATGGACTATGCCAAAGCCTTTGACTATGTGGATCACAATAAACTGTGGACAATTCTGAAAGAGATGGGAATACCAGACCACCGAACCTGCCTCTTGAGAAACCTATATGCAGGTCAGGAGGCAACAGTTAGAACTGGACATGGAACAACAGACTGGTTCCAAATAGGAAAAGGAGTACGTCAAGGCTGCATATTGTCACCCTGCTTATTTAACTTATATGCAGAGTACATCATGAGAAACGCTGGGCTGGAAGAAACACAAGCTGGAGTCAAGAATGCCGGGAGAAATATCAATAACCTCAGATATGCAGATGACACCATCCTGATGGCAGAAAGTGAAGAGGAACTAAAAAGCCTCTTGATGAAAGGGAAAGAGGAGAGTGAAAAAGTTGGCTTAAAGCTCAACATTCATAAAACGAAGATCATGGCATCCGGTCCCATCACTTCATGGGAAATAGATGGGGAAACAGTGGAGTCAGTGTCAGACTTTATTTTGGGGGGCTCCAAAATCACTGCAGATGGTGACTGCAGCCATGAAATTAAAAGACGCTTACTCCTTGGAAGAAAAGTTATGACCAACCTAGATAGCATATTCAAAAGCAGAGACATTACTTTGCCAACAAAGGTCCGTCTAGTCAAGGCTGTGGTTTTTCCTGTGGTCATGTATGGATGTGAGAGTTGGACTGTGAAGAAAGCTGAGCGCTGAAGAACTGATGCTTTTGAACTGTGGTGTTGGAGAAGACTCTTGAGAGTCCCTTGGACTGTAAGGAGATCCAACTGGTCCATTCTAAAGGAGATCAACCCTGGCATTTCTTTGGAAGGAGTGATGCTGAAGCTGAAACTCCAGTACTTTGGCCACCTCATGAGAAGAGTTGACTCATTGGAAAAGACTCTGATGCTGGGAGGGATTGGGGTCAGGAGGCGAAGGGGACAACAGAGGATGAGATGGCTGGATGGCATCACCGACTCGATGGACGTGAGTTTGAGTGAACTCCGGGAGTTGGTAATGGACAGGGAGGCCTGCCGTGCTGCAATTCATGTGGTTGCAAAGAGTTGGACACAACTGAGCGACTGATCTAAACTGATACCTATATAATTGTGATGCTTCTATATTATCTTTTATGCATAATATATTTTAATAGTATATACTAAGAAACATTAATTGAAACTAACACCTCCAGTTTCAACCCAACACTTCGGAGAATATTCTGAAATTCCACCTATTCACACCTGTAACTACCGTTTTCAACAGTGAAAAAACTAGCTTCCATATCCTCAGTATATCTATTCACTTACTTAAGCCTAAGATACATAGTTTCAGAATTGCTAATTCATGCTACTACAAAAAGCAAATCTATTGACTAGAGTTCAATATATTTATAGGGTTTTTCTAAGATACGTTCTGTGTGTGGCATAGCCACTGAAATGCATACATATAACATGTACAATGTGATGAGTTCTGACAACTCCCATATCTCATTTTCAACTCAAAATGAGCAATTTTTCATGCCATTGAAGCTTTTCAAAGGCGTGGATTTTTTAGCTTGGTTATTATTCTTCAGTATGAATGTGTTGTAACTGATTTTCCTGCTCCTTATAATTATATAATTAGTCTTCAATGCTTCTTCAATGTTTTCTATTAAAAGCAGTGTTGCAATGAATATCCTATTAACACTGTTAAAAAGAGAATGTAATACCACTATGTAAGGTATACTTATGCTACCATTCTTCTACTGAAAGAGATATTCTGTTGAATAAATTAATGAAACTTTCAAAATTCAAAACTTTCAAAATAAGTCCAATTGTTATTCCTAAGCTAAACTGGTTCTTGCCCAGTGTTTTAATTTCCTAGGACCACTATATCAAACTGCCACAAGCCAAGTGGCTTAAAACACCAGAAATTTATTTTCTCACAGTTCAGGAGATCAGAAGTCCAAAATTAAGGTGTCAGCAGGGTTGGCTCCTGCAGAGGCTAAGGGAGAACCCACCCCATGCTTCTCTCCTAGCATCTGATAGTTGCTGGCAATCCTTAGCATTCCTTGGCTTACAGCTGCATCACCCCAGTCTCTAACTCCATTGTCCAATAGCCTTTTTCTCTGTGTGTCTTCACTTACAAGGACACCAAGTCATTGGATTTAGGGACAACCCAAATCCAGTGTGACCTCATCTTAACTGAACTAATTACATCTGTAAAGACCCCATTTCTAAGTCACATTGTGAGGTTCCAAGTGGACATGAATTCTGGGGAACACCATTCAATCCAGTATGCTCAGTAAATGGTTGGTCCCAGTTGCAACTCCATAATCCCTTATCTGAACTCTTGAGATTTTGCTTTTAGATTTAGATTTTAGAAAGGAAATATCAGCTATTCACTATATATTACATAACACTTCATTCAAGTCTAGAGCAGTACCTCAGTATCAAACACATTACTATTTCTGCAATGAAATGTATGCATTTCATACCAAGTGAGAGAAATAAAGACAATAGTTTCACGTCATTTCATGTCTCTACTTGCTGCTAAAGAAAAAAAATTTTTGTGTGTGTTTTCAGAACTTCAGGGATTTCAGAATTCTCTGTTCCTAAATTTGACCCCATTTTTAGGTTCCAATGTTAAAAGCCAAAAAGCCACCCACTGTAGTAGTAAATGGTCCAAGTGGATCAACCCATGAGTACAAATGTGGTCATAATATCATTCACTCCTGATATTCATCAGTTTCAAAGCCATTTCTACACAAGTAGGATTTCCAGTACATTAGAAAACTCTCTACTTTTCAGATACTTCTGGTAACTCCCAGAGTGAACAGGGAATACCCACAATGTCATTCTAGACCCTTGTTAGTGTTGCAGCTGAGTCAGGATTCTTAGCTGAGAATCAGCGCATAGAGACCCTCCTCCTGGATGACCTGCTGTTTTAATATGCAGCTGTTCTGTGTCCCTGCAATCAGAGCCTGTTTTCATCACCACCATTCCCCACCTGTTTCCTCGGTGCCTGGCCCTGGCAATGTATTTCAACCAAAAATGCTTCTGTGAAATAAGAAGGAAAATGTGACCCCCTCCTACAATAAGCTCAGTTAGAGGTTTCCCACATGTGACTTCTAAAGTATTACAGAACTTATCTAAAGAACTCTTCCATTTTGTCCTCACAATTCTTTTCCTCTACAAGTTGTACTCATGGTTCAGGTGGATTGTCCAGTGTATTCTTTTCCTACAGTTGCTGTAGCAAATAACCACAAACATTGTGGCTCAAAACAACACAAACCTATCTTACAGTTCTAAAGGTTAGAGTTTGAAATGGGTCTTATGAACTAAAATCAAGGTGTCTACAGGGCTGTGTTCTTTTTCTAGAGGCTCTAGGGGAGAATATTTCTTTCCTTTTCCAGATTCTAGAGACTGCCCTGACTCCTTTGCTCACGATTCCTTCTTCCACATTCAAAGCACATGACTTCAGTCTCTTCTTCTGTTGTCACATCTCCTCTCTCTGACTTGGAGCTTTATGCCTCTCTTATCAGGACTCTTGTGATTTCTCCCCTACACTCAACAGCCTTCACATGTCAAAATCCTTAACAGTCACATCTGCAAAGTCTCACGTGACTTTTTTCATGTCTTTTTTTCATGACCTTTTTCAAGTCTTTTTTTCATGTAAGGTAACACATTTGCACATGCCAAGGACTGATATGTGGATATCCGTGAAAGGCCTTTATTCTGTCCACCATTTGTGGAACTTAAAAACCACCCTTCACACCCATCCTAGGACACATTGCTGCCATTGAATAAACTCCCTCTCAGCAGCCCACTATGCATTTCACCTTCAGTTAATCTCCCTCCCCACCCCTCACCATTTCCAATTTATCAGAAATATGTAGATGAATATACAAAGAAAAGCAGCATAATTTCCCAAATCTTCTAAATTTTATGAAGATTCTTTTCAAGTTTCTTTTGATTCAGATAATCTCAGAGTTGATGGAATGGAAGAGGACCCTTGCCTCTCTCAAAGGACCACACAGAAAAATGATTTTATTTGTCAAATACTTTCTAATTTATAATTGATGCTCACAAAACCTAATTAAGCAAATGGGACAAGATTTTTATTCTCATTCTACAGCTAAGGAAACTGAGGCTCAGGAACATTGTCTGATGAAGGTTACATTATTAGCAAGACAGTATCCCTTCTGATTATAAAAAAGTCAAAGGGAAAAAAAGAGAACTCACCCCAAAAAGCCAAATTTTGGGATTAATTATAAAATAAAATATGCATATGGTACATATTCCAATTATACCTCTTGAAACAGAGGAGTTTCAGTCTGACTTTTATTTTCATTTTCCCAGTCAAAACTCTAGTTTTAACTCTTCTGTCGAAGACATCTAGTAGTGTCTCTAACAAAATTAAGTGAGTGAGTTTTATAATCTTCTCTTCGTATAAAAGAATCTGTGTGCTTTTCCATTTAGTTTCTCCCTTTATCCTGGGTTGGCCAATTCCTGTGTTTTGAGATGCAGAATGTATAGAATGAGTAGATATATATGACTTAGAAGCAGAGACAGGACCTAACAAGATATCAAGTTGAATTACCCAAAAGCTGGTATATAGTGGAAAGAGGGGAAATAGAGGAAAATAGACCCTGAGGACATCATGTTAAGTGAAATAAGCCAGTCATTGGAGGACAGATACTTGATTTCACTTATATGAAGTATCTAAAGTAGTCAGAGTCATAGAAGAGAATAGATCAGTGATTGACAGGGACTGGGGGCAGGGGAAGTGGGTAGCTGCTGTTCAGTGTGTATAAAGTTTGAGTTACATAAGATGAAAAAGTTCTAGAGATCTGCTGTACAACATTATGCTTAATGGTAATAATTAACACTATTAATTAGTTAATAATGTACTATATTCTTAAAAGGGCTTCCCTGGTGGCTCAGCAGTAAAGAATCTGCCTGCTGCTGCAGGAGATGCGGGTTCAATCCCTGGGCTGCAAAGATCCACTGGAGAAGAAAATGGCAACACACTCCAGGATTCTTGCCTGAGAAATCCCATGAAGAGAGGAGCTTGGAGGGCTACAGTCCATGGGGTCTCAAAACAGTCAGATATGACTTAGCAACTAAACAGCAACAAATACTCTTAAAAGTTATTAAGAGGGTACACCTCATATTATGTGTATGGATGGTCTTTTTCTTATCACAACTAGGAGGAGATGGAGGAAGAGGAGAAGAAGATGGAGCTGAGGATAAAGGAGGAATGGGATGTGAGAGACTCCAGAGCAGATTTAGGGTGGAAGCAAATTGGGCTTGAGGAATTTTTTTTGAGAAGTACAATTCAAGGCTAGGAATTGGAACCTCTTCAATATTCCTTAACAGATTTGAATAAAAATAGAATTCATTTTTAATAGCTCCATTTAGAAGGACACTTGTTTCTTCTTTAAATGTAACTGGATAGAATGGACTTTAGGGACTTATTAGGGTTACACATGTTTTGGCCCTTTCTTAGAATTAACATGTATCAGCTGAGATACCAGGGGAGCCCAGAGAACTGTTAAGGTTGCAAAGTTCCAAATTTCAGAGATCATTCTAAAGCTTAAGAAAAAAAGGATTGTATTAGCTGTTTCCCCAAAATGGAAGTAAAGTATAGCTCAAGTACACTGAATTTCACAATCTTACTCTGTAGTTCAGTCCCCTAAAGCTTTTTAAAAGTACTTTTGTGCAAATTAAAATTCCACTGAGTTACTATTTTTTTTCACCCATCAGATTGGCAAAGATTGAAAGACCAATAAGTCACTCTAGCCAAGAGTGTGGAAAAATACGCACCTTCATACTATGCTATAGGCAGGACGAAATAGCACAACCTCTGTGTAGGATAATTTGACAAGATCTGTCAAAACTCGAAATGTACACATATCCTTTTACTGGGAAAATTATTTCTAACAATTTAGCTCACAGTTGTACTACCACATGTTGAAATGATATGTATATAATGATATTCACTGCAGCATTGTCTGTGATACTAAAAAACTCATTAAAAACATATACATTATTCAAACTGAAACTGGTCAAATAACATGAGATACAGACAATGGATTCTATGCAATATTTAATAAGAATGAGGCAGCTCTGTATATACCAAGGTGAAATATATTGTTAAAAAAAAAACGATCAAGGTGCTGTGTGTGCATTTTAAGCTACCATTTATGAGGGTGGAGCTAAACAAACACATATACATGCATTTCAAAATGCATAGACAATCTCTGAAATCCCACACTGGAAACTGGTAACACTGGTATGTTCAGAGAGAAAAACTGGGCAGACAGCAGACTAAGGTTAGGGTAGGTGGGGGGGGGGTCTTTGCTTTTCACTCCCTGTACCTCTTGGATTTTTACCTTCTGCATGATGTACCTATTTAAAAAAAAATAAGGGCCATTAAAAAAAAGTGTGGGACAATGTATAATTTGAAGTGAGAGAGCTGGGCTCAAACTGCTTATCTACTGTCCCAATGATCGCAAACAAATGATTTTCCCTCTCTGAGTATCTGTTTCTTTGGGGAAATACAGGGGTAATATAATATTATTGGGAGGACACTATTGGATATGAGGTTGCTTATAAGTAATAAAATGTTTCCATGATCTATTTGCTTCAGTACAAAGCATAGGAAAACCAAGTGTCCCTAAATCAGTTCATTACTCAGATTGGAACTGAGTCTCACACTTTAAGTTGATGTCACAAAGGGTCTTGGAAATTTAAGAGCAAAACACAAGATACAGCAGTGGTTCCAAAACTTGTTACTATTAAATCAAATGGAGAGCTTTATGTTCCCCAAAACTTCAGGTTAATGGGTCTGCAGCACAACTGCTCCTTCAGGTGATGAGTATGCAGAGATCTTGAAACCACCAGTAGAAAGGAAGGAGCCTTATCGAATGTAGGTTCACACCAAGTTCTTGCCCAAGCTGTGTAACCTTGGACAAGTTAATCCACCTTTTTGGGCCTTCATACCCTCATTAGTATATGCCAGTATCTTTTTCACCAGCTGTGATCTCCGAAGAGCTTTAGGGTTTGAATGTCCTGGGACTCTCATTTCTGTCAGTTAGTGCCTCCCAGGACAGCTGAAAGACCAAAGGGGGACAGAGACTATGGTGCTGGTGGTATAAATAGGAATGTTCCTAAGATTCAGTCCTGACAATGAGGGAAGTGCCAAGTTTCTAGAAATGCTGCTTTGATGCCCAGTAGAAGCAGTTCTGAGCCATTCTGGCACCAGCTGGAACTTTTTATTTCAATTTACCTGATTCTGATTCTATCTGTAACTCTCAACAGGCAATCATTAAATGCCATGGATTAACCTCCCCAGCCCATTCCTGGTTAATGATTTAACCTTTAAAACTCTGACTCTGAAACCAAATTGCTTAAGGGTACTATGCCACTGACTCATTCATTCATTTATTTAATACTTAATACCCAAATGTTTGTTGAGCACTTACAATTTCCAGCTACCTGTGTCCAAACCTGCAAGGAATTATAAGTGTGAATATTACTTACTCATCAAGATGTAAAAATAACACAGACATACAGATGGTCAACAGGTACATGAAAAGATGCCCAACATCGCTAATTAGCAGGGAAATACAAATCAAAACCACAATGAGATATCATCTCACATAAGAATGGCAATTATCAAAAAGACAAGAAACAGCCAGTGTTGTTTGGGATGTGAAGAAAAGGAAACCATTGTGCACTGTTGGTGGGAATGCAAACTATAAAATACAGTATGGAGGCCCCTCAAAAAATTAAAAATAGAACCACCATATTATTCAGCAACTCCATTTCTAGGTATTTATCCAAAGAAGATGAAAGTACTACATGGAAAAGATATATGCACCCCATGTTCATTGTAGCTTTATTTATAATACTTAAGATACAAAAACAACCCAAGTGTCCATTAATAAATGAATGGATAAAGAAAATGTGGTATGTATATACAATGGAATACTATTTAGCCATAAAAAATTAAATCTTGCCATTTGGGACAACATACATGGACCTTGAGAGTATTATGGTAAATGAAATAAATCAGACAGAGCAAGTCAAATACCATATGATCTCACATATATGTAAAATTAAAATAAGAAACCAACAGAAAAAAAAACCCAAGCTCATAGATACAGAGAACAGATTGGTGGTTGCCAGAGGTGAGAGACGGGAGTGGGCAAAATGCATGAAAAGAGTTAAAAGTATCAAAAGAAAACTGTAGCTTTTACAACTAAAACTGGGAGTTCAAACAATGTCCTCGAGCTCCCCATCTCTCCTTCCATCTCCCCCTTTACTTCTCTTTGCATATGGCCTCATTCTCTTCTATGGTAGAAAGCTTCACAATGACTTCCAGCAGCTGGCACTTACATCATCCATACAGCCTGCCCCTCAGAGGAAGACTCGTCTGTCTTTCCTGATAGCTCCAAGAAAATAGCCTCCAGTTTGAGTCATGCCACCTCTGAACCAATCATTGGGGACAAGGAGATGGAAGAGTCTGTTTGGCTAGACTTCAGGCTGGGACAAGCTAAATAGCCCCACTCAAACAGCCTAGAAAGAGGAAACTTAAAAACTGTGTGCTATCAATAGTCTGGCTGGCTGAGGAAGAAGAGGAACAGTGGCTTTCATACCGAGTCCATGACAGTAGAGGTGTAGGATAAAAGGAACAGCCTAGGGCCTGAAAACTGATCTCAGAGCAGAATGAAAAGATAGTTGCGGTGCCATAGCCTCCTTAGCTTCCCGTGTGGCTCAGATGGTAAAGAATCCGCCTGCAATGTGGGAAACCTGGGTTCAGTCCCTAGGTTGGGAAGATCCTCTGGAGAAGGGAAAGGCCACCCACTCCAGTACTGTGGCCTGGAGAATTCCATGGACTGTATAGTCCATGGGGTCTCAAAGAGTAGGACACAACTGAGTGACTTTCATTTTCACTTTTCTTTCAGCCGCCTTAAACACCACCCACTTTAAATTCAGCAGATAGTCTCCTAGTGGGCTCCAGAATAAAGCTGTGAACAACTATAGACAGCCACAGGGATGTATCAGGCCATCTCTCTCCAAGTTGACAGATGCAATCTCTGTTTTTGTTTCAGACCGAGTCCTAACCACTACTTGCTGACTCCTAAACCATTGATTGTTTCTCAAAATTTTCCCCTGTCCAACACATGTAAAGGAAATGATATACTTCTATCTGCAAAGTGGTTATTTTAGCAGTGATTTAGAAAGAGAGGATAGTGAGATGTTTTTCAGAAGCAAAAGGCATGACCCACGCTGCCATGCTGGGTGCATAAAGATGCTGAAAAGAGGGAAGAGAGAATTAAATTTCTAAAAAGCCCCCCCCCAAAATTTAAAAAATTAAAAGCTCCCTAAGTGATTCTGCTTCACTCAGTTAGGACAACATTTCTCCCTCTCCTCTATGTTGCAATTAAGAATCAATAGTGTTCTCAATCCAGAATATTAACCCCATGGGTCATCTCCTGTGACACCACCCACCTACACATGGCAATTGCCAACAAGACAGCCCCTTGTAACACAAATCAAATCTCAATACATTCAACATATCCTGTAGGGACACTTGCACACGGTGTTAAATTCTTAACATTATGTGCCCCCTCCTTCTGGGGATTAACTCTAAAAGAAATGGAAGTAATCTATACATAAAGAGCTCTGTAGATAAGATTTTCACTAAGGATTTACATAAAACAATGAAAAAAAATGAAGTAGACTAAATTCGTAGGAAGGAATTGATGATAGCTGCTAACGCTGTTTAAATATTAACCACACATCAGGGTCTGTGCTCTTCAACTCATCTAACCCATTTGATTTTCACAGTAATCCAGTGAGGTTGGTATTATTTTTATTTCATATATTTCAGTTCAGTTCAGTTGCTCAGTTGTGTCCGACTCTTTGCGACCCCATGGACTACAGCACGCCAGGCCTCCCTGCCCATCACCAACTCCCGGAGTCCATTCAAACTCATATCCATCGAGTCAGTGATGCCATTCAACCATCTCATCCTCTGTCATCACCTTCTCTTCCCACCTTAATCTTTCCCAGCATCAGGGTCTTTTCAAATGAGTAAGTTCTTCGCATCAGATGGCCAAAGTATTGGAGCTTCAGGACTACAATGAATACTCAGGACTGATCTCCATTAGGATGGACTGGTTGGATCTCCTTGTAGTTAGAAATTCAAGGCACATAGTAGCAAATAAGATTGTAGTTTTATGTAATGACTAAATGTAATAATTATGAAGAGCTTGTAATAACACAGAAAAATTATTTGATTGTAACATTAAGTGGAAAATAGATGCTATATCAATTATATAAAATATGCACACTAAAAAGACCTGAAAACATGTTCAAATGTTACCAATGTACACCCTTGGATAGCAAATTACCTTCTTATTTGTAATTTTCTATATTCATTAGACTGGCTAAAATGAGCATGATTGATTTTTAATATTAGTAAAAATAAAACAAATTGATTGTTTAAAAGTTACCTTCATGTACACTAAAAGATTACAGGGGATGTCACTGGGTAAGTGGGATATCACTGGGTAAGTGGAATTGTTTTTTTCTTTGTAGTTTCCTATTTTCTGATAATAAATGTTCATTGTTTTTGAGAAAAGGGGAAAATAATTTTCAAAAGCATATTTAAAAAGAAAAAAGAAATGTAACTTTAG
This sequence comes from Ovis canadensis, assembly GCF_042477335.2. Classification (NCBI taxonomy): domain Eukaryota; kingdom Metazoa; phylum Chordata; class Mammalia; order Artiodactyla; family Bovidae; genus Ovis; species Ovis canadensis. The sequence continues at coordinate 18,083,686 of NC_091246.1, read as the reverse complement.
GCATTTAAGCTATAAATCCAATAACTCATCCAAAGCATTTAGGGCTTCCTTCTTCACTCCTTTTGCCACCCAGTTCTTTGTAACTTAAATAGAGATGATTATCAGTTTTTATCTCAGAGAGTTACAGAAAAGCATCTACTTCTGCTTTATTGACTATGCCAAAGCCTTTGACTGTGTGGATCACAATAAACTATGGAAAATTCTGAAAGAGATGGGAATACCAGACCACCTGGCCTGCCTCCTGAGAAATCTGTATGCAGGTCAAGAAGCAACAGTTAGAACTGGACATGGAAAAACAGACTGGTTCCAAATCATGAAAGGAGTACATCAAGGCTATATACTGTCATCCTGCTTATTTAATTTATATGCAGAGTATATCATGAGAAATGCCTGCTGGAAGAAGCACAAGCTGGAATCAAGATTGCCAGGAGAAATATCAACAACCTCAGATATGCAGATGACACCACTCTTATAGCAGAAAGCAAAGAAGTACTAAAGAGCCTCTTGATAAAAGTGAAAGAGGAGAGTGAAAAAGTTGGCTCAAAACTCAACATTCAGAAAACTAAGGTCATGTATGTCAACTGGTCCCATCACTTCATGGCAAATAGATGGGGAAACAATGGAAACGGTGACAGATTTTATTTTGGGGGGCTCCAAAATCACTGCAGATGGTGACTGCAGCCATGAAATTAAAAGTCACTTGCTCCTTGGAAGAAAAGTTATGACCAACCTAGACAGCATGTTAAAAAGCAGAGACATTACTTTGCCAACAAAGGTCCATCTAGTCAAGGCTATGGTTTCTCCAGCAGTCATGTATGGGTGTGAGAATTGGACTATAAAGAAAGCTGAGCACAGAAGAATTGATGCTTTTGAACTTTGGTGTTGGAGAAGACTCTTGAGAGTCCCTCGGACAGCAAGGAGATCCAGCCAGTCCATCCTAAAGGAGATCAGTCCTGAAAATTCCTTGGAAGGACTGATGTTGAAGCTGAAACTCCAATACTTTGGCCACCTGATGCAAAGAGCTGACTCATTGGAAAAGACCCTGATGCTGGGAAAGATTTGAAGGTGAGAGGAGAAGGGGATGATAGAGGATGAGATGGTTGGATGGCATCACTAACTCAATGGACATGGGTCTGGGTGGACCCTGGGAATTGGTGATGGGCAGGGAAGCCTGGCGTGCTGTAGTCCATGGGGTTGCAAAGAGTCAGACACGACTGAGTGACTGAACTGAACTGAGTCATCCCTTGCAGTGTTGTAAACCACAAACAGCAGGAAGTCACATTTACTAAGCTGTGCATTTGCAAAATGCATGAAGTCAGGAGTCAGTGTGAGCAACAGCCCTGGTTTGCAGAAATGTTTTACCAGTGCATCACAAATGTGGGTGGTGAAACTGACAAAGACATTTGCAAGTTCTTTGAAAAAAAAGAGTATTCAACTTTCAGAAGCCAACATAGAGGGTTTAAAAGATTCCAGAAATAAGAATCTTCCATAAGGTCTCTCCATTCTCAGCCAGTGAGTTGCAGTTTCTGTGGCACTGGAAGGGGCAGATTCTACGGTCACACAGCCCTGCCATTTACATCACTGAGAAACAAGCGGGTCTACCTCCCCTCCTCTGCAACCTTAATACAGCCACCCAAGAAGCCCAGGCTCTGGTCATCTCTCACCTGATTATTGCTACGTTTTCCTTACTTGTCTCAGGACTTCAGTTTTCCTCTCTCTAACTTTTTCTTCACAGAAAAGTCAAAGTGCTTCTTTAAAAATATAAATAAGACCATTTCACCTCCTGCTTAAACCTGTGATGGCAGTCCCATTCCATGGCAAATAGAATGGATGTTTCTACCCATGGTCAGGGAATTCTGTAGCATCAAAGCTGCCTTTTCTCTGTGCTCATCCTGGGCCACACTGACCTTGCCAGCTTCCCTGCAGCCACAGAAGAGGATGCCAAGATTTTTCCCATCACAGGCTTCCAAACCAGCTGTGGCCCCTGCTGAAAGAACTCCCCCTACTCTTTTCATGGTTTCAGCTAAATGTCAGCTCCTTTGAAAGGCCTCTCTGACCACCCAATCTAAAGAGGCTGTCTTCCTCATCCTGCCCCCAGTACTCTCTGTCATTGCAAAGGAAATCAGTCCTGAATATTCATTGGAAGCACTGATGCTAAAGCTGAAACTCCAATACTTTGGCTACCTGATGCAATGAACCGACTCATTAGAAAAGACCCTGATGCTGGGAAAGATTGAAGGCAGGAGGAAAAGGGGACAACAGAGGATGAGATGGTTGGAGGGCATCACTGACTCAGTGGACATGAGTTTGAGTAAACTCTGGAAGTTGGTGATGGGCAGGGAAGCCTGGCGTGCTGTAGTCCATGGGGTCGCAAAGAGTCAGACACAACTGAGTGACTGAACTGAACTGATCTATGGATAAACATTTATAAAATTTCTGGCACAGTGGCTATACAGAGAAGATTCTCTTAAATTGTAGCTCTTATGATGAAGGTTATTACAGGTTCGGCAGTATATCTAGAAATTCCATCTTCATCTTATGAACTGACAGGCAGAGCTTGTCCTGCTAGTTGCTGATGTTGTTAAAAGAAAAAGAAGTACAGTGCCAGGCCTGGAATGAATGCTTCATAAACGATCGGATGATCAATGAACCAGTTGTAAGCTATAAACTTTAAAATGTAAAAAGTTCACCATATGCATTGTTTACAATTTTAAAAATTGAACACAACTTAAATATAAATCAATAGGAGAGTAGGTCTGGTACATCCATAGAATGGAATTTTGTTCCTACATAGAGTATAAAAACTGTTACTTTTTAACATCTATAGATGAAGTCACCAAGGCATGAGGAAATGTAACAATAAAAAGAAAGTGAATTTACTTTAAGAAAACAAGTATGGTTCTCTACTGATACGTCCAGGTTGCTGTAAACTACTTCCAGATTTACAAAGGGAACTTAAGTAATACAAGCATTATTCTAATGATCAAGGCCTGGCTCTGACGTAGCTACATCAAGTGCGTCCCTGCCTTTCTCTGTCAGCCTCATTTTGTAAAATGAGGCTGGACTAGGTGATCCCTAATGTTCTGCCGAGTCTAGCATCCTGAGAGTTTAATACTTCATTTGCTCTCCATGCCTTCATTATCAATCTTCATTTCCTAGTTAATAATGACGGCTTACCTATATCACTTAACCACATGAAAAATAACTACTGATATTCTATCTGATGGTAGAGGAACTCAACTAGGGTCTATAAATGTGGCAAACAAGGGCATTACTCTATCACTCTAATTCTTTGTAATCCAGAATTATTGCTTGCAATCTAGAGCATGAGCTCAAATAACTGTGTGATATAGATACCAAAATTTAGAAATCTTTAATTTCCCAGATTGAGACTCTACAGGATAGTAATTCACCAAATAACTGTCAATTTATTACCAGTCAAAACCAGCATAAAATCAACACCAACATTTGACAAAGACTGACACAAAAAGAAACTGCAGGCAAATTTCACCTATGGTCTCAATGCAAAAATCTTAAATATGTGTAAGCCAAATTGTGCAGTTCACTGGGACTCATGATACATATTCAAGGACTGTATACTATTCGAGGCTTCCCTGGTAGTCCAGTAGTTAAGACTCTGTGCTACCACTGCATGGGGTGTGGGTTCGATCCCTGGCTGGGGAACTAAGATCCTATATGCAACATGGTACAGCCAAAAATAAATAACTAAAAAGTAGGACCTGCTATTTAGCACAATAATACTCTATTCAATACTCTGTACTGACCTCTATGGAAAAAAATCTAAAAAAAGAATGCATTTATGTATATGTATAATTGACTCACTTTGCTGTATACCTGAAACGAATATAACCTTGTAAATCAGCTATACTCCAATAAAAATTTCTTAAAAGGACTGTTCAACATTTAAAATTTTTCTTGCCAATGACATTTACATGATAATCTTATTACCCCAATGTAGTAATAATTATCAAGTACTCAAACCACAACCTATAATTTGTAGCGGTATAGAATGTTGCAAAGAATGCAGCTTCTGTGAAATGGGTTCAAAACCCATCTCAGCCCTTAGTTGCTGTAGGATCTTGAATAACTCCCTTAACTCCATGAGCTTCTATCCTCTGTAGAATGAAAATAAGAACATCTCCCTCAAAGGGCTGTTGGGACTATATTAAATGATGCACATGAGGCATCAGCCTTATTGTCTGGTCTGGCAGGCAATTGGCTCTTCCTATTGAAAACTGGACTCTGCTATATTTTCCATTTGTGGGAGGGCAGAAGGAAGCTCAGAGTAATGGTGACCTTATCCCAGCCAGAAGACAACTCCAGAACCCTGTCTGAGAAATCAGTATTTCCCGGTTCCAAATCTTACTATAGAACCATTCACATGGTTCATTCACATCCGCGCTTCATAAAGAGCCATTCACATTTCTAACATTTGTGAGCACTTGCTCTATTCCAATTATTAATTTAGCTGCTGGAGACTGAAATAGGAGTAAGATAAAGTGAAAGTGAAGTCGCTCAGTCGTGTCCAACTCTTTGCGACCCTGTGGACTATAGCCCACCAGGCTCCTCTGTCTATGGGATTCTCCAGGCAAGAATACTGGAGTGGGTTGCCATTCCCTTCTCCAGGGGATCTTCCCAACCCAGGGATCGAACCCAGGTCTCCTGCATTGAAGGCAGAGGCTTTAACCTCTGAGCCACCAGGGAAGCCCCAGTAAGAAAATACAAAAAAAAAAAAAAGAGTAAAAAACAATAATACCAATATGAATCAAAAAAAAGTGTAGCACAATTGATGGTATAAATGGAGGTATAAAGAGTTCTCTGGGAGCATTAAGTCCTGTCTAAATGGTTGAGAAAAATTTCATGGAGGAATGGACATAAACCAGACAAACAGAAATCCACTATGTACAGAAGGGAATTCTAGGGATAGAAATAGTATTCTCAAGGCCACAAAAGTTCTTATGACTAAAATTAGGTGAGGGAGAGTGTCTAGAGTGGGGTTTCCCTGGTGGTTCAGTTGTAAAGAATCCCCTGCAATGCAGGAGAAGCGGGTTCAATCCTTGGATCAGAAAGATCCCCTGGTGGAGGACATGGAAACCCACTACAGTATTCTCGCCTGAACAATCCCATGGACAGAGGAACCTGGTAGGCTATAGTCCATAGGATTGCAAAGAGTCGGACACAACTGAAGCGATTAGCGCACACACACAGTGTCTAGAGTGATATGTGGAATGCTGGGAGGTAAAAATGGAAAGGTGTGTGTGTTGAGGCAGATTGTGTCTTTAAAACAATTACTCTGGGAGTAGGTTATTTCCAGAATAGGAGCAGAAAGAAGGAACTATCCCAGATAATTACAGTAATCCAGGCCAAATAAAAGGTCTGAGCTTGAGTATTGGCAGTGGGAATGGAGAGGGAATTATTTAAGAGACAGAATTATTTAAGAAGCAGAACAAAAAGGACTTATATCTGACTGTTTTGTGTTTGCCTGTTTGCTTCTTTAGCTGAATTGAGCTGCTTATATTCCAGGTCACGTCTTTAATCATCCTTGTCTTTTCTATTAAGATATAATGTCTAGCAATGGTTCATGCATGCCTGCTAAGTCACTTCAGTCATGTCAGACTCTTTGCGATCCTATCCATGGGATCCTCCAGGCAAGAATACTGGAGTGAGTTGGCATTCCCTCCTCCAGGGGATCTTCCCAACTCAAGGGTTGAACCTGCATCTCTTAGCCTCCTGCACTGGCAGGCGGGTTTTTACCACTAGCGCCACCTGGGAAGCTCAATCAGTTCAGTTCAGTTCAGTTCAGTTCAGCTCAGTTCAGTCGCTCAGTCGTGTCCGACTCTTTGCGACCCCATGAATCGCAGCGCGCCAGGCCTCCCTATCCATCACCAACTCCCAGAGTTCACTCAAACTCATGTCCATCAAGTCGGTGATGCCATTCAGCCATCTCATCCTCTGTCATCCCCTTCTCCTCCTGACCCCAATCCCTCCCAGCATCAGAGTCTTTTCCAATGAGTCAACTCTTGGCATGAGGTGGCCAAAGTATTGGAGTTTCAGCTTTAGCATCACTCCTTCCAAAGAACACCCAGGACTGATTTCCTTTAGAATGGACTGGTTGGATCTCCTTGCAGTCCAAGGGACTCTCAAGAGTCTTCTCCAACACCACAGATTAGAAGCATCAATTCTTCGGTGCTCAGCTTTCTTCACAGTCCAACTTTCACATCCATACATGACTACTGGAAAAACCATAGCCTTGACTAGACGGACCTTTGTTGGCAAAGTAATGTCTCTGCTTTTGAATATGCTATCTAGGTTGGTCATAACTTTCCTTCCAAGGAGTAAGCGTCTTTTAACTTCATGGCTGCAATCACCATCTACAGGGATTCTGGAGCCCCCCAAAATAAAGTCTGACACTGACTCCACTGTTTCCCCCATCTATTTCCCATGAAGTGATGGGACCGGATGCCATGATCTTCGTTTTCTGAATGTTGAGTTTTAGGCCAACTTTTTCACTCTCCTCTTTCCCTTTCATCAAGAGGCTTTTTAGTTCCTCTTCACTTTCTGCCATCAGGGTGGTGTCATCTGCATATCTGAGGTTATTGATATTTCTCCTGGCAATCTTGATTCCAACTTGTGCTTCTTCCAGCCCAGTGTCTCTCATGATGTATTCTGCATAGAAGTTAAATAAGCAGGGTGACAATATACAGCCTTGACGTACTCCTTTTCCTATTTGGAACCAGTCTGTTGTTCCATGTCCAGTTCTAACTGTTGCTTCCTGACCTGCATATAGGTTTCTCAAGAGGCCGGTCACGTGGTCTGGTATTCCCATCTCTTTCAGAATTTTCCACAGTTTATTGTGATCCACACAGTCAAGGCTTTGGCATAGTCAATAAAGCAGAAATAGATGTTTTTCTGGCACTCTCTTGCTTTTTCCATGATCCAGCGGATGTTGGCAATCTGATCTCTGGTTCCTCTGCCTTTTCTAAAACCAGCTTGAACATCTGGAAGTTCACAGTTCATGTATTGCTGAAGCCTGGCTTGGAGAATTTTGAGCATTACTTTACTAGCATGTGAGATGAATGCAATTGTGCGGTAGTTTGAGCATTCTTTGGCATTGCCTTTCTTTGGGATTGGAATGAAAACTGACCTTTTCCAGTCCTGTGGCCACTGCTGAGTTTTCCAAATGTGCTGGCATATTGAGTGCAGCACTTTCACAGCATCATCTTCTAGGAGTTGAAATAGCTCAACTGGAATTCCATCACCTCCACTAGCTTTGTTCGTAGTGATGCTTTCTAAGGTTCGTAGTAAATGGTAAGTAAATGTCTATTGAATGAATGTTGCAGGGTCAAGAAGAAATTGTTGAACATGGCTACAGATATTTAAGCTTGGGTATCCGGATGGTTGATTGAACTGAGAGACTAAAATACAAGGGAAAGAATAGCATGAGGCAGAGAAAGTTCTTAAGTCCAGTTTGGGACATGGATATCCCACAGTTGGATATCTCTGGGTTGGGACCCTATGGAGAAGTATGGATTAGATATTGATTTGAGAATTACAGGATAGAGAGACACCCAGAGAATGGGGCAGAGAGATCAGACCTCCCAGGCGTAGACAGAAATTTGAGTCTGTCTAGATAGACTCTCAAGTTCTCCTCTTTATTATCTATTTATGCTCTTTCCCCCTCACAGGTAACAGCTCAACCCTCTTGGATGCCAGGAGAAACATCCAGTTGATCCCATAAAACTTCTATGACTCCTTCTTCTTGCTCATGATCCAATCATTATAAAGACTAGATATGATAGACGATTTACAACCACCACTTCCACCATTCTCTCCACCCTTAGCAGTCCCACCGTTTTACAGTTGATTAAGAATCAACTTAACAAAGGGAAACACTGAACAAGAACTGAGAAGCTCTGTTTCACAAGACTAGAAATCATAACTTGTCCAGAAAAGCAAATTATACACTCTAAGAAATCCTATCTAGAAGCAGAAAAACAGATGTTTAATGGCAACAACAAGGAAAAGGTAATAGATCATTAATGTGTGTGTGTGTGTGTTTAGTCACTAAGTCAAGTCCAACTCTTGTAACCCCATCGACTATAGCCCACCAGGCTCCTCTGTCCAATGGATTTCCCAGGCAAGAACATTGAAGTGGGTTGCCATTTCCTTCTCCAGGGGAATCATCCTGACCTAGGGATTGAATCCATATCTCCTGCATTAGTATCTCCTGCATTTACCACTGAGCCACCAGGGAAGCCCCCTAGATCATCAGTGGTTCCTTGTTAAATTAAAAATTAACATCCCTCTTCAAGAACTCTCAGAGATCTCAATTTTGATATAAAAATTGAGATAATTTACTCTCACAGTAAATGTCCCACTGTACTTGAAAATATGTGTTATTTTAAAATACCTTTTGACACTGATTTCTAACATAATTCCACAGTGATAAGAGAACAGACTATAATTTCAGTACCTTTAGATCATGAAAGTTTCGCATCCTATTTTATGTGCCTGGATATGTTCCAGTGTCTCATGGTTTATAGTCTATGGGAACTTGAATAGAATTTGTATCCTGCTTTTGTGTGAAAATTGCATAAATCTTAATTATGTTGAATTAGTTCATAGTGCTTTCCAGGTCTACTATATCCTTCTACCTTTCTGTCTATTCATTCTATTAATTTTTGAGAGCTTGATATCAAAATTAATACTAAAAATCTTAATTTATCTACTTGAAAAATAATTGTAATAAATAGTGGAACTATTTATAACTTTGTTTTGTATTTTCCAAGTCTCCTGTACATATGTTATCATACTTTCATAATTTAAGAAATAAAAAAGAAAGAAGATTGTCTTTAAACAAATGAGATGATTTAACCTTGTCAACTATGTGTTCCCAAGAGATTCTCTAGCTCATAAAAATAATATGACCCTACATTAAGCAAAGGCCATTTACAACAAAAATCACTATACCTCAAACCATCCCTTGCTGACAAAGAGAAGGTATAGACAGTTATCTCCAATTTTGTTGGACAAACCTAGCCATGGAGTTATCAAACAATGGCCTAAGGTTGTATATCAAGATAGCACAAAATTAATATCTCAATACTCCAATCAGAGGCTGAACACCTACTTTAGTACTTTGCCCATAAAGCCAGAGTGCCTCTCTGTGTTTTGTTACTGTTGTTCAATTGATAAGTCATGTCTGACTCTATGCAACCCCATCGCTGTCTCCGAGTTTGCCCAAACTCATGTCCATTCAGTCAGTGATGCCATCCAACCATCTAAGCCTCTGTCTCCCCCCTTCTCCTCTTGCCCTCAATTTTTCCAAGCATCAGGGTCTTTTCCAATGAGTCAGCTCTTCTCATTCGGTGGCCAAAGTATTGGAACTTCAGTTTTAGCATCAGTCTTTTCAATTAATATTCAGGGTTAATTTCCTTTAGGATTAACTGGTTTGATCTCCTTGCAGTCCAAGGGACCCTCAAGAGTCTTCTCCAACACCACAGTTTGAAGGCATCAATTCTTCAGCACTCAGCTTTCCTTATGATCCAATTTTCACATCATACATGACTACTGGAAAAACCATAGCTTTGACTATATAGATCTTTGTCAGCAAAGTGATGTTTCTGCTTTTTAAATACACTGTCTAGGTTTGTCATAGATATTCTTCCAAGGAGCAAGTGTCTTTTCATTTCATGGCTGTAGTCACCAGCCACAGTGATTTCAGAGCGCAAAAAAAAGAAATCTGACACTGTTTCCACATTTTCCCCGTCTATTTGCCATGAAGTGATAGGACCGGATGCCATGATCTTAGTTTTTTGAACGTTGAGTTTTAAGCCAGTTTTTCACTCTCCTCCTTCACCTTCATCAAGAGGCTCTTTAGTCCTCTTCACTTTCTGCCATTAAAGTGGTATCATATGCATATTTGAGGTTGTTGATATTTTTCCTGTAATCTTGATTCCAGCTTGTGCTTCATCCAGCCCAGCATTTCTCATGATGTACTCTGCATTTAGTTAAATAAGCAGGATGACAATATACAGCCTTGACGTACTCCTTTCCCAATTTTGAATCAGTCTGTTGTTCCGTGTCCAGTTCTAACTGTTGCTTCTTATCCTGCGTACAGCTTTCTCAGGAGGTGGGTAAGGTGGTCTGGTATTCCCATCTCTTTAAGAATATTCCACAGTTTATTGTGATCCACACAATCAAAGTCTTTAGCCTAGTCATTGAAATAGAAGTAGATTTCTTTCGGAATTCCCTTGCTTTTTCTATGATCCCGTGTCTTTTGGCAATTTGATATCTGGTTCCTCTGCCTTTTCTAAATCCAGCTTGTACATCTGCAAGTTTTTGGTTCATGTACTGCTGTGTTTTAATGTTCCTAATCAGTCCTGGGTGTTCATTGGAAGGACTGATGTTGAAGCAGAAACTCCAATATTTTGGCCACCCGATGCAAAGAGCTGACTCATTGGAAAAGACCCGGATGCTGGGAAAGATTGAGGGCAGGAGGAGAAGGGGATGACAGAGGATGAGATGGTTGGATGGCATCCCATGGGTGGACATGGGTTTGGGTGGACTCCGGGAGTTGGTGATGGGCAGGGAGGCCTGGCTTGCTGTGGTTCATGGGGTCACAAAGAGTTGGACATGACTGAGTGACTGAACTGAAGAAATTACTATCCCATAAAAATCATTGTAGTTCTTTTGATTAGAAAGAAAGACCCTTTGATTGAAAGAAAGACCATTTGGAAGTCTTAAACAATTTGCTAAAAGCTACATAGCTAGGTAAGTAAAGGATCCAGAATTTGATCCAGAATTTGAATTATGCAGGTTTGTATGATTAAGTCCAAGTTCTTTACCACTATGCAATGCTACCCACAATGTCTTAGAATTTCAGAATTTGAAGGAATCTTATTGATCATCCTTCTCAGTGTCCTATAGCATCCATGAACAATCTTCCATATCTTTGATACCTAATGACCCAACATTTACTTGAATACCCAGTAGTGGAGAATTTACTGTCTAAAAATGCACCTCACATTATTTTAAGGCAGCTGAAACTCACTTTCCTAAACCTTCTACTCACTGGTACAATTTCTGGATAATAATGGATGGAGCAGCATCCCTGAAAGACTTTAGAAAGAACAAGGAAGGAAAAAGATGGCAACTCCAAGTGTAAACAAAAGTGGGGTCTAGCTACTCATCTCCCAAAACCCAACAAAGAGGCAAGTTGGGGGAAAGGGGAAGTTTGCTTTATTTTGTATGCTGGCAATGGGCCATTGGTGGGGAGTGGGGGATTGGAAGAAGGTTGGTGCTACATTCAGAGACAGCATAGTCAGCTCTGACAGTTATCTTGAAATTGGTCATGTGGTGATCTGACCAGCCTTGTCTTGTTGTTTTTAGGTGCAGTTAGCCCTCAGTTTCAGGGTCAGTTTGTTTCCATCACTTTGAGGCAAATTCTTGACAGCAAGGAGATCAAACCACTCAATCTTAAGGGAAATCAACTGTGAATACACATTGGAAGGACTGATGCTGAAGCTGAAACTCCAATATCTTGGTCATCTGATGTGAACAATCGACTCACTGGAAAAGTCCCTGATGCTGGAAAAGATTGAGGGCAGAAGGAGAAGAAGGCATCAGAGGATAAGATAGTTGGACGGCATCACCAATGCAGTGGACATGAACCTGGGCAAACTTTGGGAGAGAATGAGGGACAGGGAGGCCTGGCATGCTGTAGTGCATGGGGTTGCAAAGAGTCGGACACAACTGGGCAACTGAACAACAACAATATCATGGCTACAGTCTGGCCATCATGTAGTTAACTTCTCCCACCTGGTGCGGGTTTCGGTATCTATAAGACAGCTCACAGGAAATGGCTCAGAATATTATCTGTAGCCCTTGAGGAGGAACTAAAGGTCCTTGACTATGCTTGAAAGTGAAAGTGAAAGTGAAAGTTGCTCAGTCGTGCCCGACTCTTTGCGACCCCATGGACTATAGAGTCCATGGAATTCTCTAGGCCAGAATACTAGAGTGGGTAGCCTTTCCCTTCTCCAGGGGATCTTCAAAACCCAGGGATTGAACCCATGTCTCCTGCATTGCAGGCCGATTCCTTACCAGCTGAGCCACAAGGGAAGCCCAAGAATACTGGAATGGGTAGACTATCGCTTCTCCAGAGGATCTTCCTGACCCAGGAATCGAAATGGGGTCTCCTGCATTGCAAGTGGATTCTTTACCAACTGAGCTATTAGGGAAGCCCATGCTTAAGACAATATTATTATTATTTGATTTTCCTTGACTTATTATTTGGTTTTCTTTTGCTTCTGTATTTTCTCATTTCTCTGATTAAACTTATGGCTAAAGTTTTTTTCACAGACAAAAGGTAGGCTGAAGGCATGGGCGGAAACGACCATAGGGTTCTGCTTCATTCCACCAGGACAGCAAGTTTAATTTATGTGGTCAATACGCAAACAGATGCAACTTCTCTAGTTTTATTTCTCTCTGATCTCATGGAGATATTAACCCAGCAATAATGCAGAGAAAGTACTGCAATGTATAAGGATAACAAATTCTCAGGACCAGGAAATAAATTTCAGCCAGTTCTTGTGCTATGAACAATTCACAAACCCTGAAGGAATATCCAGGGACATGCAGATCCTCTCTCAGCAGGGGTGTCCATAACAGCTTTCCGGTCACTTCCTTAAGAGAATGTGTGGATACAGCATCCCAAAGCTCCAAAATTCATCAATTGGTAGTGGATACTTTTTGAAAGCCATCTGGCTTAATTTGAAAGTTAACTGAAACCTGCTGATGGGAGTATGAAGACTCTGGTGTCTCACAATTACAAGATCTGACTAAAACTGACATGTCATTCTCCCCTTTAACTCTGACTTTCTTTAGAGCCATTAATGTGCCTGTGATGGGGCTTAGAAAACACTCAGAGTGTATATAAATGTGTAATAGCACATAACAGACCTAATAACATTGGGATTGGGAATTGAAATTAGTCTTCTTCCAGTCTGGGTTTGAGGATCTTAGAAGAGTTTTATCTAGAACAGAATTATCTGTTTGGGAATTAAAAAAAAGTTTTTGAAATAGTTATGATGGCTGTACAACAGTGTGGATGCAATTAATGCCACTGAATTATACATTTACTTTATTAAAAATGGTTAAAAGAGAAATTTTGTGTTTTATATTTTTTCACATATATATTTTACATTATGTTTTTTTTAGGAGCTTCCCTGGTGGTGCAGATGGTAAAGAACCTGCCTGCAGTGCAAGAGACCCAGATTCAATCCCAGGGTCAGGAAGATCCCCTGGAGAAGGGAATGGCTACCTACTCTAGTATTCTTGCCTGGAGAATTCCATGGACAGAGAAACCTGGTAGGCTACAGTCCATGGGGTTGCAAAGAGCTGGACAGGACTGAATAACTTTGCATTTTTTAACCACAACTAAAGAAATTAACAATGTAATATACCCCAATACATTACAAACAATGTAATATACCCCAATTGTACACTTTAAGGAGATGAATGATATAGTATGTGAATTACATCACAATAAAGCTGCTAAAAAAATAACTAATGAAACCTCAGAAATTATTTAGTTCTAGAACCTCATTTTATAATTGAAGGTCCAAAGAGGGGAAGGGACTCTACAAAGGTTGCACATATGCTTCATGTTAAAAAACAGTTCATTTTAATTTTACATTATGTGCTTTCCTAAAGAAAAAAATATTTTATTTTATATTTGTAACAGAGACTCATAGAAATCCACTGTATTTTAATAAATCTTAGTGAATAAAATTGTAAAATATGACTAATTTACTTAAGATTTTCTTGCTCTCTAGACTAGTAGAAAATGTCTTGAGTCAGAAATATCTGATTAACTTCTTTTTACTAACAAGCTATAAAGCCACTTGAACTCTAAAACAAAAGAGAGAAATTATAATTCCTTAAGAAGAAAGGAAATATGTCTACATTCAGCCTGATACTCTCTTTTTAAAGTCTTCACAGAAGAACCCTGAGGTCTTTGGTCTTCAAGCCTTTGTTAGATGAGTATCATTGGTCTCCAAATGGTGTTGACCAAAAAGAGACTGATCACACCCCCTGAACAACTTACACACCAATGGTTAGTCAGAAATAAATAAATTAAAATAAATAAATAAATAAATAAACCTGCCAGCTACCCCCCACAAAGAAGAAAGAAAATAGAGAGCTTATGAGCCAAATGAAGAGCTGAGAAATGAACATGTCCTTAATAACTTAAGCTAAAAAAAAATACAAACGGATTTCCCACCCTTTTAAAAATCTTTTAAAAATGATAAATTTTTAGTATATTGAAGAGCTCAGGTCACAAGGCAACTGAGTAACATGAATTTCAAACAAATTCTTTCAAAGAGAAATAAGACACATAAACATTTGCTTTTGGCAAAGAAGGGGGAAAATGGCAGTCACAAGATGAACAGGTAAAAAGAAGCCACCTAAAATGTTAATGAATTATTGAAGAGCAAATGATGCCATCTTGGTATAGCTGGAGGTCCCAGACACTAGTAAAACTCACAATCTGTTCTTCATGGGCCTCTACTGAGTTGTGTTGGTAATGGACTCTTTTAATCTGAAAACTCTGGTTTTTCAGGTCTAGAAATTTTTCTTCTATTATATTACGGAATAAAATTTCTATTTTCTTCTGTTTGCTCATCTTAGATATAAAACTTCCTGGACCAATTCCCTAGTTTCATAATTTTTGTATTTTCTAGTTATCTTTTTTCCCATCCTATTCTCAAAAGATTTTTTTCAATTTTGTCTTTCTTTTTTATTCCCTATTGAATTTTCAGTTTCTCTCTGCAGGGAGAGAGTTAACACAGCAGGTCTGATTGTGCTGTCTCTGCTGCTGCTGCTGCTAAGTTGATTCAGTCGTGTCCAACTCTGTGCGACCCCATAGACGGCTCTCCTGTCCCTGGGATTCTCCAGGCAAGAACACTGGAGTGGGTTGCCATTTCCTTCTCCAGTGCATGAAAGTGAAAAGTTAAAGTGAAGTCGCTCAGTCATGTCTGACTCTTCGTGACCCCATGGACTGCAGCCTACCAGGCTCCTCCATCCATGGGATTTTCCAGGCTCTCTCTACAGTATGAAGTCGCTCAGTCGTGTCCGACTCTTTGCGACCCTATGGACTATAGCGAACCAGTCTTCTCTGTCCATGGGATTTTCCAGGCAAGAGTACTGGAGTGGGTTGCCCTTTCCTTCTCCAGGGGATCTTCCTGACCCAGGGACTGAACCCAGGTCTCCTGCATCGCGGGCAGACGCTTTTAAAGACGGCTCCTGGCAACTTGGTCTCTGGTATGCACTCCATGCTGCTAAGTGATAAGTGTTAAAAGTGTTTTAAGTGCCTGGGGCACTGAATTCTGTTCTATTAGCCTGACTAGATTGTTTGTGCAAACAATGTGATTTAGGGTGAACACCTGCTTTTCTTCTGACAGTCAGGAATTTTGGTAATTGTGGCTAGTTCCACAGGCGGAGAGTACTTAAATGATTAGCATTAAAAACTGTGAACTGTGAGTCTTAAGATGGCTTATCTGGCAAAAATACTGCACGGGTTTCTATATTTCACTGTTGAAAGCCAAAGCATATTCTGCGCAGCAATCCCATGCTGCCCAGAGGAAAATCTTTGGAAACCTGTGCTGGACAACTTCAGAACCCACATGATGTGCCTTCCCCTTTACGATCCTGCTATGCATCCTTGACTGTAATAAATAATGGACATGATTACAGTCATCTCGGAGTCTGAGTACTTCTACAGAATCACTGGATGTGTGGGTAGTCATGGGAATCCCTAAAACTTTCAGGTACTGTATTTTTTGACTTCTATATATTCTGTTTTATCTCTGATTGTACCTTTAAAACACACACACACACACACACACACAGCTCTTGTTTAAGAAAAGCAGTATCTTCTCTTCTCTTTTAGAGAATTTTAATTCTAAACTTTGTAGTATTGCTCCATATATGGTCTTTTTCACCCTGTACTTGGTTTGGCCTCTCTTTTTAATATTGGAAGTATTCCTTAAATATTTCGTGATTCTTGATTGTCCATTCAGAGTTAATCATGGGGAACTAAAATGCTGATGGAGGCTCTGTTTGCAGGGGTAAGTCTTGTTAAATGCTGGGCTTGACTGTTGGGAAAGCTGGCTTTCTTCACAGGGGATGCCAGTATATACAAGCTCTCCACCTGGAAACAGTTTCTCCAGAGAAGAATCCTTTAAATTTTCTCCCTGTGATATACATGCAGGGCTGCTGGATTTTTGTGAATATAGTATACAGTGGTTTTCAAACTTTAATGCACATTGAAAGTATGCATATGGACCTCTTGCTGTAAGGTAAATATTTGGGATACCAGCAAATATTTGGGATGGGTCTACCGCATAAGTGTCTGCCTCCAACTCCCAGCTCCTGATAGACAGACCTCTCTTGCTTCCTTCAGAGAGGCCATTCCACCCCTGTCTCCTTGTGACCCTACGGACTGTCTGCTCTCTACTCTCTTTACAGGCTGTATGCTCCCTCTCTAGTGCTGACTCCCACTCTCATCCCTATCAGATAGGTTACGAACAAGATGCGGTCTCCTTTGCCTCCCCCGTTCTCTGCTTTCCCACAGAAAGCCGTCTTTTCGTAAGTATACTGCATATCAAGTCAGGGAAACAGAATGACAAAAATAAATGTGAGACTAGGACATGAGTTTTGGAACACTTTCAAGGTTCTAGAAATTGTTGCCTCTGATTTTTAGTTCCTAATTCTACTTGTTCCCCCTACTTTGTCATCTCTTCCATCTCATACATAGTATACTATAGAATAATAACAACCTTTTTCTTAGTATACAAGTAATATACAGTTATAGTAGAAAATTGTAGATAACATCCCCCATTTTCCACCATATACTCAAACAGAAATTTAAGTTATCCATAATCCCTTCACCTACTACTGTCAACACTTTGATACATTTCTTTCCAGTCTTTCTTCTGTTCAAGACTGTTGATTTATATACATATGTAATAAATATTTTACAAAACTGGAATTATACTGTACATATTTTTTGTAACTCTCCTTTTAATTTAATAATAATGGGTATCTGCCTCATGAAATGAATATAACTTTACAGTTATAAATTAAAAAATAAATAAGTCAATTTTTAGTATGTGAATTTATTATAATTTATTTAACTAAAAGATCATATTGATGGACATTTAGGTTGTTTTCAACAGTGTGCTATTATAAGTAGTGCAGAGATTATCATACTTCCATATATGTCTGTACATTTGTCTGTTATTAATCTTAGACATGGAAATCTAGGGAAGTCTAAGATAAGGTATACTAATTTATATTCCATCAATAGTTGTCCCTTTTGCGACATTATTGCTAACACTGCATATAAGCATACTTTCAAGCTTTTGATGGCCTGATACAGAAAAATTACATTTTATTTGTATTTGCATTTCTTTGATATTGAATATGTTTCTATGTTTATTGACCTCTTGTTTTTCTTTGTGACTTGCATTTTGTTGCCTACTTTTCTATTAGGATAGTCAGTTTATTTTATTCCTTCATGACAAGTTTTTGTGAATTAAATATAAATTTAATTATATGCAAATTTAGTCTGAAACATACATTGTGAATTTTTCCCAGTTTATCATTTACCTTTTTATATGCTCATGGTTCAGTTTAGTTCAGTTCAGTTACTCAGTCGTGTCCGACTCTTTGCTACCCCATGAATCGCAGCATGCCAGGCCTCCCTGTCTATCACCAACTCCCGGAGTTCACTCAGACTCATGTCCATTGAGTCGGTGATGCCATCCAGCCATCTCATCCTCGGTCATCCCCTTCTTCTCCTGTCCCCAATCCCTCCCAGCATCAGAGCCTTTTCTAATGAGTCAACTCTTTGCATGAGGTGGGCAAAGTACTGGAGCTTCAGCTTTAGTATCATTCCTTCCAAAGAAATCCCAGGGTTGATCTCCTTCAGAATGGACCAGTTGGATCTCCTTGCAGTCCAAGGGACCTTCAAGAGTCTTTTCCAACACCACAGTTCAAACGCATCAATTCTTTGGTGCTCAGCCTTCTTCACAGTCCAACTCTCACATCCATACATGACCACAGGAAAAACCATAGCCTTGACTAGACAGACCTTAGTCGACAAAGTAATGTCTCTGCTTTTGAATATGCTATCTAGGTTGGTCATAACTTTTCTTCCAAGGAGTAAGCGTCTTTTAATTTCATGGCTGCAGTCACCATCTGCAGTGATTTTGGAGCCCAAAAAAATAAAGTCTGACACTGTTTCCACTGTTTCCCCATCTATTTCCTATGAAGTGATGGGTCCAGATGCCATGATCTTCGTTTTCTGAATGTTGAGTTTTAGGCCAACTTTTTCACTCTCCTCTTTCCCTTTCATCAAGAGGCTTTTCAGCTCCTCTTCACTTTCTGCCATCAGGGTGGTGTCATCTGCATATCTGAGGTTATTGATATTTCTCCTGGCAATCTTGATTCCAGCTTGTGCTTCTTTCAGCCCAGCATTTCTCATGATGTACTCCGCATATAAGTTAAATAAGCAGGGTGACAATATATAGCCTTGACGTACTCCTTTTCCTATTTGGAACCAGTCTGTTGTTCCATGTCCAGTTCTAACTGTTGCTTCCTGACCTGCATATAGGTTTCTCAAAAGGCAGGTTAGGTGGTCTGGTATTCCCATCTCTTTCAGAATTTTCCACAGTTTATTGTGATCCACACAGTCAAAGGCTTTGGCATAGTCCATAAAGCAGAAATAGATGTTTTTCTGGAACTCTCTTGCTTTTTTCGATGATCCAGCGGATGTTGGCAATTTGATCTCTGGTTCCTCTGCCTTTTCTAAAACCAGCTTGAACATCAGGGAGTTCACGGTTCACGTATTGCTGAAGTCTGGCTTGGAGAATTTTGAGCATTACTTTACTAGCGTGTGAGATGAGTGCAATTGTGCAGTAGTTTGAGCATTCTTTGGCATTGCCTTTCTTTGGGATTGGAATGAAAACTGACCTTTTCCAGTCCTGTGGCCACTGCTGAGTTTTCCAAATGTGCTGGCATATTGAGTGCAGCACTTTCACAGCATCATCTTCTAGGAGTTGAAATAGCTCAACTGGAATTCCATCACCTCCACTAGCTTTGTTCGTAGTGATGCTTTCTAAGGCCCACTTGACTTCACATTCCAAGATGTCTGGCTCTAGATGAGTGATCACATCATCATGATTATCTGGGTCATGAAGATCTTCTTTGTACAGTTCTTCCGTGTATTCTTGCCACCTCTTCTTATGCTTATGGTACTTTTGGACAATTAGAAGATATAGACTTTTCCTAGTCAAATCTAGCCATCTTTCTCTTTATGGTTTCTGCCAGTGGTGTGCATTCTTCACAAAGCTCTTCACTCCCTCCCACCTCTGCCAAAATATGTATCAATATTTCCTTCTAGTACTTTTATCTTTTTGTTTGTTTACATTTAATTATTTAATTCAACTGAATTTACTCTAGTGTACTGTATATGTGTTAGTGTTCTCCAGAACAATTAGGGTGTGTGTGTGTATATGTGTGCAGAGAAAGAGAAAGAGAGTTGTAAGAAATAGGCTTATGTGATTGTGGAGGTTTGCAAGTTCAAAATCTGCAGAGAAGACCAGCACTTGGAGGTTCACAGAAGAGTTGATATTGCAGTTTGAGTCCCAAAACTCCCTGCTGGCCAAATTCCCTCTTTGTCAGACAACCTCAGTCTTTTTTCTCCTGAGGCTATCAACTGATAAGATAAGGTCCTCCCACATTATGGAGGGTACAGATCTTCCTTGACTTACAATGGGATGACTTTTCAATAAACACATCATGAATTGAAAACATGATGTGAAAAATGCATTTAATACACCCAGCCTACCAAACATCATAGCTTAGCCTAGCCTACCTCAAACATGCTCAGAACACTTACATTAGCCAACAGTTGGGCAGAATCATCTAATATAAAGCTTATTTTACAGTAAAGTGTTGAATATCTCATGTAGTTTATTGAATACTATATGAAAGTGAAAAACAGAATAGTTGTCTGGGTACAGAATGGATATAAATGTATCGGTTATTTATCCTTGTGATTGCATGGCTAACTGGGAGCTGTGAGGCTCCCTGCCCTGTCCAGCATCACGAGAGAATACCCTACTGCATATTACTAGCCAAAGAAAAGATCAAAATTCAAAAAGTTCTACGTATGGTTTCTACCAAATTAATATTGCTTTTGCACCATTATAAAGTCAAAAAATCATTAAGTTGGATCATCCTAAATCAGAGAGCATCTGTAATCTGCTTTACTCCAAATCTATTGACATAAATGTTAATCTTATCTAAAAAATACCTTTAAAGAGACATCTAGACTGCTGGTTTACCAAATATCTGAGTACCATGACCCAGCCAAGTTGATACATAAAATTAACTACTGTGTGAGTCAGGAATCTGATTTTATCTCTGCCCTACTCTTTTATGAAAGTGGGTCCCACAAAGCTCTAATTACTTAATGTCCTCCAGTTATTTTAAGGAGGCTAAAAGCAGGTGTTCAATACATTTTTTTCCCTCTCTGAGCCCACTCTTACCTTCTCTAGGTCCTGCAGATGTCTTTTCAAGCCACTAGACCACAAATGACAAGCAGAGAGAGCAATGAGTGTGATCCAGTGTCTTCTTGCCTCCAAAAGTGGGGAGCTTGATCCACAGCAGATTAAAGGCATGCCCCATCCTGATATCTATGGGGATCTTCGCCCATGACACTTCCCCTGTAGAAATAGCCACAAACATGTTAAGTTTCTATTTATCTTCACACTCTACTGAGCCCTCTAGCCCTCATTTCTCAATTGCAAAGCAAGACCCAACTGCTGTAGAGCTTCCTAGCCATGGTATATGCGATCATGGAGGCCATGGTGGAAACTTCTACTTAAATATATGACATTATTAATAAGCACTAGCCAACTCAACCCTTTAAAGGGGCATCTGAATTGGGTCTGAGTTTCCTTCAGACACTGTGATCTCATTGCAGATTTCACACCCTGGTCTGCCTGTTCCTAAACCTCAGGCTTTCTGCCCCTTGGCTTGGCAGGAATTTACATGTGAGGCCAGTCCTGACTCTGAGTGTGAAGTATCATGAGTGGAGTATCATCCCTTGCATTTTGGAGGGCACTAAATGCCAACTCTCATTACACAGGGACCAGAATGGACTCAGGGATATTGGTAGCAAGCCAGGCTGCCAGTCTTCCAGTCAGGCAACTGGGCCAACCTGCAACAAATGCTGCCTGGTCTAGCTATTTAGAACTGAATAATTGGCACAGATATAAATGCCTGCTGACTTGCACTGGTGCCCCCATTTGAATTTAAATTCTTTCATTATGCTCTGCGGAGCATTCTTTTAAAAGACCCAGATCTTCCCATAATAATTAGACTCTTCCTAAAGTACCAGGAAGGCTGAATTATTGTTTATGCCTCCCTGATTTGGTTGCATTTAAATAAAATGGTACTTACTTTCTGAGTCTAGGAAAAAAGATGAGTAAGGCTCAACTCCCTTTTCAAAAGTACAGATAACACTTCTAAAAATGCCTCATGATATCTAAGTGGCATAGATGTGCTTTCTTGGGTACAGAGGGGAGCCTTGAAAAACTGGGCTTTTGCTGTGTGCTTCCCAGTGAACTGAGGCACTAACAGCCCTGGGAGACTCTGTAAGGTTGTGGCAGTGTGGTTTGTGTGTACCCTGATAAACAGTTCTGTTGCTGTTTCAGTGCATTTACAAGCCCTTATTGAGGTAGCAGGCGGCAATAGGAAAGGAATCCCATTTATTTTTTTAAAATCCTTTAGAAAGCTGCATCTAAGTACCCAGGATATATAAAAATGTGATTGTGATTCTCAGCAGGCTGAAACTCAGTAACAGAGAGTCAAAATAACAGATTTCATACAAGCTACTTATTCACTCATTGATTTTTTATTCACTAATTCCTTTACTGAGTGCCTCTGTTAAATACCAGGCTTGGGATAGGATCTAGTCCCTGTCCGTGATGACCTGAAAGTGTTTTGGTAGGGGTAGAGAAGTGGGGTAGGTTAATTGGTAAAGAACAGAGGGCAGAGGAGATAGATAAGTAGGTAGGTTTTTGATATAGAGTGATAATTATTAAACAGTGGTAGGTACAAGTACCAAAATTCAGATGAGGAAGAATTTATTAGGAACAGTGCCAGAAAATGGTGGGAATGAAAGGAAAGGCTGTACAAGGAAAATCAGGTTTAACTGAGTCTTGAGTAAGAGTCTTGAACTGAATCTTGTCAGGCAGATGAAGAAGTAGGAAAAAAAAGAAAGGCACTCAAGTCAGATACAGGAAAATGTACAAAATAAAGGGGACATAAAACAACATGGCGTACATAGGTAACTACAGGTTGGTATGGCTAAACCTTGCGAGCACGGGAAAGGGAGCAGCAAAAATGAAACTAGGGAGGTAGTGATGGGCCAGATCTACAAGGATCAACAAACACCATGGAGCACATATCCCAAGAGCAACGAGTTCAGTAAGCTATACCCTGGAACTCAGGGTCACTTGGCACAAACCACAGCTACCCATATCTATCATTTCATTAAGACTTAAGGGCCAAGTAGATCTCCCAGAGAACAGGATGATCATGAACAGAGAGAAGATCATGGTTTGATCTGGTTAATATGCTAATAAAGTGTGTGCAAGCCCAGGGCCAGGGCCAATGCCCCACTGTAACCACTGAGGATCTGCTTTCTCATCACTATTCATCCATTAATTGTTATTCACTGGAGACAATTATGCAGCCAGCACATGATATCTGTATCCTGCCCATCTTCCCTCATTTTGCCTTTAATGACATGCCTTGCTGTCATCTGGATATTCTGTGCTCACCTCACAACCCTGCTCAGCCATTCTAACCACCCTAATCAGAAAAAGAAATTAGATTACTTTGGCATGACCTGTTCTACTGAAATGCTACTGGCTTAGAGGCATTGCTGCTTAATTTGTAGGCACTCATCAGCCATTAATAGAATAATCTTTTATGGAACTTTGCCTAAGACGGGTACCAAACTCATGAATTCATAGTCAGTGGGGGTGAAGTGGGAGAATTAATTGTATTTCCTGAAAATCAAGACACTTGCCCATCTTTAGTCCTTCTGATGACTCTCATTTTCTATGAGTCCCTCAGATTACTGACAGTGGCTATTTGATCTCACCAGCAAATCTCCCAATAGCTTGTGAAGTGATTTGCTTAGTCCAGAAGACAAGCTCTTTTAGGACAGCCTTTATCCCCATGTCTCCTCTTGCAGGGAATTCCGTACCTTTTATCAGTTTGTCCCAATCTTTTTTGTCAGAATAGCCTTGTCTTTGACGGAGAAGAAAGCAAAATTGGAGTCATCCATTGATCTTCCTGATTCTTTCTTTTGCTCTGTTTCTTGAACAGCTGTTAAGTTTTCTTGATGATTACAAATTATTTTTTAAACTTTGGCTGGTTCAAATATTAACTCTCATATTTCATATGTTTTGTTTCAATGCTTAACATCCCCCAACATTCAAAAAGCACAGGACAAGTGCTTCCAAAGAGACAATTGATAGTCCCTGAAACCAAACATTTGAACTTAGTCTGAGTCACAAGTAGAATTTAGTGCTTTGGAATTCTCTCAGAGGTAATACATCATGAGGAAATCTACAGGGACAAGAATCTTGCAAATCATCCTTGACAGGAAAGAGCCTTTGAACTTATCTACTCAGTACAGTTTCACTTCGGTATGTCTCTTTTACATTAGTTGAGTATAAGATAGATTCAGGGTTGAGGAGACAGATTATCTCTATGGACTTCAGTCTCTTAATTTATAAAATGAAGAATTTTGGTGGGATGACTTCTAAGATCCCTTTCAGTTGGAAAGTTCTATATCTCCAGAAAACCAAAGGGAAGAAGAAAACTAAAATTAGTGGAAGGCCATTAAGACTACGTGCTGTACTAAACTCAATACCTGTGAACTCATTTAATGTAGACAAACAATCTTATGAACTTGCCCTATTTGGCAGATAAAGGAGCTGAAGTTTATAGAAAGCAGGCATCTTGTCCAGGGTTGCAGAACTACTAATCCAAAATAACAAGCAGAGTTAAGAATTCAAATATTAATCCATTTACATCATTGATTCTCAACGGGAGCCATTCTCTCAACCCCCCAGAAACATTTTGCAATGCCTGGAGACATTCTTGGTAGTCACACAAAGGGGACCATTACTAGCATCTTGTGGGTAGAGACCATAGATGCTGCTAAACATCCTACAGTGCACAAACAGCACCCCACAAATACCCCCACAAGGAATTTTTTGGCTTGAAATGTCAATGTGTTGAGGTTGAGGAACTCTAAAGAAAGCAAACCCAAGTGATATGAAAATAACCTAGGTCACTTTCTGAATTCAGAAAAGGTTAGTCATTTCTACACACAAGGTTTTCTATCTAAAGACCCATAGCTACAGCGAAAATCAAACACATATTCCCAAAAGAGATGTGGCCATTGTCCAAGTCTGAGAATTTTGCACCATATTCCATAATAGGCTCACAATTATATAATAGAAAACAAAAATTTCAAAGGTTTTCTTTCCAAATCTTTGGGCAAAACTCTGGAAGATGCACCATGCTTATCCTATGGCTTATCATACCCACTGACTCACCCACCACTCATACCCCAAGAGTATGGGAGTCCCACCTTGAAAACATAGCTTTCAAGTGGTAAGAAGGTATAAATTGTCCATTGGCAAAACTAGCCTAAATCAAAAATTATAGTTCTTAATGTAAACCTGTTATAAAAGACAAAAGAGATATGAATGGAATATGAGGCAAGACCTCAGAATCATCTACTTTGGCCATTTCATTTTAACGAGAAGGAAGCTGAAGCCCAGAGAGGTCAAATGACTTGTCAAAACACACAGCAAGTAATGGGCAGGTCCAAAGATCACACAGTACTCAACACTAATTAAAAATATATATTTCTTAAGCAAATAAATAAATCAGCCAAGACCAGAAGCCCAGTGTGTCCTGATGCCACGGTCGACTATGGTAGACCCTGTCTACTGCCTACCCAACGGGCAAGCTTCCACATATCCTCTTCCTTACATCAGAACCCAGATTTTGTTTAGGTGTTAGGCAGACAGCAAAGTACTCAGGGAAGGTAGGACTAACCCTTCTCCAGGTGATGAATCATCTAAGCCATTCATGGTATTCTTGTTCCTATCTGTCAGTGACTGGTTTACAGGAAGACCCAAAACATAGGTATGGCTGCCAGTAAGACTTTTACAAGTGAATACCATTTTGTAAAGGAGACCCCTTTTTGCTGTTAACACCCAACTTCCCATGTTGAAAGCAATCTTTAAAAAACACAATGTCTGCAGCTATCTAGGACAGCTGTTTTGTTAGTCTGAAGCTAAAAATCCAGTCCTCTGTGGATGCGGAATGTGTGTGCTCAGTTGCTTAGTCAGGTCCAACTATTTGTGACCCCATGAACTATAGCCTGACAGGCTCTGTCCAGGGGATATTCCAAGACAGAAGGATAGATCTTAGCCTGGATCTAAGATAACATGGAGCTACTTAACCAGGCTTGACAATGTTTACATCCTGTCTTCCTGATAAATGACATGACAAATCTCTGTAAGATTTAAGACACTTATTGGGGCTTCTGTTGTTTGCAGCCAAACACATTCTAACCAGTACGGCCTGGTATCTGCTTCTTGGAAATGGAGGGATTTCAAGGATGTCTTCTTGCTCCATTTAATCTTTTTTTTTTTTTTTTTTTTTGCTTAAACAACATTTATCTTTCTCACAGTTCTGGAGGATGGGAAGTCTAAGATCAAGGCACCAGCAGATGCAGGTGTGATGAAGGTCTGCTTCCTGGTTCATGGATGGCTGTCTTCTCATTGTTCCCTTGCATGGAAGAAGGGGCAGGGGATGTCTCCAGGGTCTCTAAGGGCATTAATTCCATTCATGAGGGCTCTCCTCTTGTGATTTAATCAGCTCTCATAGACCCCACCCTCTTAATACTGTCACATACGCCCACCTTCCTTGTTGTTGTTGGGTTGCTATGTCCAACTCTCTAAGACCTGAAGGACTATAACCTGTCAGCCTCCTCTCTCCATGGATTTCCTAGGCAAAAATACTGGAGTGGGTTACCATTTCCTTCTCCAGGGGATCTTCCCAGACCAGGGATCAAACTTGCATCTCCTGCATCGGCAGGCGGATTCTTTACCACTGAGCCACCAGGGATGCCCCCATTTCCTTTAGTGAGAGTTAATCACTCTCCACTTGTTTGGGGGTACAACAAAGGAAATCAGGTATGATATACAATTTGGACTAGATGAACTATAAGGCTGCATAAATAATGAGCTTCTGTAACAACAAGATAGTTTAGGGTAGTTATGAATGTCAGATTTGGAATGAGACTGCCAGGGTTGAAGTGGCTGCTCTAACCCTTACTAGCTGTGTGATACTGGGATATTTCAGCTTCTGTTCCTCTTTAGTAAAATTAAGAAATTTGTGTGTGTGTCGTACCCAGTCACTTCAGCCATGTTTGACTCTTAGGGACCCTATGGACTGTAGCCTGCCATGAGATTCTCCAGACAAGAATATTTGAGTGGGTTGCCATGCCCTCTCCAGGGGATCTTCCTGACCCAGGGATCAAACTCAGATCCCCTGTGTCTTGCATTGTAGGCGGATTCTTTACTGCTAAGCCACCAGGAAAGCCCAGGAAAATTTGTACAAGAAGTAAATGAAGTACTTGTGTAAAGCACTTTACAAGAGTAGCCAGCACACAGTAAAGGTTTACTACATATCTATAATGATTGTGCTGCCACTATGTAACTTTTACTTTGAGGTAACTAGTTACTTATTTTAATCAGGAGGAGGAGAAGGTTTCTGTTGCTTGCAGCCAAATTACCAGGGAGAAATAGATCACTCAGGGATTCTAACTGCAAACAAAACCATTTGACCTAATTTAAGCAGAAAAGAGATTATGAAAGGCTATTAGGAAATTCACAAAATGCCTGAGAGGACTGAAGGTTCTCTCTCCAGGAATAATACCCAATCAAACCACAGAGTTACCTGGAGGAGACATAACTGTTGAACCACTGGGAAGACACAAGCTCACCTCAAGCAAAAGGCAGGGCTGGGGGGTCATCTCTAACACATCTACCTCTGACCCCTCCAGAAACTGCATCCACCAGAGACCACCATCACCAAAGTGGATTTTGTGGCACCCCCCTCTTCATGTCACCAAGCTCCAAAACAATTCTAGCTTCTCAAGCTAGTTGAGTTGGATTCCTATGTGTAGATCCTGGTTGCAAAGGAGGCTGAGAAGGCAAGTTTCTAGTCTTCCCCTTGGATTGGTATGGACCTAAAAGGCAGAGAATTTGCCAAACCAGGTAAGGATTTAACTTAAGGATGGCTACCCTTTTAAAGAATCAAATTAGTTTAATCATCATCCTGATGTTATTGGGGAAATGTAAGGGAAAAGGAGATAGAATAAAACAACACAATGGGGAAGACTAGAGATCTCTTCAAGAAAATTGGATATACCAAGGGAACATTTCATGCAAAGATGGGCTCGATAAAGGACAGAAATGGCATGGACCTAAGAGAAGCAGAAGATATTAAGAAGAGGTGGCAAGAATACACAGAAGAACTGTACAAAAAAGATCTTCACGACCAAGATAATCATGATGGTATGATCACTCACCTAGAGCCAGACATCCTGGAATGTGAAGTCAAGTGGGCCTTAGAAAGCATCACTATGAACAAAGCTAGTGGAGGTGATGGAATTCCAGTGGAGCTATTTCAAATCCTGATAGATGATGCTGTGAAAGTGCTGCACTCAATATGCCAGCACATTTGGAAAACTCAGCAGTGGCCACAGGACTGGAAAAGGTCAGTTTTCATTCCAATCCCAAAGAAAGGCAATGCCAAAGAATGCTCAAACTACCGCACAATTGCATTCATCTCACACGCTAGTAAAGTAATGCTCAAAATTCTCCAAGCCAGGCTTCAGCAATATGTGAACCATGAACTTCCAGGTGTTCAAGCTGGTTTTAGAAAAGGCAGAGGAAACAGAGATCAAATTACCAACATCCGCTGGATCATGGAAAAAGCAAGAGAGTTCCAGAAAAACATCTATTTCTGCTTTATTGACGATGCCAAAGCCTTTGACTGTGTGGATCACAATAAACTGTGGAAAATTCTGAAAGAGATGGGAATATCAGACCACCTGACCGGCCTCTTGAGAAACCTATATGCAGGTCAGGAAGCAACAGTTAGAAGTGGACATGGAACACCAGACTGGTTCCAAATAGGAAAAGGAGTACGTCAAGGCTGTATATTGTCACCCTGCTTATTTAACTTCTATGCAGAGTACATCATGAGAGACGCTGGACTGGAAGAAGCACAAGCTGGAATCAAGATTGCCAGGAGAAATATCAATAACCTCAGATATGCAGATGACATCACCCTTATGGCAGAAAGTGAAGAGGAGCTAAAAAGCCTCTTGATGAAAGTGAAAGAGGAGAGTGAAAAAGTTGGCTTAAAGCTCAACATTTAGAAAACGAAGGTCATGGCATCTGGTCCCATCACTTTATGGGAAATAGATGGGGAAACAGTGGAAACAGTGTCAGACTTTATTTTTTTGGGTTCCAAAATCACTGAAGATGGTGACTGCAGCCATGAAATTAAAAGACGCTTACTCCTTGGAAAAAAAGTTATGACCAACCTAGATAGCATATTGAAAAGCAGAGACATTACTTTGCCAACAAAGGTCCTTCTAGTCAAGGCTATCGTTTTTCCTGTGATCATGTATGGATGTGAGAATTGGACTATGAAGAAAGCTGAGCACCGAAGAACTGATGCTTTTGAACTGTGGTGTTGGAGAAGACTCTTGAGAGTCCCTTGGACTGCAAGGAGATCCAACCAGTCCATTCTAAAGGAGATCAGCCCTGGCTGTTCTTTGAAAGGAATGACGCTAAGGCTGAAACTCCAGTACTTTGGCCACCTCATGCATAGAGTTGACTCATTGGAAAAGACTCTGATGCTGGGAAGGATTGGGGGCAGAAGGAAAAGGGGACGACAGAGGATGAGATGGCTAAATGGCATCAATGCCTCAATGGACGTGAGTTTGAGTGAACTCTGGTAGTTGGTGATGGACAGGGAGGCCTGGCGTGCTGCAGTTCATGGGGTCGCAAAGAGTCGGACATGACTGAGCAGCTGAACTGAACTGAACTGATCATGTCACTCCTCCTACTAAAAGGATTTAGCAGTTCCTATTTTTCACAGGATATGCAGGCAGGTCCTTTACCACTGGAGAAAACTGGGAGGCCTCAGGTTTGGTTTTACTTGAATCAAATGACCCATTAGAGATAGACGATTAATAGATCAACAGTAGATAATAGATAATAGTATGATACTTTTCAGAAACAATAGATAATAATATGATACTTTTCAGAATATTCTAGTTTTAAGATAGAGGTTTTCAAAATTTTACTTCTCAAACTACTCTTTACACAAAATGTAGTTCTGCTGGTCAGAGTAGGCCTCTGTGAGGGGCATAGATGAGCAGAGACCTGAATGATGTCGGGGAGGGAGCCACAAGTGTCTAGAAGATGAGGGTCCAGCTCTCCTTACTGTGCCCCCCCCCCACCCCAACTTCTTCCCTAGCAGCTAAATTATTAAGACACAAAGTGCATCTTATTCTTACTTCCACAGCTCCCTTGGAGACTTGCTCTCCTTTCCAGTATAATTCAGATATCAGGGGCAGTTGTTAGTCTCAAATCTCCAATTGTTAGCCTTAAGATTCCCAGTAATCCCCTCAGGCAGCTCAAAGGACTCCTTGAGATTCTGTGGATTCCTAGGGCCTCCCAACATTCCAAGGTCTCCCCTGAATCTTATTCCACATCTGTGGCCTCCTGGTTGACCCATGTATTCAACTTCAGAGACTTTTCCTCAGTGCTGCCCTCCCCACAGGCACACACACAAACCCACTCACACAAGTATTTCTGAATATTGATACACTTTACTGACAGTTGAGAGAGAAGGGGGAGGACATTGAAGTGGCTTGCCTCACTTCAAAATGCACAAACAAACTGGATGATAAATGTGTGACCTCTCTATAGTGGGCACTCCACTATAGGAGACTCTCAACCACCTTCCCATCTTCTCTCAGTCCCTCCTTCCTGTGGGGATAAACACGAAGGGGTATTGAGGAGGGGCCAGTCTTGGTAGAGGTGTTGAGAGGAAGGCATTTCGGAGAAAATGACAACTGAAGGGGGAATAGGAGTGAGCAGGGCAAGAAGGGAGATGACAGAATCCTTGGAGCTTGGCAAATTCAGCATGTGATAGAGCAAGACATGCACACGGGGAGGTGAAGCTAGAGAAGTAAGCAGGGGCCAACGTAAGAAATATATTGCTCCAGCTAATGGGCTTTCATTGCATTCAGAGAGCAATGTCGAGCCAGCGAAGGATAACACAAATAGATTTGCCTTTTTTTTTTTTCTTTCTTTCTAAAATTCACTGCAAGGATCTCATTGAGGATACATAGTTGGGAGGAGGGGAGAGAGCCTACAGGCAGAGTGCCCATGGACTGGGGAAGGAAGACACAGTGCCAGAGTACTAGCCATGGAGATGGAGATGAGGGGACTGCAGGAGAGCCAGGGAAGATGTAGACAGGACAGACTGGTGCTGATTGGGCAGAAAGTCAAAAGGATGTGAGGATTCGAGGATCAGAATCACAGCAGGTTTCCAGCGGGGCAGCTGGTGGATGGTACGGCCAACCACTGGGAAGTGGGGCACAGAAACAGCCACACAGGTTTGAAGGCAGCTGTTAGATTGATTCCCTCCAGTTTTCCCATGCCCATGATGACTTGGACTCCCAGCCTAGAGGACATTTGCTCCCCTCTCCCATTCCTGCCAGCTCTTCACCAGCTGCATCTGGGTATCTTTTGAGCACTTTCTTTCCTTGCTGGTGGTGGGTGAGGTGTGGCCTCCCCAACAAAGAGTGTAGGCTGAAGCAGCTGAGCAGAGGGAAGGGGGCATAGAAGGCACCTTAAGAAACTCTGAGTTGCTTAATATCTGTGTAACCACAGGGAGCTCAGTCACCCCTCTGAGTCAGATTTTCTATAACTTGGTAATGGAGGGGACTCCTTACCCTAGACTTGTGTTTTAAGGATTTCACATAATGCATATGATAGTGATTCTGTAAAGCATAAAATCCTGTAAGGGGGGTGTGTGGCATGGGGTTGAAGGGAACTATTTGTGGCAGCTATATGAACAGTATCTCTACCCACTACCAGTTCCTCTCAAGGAGGATCTAGGGGTCACAACAAAACAGGTTTTCTGGAAGTTTCAATTCATCCTCATTGACTCACAGTCCCTTTGCAGTGAAAATAGGCCCGGGGAGGAGAAGAATATATAACTAGCACAATAATGTCAAGATTAATATTTCATACCTAGGATCAAATCACTTTAATTAGAGGAATTTCATGTTATAACTGGACTGTATGATCTTCATAAGATAATAATTCTTATACAGACATTTGCCTTAAGATTATTCAGGAAGAAAGAGGGCTTGGTCATTACTGATAGTTGAAGTCTAGTTCTCATCCTCCCACTGAGCCCATCCTCAGGAAGCCTAGCCTGTCACCCACCCAAGCTTCTCCCTTGGCTTTTTCAGGAGCCTGGGCTGAGGAAGCATCTATTCACATCCAGCTGCAGCCTGCAGCACAGAGTCTTCAAGATATGAGAGACAAGGTCTGGGGACTGTCATGCAGGGAGAAGGAAGAGTGTCTGGAGGAGGAGACAAAAGGGAGTCTCAAAGAGGGCATTATGGGAGGAGGACAAGTAACAGTTAGAGACACAAAGGTGGGGTAACAAGGAAGCATCCAGGCAGAACTTCCTTCAGACGCCTGAATAGAGAAACTTGTCCCCATCCCCTGGTGCAATTCAACAGATGACATAGCCAGAATCCCAAATCTCATCCTCCAATCTGGTGCTCATTGCAGAACTTTATATGCCCTTTAGTAAGAGAACAGCTCAAACCTCCAGCAGAGCTTGGTGAGGACTCCACTTTAGGAAGCTGGGCCTCTTCTGTACCTCATCTCCTGGCAGAAACTCTCCTGCTGCCCTTGGGGATTTCCAGGCAGAGAGGATTAAGGAGCAGCAAATGCCAATCCCAACAGAGAGACACTGAACCAGTATCCTTGTTCCCCTGCCTCCTTGCTCCCTCATTTGGTTAAAGATACTCACAGTGGGACAGACAGGAAGGCTCTCACCTTTCCTACCCAGGACAGTCCACACACCAAGGACAGATGCCTTTCCTTTAGGGATGAAGAGGCTCAGAGAAAGGGTGTGCATGACCACCATCTCATCCACACCATACGAGAGGGAGCAAGAAGTCAAGGCCACGTTCAGCTGTATCCAAAGCCTTCCTGCCACACCAGCAGTATACACGTTTGCTAAATAGGACAACCAGATTGGCACCGTTGCCCCTTTCCAGAATAGGCTGGCTCTGTTCCCCTTCCCCTAAAACTCCTCACACACACACACTCACACACACATACACACACACACACACACCATGCTGCCACTGCCACCACCACCTCCACCCACAACATCAAGTTCCAACCCAATAATCGCAAGAGGCCTTCCCTCAGGAAACATGACTGTCCCCAACACCATCCCTGGCCCTGTGCTGACTCAGCAAAAGGGAACCCTGAGCTGCTCCTGCCCAGAAGGCTCTCAATGTAGTAAGGAGACAGTCCTAGAGGCATGTGGCACCAACCTGCTCTCAAAGAGCATCTCAGTTCTGGGGTTCTGGGACCCCTCCACAAAAACCTAACTGTTGTCCCCACTCCATCCTGGGAAGTGGGCACCTGGGAAGAGGAAGGTTCCCAGGTGACAGAGGGGGTATGTGGGGAGCACCAGCAAGAAGAGAGAGCTAAGAGAGTCTCCCTGACACCCCGATTATCTCCACCCCACTGGGCCTCAGGTCTTCCTCCCTCTGCCCAGCTGCCTGCTGTCCTGGCTCTGGAGATGGTCACTATGGTTAGAAGAGACCCACAGGGTGACTGCTGGTAACCTAGCTGCATGTGATCGTGGCCAGCTGTCAGTCAGCTCCCTTCTGGAGGCTTCCAGCTGGCAGCAGCTCTGAAGTCAGATAAGCTGTGACTCCTGGGCTGTCCCAAGGGGATGGAAAGTTCAGGGCCTACATACCCAACTGGCTTTCAGCACCCACCTATATAATCCCCCAAGTCCAAACAGAACTTCCTAAAGGCCCCAGTGTCTCAGGCCAGCTGCTATACCTCTACCAGAAAAAACAGAACAGGTGGAGTTTATTCACCCCTGCCTGAAGCAGACAGAACAAACAGTTCAAAGAGGCAGTCTTCATTCCGTCATGTCATTTCACCTGCCCAGCAACACAGAAAAGAGTTCTGCTGACTCTGACCTTCAGCATGCCACGCAACCCCTCTGTGCCACAGTGACCAACTTTGTAAAGTGAGGGCAATAAAGGCACGCATGTCACTTTCTAGCTATGTGTCCTTGGCAATGTATTCAACTTAACTGTGTTCCAATTTTTCTCATTTGCCAAATGGAGTTAAAAATAGAATGAATCTCATGGGATAGTCGGGAAAGTTAAATAAGTTAATAAGTTAAAACAATGGCTGGCTACATAGAAAGTACACGGGAAATGCTAGCAACAATCATTCTTTCTGTTGTTATTAATCACAGGATGGTTATAAGGATTAATAGAATAATAGCTGGCATTTGTTGCATACTGACCATGAGTCTGGCCCTGGGCCGCCTTGTACAGTAATGAGCGTGTGCTGAGTGCAGCACCTGACATGTAGAGAGCCCTACACCTTACAAGCAGATGGCAGCCTCTATCATACTTCACCCTTCCCCTCCATTCTACAGAAGAGGAAACTTCGCAGAGTTTTAAGCTCAAGGCTACAAAGCTAATAAGTAGGAGCACTTTGACTTGAATGCAGGTTTTCTGGGAAATTAATCTTTATGGCCCTGCAACCCTCACCTCCTCTTCTTGCTTGGTCTTCAACATTTGCTCTGTAGCTAAAACTGGCTTCCCCTCAAGAAAGCTGCCAGAGGACACATCTGCTGCTCAGTTGGACGGCACCCAGCCTACTATCAATGCCGGCCCTGGGACGAGCCGAGCTGGCCTCCCTGTGGCTTTTCCTCTTCAGCAGCCAGAAGCCAGAAGCCAGAATCCAGCTCTGGCAGCCACGAGTGTGAGTGAATGTGATGGGGTAATGGACATTCCCAGAAAGCAGACCTGACCCCAAATATAGCTCTATCCTTCTTCCCAAATGTCCCCCTGCTGGGATTCTGTAGTAAAGCACACCAGAAAAGACATCTGAGTCCCCATAAATTGAGCAAAATGAGTCCACAACCAGCCACAGCCAGGGGTGACAGGTGTTTGTCTGCATATTCCATGTCAAAGACAATGTCTCACTTAAGATGTGACTTCTGGACTATGAGCAAGTCACTTCCTCCCTCTAGGCCTCATCTGCAATATCAAACTACTAAGACCCATCTTACCACTTCCCAAGTGGTGCTGGTGGTAAAGAATCCATCTGCCAATGCAGAAGACGCAAGACACTTGGGTTTGATCCCTGGGTCAGGAAGATCCCCTGGAGTAGGAAATGACAACCCACTCCAGTCCTCTTGCCTGGGAAATTTCATGGACAGTGGAGCTGGGCAAGCTACAGTCCATGGGCCACAAAGAGTCTAACACAACTGAGCACACACACATCCAAGACCTGTCTAGTTGGGTTACTGTAAGGACCTCATGAGAGAATGGGATCAGAGCCCAGAGCCTGACACCCGGTAACACAGGAAGGAGGGGAGTGAGCACACAATGTGCACTCCACAAATGCCTGCTGAACAGCTGGAATCTGACAGCCCAGAGCTCAGCAGTGGAACACAGAAGAGGGGGCATGAGCAGGGTAAGGTGAAGAATATGGGGATGGAAGACATCAAAGTCCACTGAAGAATAAAAGCATGTGCCCAATCCAGGTGGCTCTGACCTAGAAAAAGGACACTTTCCTAAGACTTTACAAAACTCTAACTTCTGTCATGTGGCAGAAGGCACAGACGGCAGCCATGGGAAGATGTGAGCAGTGCAGTGACAAGGAAGCAATGGAGCTGTCTTTACATCTGATCCCCAAGAATTCAAGGAATGAGCTGATCCTTGTCAAGAAAATGGCATGCAAAAGGACCCAGGATCAATGGTACACTGGGGCTGCCATGTATCTTTTCACAGGAGCCAATCGTTAAGTTTCCAGAACTTTTGCTAACTGGTTGTTAAACATTATTTAAAATCATGTGAACTTTCAGTTAAGTAAATTATTTTAAATGCAATAATAATAAAACTCAAAATTCATCACTTTCTAATTATTTTACGGTATTTAGATGTGCTCTTAAGGTTCCTTACATCCATGCTTCCGTATGAAAGAAATACGATACCATAGTCTACTACTGTTCCTCTTTTCCCAAGCCCATGTTCAGTGATTTCAGTTTCTAACTAAACTTTAAACCAACCATAGAGTATTTACACCACAGAAATGGGCAAGCCTACAAATCATAATCTCCTCCCGGCCCTAGAGAGCTGGTTGTCAGACATTTACCAGCACACCACTGACAAAAAGCCTCCCCACTATCCCAATGCCTCCAAGGGAACGGGAGTTTGTGAGACTTAGAGTTGTGTTGTATTTGATGCTTAGGTTGTGTTTTCTCTGTTAATTAAATCTTTCTCCACAACTTTGTACTTAGAGTGCTTACAAGGCATTTCATGAGTCTAAGAGTCCCAGGAGTACTGAAAGGGCACATTGCTGCAATGACTCATACGGTAGTGAGGGGGCTTCATGAAGCGTGCTGCTGAAATGAAGTGACTCAGGAAGATACCAAAAGAGAATATAAACTTAGAGACTTTTATTGTCCTCCTTAACCTTCAGGGCATTTCTACAATTGATCCATCCAATAAACAGTTACTCCATATTCAGTACAGTCAAGGCATTAGGCCAGGGGAAGAGGAAGGAATACACATAGCCTTATTTCTCAGGAACTTGCTCTCTCTTATGATCCGATTGAGGCCTATACTGAGCTCCTTACTTTTAAAAATTTTTATTCCCTGGTCGCACAGATGGTAAAGACTCTGCCCACAATGTAGAAAACCTGAGTTCAATCCCTGGGTCAGGAAGATCCCCTGGAGAAGGGACTAGCAACCCACTCCAGTATTCTTGCCTGGAGAATCCCATGGACAGAGGAGCCTGGCAAGCTACAGGCCATGGGGTTGCAAAGAGTAGGACACAACTGAGTGACCAGCACACACAGAGTTGATTTACAATGTTGTGTTAGTTTCGGGTATACAGTAAAGCATGAACTCCCCATTTTAAATTATCGCTCTCCACCCCCAGCATTCCTAATCCTCCTAACTCTCTTTTTGCTATAACACATGTCACTTTCTAACACACTATATAATTTACTTGTTTTTCATGATTGGATTTACTATCTTTCTTCCCCATCTAGAATATAAGCCCCCAAGGGCAAGGATCTTCCTTTGGTTTGTTCCAGTGCCTCACACGTACTAGGTCATTAAGAATTTTTTTAAATATTTATACTTAATATACTAGAAAACACACTGAATCAAATTCTAATTTCTACTCTACTACTTAGAATGTAATACTGGGCAAATCACTGTACCTCTTTGAGTGTCTGGTCCTCATATGTAAACTACAGGATTTTGATAAGACTATCTCTAAACTGGATAATGAAAAATTCAAAATTCAACGAATCTGTATTATACATGCCAATCAAGTATGTCTGCCATAATCATAGCCATTTCTACAGGAAACTGTCTTTCTGCAGTCCTCAAATCTAGGCAGCTAAACCCTAAATTCCACCATGTAGCCACCTGGCCTCCTTCAAATCTTCAAATCCTCTGTCCTGCCATACTAGCATGAACACCTAACCCCAAGGCAGACAGAAGCTTATTATGTGGCCCAGGAGAAAGATCTGCCATATAGGGAAGACTGGACCAATTCAATTCTACTCTTGATGGAATTAAATATAGAATATATTTAAATCCTTAGGAATTTAAGTTGAGAAATATGGCCAATATATTGGGCAGTATACAGAAAACTGAGGGTCACACGTTTGAGAGAAGCTGGAGATGCTACAATTAGTGATAAATGAACCAAGTCAGAAGACAGCAAAAACCAAGCAAAAAGAGCAAAAATAAAGAAAAAACACAGAGTATGCAGAGAAGTCAGTTTTTAGCAAGGAGAGAAATGGGCAGATACAAGAAGCAGACCTAAGAGACAATATGTGTGGCATTTCTCAGGGGAATACTTTAGCTGCTGCTGCTGCTGCTAAGTCACTTAAGTCGTGTCTGACTCTGTGCGACCCCACAGACGGCCTCCCACCAGGCTCCCCCATCCCTGGGATTCTCCAGGCAAGAACACTGGAGTGGGTTGCCATTTCCTTCTCCAATGGATGAAACTGAAAAGTGAAAGTGAAGTCGCCCAGTCGAGCCCAACTCTTGGCGCCCCCATGGACTACAGCCTACCAGGCTCCTCTGTCCATGGGATTTTCCAGGAAAGAGTACTAGAAGATCCTTAAAGTCTGCTGCTGAGATCCTTAGAGGCACTGGTCCACTGTCCACCTCCAGTGCCATGTAGGCTGGCTTATTTTGCCTGTTGTTCTTGGATTTCCATGAGATTGTTTCCTCTTTGCCCCACAGACATTTCTTGGACTAACCTGACTGAGTCTTTATATGTTGCAACCAAAAGAACTCAATTCAGAGATCAAGCCCCACAGACAGATTATGTTTGATGGGGTCATACATTTAGAAACTCATGTCAATGGCTTGTATAATCCTGTAGGTGTTGATCTCTTGATGGTGCATTGCTCAGGGATGAAATGGTCCTGTTTAGTACACTTTGATTACAATATCTGAACACACACACACACACACACACACACACACACACACACAAATGGTTTGAGGATATAGTAGAAAGAAAGAGAATGAATACTTATCTAGCTCCCATTGCCTGCCAGGCACTATTCTAAGGGTATGTCACCTAATCTTTGCTGCAATCTTATAAGGTAGATATCATGCCTATGGTTGAGGTGATAAAATGGAACTTTCAAAACAAAATGATTTCTGTGTTTCTTCTTTCCCATCGGGGACCCTGATAGTCCACTGTGTCTCCTCCTGGAGTTCTGGGTTGTATCCCAAGCTCTCATATGAAAGAGAAAATAAAGGGAAATCCTCCACAACATTCTTCCTTTTTCTAGTCCCTAGGAGAATAGGAGAGACTAAAACTGTCAGTGAATTTGGCCTGATGGACCCAAGCAGAACTGAGAAGCTCTCCATAGATTTCACATTCAGGGACCTATCAGCCAGGAGGACCCACCTGAAGCCTAAGGCTGGGAGGGATCATTTGATGCTGAGACTGCAGCATCTAAAGACAAGGTGACTAAATCCAAAAGAAAGCTAATTCTCAGTGAGCTGAAACTGTGCCAGATTAATAACTCTTTGGCACTAAGATATCTGTGACTTCTGATGCCTTGACTACCCACATATAGCAATGTAAGCTAGGATGGAAGTTCGAGGTAAGTTTAAATGAATCTGCATTGTCATTCTGGAAATGAGATTACTGGATTTCATTGGTAACAAGGAGCATCACCAACCCACATCCTCCTCTCATTTTTCCTCTCTTTGCTTTACTCATCTGTCTAACACTGAATCTACTGATGTCTCTGCTCGTGGGGTCAGTATCTCCAATCAGTTCCTACTTCTAATAGGAGCAGGAGGTATGATCAGTAGCCTGTGTTCTCCTCCTCTCAATCTTATGAGTTTCAGGATTAGTCATATTCCTAGATTCAAGATCTGGTGTCCTAGCCTGAAAACCACTGTGTTCCCAAAATCACACCAACCAGAGACTTGCATGATTTAAGAATACTAATACAGGTTTTAAGGTTACAGAGACTTAGAGTTA
The DNA here is from genome assembly GCF_042477335.2 of Ovis canadensis. Classification (NCBI taxonomy): domain Eukaryota; kingdom Metazoa; phylum Chordata; class Mammalia; order Artiodactyla; family Bovidae; genus Ovis; species Ovis canadensis. The sequence goes on along the minus strand of NC_091246.1, from coordinate 18,044,579 downwards.
GATTCCAACTCTGCCCTTAGACCTTGCACAGGGACAGTTAGAACAGAATAGGCAACAGTGCTAAAAATTCAGCAACTTAAAATTTATTTCTCATCACAATACATGGGAATGAGTACTCCACAAAATCAGCCAAGGACCCAAGTTAAAAGAGATTCTATATTGTAATGTCACCATCACAGCACAACATCTTCAGGTATTCTAAGAGGGTGGGAGGCTAAAGCTTGAGTTTTTCACCATCTCATCCTAGAAATGACACAGTACTTCTGTTTGTGGTCCACTGGCTAGAACTAGTCACATGGCCCTGATGACTTGCAAGAGATGAGAAAACATATCCTTCCATATGCCTAGAAAGTGGAGACAATTGGATATGGCTAAATAGTTCTAACACAGCCAGTTTCACAGTATGGAATAGAACAATGTGATTACTTTCTTCCTCCAAGGTTCCTGTAAATCCAACAGACCAAGATGCATTAAGCTAAGGGAAGTCCCTCTGGCTTATATAACTACTCTTCAGAGAACTCTATCCCCACTTCTCCTTCACCCTCAATGAAATCCACAATAAACAGGCTGAATTTACCAGCTTGGGCTTAAGTCCAGGGCCTTTCGTCCTGGCCAGTCTTGCTCTAATGTCCTTCCTGATTTCCTGTCCTCCACCACCAACCTTGATCTCTGCCCTGAGAAGAAACCTGTAGGGCTGAAGTCTGGATGTCTTGTCTAGCTCTTGCCAGTTCTCTTAAAGACCAGTCAAGCAATGTTTTTAGCAGTAGTCATCTTGGATCCACAACTTTTTTGGAGTCAAACAATCCACGGTCACAACAAAACTACTGCTGAAGATACAATCACTCAGCCATCACTAAAAAGTGATTTGATGTGCAGAAAAGGATTATGTACAAAGATGCTTATTGAAGCACTGTTTGTAACAGCAAAACATTGGGAATAACCTAAATGTCCAGCAAAGGGGACTATTTGTAAATATCAATCATCCACTGATACATATACTAGTTTAGCCTGCCAAGTTAATCAGGGTGAAAAAAAAAAAGACCAACTCAGATCATTTACTGTGATGGAGTTAACTAGGAGCTTCCCTTTCACTGTGGGTCACAGTGTGGCCTGTTTTAATTTTGTTTGTTCTACGACTGTACTTTCCCAAGTAGGTTTTCCAAGTGAAATAAGCTAGTTAAAAAAGGACAAATAATGTAAAGTTCTACTCATATGAGAGACCTATAGTAGTCAAATTCACAAAGACAGAAAGTAAAATGTTAGTTGCCAGGGATGGAGGGTAAAGGGTGGTGAGTTATTATTTAACTCTGGGTCCAGACTTTCAGTTTTGTAAAACAAAAAAAGTTCTGAAGATAAATGGTAATGATGGTTGCACAATAATGTGAATGTACTTAATACAGTTGAACTGTACACTTAAAACTCATTTAAATGGTAAATCTTATGTATACTTACCACAATTTTAAAAAGTGAAATGTGTGAGTAAATGTACTGAATGTGTGTGTGTGTGTGTGTGTGTGTGTGCCCAGTGCTCCTGTCTTTGGTGATGGAGAGAAATGCTATAATTTCTTTTTAAATGTTCTTCCTTAGCTAGGCAAGGATTAGTAAACTATAGTCCTCCAACCAAATCCAGCTTCCCATTTATTTTTATAAATAAAGTTTTATAAGAATACTGTCATGCCTACGATTTACATATCTATGGCTGTTTTTCTGCTAATGTGGCAGAGTTGAGTAGAAAGAAAGTATTATCCAGAAGGCCTAAAATATTTTACTATCTGGCCCGTAACAGAAAAAGCTTGCTGACTCTCGCTTTAGTGCATTGAGAATACCCATGGAGGCCCAAAGAATAATCAAAACTTTAAAGTGGGTTTCAAGTCCTATATTTTAAATGAAACAGAGTCCACAGGCCTGGAGATTTCAGAGTTGGCATCTCTTCTCTATTCAATTGTTTTCCAACTTCTCAACAAGTCTGGAGCCTTCATTATTGACTCTCAGGATACCCCTGGAGGCTACCCTGGACCTGACAGGTGACAGAGAAAAAGGGAAAAAAGGCTCCCCCAAGGTAGATCTGATTCATTATCTTCCTGGAGTTACATTGTTCAAGACTTTCCTCCGTTACACCAAATTTGGAATATATTAACAAGTGAGGGAAAGGACATGATGTTACACTTGGAAACAAAGATGCAGTTTTGAAATCCAGGAGGATGTGTACTGACAAATTCACTGTGGTATCTCCTGAGTTGGGGGATTATGGATAACTTTTTTTTAATATTCTCTATAAATTATTTTATTGTTTGTTACAATGAACATGGATTGTTTTTATAGTCAAACTGTCATTTCCATATTTTTTAAATTATTAAAAGAAAGAAACATGAGCATGGTAGGTTGAAACCCAGGGAGAATTACATGAGAGACATTTCAGCAGGGTCAGAAATCTGGGTAACAATTAGTCAATCTCAGCTTGTTTTCTTGATCTAAACTCTTCTCAGAAAGAACTGAAATCTGGCAAGCCCAGTATTTTCATGGCATGTTCAGTCACATGTCCCATAAATTTCATTTGTCCTGGTACTCTCTAGTCCCTTAAGAATTCCTGTGCCCTCTAGACTTTTTAAAGAAGCTTCTAATATGCCACATTTTTTTCTCCACTTGACTACACGTTCTCTTTTCAAATGCCACAGACACTGGTTTTGCAGAGCCAAAAAAATCAGACGGACCTAGGTTGGACACAGGCTCTGCTACTCAGCTGAGCTTGAACCAGTTACTAAACTCCTCATCTATAAAAGGGAAGTAATCCTACCTTTTTGGACCATAAAGAAAGCTGAGCACCAAAGAATTAATGCTTTTGAACTCTGGTGTTGGAGAAGACTCTTGAGAGTCCCTTGGACTGCAAGGAGATTCAACCAGTCCATCCTAAAGGAAATCAGTCCTGAATATTCATTGGAAGGACTGATGCTGAAGCTGAAACTCCAATACTTTGGCCACCTGATGTGAAGAACTGACTCATTGGAAAAGATCCTGATGCTGAGAAAGACTGAAGGCAGGAGGAGAAGGGGATGACAGAGGATGAGATAGTTGGATGGCATCACCAACTCGATGAACATGAGTTTGAGCAAGCTCTGTGAGTTGGTGATGGACAGGGAGGCCTGGCATGCTGCAGTCCATGGGGTCACAAAGAGTTGGACATGACTGAGCAACTGAACTGAACTAAACTGAATCCAAGCTTCAGGAGGAAAAGAAATTCTCCACTTTTCTGCCCACTTATCTCCCTCTTCTCCCAAGAAGACCAAACATTAATCTCAATTATATACAGTATCCGGGTGGGTTTGAAGGTCATGTAGACTGGTAGCTTACCTGCTTCTGTACCTCCTTCCCTAGGGGTAAAAGTAATCAGAGGAGCAGAGCCTTCTCCCATAAGGAAGGAGGCACAGCCATTGTGTACTCCTTTCTGTGGTTTCCTGTGATATAGCTGGCTACAGGATGGTGGCATGCTAAGATTTGGGTTTAAATTTAGGAAAAAAGACTTCAAAAGACCTCACCTTGCCTATATCACAAAGATTTGCACCAGGTTTCTAACACAAGCCTAGATATTTCCTTCATTTACAGAATCAGGATATGTCTCTTACAGAACTTAAGTAATGTCATCCCATTGAGCCCTACCACTACTCCTTCCGATGTCTATGTCACAGAGGCGTAGAGAGGACTAAATGAGACTCAATAGGATAAAGCAGCTCACACAGAGCCATGTGCAGAGTCAAAGCTCAATATCAAGGAAATTTTTCTTTGTCCTCTTCCTTGTTCTCTTCCTCCCTCGATCTTTCTCCTCTTTCTTCATTCTGATCTTAGGACTCTTCATCTAATCACCATAGCATTTATCACACTAAATTATAAAACCAAATTTGCTAGATTTTGAGTACTTACAAGGATTGAGCTGTATTTTTCTTACTCACCATTTAATTCCCAGAGCCAAGCACAGTTCCTGGTATAGAGTAGCTGCCCACTTAATATTTGACAAATTGAAAGAATGAATAATAAAAAACAATAACGATGCATCACACTGATTCTCTAAGCCTGTTTTTCCCACAGTATTTCCTATCACAATTAATCTTTCAAGTTGATCAGGCCAAACAGTTATTCTGATGCCTCTCTCTAATAATTTACATCTGTGCATGCTAAGTCGCCTTAGTCGTGTCCGACTCTTTGCAACCCAATGGACTGTAGCCCACCAGACCCCTCTGTCCATGGGATTCCCTTGGCAAGAAAAGCGGAGTGGGTTGCCATGCCCTCCTCCAGGGGATCTTCCTGACAAAGGGACGGAACCTGAGTCTCTTACATCTCCTGCATTGGCAGGTGGGTTCTTTACCACTAGTGCCACCTGGAAAGCCCAATTTACATCCAATCATCAGCAAACCTAACTCACTCGTTATATTCTGAATGCAACCATTCCTCACCACCTTCACTGTGACCATCACCACCAGGGCAAACATCTTCCCTAAGGTCCATTGTCAATACAACAGCTAGAATGATTATTTTTAAATAGTAGTCAAGTCAGGTTACTTCTCTGCTCAAAACATTTCTGTGGTTCATCAGTTGACACAAGATTGACCATAACCCAGTTCCAGAGTGCAAGACAGCTTCCTAAGGCCACTCTTGACACTAGTTGTCTTAGACTAGGTTTCCCCTCAAAAGCAGAGCCTGAGACAAGAGCTGTTAGGAAGCACGGGAGAGGATCTAAAGGGAAAGAAACAGAAAGGAAAAGCCAAAGCTGATCACTACTTTAAGGAAGCAGAGCTTAATCCTACCAGTACCTTCTGGGGAGGCATATAGAATGACACAGACAAGAGCAATTGCCTGAGAGGAGTGGGGGGAGGTATCTATCTATCAGCCCCCACTCCCCATGGTCATTCCCTATGTGTGTTAAGGACTTCACACCTCCAGGCTACACATGTGTGAGGGTCAGACTGCTTTCTATGGAGAATGAAGGGTGGGAGGCGGCACAAATCAAGGAATGCTCAACGTAGCTTAAGCCAGATGTTGTCAGGTTATACCTGGGCAAAGCTGGTTGCCACAGTAGTGGGATGAAAAATGGGTCAAATCTGCCAACTTTTTCTGTAAATGACCAGATGGTAAATATTTTAAACTTTTCTGGCACATATTCTTCTTTGCTATTTTATAATCCTTTAAAAAAATGTTTTTAAAAATTCTTAGTTTGTGTGCCTTATGAGGACAGGCCACAGGCAGATTTGACCAATGTGCTACACTTTGCTACCTCTCAGCCAAGAAGATATGAGGTCTTTCTTGTCCTGATAGAGAGGACTTCCCTGATCGCATTATTTATGAGAGAATCTACCCCTCACCCCTCCTGATCTTCCTTCTTGCTTGATTTTTCTCTTTAGCATTTATCACATTTTCAAAATGCCATATCTAATTTATATATTTATTTAGTTTGTTGTACAGATGCTTCAAGAGAATGTAAACTTCACAAATGTAGGATCTTTCATCTGCTGTGAGTTAGCACTGCAGTATTCCAGCATGAGTGCTTGACCCATAGTAAATCCTCCATACATTTCTGTTAAACAAATTAACACAACTGCATGCTTGTGTTTAGCACTTTACAAATGATACACATTTTAATATTCATTTTTATTTAATTTTCACCATCACATTTTTAAGTAGGCAAAGCAGGTACTATTATCCTGATTTTGCACATAAAGGAGAAAGGTTAAGCAATGAAGATGGCACTAGAAGAAAAAGTCCTCTCTATCTAAGGATTTTGGATCATATAAACCTGGCTTTGAATTCTGGTCCTAATACCTTATGATCTTGTATGTTGTGTAACTTCTCTGCAATCAGTTCCTTATTTGTGAAATGAAGATACTCATACTTGCCTTCCAAGGGTATGTGCAGATTCAATGAAATAATATATTTGGGGAAATCGTGGTAAAATCTAATTGACAGCCCTTGGGTAAGAGTGTGGGAAAAGGCTTTTCACAGAGTACTTGTATCTTTATGTGCAATTCTACAGGCAAATGATGAAAAACACCAGTCTGCAAATTCTAATCCCATTCTTTGGAAGAAGAAGCACGAACATATCTCAACTGTCCACAGCCATCATTACACCACCTACGCCACTGCCTTCAGGCTGAGTTTTGTTTGGCTGGTTAGTTTGGTTTTGTAGGTTAAAGGGCAGTTTATTTTATGCAGGTGTTCAGCTTGGCTACAATATGAGCTGCTTCTTGCCAGTTGTCTTACTCTAGCTTGATGCATTTATTGAACTTGTCTGGCCCCTATAGACATTTTGAGTTCATACCCCTGGCATAGTAATAAGAATTTGGGGCAGCAGTCAAACCTAGGTTTGAATCTTGACACTACCATTTATTTAACCTCTCTGAACTTCAGGTTCTTCATTTATATGAAACTGAGGTATTTTGCTTCCAGAATAGTATATGCCCTAAAGTAGACCACTTAAGCCCCCAGTTTGCAAGACTCCCAGTCCAGTACCTTTCCTGATTTTCCAAAGGGACCCCCAGCCTGCATACACATGAAATGAAAAGCTAGTTCTGTTTGCTCTCAAGGCTATAGCCTTGTCTGTAACAGAAACCTGGGCATTCCAAAGAGATATCTCTAATTCTTGCTGCTGTCAACACTGGTGCCAGAACAACTATCCCTGGAGTTTATAGTAGATAGTCCTAAAAGACTACCCCTAGGGATCAATCACAGTATATTCATTCTCTTCCCTTAAATCTGGGCCGACCTGGAACTAGCTTTTGACCAATAGATGTGACCAAAGTGATGCTGCGTGTCTTCCATGTCTGAATAAAAATTGATGCAGCTTCTATCTAACTCCCTTGGAAAATGTGTTCTGGGAAAAGCCAGTCTTCATGTTAGAATTCGAACTACTCTCAACAACCATACTACGAGGAATTCCAAGCTACCCCTGTGAATATATCTTCCCAGGTGGCGCTGGTTTTAAAGAACCGGCTGGCCAATGCAAGAGACCCAAGAGATGAGGGTTCAATCCCTGGGTCGGGAAGATCCCCTGGAGAAAGAAATAGCAAACCACTCCAGTATTCTTGCCTGGAGAATCCCATGGACAGAGGAGTCTGGTGGGCTCCAGTCCATGGGGTCACAAAGAGTCGGACACAACTGAAACAACTTAGCACATGTGAATATGGGTAGAAAACCAAACTTCTGATGGAGAGCTCCAGATTTAGCACCAACTTGCCCGGCAGAGAATGAAGAAGCTATTTGGATGAACTCACGCAAGCCTCCAAATAACTCGAGCTTCAATCACCATCTGACTGCTACTGCATGGCAGACCTCAGTGAGAGATTGCTTACTGAGCCCAGAACAGTGAGGGATAACTAAATGGCTGTTGTCTTCAAGCTACTCTGTGGGAAATTTGACATACAGCAATAGATAGTTGAGTACAATATTTTTTACCAATAAAATTGTTTGTTATATTTTTAAGAATTAAATTTAACACTATTTCCAAAGAAGATAAGAGGATGCCATTTCCATTTATATTCACATTTCTATTTTTTTCTTTAATGCACAGTTGACCAATAGAGCAATTTTCCATAAAAATACTTCTCATAATTCTGCTTCCAATTTAGCTATGAAAATACAGCATTATTAGATGGTGTCCTTCTTATGAATTTTAAAAAATCATTTCTCATAGACTTAGCCAGCTTCTGACTCTCTTATGCCAAATCATACATTTTAAAATTAAACTTTTACATTGGGATCATTGTAGGTTCCCATGCAGTTGTAAGAAACAATACAGAAATATCCCACATAACTTTACTCATTTCCCCCAAATATAGTACTATATTATAATCAGAATTTTGACACCCATGTAATCTACCAATCTTTTTCAGATTTCATCTGTTTTATTTGTACAGTTACATCACCAAAAAGGTCACACATGTTGTCTTTTAATAACTACAGCTACTTCTCCTGTGTGTTCTTAACCTTTTCAACCACTAATCTGTTCTCCATAATTTGGGGTTTTTAAAAATAATTTTTAATTGGAGGATAATTGCTTTACAATGTTGTGCTGGTTTTTGTCATACAACAATGCAAATCAGCCATAAGTATATATATTAGAGTTCCTCCCTTGTGAGCCTCCCTCCCTCACACCCCCATCTCACCCCTCTAGGTCATTGCAGAGGGCTGGGCTGGGCTCCCTGTACAGACCATTGTTGCCTGGCACATGAGAAGCCCATGACTGTGACCAAGCTTCTGCTTCTGACTGCTGCAGCATCACAGTGGAAATTCCTTCCCAGAAGACACTGTTCCTCAAAAGGCAAGGGAGGATGACTCCTCTCTGCATTATACTTGAACAAGATTGCCCTATGACACGATTATTCAGACAATTTCTCCAACCCCTTCTCCAGGACATAAGCCTGCCACCAGGATGACTCAGTTGTAATAGGTACTAGGATCCACTGCCAAACTGACTGTATCAAGCAGGGTCCCAACTAAAAAACATAGTATTTTCAAATTAGAAAAAATAAAGGACTATTTACAAACAGTGGATATAGAACCCCACAGGGAATAGTGGGGTTATTCCAATCTAGCAACCACAGTGGAATGTTACTACCTCTGCGTCCATAAGAATGAGAGAAAGGAGCAGTTAGCAGAAACTGAAAACAGTCATAAGAAGGCCATCTTAAGATGAACTGTGTACTTAAGTCTAGAGAGGTAGACAGACCTAGGTAACGTTTTAGAAAATGAGCCAGAGGAATAAACATGAAGACTTTCTTCCCATTACCTCCCTCTGATTTCCTGCTTTTATCGACCAGAATCAAGCAGAAGGTGGAAGTCAAGGAAGTCTATTGGTTTTATTCTATTCTTTTCTCTTTTTTTTCCTGTATGAATTCTTTTTATTATTATTTTTTTACTTTATTTTACTTTACAATACTGTATTGGTTTTGCCATACATCAACATGAATCTGCCACGGGTGTACATGAGTTCCCAATCCTTTCTATTCTATTTTTGGCCACACTTAACAGGTATGCAGGATCTTAGGTCCCTGACCAGGGATTGAACCTGCACACTCTGGAATGAAAGCATGGAGTCTTAACTAATGGACCACCAGGGAAGTCCCCATCAGTGTATTTTGTTAGTCTATACAAGTCAGGCTTCTAGATTTTAGCTCAGGATGGGAAAGGACAAAGAAAGATATCTAGCATGTAGACCTGGATCCATCATTACTTAACACCTTCAGCCCAATAGTCCATTTCTTTCTCTCCTAATGGAAATTTTTATCCTAGGAGTCTCAATGCCACTCCCTGTGAATCATTAATTTCAATAATTTTGGCTCTCAGATAAGAAAAGTTCTGAGTCCTTTCCCTCCCTAAAGGCCCCTGGATTCCTTATACAAGTTTGTCCACCAAACTCCAGCAATTTTAATGCTTCAATCACTTCTCTTTCCCAATATACTCTCTAAAAACATTTAAGAACAGAATATTTCTGTAAGGCAATCCAAGAAAATAATGATTGTGCATTTGGGGTAGACAGGAATTTCTGTCCCTTTTTCCGTTTAAAAAAAAACAACTGCCATGACCTTGAGTTACTTTTTCTAACAAAAGTAAAATGAAAATAATATCTGTCTCATAGAAGAGAATTAAATGAGATAATGGACAATTTACTTCTGGCCATGAAATACACAATTAATGACATTTTTGTTCTCCTCTTCATCCTTTTCTTCTTCTTCTCTTCATCTTTAAGTAATTTGCCCAAAATGACAATAATGGCTCAGATTTGACTTCAAGGTTGTGAACAAAATTATTTCTCCCCAAAATACAGGAATAAATAAGAACCAAGGCCCAGTACTAACCTGCAGAGAGCAGGTCCCCTAAGCCAGACAAGAAAGAAATTAATTCAAATCATATTGTTTCTAAAATGAAAAAAATCACATAACTCTCTCTTGTAGTACTTCAAAGTCAAAGACTTGTTGCTTTATTACTCTGCATCTTATGTCCCTTCTTATCTACAGGGCTATGATGGGGTCCAAAGACAGGATGTTCAGGAAAGCATGATGAGTTGTTACTATCAGTTGTTATTACCTCTTAGTTAAGATCTCTTCAAGTGAGAATCTATCCTGTGTTAAGGGAGTAATGCTGAAAGTTACGGAAATTACATTTTTAGCTTTAAATAAGCCATACATTTAAAATCTGAAATTATAAGACAAATGAGCTTCCCTTGCCGCTTAGCTGGTAAAGAATCCGCCTACAATGCAGGAGACCTGGGTTCAACCCCTGGGCTGGGAAGATCCCCTGGAGAAGGGAAAGGCTACCCACTCTAGTATTCTGGCCTGGAGAATTCCATGGACAAGAGTCAAACACGACTGAGCGACTTTCACTTAACTTCATAAGACAAATACATCAGGGCATAATTGTTACAAATAACTTTCAGTTTGCAAACAGTAAGTTTTCCTGATTATTTTTCAAAACTATCTTAATTTATCCACAATTTTTTCAGGAATATGCATTTTGCTTAAAATGAGGTCTCATAGTTCTAAAACAATTCAAGAAGAGATGCACTGAGCTCTGAGAATTTCAAGAACAGAAACAAGGAAAAGCAGACCACTACTATAATTTCTGTGGCTCTGAAGAAGGGTAGAGCAAGAAGGTGAGATCAGAATAGCCAAAGAGAAATGCCACACTTGGAGAAGTGCCACCTCCTCTAAAAGGGGTATAAGAGTGACAGCTGGCTCAGCAAACCTATCATTCCAAGCCACAGTTACCTTCTTAACTCCTTTTCTTAAAAATTTTCCTCTCAGTCTTTGAGAAGTTCTTTCCAATGGAATGTCTTTCAATTAAAAAAGAAAAGCAATGAACATAAATAATTTAGTTTCAAGAAATTTCCTTTGCCTGTTCCTTTACTGGAAGCCACCTATTCTTCAGAGACTCACTTCAGTGGCTACTGATGCTTCCTTGATCAATGCCATTACAAAACTGTGGGAGTCTTTTCAATGCTCCACCACCCTCAAAAGGCTGTTCCACTCTCGGACCCTCAAAGGTTGTTGCAAGGTAAAGAGACAAGAGTCCATCTCTCTTAGACAAATCTTGGACTGCTAGACATTGAAGGGTTACTATATTAGGTTCCTCAAAGGCATTATAGTGTGATGCCTATTACAGTGTGACAGCCCCTCTCTTTGCATTCCCAGAAGGGGTTAAGTCATTGTAGAGGCGCTACCTGATGCTACACATTTAAATATCCCTCTCTAGTAGGGGGCTCCAGATCAGGGCTCAGCTCCTCCTTGCTTTCTGTTCAACTGGGACATCCTGTCTACAGGAGTGGGACAGCCTTTGTTCTTTGTTCCCATTTCTTGTTTAGAAGCTTTCATTATTTATTAACTAAAAAAATTTTTAAAATATATGTATGTGTATTTTTAGTCTAACAGGGAAAACAGACAATAACTAGAACACAAAAGGCTAACTGTTATAAATGAGAAATACAGGAAATGAGAACCACCAACTCTATAAGGATGGAAAAGTTTCCCAGAGGAAATGTCTTTTAAGGCGAGTCCTGAAGAACAAATAAAGGTTATTTAGGTGTGTGTGTGTGTGTGTGTGTGTGCGTTGATGGTGGGGGAAAAGAAAATGGCATATGTGAGGATAACATCAAGTACAGAGATTTTAAGAAATCAGAAGAATATTGCTAGAATATAGCATGTGAAGTAGAGATAAACATGGTATAGAGATGAACTGTAAGCATCTCTTACAGGTAAGCAAAAACCAGTCTCTATTTCTCCTTGCTATTTGGATGTCTTCATATATATATATTTATTCAATAAATATTTATTAACTCTCCACATTTGGCTATTAATGAAAGAACATGAAAGGCCTTATAAACCAGGTTAAGAAATTTTGTCTTTATTCTAAAGGCAGTGGGGTAACACTGAAGTATTTTGGTCAAGACCAAGCTAGTGTCCTGGAAAAGCTAGTATCAAAGAGAAATAGATTATCCCATTTTCATAGTTAGAGGTTTTAACAGCCCTCTACCAGAAATTCACAGGTTCAGCAGGCAGATAATCCAGACAGAGTTGACCTCAACAGCATCATCAATGGATTGAATATAATTGACATCCATAGACTACTTCATCTGATGACAGCAGAATAAACATTCTTCCTCAAGCTCACATGGAACATTCACCAAAATAAAACACATGCTAGGCCAGAAAACAACATTTAAAAGATTAGAAATCATACAATGTCTGCTCTTAGATGACAATGGAATTAAACTAGAAATTAATGAAAGAAAGATAACTGGCATTTTTCAAAATATGTGGAGATTTTGAAAAAAAATTAAAAAGAAAACATGCCTCTGGGACTTTCCTGGTGGTCCAGTGGTTAAGACTCCACACATTGAATGCAGGGGTCACTGGTTTGATCCCTGGAAGGGAAACCAATATCCCACATGCCATATGGTGTAGCCAAAAACAAACAAACAAAAAACACATTTCTAAATAACACATGAATCAAATAAGAAATCTCAAGAGAGAAATTTTAAAATATTTTGAACTAAATGAAAATGAAAACACAGCTTATCAAAATGTTTAGGATACCATGATTGCAGAGAAATGTATAGTATTGAATGCACATGTTAGAGAAAAAGAGTGATCTAAAATCAATAATCTAAGTTTCTACCTCAAGAAACTAGAAAAATAAAAGCAAATTAAATATAAATAAGCAGAAGAAAAGAAATAATGACAACTAAAGCAGAAATCAATGAAACTTAAAATAGGAAATCAATGGAGAAAACCAATGCAACCAAAAGTTGGTTCTTTGAAAGAATCAAGAAAATCAATGAGCCTCTGGCTAGGCTAACTAAGGAAAAAGGAGAGAGTACATAACTTATTAGTATCAGAAATAAAAGAGATAACATCACTACCAAACTTCTGAACATTAAAAGGATAATAAATACTATAAAAAAAACTCTATGCACACAAACTTGATAGACTAGATTAAATGGACTGAATTCTTGAAAGACACAACTTGCAAAACTCACACAAGAAGAAATAGATAAACTAGACAGGCCCATGTTATTTTAAAAAATTAAATCAGTAATTAATAACCTCCCATAACAAAGCACCGAGCCTGTATGGGTTCACTGGCAAATTCTACCAAACATTTAAGGAAAAAATTACCCCAACAATTGTGGACCACGGGCTTCTCTTGTTGCAGAGCATGGGCTCTAGATCCCACATGCCACAACTAAGAGTTTGCATGCTGTAACTGAAGATCCTGCATGCCACAACTAAGACCCAATACAGCCAAATAAATTAATTTTTTTAAAAAAAATACGTATTTCTGGACTTTCCTGGTGGTCCAGTGAGCTGGGAATCCTCCTGCATTGGACATGGTTTTGATCCCTGATCTGGAAAGATCCCACATGCCACAGGGCAACTAAGCCTGTGTGCTACAACTGAGCCCACACTCAGCAACAAGAATAGAATTACAAGGAGAAATAGATTATTTTACTCACCACAACTACAGAAAGCCCACTTGCAGCAGTGAACACCCAGCACAGCAAAAAATAAATTTTTTTTTTATAAAAAAGACATATCTCCACTCTTAGAAAGTTTATATAGTTCATAAAGTACATCCAATACTCTGGCAATTCTGAATTTCCTTCTCCTGTGAAGCTTTCGGGCAGATGAGATCAGGTCCTTGAGGCATCTTGAGAAGAGGACAGGACTGGAAAGTAGGCTAGAGTTCAGAGCTGCCTGAGTAATTAACTGTATAGGGTTAACCAAGTGGACAATGGATGGTATCCAATGCTGAGGACAGGAAATATCATCCACAGAACAGAAAGGCCACAGATATTAGACTGGGGTTCAGTTCAGTTCACTAGCTCAGGCGTGTCCGACTCTTTGTGACCCCATGAACCGTAGCACACCAGGCCTCCCTGTCCATCCCCAACTCCCAGAGTCCACCCAAACCCATGTCCATTGAGTCAGTGATGCCTTACAACTATCTCATCCTCTGTCATCCCCTTCTCCTCCTGCCCTCAATCTTTCCCAGCATCAGGGTCTTTTCCAATGACTCAGCTTTCCACATCAGGTGGCCAAAGTATTGGAGTTTCAGCTTCAACATCAGTCCTTCCAATGAACACCCAGAACTGATCTCCTTTAGGATGGACTGGTTGGATCTCCTTGCAGTCCAAGGGACTCTCAAGAGTCTTCTCCAACACCACAGTTCAAAAGCATCAATTCTTTTGTGCTCAGCTTTCTTTATAGTCCAACTCTCACATCCATACATGACTACTGGAAAAACCATAGCCTTGACTAGATGGACCTTTGTTGGCAAAGTAATGTCTCTGCTTTTTAATATGCTGTCTAGATTGGTCATTACTTCCTTCCAAGGAGTAAGCGTATTTTAATTTCATGGCTGCGATCACCATCTGCAGTGATTTCGGAGCCCAGAAAAATAAAGTCAGCCACTGTTTCCATGGTTTCCCCATCTATATGCCATGAAGTAATGGGACCGGATGCCATGATCTTAGTTTTCTGAATGTTAGACTGGGGTGCCGCCGGTCTAACGGGGTGGTCAGATAACCAGGACAGCAGAAACTAAAGCCACAGGCCATGGCTTCAGGAGTATCATGGGAATCCAGAGAACATCATAGAAGCTGATTTCAGTTCTAAGGAAAGCAGCCAAGCTACCTGCCTCTTTTTCAGATGGTCCTGGACAGTCTGAGACTTCAAATTCAGTGATGAATGAATCAGCTGTCTGGAGTGGAAAATGAAAAAAAACATTCACACACTAGGTCTCCATTTATGCTCCGCCTGGAATGCTTGTCCATATCTTTCTCATATATATATAACCCAGTTCATAAGCCTTTCTAACAGAAAGCCAACAGGACATAATTTAATTCTCCTCTGAACATTTAGACACCTTGCCCGGAACCTCTTAGAAAACATATCACATTCTGCTTTCCATTTGTGGACACAAATTTACCACAGTCTGTATAATAAGCATTTTAGGGACAGTGATTACTCTTCTGTGGGTTCTAATCCCATCTCTGCATAAAGCTGCATAAAGCTGAACAATCCTTTAGCCTCTCTGAGCCTGGTTCCTAATCCGTAAAATAAGCATAACAAAATCTTCCCCTGTACCTCTTGGAGTTGTTGCAAAGTACCATCAAAGCCAAACTTCTTCATTTACCTTATAAATTATGACATCTTAGGCAAATGTGACTACAAATGGGGACACTGAGGCACTAAATATATTGAAGAAACTTCTTTAGCAGGTCTTAGAGCAGAATTAAAATGAGGCTACTCATCCATTCCCATCTCCATTCCTCCATAAGAGCAAAGCTCTGAAGCCAGACTGCCTGGGTTGTATGCTGCTGCTGCTGCTGCTAAATCGCTTCTGTCGTGTCCGACTCTGTGTGACCCCACAGACGGCAGCCCACCAGGCTCCCCCGTCCCCGGGATTCTCCAGGCAAGAACACTGGAGTGGGTTGCCATTTCCTTCTCCAATGCATGATAGTGAAAAGCGAAAGTGAAGTCGCTCAGTCGTGCCTCTTAGCGACCCCACAGACTGCAGCCCACCAGGCTCCTCCGCCCATGGGAGTTTCCAGGCTAGAGTACTGGAGTGGGGTGCCGTCGCCATCTCCGTGGGTTCTGCGAGCTTTGGAGAAGTTACTGAGCATTGCTGCAAGCACTATTTCTTACCCACTTTTGTATCTACCAGGTGCGCACCTGGAACCCAGTGTCAAAGGACCAGGCAGCGTCTAAGAAGCTGACGATCAGTTGCCACCCCAACTCGCCATGTAGTGGACATGTCATCTAACCTCTCTGGGTGATTCGTTCTCAAAGCCTCGGATATGGTGAACTCTTTTTAAATTATTTTATGTAATACCTTAAAGTCCATAGAATAAATCATTCCTAAAGGTCTTTTAACAATGTTTTATACTTCATAGTAGAGACTATCATTTTGGTTAAATATTAAAATTTTATTGAGAGCAAATGAAGAGTAAAACTCTTAGTAGGCTTTTTACCAGCCTTCTGACCTTGGAAAAGAGTGCTCCCTGTGGCTCAGTTTCCTCCTAAGTAACCACATCATAGACTGGTGTGAAGATTAACTATTTTTTAAAGCACATAACACAGTGAAGCACAAGGGCAGCCAGCAACACCAACAATAATTACAGCTTAGCTTTAAAAATTAATTTGTAAGTGGATTTTAAAAACTTGAAATCAGTCTTCATATACTTCAATATTTTGAAACACCAGTCATTCACATTTACATTATCAACCACCAAAAATGTATTACTCAACGGAAATCCACTACTCTCTTTGTGTTATTCTTTCTTCTGAAATAAGCTTTCTCTCTATACCACTTGATGAAATCCTAGCCATCTTTTAATGCCCAGATCAAATGTCACTTCCTCCAATGTCTTCCCCACCTCCTTTGGGCAAAGAGATGCTTCCCAGTGCCACATACTTCTGTGACAAAAATCATCATGTATCCCTGCAAATACTGTATTTCTTTATGCTTGTATCTCCTCTACTAGACCATGAATGTTTGTTCAAGGATGACAGTGAGCACAGGACCTGGCTCCTGGTAAGTGCTCAATATATTTTTTTAATTGTTTGAATGAATGAATGAGAACAAATATTTCTTCTGCTTTTAGCTGCTATTTAGTAAATTCAGTCACTATAAAAAGAGGAAAGGGCAAGTTAAAGGCTTTGTGTAACTCCACAGGCTCAGGTACAAGCTAAAAAAAAAAAAACAACTAATCAGAGTTTTTTAGAAATTCAATCTGAGATGGAAATAGGAGAGAGTTTAGTGATGGTTACTAACTGCCTCATGACCAGGAAAAAAATTCTAAAATAGAAGAGTTCCAACTCTACACACTGTTTTATTGAAAACATCAGAGAAGCTTCCCAACTCTTGGGAATCACATGGCTCATCTCTTTAAGTCAAAGGAAACAAGAATAAGAACAAATCCAAGGTTGGTAGACTGTAAGGGCCACCCCAAGTGGATTTCACAAACAAGTTTGATGGAAAACCATGATTTGGCCTATTTATTTTTAAAGAAAATTATAACTCTGTTGCTCAATTATAGACGTTTGAAAACTTTAGCTGAATCACACATATTTATATTCTGGCATCTGTTTTCCCAAAATGTGAGGAGTTCAAAAGTTTGAACACAGCAGGTTTATAGCCGTCACTAATTACGATGGGGACATGAGTAAGTTACTTTATCTTTCTGGGTATTAATTTTGTTCATTACAAAATGAGAGCATTGGAATGGATAATTTTCAACGTCCCTTATGATTCTCAGCAAAGTCACAGGAAAGAAACAAAGGGTATCATTTGGAATAAGCAGAACTGGCATCCGCCAACATGTGTTTTGAGAGTCAAAAAGAAAGTATCTTAGTCCAAAATGTCTGTCCCAGTAGGACTAAACCCCACAAGATAATCAGTAGAGAAGCAGTGAAAGACATAGAGGCTTTGAAATCAACCACACCTGGGCTCCAATCCCAATTCTGACATCATTTTCTGTCAGTGAGAAAGCAGCCCATTTTCTCACCTGTGAAATGGCAATGCCCAATACACATTGTATTATCAGGGTAGAACAATGATAGTCAAAGTGCAGCAGAGCCTTCCCAGACTGCAGGGTTAGCAACTAGTCTGCAAAGAATGAGTTTGTATTACCTGCTTCTACTCCAACAAGAAGCAAGATGAGAGGGGACCAGTTGCCTTCTGAGCTTTCCTAGAACGGACTTACTCTGGCTCATCTGAAAGCCCAGCCCCACTAAGAAAATGAACCTGTCCAAGGTCCAGCCAACATTACATTTAATCGTCTCTAGATAACAGTTGAGTACAGTATTGTTTTAACCATGGCAGTAGATTTTTCTGAAGCTGCCATTCATTCCTTACCTGCTAAAACCTTCACTGAATTGAGAGTTAAATATAATCATATGTTAAAGGGTGACTTATATGCAGAGTACATCATGAGAAACGCTGCGCTGGATGAAGCACAAGCTAGAATCAAGACTGTCGGGAGAAATATCAATAACCTCAGATATGCAGATGACACCACACTTATGGCAGAAAGCAAAGAACTAAAGAGCCTCTTGATGAAAGGGAAAGAGGAGAGTAATAAAGTTAGCTTAAAACTCAACATTCAGAAAGCTAAGATCATGGCATCTGGTCCTATCACTTCATGGCAAATAGACAGGGAAACATTGGAAACAGTGACAGACTTTATTTGGGGGGCTCCAAAATCACGGCAGATGGTGACTGCAGCCATGAAATTAAGAGACGCTTGCTCCTTGGAAGAAAAGTTATGACCAACCTAGCTCAGTTCAGGTGCTCAGTCGTGTCCAACTCTTTGCCACCCTATGAATCGCAGCACACCAGGCCTCCCTATCCATCACCAAATCCCGGAGTTCACTCAAATTCACGTTCATCGAGTCGGTGATGCCTTACAACCATCTCATCCTGTCATCCCCTTCTCCTCCTGCCCCCAATCCCTCCCAGCATCAGAGTCTTTTCCAATAAGTCAACTCTTCTCATGTGGTGGCCAAAGTACTGGAGTTTCAGCTTTAGCATCATTCCTTCCAAAGAAATCCCAGGGCTGATCTCCTTTAGAATGGACTGGTTGGATCTCCTTGCAGTCTAAGGGAGTCTCAAGAGTCTTCTCCAATACCACAGTTCAAGAGCATCAATTCTTCGGTGCTCAGCTTTCTTCACAGTTCCACTCTCACATCCATACATGACTACTGGAAAAACCATAGCCTTGACTAGACGGACCTTTGTTGGCAAAGTAATGTCTCTGCTTTTGAATATGCTATCTAGGTTGGTCATAACTTTCCCTCCAAGGAGTAACCATCTTTTAATTTCATGGCTGCAATCACCATCTGCAGTGATTTTGGAGCCCAGAAAAACGAAGTCTGACACTGTTTTCACTGTTTCCCCATCTATTTCCCATGAAGTGATGGGACCAGATGCCATGATCTTCATTTTCTGAATGTTGAGCTTTAAGCCAACTTTTTCACTCTCTTCTTTCCCTTTCATCAAGAGGCTTTTTAGTTCCTCTTCACTTTCTGCCATAAGGGTAATGTCATCTGCATATCTGAGGTTATCGATATTTCTACTGGCAATCTTGATTCCAGCTTTTGCTTCTTCCAACCCAGTGTTTCTCATGATGTACTCTGTATATAAGTTAGACCAACCTAGAAAGCATATTAGAAAGCAGAGACATTATTTTGCCAACAAATGTCCGTCTAGTCAAAGCTATGGTTTTTCCAGTGGTCATGTATGGATGTGAGAGTTGGACTATAAAGAAAGCTGAGTGCCAAAGAATTGATGCTGTTGAATTGTGGTGTTAGAGAAGACTCTTGAGAGTCCCTTGGACTGTAAGGAGATCCAACCAGTCCATCCTAAAGGAAATCAGTCCTGAATATTCATTGGAAGGACTGATGCTGAAGCTGAAACTCCAAAACTTTAGCCACCTGATGAGAACTAACTCATTTGAAAAGATCTTGATGCTGGGAAAGATCGAAGGTGGGAGGAGAAGGGGACAACAGAGGATGAGATGGTTGGATGGCATCACCGACTCAATGGACATGAGTTTGAGTAAACTCCGGGAGTTGGTGACAGACAAGGAGGCCTGGTGTGCTGCAGTCCATGGAGTCACAAAGAGTCGGACACGACTGAGCAACTGAACTGAACTGAAGGATTGATTTTACACATTATTTTACTTTTGTTCAATGGATGCCACATAAATACCCTTTAATGGTTTTTAGCACCTGGGCGACTAGAGCTCAACTAGCAATTTTAGAGTTGAAAAGAACCTGAGGCCCAAGGCCCTCACTCATAAGCAGAAGACCCAGCCTGCCAAGTATCTTGGGAAATGTGCTTGGTAAAAACAAAAGGAGATGCAGTTGTGTCATGCTTCCCACATATGATTTTGGACAGGATATAATGAGATGATTTCTACAGTGCATCTGACATGATGCCTAGCTCTAGGAGTGATTTATTAAATGGTAATTACCATTATTAATCACAGCTGATCTATGTGGCACCAACGTCTATGACTGTTTTTTTATGCTGCACTGCCTCCCTACCAACAGAACGGCCTCTGGACTTTTTAGATCATATATCACACTATAAATTTTTTTAATGTTAGCATATATACTTCAATACACGTGTATTTATTTATGTAATATATATGTGCTACTTTATATGTTAAAACTTAAGATAAACATTAAAGAATCTAGCACAGTATGAAAAAATACCTTTAAATAATCTTTATTTCATTAATTTCTAGAACAAAAAACTGTAAGCAATGCATTTGAATATGCTTTGCTATTGTTTTTAGAATCTTGGTTTAATGTTTTGTGTCAGGGCAGTTTGAGGGCTTGCATCTACGTTCAGTTTATATCAACATTTAATTGTAATGTTTGTCACAGGTGGGAAAAGAACTTTGAGTGGAATAGAATTAAATAGAAGTCTCTCACTGAATACACTTATTAAGTCATAACACTCATTTTTCAGTTCTGGTCACTATTTATACAGAGATTATTGTTTAAGTTTAGCTAATCAATTTTTATCATTCTTTTTTTCCCCATCATTCTTGATGCCAAAAATTTATTCCTGCAAACAAATTAGAAGGAATTGAATACTGATATTTTCAATAAACATATTTAAAACCAACTAAGACTCTTTGGGAGATTATTAAACATATTGGAAAATTCTGTTTCCAAGTTTATTAGGTATGTAGGTGACAAACATATATAATTTCTATAATTGAACAATATAATAATAACAGAAACATTCCCCAAGAACTATTTTCAAAAATGCCCTCTGGGTTTATTTTTTGAAATATTTTGTTTCCCCTTATTAAATGTCATTTTTACCAAGAAGAGGCAAGCTATTTAATCTGTGCCTGTGTTTCTTTTAATTTATCTGCTGGGTTGCACAATACCAACAACTACCTGTCATCACACAAAAAGGTAAATAAATCAGAGTTTTTGTCTCTATAACTTCAACAACCTTTTAAAGTGCTTTGACACAAGATAAACAGTGAATGTCTATGTTCATGGCTATTCCTTGCTCATAACAAAGCAGGAGTCAGCAAACTACAGCCCTTGTATCAGATCCAGCCTGCTCCTATTTTTAGAAATAAAATTTTATTTTGGAACACAGTCACAAGCATTCATTTCTATATTGGTTCCTTTTTGAATTGCAGTGCTGGAGAAGATTCTTGAGAGTCCCTTGGACAGCAAGAAGATCAAACCCAGTCAATCCTATAGGAAATCAACCCTGAATATACATTGGAAGGACTGATGCAGAAGTTGAAGCTCTGATACTTTGGCCACCTGATGTGAAGAGCCGACTCTTTAGAAAAGACCCTGAAGCTAGGAAAGACTGAGGGTAAGAGGAGAAGGGAACGGTAGAGGATGAGATGATTAGATAACATCACTGACTCAGTGGACATGAGTTTGAGCAAACTCTGGAGATAGTGAGGGACAGGGAAGCCTGGTGTGCTGCAGTCCATGGAGTTGTAAAGAGTAGAACATGACTTAGCAACTGAACAACAATGCAGTTACTTACAAAGGCAGAATTGAATAGTTGTGACAGAGACCTGCAAACATTGACTATCTTCCTCTTTACAGAAAACACTTGCCAACCCCTGCTATAGATCATTATAAAAGTTTTACTATTAAAGGTTCTATTTCACAAGATTCACCACATCTACATTCCTGGAATTTTAATCACTATGGTTCTGAGTTCTTTGCTGCAATAGCTGCCTATGGATGATGCCATGATTAAATTTCTCCTGTGGTTCTGTCCCTCTAGTTTTATCCCTTCTTTTTTAAGAAGTCATTAATATATATATAATTAATATATGCCTTCTAGGATATCTTTTTCTCAGTGGAGACAGAGAAAAAATAGTTTTTAGTGTATTTCATTATTGAAACAGAATCGAGCAAATATCATAAACTAAGACAAGTTAGAAACATCTGTACTTTCATCCAGCCATATCACAAACTTTTTACACTGTCAAATTTCTCTTTATAATGACAGTTTCTTCAGATCTTCGGCAGTGTTTTCTAGGCGTCTTCCAGTGATATTTGCCAACAAAGGAATACATTTTTGTTTATTATATCAGGCAGCTTTTACCATGTATGTTTTAACTTCTGTTCTTAAGCAAAAACTGTAAAGGCAGTAAAATTATGCTAAGTGAATTTGAGTATTGCCTAACTACAACATCACTGTAAAAGAGGTGTAGAAATCTGACCTTCGTGTTCTAGATGCTGTTTCTAAATGTCATGATAACACTGACAGCTTCACGGATAAAAGTCAAGCACAATGCTCATTTTGGGTCAATGCCTATTGTTAACAGTATTAGATTTAAACCCACAGTACAAAGAGGCTCCAGGAAATTTTCTAATTTCCTTTACTGCTTCTTGTCAGATCTGACTAGATAATTATTTATCTCTTAACATTACTAACAAAGAACTCATAACAGGAGCATAAGAGTTTACTTGACTATTTTCTCACTCTTTCCTTGTTTTGCCATCATAGGAATTATCTTCAATTCACAGTTTCTTTACAAATACCTTTTTAAGCCTTCTATCCACTCTGTGTTGCTGCTGCTGCTAAGTCGCTTCAGTCGTGTCCGACTCTGTGCGACCCCATAGGCCGGCAGCCCACCAGGCTCCCTCATCCCTGGGATTCTCCAGGCAAGAACACTGGAGTGGGTTGCCATTTCCTTCTCCGATGCATGAAAGTGAAAAGTGACAGTGAAGTCGGTCAGTCATGTCCGACCCTCAGCGACCCCATGGACTGCAGCCTTCCAAGCTCCTCCGTCCATGGGATTTTCCAGGCAAGAGTACTGGAGTAGGGTGCCACTGCCTTCTCCGATCCACTCTGTGAGAGTTACTTTAATTAAAAATATAATTGTACTACTTTCACAATCTACATAGGCACACATAAGCTGCACACACAAACAACTGACTCCTGAACAACACAAACGGGGTATTGACTCACATGCAGTCAAAATTCCATGTATAACTTTATAGTAGGCCCTGTGTATACCCATGGTTTTCCATTGCAATTTCAACCAACCATGGATCACGAGTACATGGATATTGGAGTACATATTTAGTGAAGAAAATTCATCCACAAGTGGACCCGCCACAGTTCAAACTCATGGTGTTCATGGATCCACTGTAATGAAAGTATCCTGAAAACCAACACCCATGAGAAAACAACTTGGTTAAGCCTCCCATGTCGCTCTTCCTCAGAGCACTTTGTGAACTACAGTTGACATTTGACTTATATGAATGCACCAGTGTCAGTTCCTATGTTATATATTTAATATTTCTTATTTTTCCAGGTAAACACACAAAGAATTCATGATTTTTTCATACCCCAGTGTAATCTACTTTGGAGACCACTGTACTAAACAATGACTCGGTCATTTAAAAGAGTGAAATACTCAGAAAAAAGGAAGTAAAATTTACTCTGTTAATATTATACTTACTGAGCAACTACAATGTACAAAAACTCCTAGCATATGAGGTGCTATTTGACTATTACAACGATGAGTCACAATAGATCAGACATGGATCTAGCTTCACCTCTAATCATTCATTCACTTATTCAACTAGTCAGCAAACAATTGCTAGATATATTCCAGTTTCAGGAATAGAGCCATGTACCTGGGCTTGGTGGCATGGTAACTATCACTTTAGACACAGAAAACTATTCAATCAACTTGAATTGGTTTGATTATATTGGCTATTATCATGGAAATTTTTCATTTTTTAGCCCATAATTCATTCACCCTTCTTAGTAACATTCCAGTTTCCTTTTGGATAACTACCTTTCCTCCATCATAAGACACTGAACCAAGCTGAAACTATAGGTTCAAAGATACCATGAATAAGGAAAAATGCATGCTCTGCAGAGAGATCAGAGTAGACAGAAACGGATTACAGAGATCATAGAGTCTCTTAAAAAGAACAGGTTTATGTCCTTACTCTCTATTTCCCTTTTTCAGATGCTCTAAGGCCAAACTATACTTCATTTCTTCTCCATAAACATCCATGGCATTGCCTCACTGTCCAGAACATGAGACGTTGTAACCACACAATAAACATTCTACTTGAGCTAATTTGACTGCTTCTCTTCCTTGAAACCAAATAGTCCCTAACTGAGAACAATTTGGTTCCAGGAAGAGGAGATGTAAAAAATAAATACTCAGAAGAAATTAAGAATGATTGTTGCATAAGAATGATGACACTTTCCTCCCTTTCCATCACCACACTCCACACTAGCAGAGGAGATAAAACTCTGAGATGTACAGTGGGGAATCAGCTAGTTAAACTTTTACCTTAAGCTTCCATGCAAACTTAAGCTTCCATGCAACCTTAAGCTTCCAGGCAACCTTAAGCAAAGTATCATTAGAAACAGGAAAGAAAAAAATCCAGCTCCAGGTTGCCTGACTTAAAATAGACTGAGGAAAACATCAACTTATTACCACTCCAGCTTGGGGCTCTGGTGTGGAAACTCCTTCCCATCATTTCTCTGAGTGTCTAGGGGTTCCCTTTAGTCTCATAATTTTAGTAGGAACACCATAAGGATTAGCTACCTAGTGGCAGAAGTAGACAGTATAAGCTGGTAAGTTGGGCTTTGCTTCTGCTAGAAGGAACATTTTTGAGGATGTCTGATGTAAAATATAAAAAGGGTTCATGAAGAGTGAACACTGATCTTCAGAACAGGTAATGAAGATTTTCAATCCTATGAAAACCTCATAGTCAGCTGGCAATGTTTCTGATCCAATATGACTCTAAGGCAATAAAGACAAGGCCAGTCACAGAAGTCTTCCCAACTACTCATGAATTACTTCTTTGACTTTGAGTCAATGGCCCTTCTAACTTTCTCACCACATACCTTTCATCCTTCACACCTGAAGTTTTATTCTTTTTCCCCATCCTCCTCACTAAAGTTCTTAATGACTAGACTCAGGAACATCAGAAAGAACTTTTATAGCCAGTGAAAAATCAAAGCAGGATAGGAAAGGTAAGAAATAACCTTAATAACAAATAGCATCCTCTCCCCCTTTCTCAAGAGCATGAAAGCACTTTTGAAACAATAATCTACAAAATAATATTGCCTAATGTTATTGCTTAACATAGTCTAATATTACCTATTTCCTGGAGAGGAAGGAATACACACACACACACACACACACACACACACACACATACATACACAACTTGGAGGAAGGTGTCCACCACTCAGAAATGAGTTGTGATTCTTTCATTATCAAACTGTAACAAAAAGAAAGTCTGAGTTTCTATTTTAACAGAAATTAAACATTAAGTAAATAAATATATATAACATATAGTCTTATTACAAAGTCTTTTCTGCCTGCAGATAATGATTTAAGTTCCACTAACAAAAATGTTCTTATTGAAAAGACTGGGTACTTGTAGGTATTGGAATGGGGCTATCTGAAGGACCAGGGGACCTTGAAAGCTTGGCCTCTAAGCCCTGGGTAAATAGAGCTGATTCTTGAATAACACAAGTTTGAACTAAATGGGTCCACTTATACACAGATTTTTTTTTTTCAGTAGCAATTACTGAAAACACTACACAATCCCTAGTTGGTTGAATCCACAAACCCAAAAACACAAATGTAGAGAAATGAGGATATGGAAGAACAACTATAAGTAGATTTTCCACTGGAGGATCACCTCCACTAAACTCTGTATTCTTCAAGGGTCTTCTATACTTCACTTTGGAAAGATTCCTTCTAGTCAGGAGAACCTGAAGTTGCCATATTTTGTGTCAAAGAAACTCATTCCTTTTCCACAGAGGTGAATCTTTGCTATCCCTGATCAGCAGGAGGTAATATTTATCATAGAAAAATTACTGTTGTGTATTGTGTTTCCTTTTTTCTCTTTTCTAAATAGTTGCTTTTCAATGTGGGTGTTAACTCCTCAATTAGACATGGGTTTCTGAACCAAGAGAAGTAGAATTCAAAGCTACCTGAGAAGGAAGATCTTCCAGCGACTTGGACTTGGCACTAAATCAGCTAGTAAAGACTACAAATTGTTTTTGATTCAGGGAGTGGGGTGAGTACATTTTAGGGATCTGTATGATGGTTGTGTTATTTCGGCCTAGAACATTTTAAAAATAGTAGCTTATGGAAGGAGAGTTTGTGTTAGACTGAACAGTCAAGGGGTAGATTGTAGGAGACTGTGGTAACTTATTTTCCCTCTCAGGAAGCTTTCATATGTTCCTTCTGTTAAGAAATTCTACTACCCTGACCATGTGCTGAGTAGATGATCCAGGTAAGGCAACTCCCCTGACAATCACAGTGGTTCAAGGTACAGTAAAGCCAATCAAAGTCTTTCATCAAGAGTGAACTAGAAACTCTGGAAGATAGGTAGTTTTTTCTTTTCTCTCAGATTCCTAAACTATGACTATCAGCAGCCATGTTTATATGGAAAAGTACGAAAGAATGATACCAACATGCAAAAATGCAAGTAGAGATGATAAGGAGAGCAGGAGAAAAAATTCTGGGGTTTATAGAGGCCTTAGTTCTAATCCCTGAGGCCCTGATTATTGCAGTTTTTCCTTAAATTCTGTGAATTACTCCATCTCTGCCTGTGATCCAATAAACCACCCCCCTTATCTGTGGAGGCCTGTTTAAATGGGTTTCCATCATCCTAAAGAACCCTGACTAACAAATGCCCAGAACTATGTGGTACTTGGGGAAATATTAGCTTTTTGTTGGTGTTATTTTTTATTTTACTGAAACTGTAATACATGCCTAGGGTGAAAGTTCAAACAGTACACCAAGGTATATTATGCAATTATAAAATAAGGCTTCCTCCTACCACCTTCAGAGCCCCTCTGCAGAGGCAAAAGCTGTTAGCAATTTCTTGTGTATCCTTCTAGGAATTTTTTTGAGTTCACTTTATAGCATTCTAAAGGGACAAGGAAAGAATGAAGGGAATGAGATGTGTGGTTCCCAGATCTAGCTCAATAAAGCAGAGGTGTATCAGTGTTATCTCTATTGTTCCCTTTTCTGATTTAATATGTTTAAATTGGCAGTTGTAAGATTGTCTAACTATGAACATTTTTTTAAGATTTATTTATTTATTTATTTGGGGTTGTGCTGGGTCTCCACTGCTGCACTCAGGCTTTCTCTAGTTGTGGTGAGCGGGGGCTACTCTTCCTTGAGGTGTGCGGGCTTCTCATTGCAGTGGCTTTTCTTGTTGCAGAACACAGGCTGTAGGCACGTGGGCTTCAGTGGCTGCAGCCAGGGGCTTAGAAATTGTGACTCACGGGCTCTATAGCACTGGCGCACGGGGCTTAGTTACTCCACAGCATGTGGGAACTTCCCAGACCAGGGATCAAACTGGTGATCCCTGCACCAACAGGCAGATTCTCAACCACTAGACCATCAGGGAAGCCTGCCTTAGCACAAACGTTTACATTTTTAAGTAAAATTCCAACAGGGAAGTACTAGCTAATGAGTTGTTTTGTCATCATATCAGGCTTTTACAACATAGTTTAAAACATCCAACATCTTGAAGCAATTAACAAAACCACTGAACTTCACAGAAACTTAGTTTGTTTTTCTAAGGCCTATAACCATAGAGGGATTTATTTTTAACTCTATATCTATGCTGTCTGGTTTGAAAAATAGTTAAGAGGTCAGACAATCTCCTTTGTCACTGTGGTTTCATTTTTTCTTTTTCTTTTTTTTTTTTTTTGTCTTTAAACTTGAGAGGCAAAAGAAATTGCTGGAAGACCATGTCTAAAGATACTGCTGATTCAAATATATTTTGGAAGTAGCAAAGAGTTGGACATGACTGAGCACACATACACGCAATATATATAAAAGTATGACCCAAAGTAGATGCCACACAACACTGTGGATGTACTAACTGCCATTGAATTGTTCACTGTAAAATGATTAACTTTTTTATTATGTGGCTCTCACTTCAATAAAAAAAAAAAAAGACAATCTTTAAGAAAGTTCTATATTTTGTAAAGCAAATCTAAATTAAAAGATTTTTTAAACAACATCTCTGACAATGCAAGAAATAACCTTTGTTCAGAATCTGCTCTTGGAAAGACTCTGCTAAAAGCACTTCCATAAACAGTAGACATACTAAGTAAATTACTACAGTATATTAGAAGGTGATGGGTACTATGAGGAAAGAAGTAAAATAGACTAAAAAAAATTAGAATAGACAGCATTTTAGAGAGGAGTATTTAAAAGGTTAGTCCCAGTAGGCCTCATTGAGAAGGTAACATTTAAGAAAAGAAATGAAAGAATGAAAGGAAGTTGGTCAAGAAGATACCAGATTGGTACTTTACTGGCAGTCCAATGGTTAAGACTCCATGCTTCCACTGCAAGGGGCATGGGTTCAATCGCTGGTTGGGGAACTATGATCCCACATGCTGCACAATGCAGCCAAAAAAGAAGAAGGTATCATATCTCTGGGGGAAGACTATTCAAGAAGAAGGAACATCTAGCAAAAAGGCCCTGAGGCAAAAAACATGTCTGACAGCAAGGTCAGCATGGCCAGAAGACAGTGAAAAAAGGAGAAAATAACGGGATATGAGATCAGAAGTAACTGAGAGCCTGAAGCCCTTGGAGGCTATGATGAGGACTTTGGGTTTTTCTCTGGGTAAACTGAAGAGCCATAGCAGACATCAGGAGCCATGGCTGAAACCAAAGCCTGTTTACAGAATGAAGTAGGGGAGAAGAAGAGGGAGCCGTAGCAGACTCAAAGAGACCAACAGAAGGCTATTTATGTATCTCAAGCAGAAAACAATGATCACTATGACCAGGAAAATAAGAGATGGTGGAAAATGGTCATATTATCAATTTATTTTGAAACTGGAACTCAGAATTCCTGAGAGGCTGGATATAAGGTGTTAAAGAAAGAAGAGAGTCAAGCATGAGTTCAAGGTTTGGGATATGAACAACTGAAAGGACAGAGCTGCCATGCACTACAGTGAAGTTACTTTGAGTGAAGTAGGTTGTAAAAGAGGCATGAGAAGTGGGAGGGGAGGGAACAGCAATGATAATCAGAAGTTCACTTAGGGACAAGGTAAATTTGAAACATCTTAGAAAACCAAATGGAGATATCTCATAGAATGAAGGCAACTTTTGGAAGTCTGGAGCTATCCAGTCCTCAAGCCTCCTTACAAGGCTGTAATATTTAATTGTGTCTGTCAAACCTGATGTTTTCTTTTTCCCTAAAGAGTGAGATTCTGATCTGATCTATCATCGAATTGTAACATGGTTCTTGCATACTTCTCTTCACTGTGCATCCTCTCACCTATTTCTCTGGGTGGGAACATTAATTTATTTGAGCCAGTGCGTATCACTCTTCTTTAAAAGGTACTAATGAAATGTACTGCTATTTTAAGAAATCTCTTACAATTATGTTAAGAGAGTCTGCAAATGGTGATTGCCAATTATTTTTCCAGACTGTGTAGGACATCCAGCCCAGTGAAGTATGACACACAAAAGGAGCCTGGACCCTTATGACTGGGATATATCTGACATATATCTGATATATCTGAGTTTCTTGTTGTTTAGTCACTAAGTTGTGACCAATTCTTTGCAACCCCATTAACTATAGGGATTGTCCCAGAGTTTGCTCAAATTCATGTCCATTGAGTTGGTGATACTCTCCAACCATCTCATCCTCTGCTCCTTCTGCCCTCCAGTCTTTCCCAGCATCAGGGTCTTTTCCAATGGATCGGCTTTTTGCATCAGGTGACCAATGTATTGGAGCTTCAGCTCCTGCATTAGTCCTTCCAATGAATACTCAGGGTTCATTTCCTTTATGATTGACTAGTTCGATCTCCTTGCAGTCTAAGGGACTCTCAAGAGTCTTCTCCAGCACCACAATTCAAAAGCATCAATTCTTTAGCACTCAGCCTTCTTTATGGTTCAACTCTTACACCTGTATATGATTACTGGAAAAACCATAGCTTTGACTATATGGACCTTTGTCAACAAAGTGATGCCTCTGCTTTTTAATACACTGTACTGGAGAAAGGAATGGCAACCCACTCCAGTATTCTTGCCTGGGGAATTTCATGGACAGAGGAGCCTGGCAAGCTATAGTCCATGAGGTTGCAAAGAGTCAGACATGACTAAGCAACTGACACATACACAGGTTTGCCGTAGCTTTTCTTCCAAGGAGTAAGAATGTTTAAATTTTGTGGCTGCAGTCACTGTCTGGAGTGATTCTGGAGCCTAGGAATATAAAATCTGCCACTGTTTCCACTATTCCCCCATCTATTTGCCATGAAATGATGGGACCAAATGCCATGATCTTAGTGTTTGAATACTGAGTTTTAAGCCAGCTTTTCACTGTCCTTATTCTATAGCAGTTTCCTAGTAAAAATTGAGCAGAACCCTGCAAGCCCCACCCCTCCAAGTACAAAGGCCCTTCCATGTCCCCTGTCTCTTGTTCATAGAAAAAAACTGAAGTCTCCCAAGCCTTCCAGAGTCATAAAAGAGCAACTCAGTTAATGATTATCATGGCAGAGTCACCAAATATTTTAGTGTCTGATGCACATTATTATGGGGCTTCCCTTGTGGCTCAGCTGATAAAGAATCTGCCTGCAATGCAGGAGACCTGGGTTGGATCCTAGATTTGGGGAGATACCCTGGAGAAGGGAAAGGCTACCCACTCCAGTATTCTGACCTAGAGAATTCCACAGACTGTATAGTCCATGGGGTCGTAAAAAGTCAGACACAACTGAGCGACTTTCACACAATAGCCATGGCATATGCTACTCCATCTTGAGCAATACTGAACCTATGGGTAGCGTTATTGCAAGAACTGGCCTCAAGAGAATGGGATTAACACTACTGCTCATAATCATCTGTATCTCTGTGGGTATCAAAATGATTGTAGCTTGCTCTGCCTGTATATGTAAGCAGGCAACTAAAATTGTTACCAAGAAGATGCCACAGACCCATGTTGACATAGTCCACTCTGAGAATATGGCATCCTATATCAGCATGAAGAAATTACAGAAGATAGACCTTCACTCATAATCCCATAGAAATAGAATGGTGGAACCTCTTAAAGAGCACAGTAGGGATTTGTGAGCAGCTTAATGCAGGCAGCTCTATGGCAAGAAGCAGCTCTCTGCAGGAGACCCTTTTGTCTTGTCACTCTAGCAAAGCTGTATTTCAACTAACCTCTGATCTAAGCACACTTTTCAAATCTTTTGATCACACAATACTTTGCATAACCTGTTGTTTCTTTCATTAGATCAAAGAAATAAGAACAAAGAATAAGTAATTAATGGATGCCTAAAACTTTTCTTCAGCTTCCCCTTCTCAAGAGCAAACTGAACCAGACAGCATCTAAAGATAGATTATAAGGAGTCAACAAGCCCATACCCAGTGGGAGATGGCAACAAATCTGACCACCTACCTCAATGATTGAGATTACATCCCCTTTGTCCCTTTAAAAACTTTCATGGCTGGATTACATCCCCTTTTCCCCTTTAAAAACTTTCATGGCTGAGCAGCATCTTCAGAGTTGTTTCTGGGACATGAGTCCACCTTCTCTTTAAATAGCTAGTCTTCTGATTAAAACAACCTTTCCATTTCTACCAGCACTTGTTTCATGAGTATTGATTCAAGCAGCAAGCAGCCAAACCCAAGTTTCCAGTAACACTGGAAAGCAATATTTAGTATCTGACTGAATGTGGATCCAAAAAAATGGCAATAATAGAGACAGAATTAACCAATAAAAACTATCCCAAACATCAACCCTTAAAATCCAGTTAGTTTCAAACTTTCCTTCACACCAAACCTCTTAAAGGGCACAATAAGATGAAACTAAAGGGGCTTTTGTTTTTGCACAGGACACTATGGGCATCTCACAGCCATGCAGAGCAGGCAGAGAAGACAAAGTGAAATTCTGACCCTGGAAGTATACAGTCAGATCTTTAGCAGGAGGAATAGGCCCAGCTGCAAAGGTAAACACAAGACTGGCAGCCAGATGGAAGAGCCACAATGGCCAAAGGACACAGCAAGCCCAAGCATGATTGAAGTAACTCTTCCAGTCAAATGGATAGAGCACAATGGTGAGGAATTCTAGCATCCTGTCTGCCTCCCCAGTCAGGCAGACAGACAGGTGGGAAGTGATTTCCAGGTAAATTGTCCATGGGCAACAACAGACTGGTATAAAGATCCAGGTTCTTGTCCCAGGGAGAAGTACCCCATAGGACATCAGGACCCAGTCCCAGGCTGAGTCCGGGCCACTGTCAAGTCCTAAAAGGGAACAGTGCCTTTGAGCAGGAAAATTAATGATTGGTATAAGCCAGATCTATGGCTTAGACCAACAATGAACAGGGAAGAGAACAAATGTCACTTGGGAAAATATGTCACTAGACCAAACCCAAGATCAGTCAGATGACTGAGCAGCAAGTCCTTCCAATGGCACTGAGGTTGTTGATCTAATTCCTGCCTGAATTGGTCTGCACTCAGAAATGAGGAGTGGGGGACAGGGAGAGAAGGCAACTGACAGTAAAGTGTATCGGTGGGCCCGAAAGGGAACAGCTGGGTAACTTAAGTACTTGGAAAAATTGAGGCAAGAGACGAGTAGGTTTGAGTTATTTTGCTTGATCATGCACCATGCTCACCCTCTGTTAGAGGTGCTAGTGGGGAAGAAATGGCTACAGTTGAATTATCCACTTGGAAATCCAAGAGGGTAACATTAAGAAATACTCATTCATTCTAAAACACTCCAACAACAGATATTATAGCACCTACTACATTCATAGCTCTTGATTTGGAGCATGCAAAGATGCCAAAAACATTGTGTCTGCCCTCAAGTATCCTAACGTAGAGCAAGCATAGTAAGACACCCACAAAAACAACTGTATGATAATCTTAGCCAAATACTTGGAGCACAGGTAAAATAAGAAGACCAGCCAAAGCAACAGAAAAGTCTCAAAAACTTCTTGATAAAAGACCATAGCTATTGTGGCCTGGACAATACAATTCTAGTCATTACTCAGCCAGAGATTTCAATCACCTCTGAATGGTACCAGCTGCATCTAACTCCAGGTCTGAAGTTATAGGCATTTTTACTTTCTCCACATCCCCCTCAACTATCTAACTCTTGGCCATTTTGGTCCTCTAAGAGAGGGAACCTAGGATTCTGAATAGCAAGAACTAACTATTCTTAGCTCCGTCATTTACTAAATAAGTACCCATGTCAGAAAACGAACTTATGGTGAGCAGAGGATTAAAGGGGGGTGGGAGGGATAATTAGGAGTTTGGGATTAGCACACACAAACTACTATATATAAAACAATAAGTTTCTGCTGTAAAGCACAGGGAACTATATTCAATATTCTATAAAAAAAACTGAAATGGAAAGTAATATGAAAAACAATATATATGTTTGTGTATGTCTATATATGTATGCATGTATGTACATGTGTGTGTATATATATATATATATAACTATATGTACATGTACAGACACAACAGGGCTGCCTGCTGACACCCTGTTTGTTTAATCTGTATGCTGAGCACATCTTGAGAAATGCTAGATGAGTTACAAGCTGGAATCAAGACAGGTAGGAGAAATATCAACAACCTCAAATATGTGGATGATATCACTCTGATAGCAGAAATCAAAGAGGGACTAAAGATCCTCTTGGTAAGGGTGAAGGAGGATAGTGAAAGAGCTGGCTTAAAACTAAATATTAAAAAAATTAAGATCACGGGATCCAGCCCCATTATTTCATGGCAAATAGAGGGGGAAAAGGTGGAAGCAGTGACAGATTTCCTCTTCTTGGGCTCTAAAATCACTGCTGATGGTGACTGCAGCCACGAAATCAGAAGACGTTTGCTTATTGCCAGGAAAGTGATGACAAACCTAGACAGTGTGTTGAAAAGCAGAGACATTAGTCTGCCAATAAAGGTCCAGATAGTCAAGGCTATGGTCTTCCCAGTGCTCAAATACAGTTGTGAGAGATGGACCATAAAGAAGGCAGAGCACCGAAGAACTGATGCCTTTGAACTATGGTGCTAGAGAAGACTCCTGAGAGTACCCTGGACAACAAGAGATCAAATCAGTCAATCTTAAGGGACATCACCCCTGAATACTTGTTGGAAGGACTGATGCTGAAACTGAAATTCCAGTATTTTGGTCATATGATGTGAACAGCTAACTCATTGGAAAAGTCCCTGATGCTGGGAAAGATTGAGGGCAGAAGGAGAAGAGTGTCAGAGGATGAGATGGCTGGATGGCATCACTGATGCAATGGACATGAACTTGTGGGTAAACTTCAGGAGACGGTGAGGGACAGAGAAGCCTGGTGTGCTGCAGTCCATGGGGTTACAAAGAGTCAGACCTGACTGGGCGACTGAACAACAACAACAGGTATATGTATAACTGAATCACTTTGCTGCATACCAGAAATTAACAAATGCTGTAAATCAACTATACTTCAATTAAAAAAAACTAGTAGCCATATCCACATTCCCTAACCTATGTGAACTTCAGTTTTACTCCCCATAAAGTGATAATAAAGACAACACATACTTTAAAATGCTGTTTTAAGGATTAAGTGAAAAAATGTATGTGAAAGAGTTTTGCAAACTGGAAGGAACTGGAAAAAACATTAATTCAATGAGGTCCCAACATGAGCCTAAACTGGTTTCAGCCCTAGGTGGTGTGTTTGAAACACTAGTATGTAGGGGGTCTGGGAGTCACTCTATGTGAAGAGGAGGAAGTGGTTTGATTCACAAGCCAGAAAAAGAACAAAGATGAGTGAGAAGCTTCAGACATCTGTGTCTGGCAGACCCCATGGAGACAGTCAGAACTCAGCAGACAAAGGGCCTTCTTGCAGTACCTGAGAGGGTTGTTTCCAGAAAGGGACATCACCACGTTAGGGCCTAGTGACAAACTAAGGTGCAAAATGTGGCAGAGGGCAAGTTTGGGGGTATAGGTAGAGAGAAGTGAAAGGGGGAGTGGTCTTCCCAGCATAGGAAAACTCCAGTCACCTGAAGAGTTTCCACATGAGGAGAAAGTGTTCTTAAAACAGACAAGAGCACATAAGGCACCCACTGCACCCTATCCCCTCAGCTGCCAAGTGATCTAGAAACACTGCCAATACTGGTATGAGAGGAAGAATGAGAGGGGTACTTGTGAGCAACTGTGAAGTTTTTCTAGGGAACAAAGTCACAGGAGCAAGAGAAAGCAAAATATAGGTCATTGGCCCTAATAAGATTCCAACATTGATACCCACAGGTTGATAAGGCCTGGAGAAACTCAAGAACTTTATCATTAAGTCAGGCTGACTGTTTGATACCATGTGAGTTCAGGTAGCATTAGACACTGTTTCCAGTCACTTCTATTGCTTCATTTGTTTTCTCTCAGGGAATTTGGAAATGGAAGTGCGAAACCGAGGAAAACTAGAAACCCCTTCTCTTGAGGATGACCACCCAAAAGTGATCCAAGGCATTGGAAAGCACCCAATTCATGCTTTCAACAAAGGCTGCTCAAATCAGCTACAGCATCCAGTAAACCATTTTCCCTGGTTCCTATCAGTGTTTCAAGTCTGGAAGAAGAGGGAAGACCAAGTAGATAGTGTGTAAGATTATGACCTAGGAGCTGCATGGTGTGTGGCACAGAAGGAGAGAGGAGCAAGGACTACAACAGCAAAAAAGTGTAAAATTTCCATTGTAAGTGGAGACAGGGGTGGGAGGGCAATGCAGGGAGCTGGGAGCAAAGGTGAGCTGGAGAGAACAAAATGTCCCCCCTCTGAAGACAGAGCAAGCAATCTGGCCATGGGTAGGAATGCTGGGTTTTTCTCTCTCCCTGCAGCCCACTATCATTAAGTCCAGAATTCTGGCCCAAGCACTTTGAGAGGCACCTTAGACATACCCAGAACTGGAGGCATCACACAGACACCTGCATTCACTTAGCAAGAAGAGAGTAAATAATTCATCCAAGGTCTGCCAAGACAGTTCGCTGGTACTACAGTGCTCTCTGAGGTTGAAGGTTGGCTCTTGCCAGACAGGGAGGAATAAAGAAAAGGGGTCTACTTAGCAATCTGGGATCTCTGTCCAAACAGCAACTCACAGGCCACCCTGACTAGCTTCACCACAGCTCAGCTTCACCAGCAGATTGCTGCCTCTGACAGAGTTGATGCCAATTTCCCCAGTTCATATTGAGTGCCAGGCATGGTTTGGAGTAAAGGAGACATGGCCCCGACTGCCTTGGAAGAACTTAGTATTAGAATAGGTCGGGGTGGGAGGCAGCAGGTCCCCAAATGGACAGTGAGTGACTAACTAGTGAGTGGACGAGTACGCACTTGGGAGAGAGTGTAGTTTTATAAAGGGGCAGGGGAGGGGGTCATTTCAGCAGAATTTTAAATAGTAAGTAGGAGCTTACCAGGCAAGAAACAAAGTGGAACAAACAGCTTTGTTGGAGCTTACTATGTGCCAGGCAATGTATAAAGAGTATTTGGGGCAGACAGATTGTCAGAAACAAAGTCTTAGAAGCATGAAAGTGCATGATATATTTACAGAAGGTGAATTCAGTTTAGACAATGTTTAGTGTATTGTGGGAGTTGTCAAAAGATGGATGCGAGAGTTGGACTATAAAGCAAGCTGAGTGCCGAAGAATTGATGCTTTTGAACTGTGATGTTGGAGAAGACTCTTGAGAGTCCCTTGGACTGCAAGGAGATCCAACCCGTCCATCCTAAAGGAGACCAGTCCTGGGTGTTCACTGGAAGGACTGATGTTGAAGCTGAAACTCCAATACTTTGGCCACCTGATGCGAAGAGCTGACTCATTGGAAAAGACCCTGATGCTGGGAAAGATTGAGGGCAGGAGGAGAAGGGGATGAGAGAGGATGAGATGGTTGGATGGCATCACCGACTCAATAGACATGGGTTTGGGTGGACTCCAGGAGTTGGTGATGAACAGGGAGGCCTGGCATGCTCCAGTTCATGGGGTTGCAAAGAGTCGGATACAACTGAGCGACTGAACTGAACTGAACTGAATGTTAGAAAGGCAAATTGAAACTGAAAAGGCCTCAACACAAATGACGATGAAATTCACGATGACAAACCTAGACAGCGTGTTAAAAAGCAGAGACATTACTCTGTCAACAAAGGTCTGTATAGTCAAGGCTATGGTCTTCCCAGTGGTCACATATGGTTGTGAGAGCTGGACCCTAAAAAAGGCAGAACACCAAAGAATTGATGCCTTCGAACTGTGGAGCTGGAGAAGACTCCTAAAAATCCCTTGGACAGCAAGGAGATCAAGCCAGTCAATCTTAACAGAGATCAACTTTGAATATACACTGGAAGGATTGATGCTTAAGCTGAAGCTCCAGTATTTTGATCATCTGATGCAAACAGATGACTCACTGAAAAAGTCCCTGATTCTGGGAAAGATGGAGGGCAGAAGACGGCGTCAGAGAATGAGATGGCTGGACAGTATCACTGATGCAATGAACATGAACTTGGGCAAACTCCAAGAGATGGTGAGGGACAGGGAGGCCTGGTGTGCTGCAGGCCATGGGGTTGCAAAGAGTCGGACACAACTGGGGAACTGAACAAAAACAATATATATTCACATAAGTCTGGAAGGACACTTGCCAAAATTTTAACATCGGTTATAGTGGAGAAGATTCTGGTGAATTTCAATTTTACTTTTTTAGGTATCCACATTGTATTTTATTTTATTTTTTACCAAAAAAAAAGAAAGAAAGAAAAGAGGCTGAGAATGTAGGTCTGAATATCATATTAGAAAGTATGCAGTTCATTCTGCAGGCACTGGAGAGTCACTGAAAATTCTTAAGGGAAAGACTGAGATAACCAAGTGTGAGCCATCAAGAACTACTTAGGTGGGAGGCCCTTGATGACTCACTTTGTTCCTCTTTCCTCAGAACCATCTCCCCTGAGCCACCTGCAGACCCAGAAGTCAAGCCTACAGGCTCAGAAGTCAAACCTCTCAATCCAGGAGGTGCGAGGCCCCAAGTAATGAGCAGAAGCAGTCAATGTGAGTGCATTTCTCTGCCCACGCAGAGCTCCCCCAAACTTGACAGTGGGCACAAAACAACCTGGCTCTGCTCCAAGCATGAAAACAAGGCAGGGAATGGACAGGTGGTGAAGCATTCACAAAAGCTACAAAAGAGGCAGATCAGTTTTTGTTGGTTTTTTTCCTACAATGTAGGCGCTTTTATTACTAGAAAATAAAATCCTGTCTGAGCAAATGCCAGGAAAATGATTAAGGGCTCAATTTAGACCAAGAGGTTTGGCTGGGCACTGCTGAGCAGAGAGCTAAACAATGTCAGCCCCACTCTCTGTGCACATCACGTTCAGGGTGAGCAGCCCAACCTCCCACCAGGCCTCTCACCGCCAGTTCTACAGAATTACAGTTAAGCTTTGGCCACTTGGTTTCAGTTAAAAGGATTGTGTGGAAGGAAGGATGAAAGGCTCTTGCGTGCAGACCAGCTACTGCATCTGAGGACTGAGAAGAAACACAGCCAGGGTAGTGCCAGGCTCTGCAGAAACTCTTCCCCTCCCCAGCCTGACCCAAAAAGGGCATGAGATGGTGGAGGAGTGTGGGCTGGTTTTGGAGTCAAACAGGCATGAGTTGCAACCCTAGTCTGTCACCCATGGGATTTTCAGGCAGGAATTTAATTTTTCTAAGCATTGGTGTCTTCATGTGTAAAGCAGAGATAATAACTTAAAAATTATTATGGGGATAAAATGGCACGATATATATAAAAGCAAAAACAGAATAGACACTTAGTAGTTGACAGTTTCTTCCTTTCCCCGTTTTCTCTCCAGGGCCTCCTAAGCCAAAAAACCATGGTGCAGTGGGAAAGGTATGAGATTAGAGGCTGGAAAATTAGTGTTCCAGTCTTTATTCAACTCTGAGGTGTGGTGACACTGGGCAAATCACTCAGTCTCTCTGAACCTTACTTTCTGCTGCTGAAAAATGTGGCGCTTGGACTAAATAATCTTTAAGGGCCCCTTCTATCACTCACTTTCATACAAATTATGATTACCACTGTTAAGCAGTTGCTGTATGGCAGGCATGTTGCTCAGCAATGCACATATAGTATCTTCTCATGTATTATTATCCCTAGATTATAAGTGAAGAAAATGTGGTTTACATGAGCTTGGGAATTCTTCCCAGATTGAACAGCTAGTAAGAACAGGCCAGGAAGTGTTTGCCCTGACTTACTTTTTTAAACACATTAACATCTCCAGGGTTCCAAGTCTTTTTTCTGAACCACTAGGAAGTTCTAGGTCAGATTGAAACAGACAGTTCTTGGAACTAGACTTGGGGTTTCAGGCCTGAGGAATACTGATCCACTTGCAGCAGCATGAAACTGGCCCCACAGAGGAAGAATCTCATATCAGGAGGTGGGAAGGAGACACTGCAAATAGAATTCCTGGGCTTTCAATCAGGCCAGAGAGGGCATTGTGGGGAGCCAGGAAGAGCCAGGCAGACAGGTGTGTCGTCAGCCAAGTGAGCAAGCAGTCAGCGTAAAGGTCAACACAGCAAGGCTGGCAGAGGCCTCACAGTGGCCAACTTGAGTTCAAGCAAAAATACAGACTATTTGGACTGCACCACTGTGGAGTGTGTAGGCTAGAGGGAGAGCTGTGACTTGGCAGCCAGCTTCTATTTCTAGAGACACAGGCTTCAGTCTGACTGGCAACAAGGAGCCTCAGGAAGACTCATGGCCAGGCCATGGAACCAAGAGTTGGGTAAGTGAACTGCTGTTAAGCTCCATATCTAGGACAATATTAAATAATGCCCTAAAACTTAGTGATTTGAAACCACAGAGATGTATCATTTCTCACAATTCTGTGGACTGGTTAGTCTCAGATGGGCAGTTCTTCAGCTCCATGCAGTGTTGGCTGAGTGACTACATCAACTTTGAGCAGGGCTGTGGCTTGTTGCTTTTGTTGTTCACTTAGTAAGTCATGTCTGACTTTTTGCAACCCCATAAGCTGCAGCACACCAGGCTCCCCTGCCCTTCACCATCTCCCAGTGTTTGCCCAACCTTATGTCCATAGAATCGGTGATGCCATCCAACCATCTCATCCTGTTTCATCCCCTTCTCCTTCTGCCCTCAACCTTTCCAAGCATCAGGGTCTTTTCCAATGAGTCAGCTCTTCGCATTGGATTACCAAAGTCTTGGAGCTTCAGCTTCAGCATCAGTCTTTCCAATGAATTTACAGGGTTGGTTTCCTTTAGGATTGACTGGTTTGATCTCCTTGCTGTCCAAGGGACTCTCAAGAGTCTTCTCCAGCACCACAATGCAAAAGCACCAATTCTTCAATATTTAGCCTTCTTTATGGTCCAACTCTCACATCCATACATGACTACTGGAAAACCCTTAGCTTTGACTATGTGGACCTTTGTCAGCAAAGTGATATCTCTGCTTTTCAATACACTGTCTAGGTTTGTCATAGCTTTCCTTCCAAGAAAGCAAGGGTCTTTTAATACATGACTGCAGTCACAGTCCACAGCAATTTTGGAGCCCAAGAAAATAAAGCCTGTCACTGTTTCCAGTTTTTCCCCATTTGCCATGAAGTGATAGGGCCAGATGCCATGATCTTGTTTTTTGAATGTTGAATTTTAAACCAGCTTTTTCACTCTCTTCTTTCAACTTCATCAAGAGGTTCTTTAGTTCCTCTTCAACTTCTGCCATTAAAGTGGTGTCATCTGCATATCTGAGGTTGTTGATATTTCTCCTGGCAATCTTGATTCCAGCCTGTGATTCATCCAGCCCGGCATTTTGCATGATGTAATCTGCATATAAGTTAAATAAGGAGGGTGACAACTCTCCTTTCCCAGTTGCAAACCAGTCCATTGTTCCATGTCCAGTTCTAACTGTTGCTTCTTAACCTGCATACAGGTTCATCAGGAGGTAGGTAAGGTGGTCTGGTATTCCCATCTCTTTAAGAATTTTCTAGTTTGTTGTGATCCACACAGTCAAAGGCTTTAACTTTTTCATAGCCAGCGAAACAGAAGTAGATGTTTTACTGGAATTCTCTTGCTTTTCCTATGATCCAACAGATGTTTGTAATTTGATCTCTGGTTCCTCTGCCTTTTCTAAATTCAGCTTGTACATCTGGAAGTTCTCCATTCACATACTCTTGAAGCCAAGAATACTGAAAAGGGCTTCACTCACACAACTGGCAGTGGTGGCTGACTGTAGGAAGGGAGACCTCAGGTCTTTGTTGTTAGGGACCAAATGACGGGCTCTAGGACCTGAGTCATGTTTACCAGAAAGAGACAGGATATGCGCTCATCCTGCCTGGCCAATCATGTAACGCCAGCTACTCCTGTAACTGAGACAAAGAACTGCCTGTATATAAGCCGCCATACTCCTTTGTTCGGGGCTCTTGTCGGATTCCCTTGTGTGGGATGAGACTTGGGCCCTAGCGCGCTAGAGATAAACTCCCTTCTTGCCCTTGCATTACCGTGGTGGACTTGCTCTCTCTCTCGGTCGGTTCGGAGATACGGGCTCAGAGCATAACATTTGGGGGCTCCTCCGGGATCTCCGTCCCGCCGGGGAGGACAACTCTCCTGGTAAAAGGGACTAACCTCGTTAGGAGATAAGAGCTCTGAGCACCGGTGCTAATGTTGCAGAAGCCCAGATTAAGTCCGGGGCCCAGTATTGTAGTGGGGAGGCATCTGGGTGTAAAGTGCAGAGGCGAGTCCAGCATAAGGCCGGGACCTGGTTTCGTGCTGGGGAGGTGGCTGGCTCTGTGAACATCCTGCAGGTAAGACTGAGTGCATTGTTGGTGGCCACCTTGTGTTTGTTATCTGTTTGTCTATTCGTGGTGTCTGTGTTGCTCTTTGTGTGCTCTGTTGGCTCCCAGTCTACTTTTCTGTGATCATGGGACAAACAACTTCTACTCCTTTATCTCTTATGATTAACCACTTCTCTGATTTCAAGTCTAGAGCACAGAATCTATCATTGCTGGTGAAGAAAAGCATGTTAGTAACTTTTTGTTCTGCCGAGTGGCCTGCTTTTGATGTCAGCTGGCCACAAGAAGGCATCTTCAGCCTGCTTACTATTCGAGCGGTCAGAGAGAAGGTGCTCGCCCCCTACCCTTCGGGACACCCAGCCAGACCAAACTCCATACATTTTGGTCTGACAGGACCTAGTGGAAAACCCCCTGGCCTGGCTAAAACCTTTTGTTTTTCAGCCCCTCACTTCCCTTCCCTCTTCCCCGCCCTTGCTTCCACAGGTTCCACAGGTTTCATTGGGAGAAGCCAGAAAGAGAACCAAGCCTTCAGCTCCTCCCAGAAAAAGGGGCCCCGCCTAGGGAACTCGGGGAAAGGCGAAAAAAAATGGCCGGCATAGCGGAAGAAGACCCGGAGGTTCCCTCCTCCACCATTCATGCATTTCCGGTTCGGGTGGGGCCAGCCAGAGAGGGTGGAGAACGGACATATCAGTATTGGCCCTTCTCCACTAGTGATTTGTACAATTGGAAAACCCAGACTCCCTCCTTCTCTGAAAAACCACAGGGTCTTATTGATCTTTTAGAGTCTATCCTGTTTACTCACAATCCCACTTGGGATGATTGTCAGCAACTGTTACAGGTACTTTTTACTACAAAGGAGACGCTAAAAAAATAAAAAGCGTCTCTACACCCGTCCAACCCCCTAAGGCTGAAGCTCCGGCATCGTCGACAAGACCAAGACAACTCGTCTAGACCATCTTATGGATGACCATGTTACTCTGCTCTGAAGCTGCCAGCGTGAACCTGCACCAACCCGTCAAAATCACCTGAAAACTGCAAAATGGACTAACACGTAAAATGCTTAACTCCACCACCGCAATACATCCACCAAATACTTGGTGGCCAGACTTATACTTTGACCTTAAGCCGGTGGTAAATGTACCCTAAAAGAGGGGCAAGCTCAAAAATCATGCATTCTGGGCATGTCCAGGTGCGCCCAGGCATAACTAAAAGATCTGTGGGGGGATTCAGGGGGGACTCTGTGCTGCCCTAAAAAAAGAGTATTTTTTTAATGCTGATCACACAAAAATAGTTTAAAAATCTATGGCCAAAATAAGAGAGGGACTAGCCCAACGTAAACGAGAACGTGAGGCTCAACAAAGATGGTTTGAGTCTTGGTATTAACAATCCCCTTGGTTGACCACCCTAATCTCCACCTTGCTGGGACCCCTGCTAATACTTTTACTAATGCTTACCTTTGGCCCATGTATTATCAATAGACTTGTAGCCTTTGTAAAAAACGCATAAATACTGTACAGCTGTTTGTGCTTCGACAACAATATCAAACTGTGTCTCAGGACCGAGAGGAAGATTCCTCTATATGATCTAAGGACAGGGGGGAATGTTAGGGGCCAAACGACGGGCTCTAGGACCTGAGTCATGTTTACCAGAAAGAGACAGGATATGCGCTCATCCTGCCTGGCCAATCATGTAACGCCAGCTACTCCTGTAACTGAGACAAAGAACTGCCTGTATATAAGCCGCCATACTCCTTT
The DNA here is from genome assembly GCF_042477335.2 of Ovis canadensis. Classification (NCBI taxonomy): domain Eukaryota; kingdom Metazoa; phylum Chordata; class Mammalia; order Artiodactyla; family Bovidae; genus Ovis; species Ovis canadensis. The sequence goes on along the minus strand of NC_091246.1, from coordinate 18,001,016 downwards.
GTTCAGGGCTCTTGTCGGATTCCCTTGTGTGGGATGAGACTTGGGCCCTAGCGCGCTAGAGATAAACTCCCTTCTTGCCCTTGCATTACCGTGGTGGACTTGCTCTCTCTCTCGGTCAGTTCGGAAATACGGGCTCGGAGCATAACATTTGTCACATGATCTCTTGTGTTCTAGGATCTCTCTCCACCAGAATAGACTGGACTTCTTTACACAGCAAGTGGCTAACACCAAAAATTAATCAATACACAAATAATCAATTGTGTTTCTTTATACCAGCAATAACAATTCGAAACTGAATTTAAAATTTTAGAAACAGTACCCCTGGCAATTCCAAAACATGAAATACTTAGATGTCAGCTATAAACTATAAAACACTGATGAAATAATTTTTCATAAGAGTTAAACACATGAAGATATACCATATTCATAGATTGGAAGATTCAATATGCTAATATATCAATTCTCCCCAAATTTATTTCTAGACTTATGTTGGGAAATCCCAACATTATCCTAATCAAGTTTTACAGCTATTTACAACTTGATTCTTAAAAAGGCAAAGGAACTAGAATAAACAAACAAAATCTAAAAATGAACAGCAATTGGATGAATAGTCTCTAGTACATCCATACAGTGAAATACTACTGAACATTAAAAAAAAAAAAAGAAAGATTGACATACACAACAACTAGGATGAATCTCACACACATTCTTTATTCTAAGGGACACATGCCAGACAAATTTTATAATACTATAAGATTCCATTTGCATGTCATTCTGGAAGAGACAAAAACATAGGAACTTACTATAATCAAGACCAGTTGCTAATGAACATAAGATAGATCAATAAGACAAAACAGAGGGGCCAGGGGAAAAAACACATATGGCCAGTGGGTTTTTGAAAGAGATACTAGGCAATCAAATAGGAAAAAGTTAGATTTGTGAGCAATGGTGCCGGATCAAATGGCCATCAATATATTACAAAAACATGAATCTTTTTTAATTATTTATTTTAATTGGAGGCTAATTACTTTACAATATTGTAGTGGCTTTTGCCATACATTGCCATGAATCTGCCACAGGTGTACATGTGTTCCCCATCCTGAACCCCCCTCCCACCTCCCTCCCCATCCTATCCCTCAAGGCCATCCCAGTGCACCAGCCCTGAGCACCCTGTCTCATGCATCAGACCTGGACTGGCAATCTATTTCATATATGATAATATACATGTTTCAGTGCTATTCTCTCAAATCATCCCACCCTTGCCTTCTCCCACAAAGTCCAAAAGTCTGTGTTTTACATCTGTGTCTCTTTTGCTGTCTCACATATAGGTTCATCATTACCATCTTTCTAAATTCCATATATATGCATTAATATACTGTATTAGTGTTTTTCTTTCTGACTTACTTCACTCTGTATAATAGGCTCCATTTTCATCTACCTCATTAGAACTGATTCAAATGCATTCTTTTTAATAGCTGAGTAATATTCCATTATATATATGTACCACAGCTTTCTTATCCATTCATCTGCTCACGGACATCTAGGTTGCTTCCATGTCCTGGCTATCATAAACAGTGCGGCGATGAACATTCGGGTACATGTGTCTCTTTCAATTCTGGTTTCCTCAGTGTGTATGCCCAGAAGTGGGATTGCTGGGTCAAATGACAGTTCTATTTCCAGATTTTTAAGGAATCTCCACACTGTTCTCCATAATGGCTGTACTAGTTTGCATTCCCAGCAACAGTGTAAGAGGGTTTCCTTTTCTCCACACCCTCTCCAGCATTTATTGTTTGTAGACTTCAAAAACTTGAATCTTGGCCAATATCTCACACTTGGTACAAAATTTAACAAAATGGATTATAGACTTAAATGTAAAATGTAAAGTTAGAAAACTTTTAGCAGAAAATGTTGTGACCTTGGGTTAAGCAAAGAATTCTTAGGACAACAAAGCACAATAAACAAAGTAAAAATATTGATAAATTGGACTTAAATTTTTAACATCTTGCTTTATTAAATACACTGCAATATTATCCTGGGGAAAGCAAAATAAAGGGCATAGAATAGATCAGTAAGTGCTAGGAGCTAAGAGTTAGTAGAGGGTTTTACCACAAAGAGGCAACATAGGGAATTCGAAGGGAGAAAACTGTCTAAATTCTGGTTGTCTTAGTAGTTACATAACTCTGTGTACTCGTTAAAATCACAAAACTACACAACAACAAAAGTAAATTTACTGTATAGGTATTTAAAAATAAGTAACATAGATAAAACTCAGTCAAAAAAAATCTAGTCACTATTCCTCCAGACCTACCATGGAGATGATACCAAATATTATCTCCATAGCAAAGAAACATTTCAAAATGCTCACACCCCTGTTAATAAAATAATAAAGATTCAATCAGAGAAATGTCACTTTGCCTCTCTGTTATACTCAGTCCTGGCAAAGGTATGATAAAATGGACACAATCAAATGCAATAAAAGGGCATGAGAATTTGTCTATCCTTTTTGGAAAGCAATATAGCAATATGCATCAAGAGCCTTAAAAGTGTTTTTACCCTTAAAGGCACTTCTCAGAATCAATCCTCAGGAAGTAATCAGAGATTCTGATGAGGTTCATTATCTTTTCTGCATTGCAATACTGTCTCCCTCATCACAGGGACAGACGTGCAGCAGCTCCTAAACAAATGTTGCTGACTATCCGGACGGCAACTGACTTCCATAAAGCATCTGCTTCCAGCCAGGCACCTAGTAGGAAGAGAAGCCTCTTCTGCTTAGGTCTGTTTGGTCAGGATGCTGCCTTCTGTGTCACAGCGTTAAGGACTGTCTACACTGCCTGTGAACAACTGCAGTGGTGGTTACATTCTTAATGAGTTAGCAAGTGGCGCCCCTGGCTGTGCCCATAGAGACAGCAGGGGTCCTCATCCAGACTGACGGCTTTATGAGAGACAAACCTAAACCAGATGGGAGCAATCAAAGAGACAAGAGAGTCGGTTCAGCAGATACTGGGGGCTGTTGGGAAAGCTAAGGAACTGGGTCTGAAAGAACACTTAAAGAGGAAGAAAGACCCAGGTATAGGACACATAGTCAAGGTCTTGTTTCCAGACCCCACCACTGATGTCCATGCCCTAAGGAAAATTACTCTCTTTAATCTCAGCTAACAGTTTAATCTCAGCTCCATTAATCCCCATACTCTGTATTCATCTAGTCACTGCTGTTTCATTTCTCCATTCTGACTGATTGACTGTCTGTTTACACAACAGCCTCGGGCCTGACCACAGTGCTCTGGGCACCACCTCAGTCCTGCCACCTGGGCTCTTCCCCCCTCCCAAGGCTCCTCGCACCCCCTATCCCCATATTTCCTCAGAGGTTATAACAAGCACTGTATAGGCTTGGCAATGGGACTAACTTATTAGGGAAGCAAGGAATATTTCCAGAATAACATCTCTTCAACTGGAGAACATTAATTCTGTATGGTGACTCTAACAACAGTGACCACTCCTAATATTTATTTAGCAAGCACTCTCTGTGTACTAGGCTCTGTGCCAAGTGCTCTACACATATTATAAATTGTTATGATTTAATTCATCTGTCAGACAGTTCAGGGGCTCAGTCATGTCTGACTCGTTGCAACCTCATGGATTGCAGTACGCCAGGCCTCTGTGTCCATCACCAACTCCTGGAGTTTACTCAAACTCATGTCCATTGAGTCGGCGATGCCATCCAACCGTCTCATCCTCTGTCATTCCGTTCTCCACATGCCTTCAGTCTTACCCAGTATCAGGGTCTTTTCAAATGAGCCAGCTCTTTGCATCAGGTGGCCAAAGTATTGGAGTTTCAGTTTCAACATCAGTCCTTCTAATGAACACTCAGGACTGATCTCCTTTACGATGGACTAGTTGGATCTCCTTGCAGTCCAAGGGACTCTCAAGAGTCTTCTCCAACACCACAGTTTAAATGCATCAATTCTTTGGCAATCAATTCTTTATAGTCCAACTCTCACATCCATACGTGACTCCTGGGAAAACCATAGCTTTGACTAGATGGGCCTTTGTTGGCAAAGAAATGTCTCTGCTTTTTAATATGCTGCCTAGGTTAGTCATAACTTTTCTTCCAAGGAGCAAGTGTCTTTTAATTTCATGGCTGCAGTCACCATCTGTAGTGATTTTGGAGCCCCCCAAAATAAAGTCTGTCACTGTTTCCAATGTTTCCCCATCTATTTGCCAGGAAGTGATGGGACCAGATGCCATGATCTTCGTTTTCTGAATGTTGAGCTTTAAGCCAACTTTTTCACTCTCCTCTTTCACTTTCAACAAGAGGCTCTTTAGTTCTTCTCTGCTTTCTGCCATAAGAGTGGTATCATCTGCATATCTGAGGTTATTGGTATTTCTCCCGGCAATCTTATTCCAGCTTGCGCTTCCTACAGCCCAGCATTTCCCATGATGTACTCTGCATATAAGTTATTAAATAAGCAGGGTGACAATATACAGCCTTGACGTACTCCTTTTCCTATTTGGAACCAGTCTGTTGTTCCATGTCCAGTTCTAACTGTTGCTTCCTGACCTGCATACAGATTTCTCAGGAGGCAGGTCAGGTGGTCTGGTATTCCCATCTCTTTCAGAATTTTCCACAGTTTGTGGTGATCCACACAGTCAAAGGCATTGGCTTAGTCAATAAAGCAGAAATAGATGTTTCTCTGGAACTCTCTTGCTTTTTCAATGACCCAACAGATGTTGGCAATTTGATCTCTGGTTCCTCTGCGTTCTCTAAATCCAGCTTGAACATCTGGAGGTTCACAGTTCACATACTGTTGAAGCCTTCCTTGGAGAATTTTGAGCATTACTTTACTATTGTGTGAGATGAGTGCAATTGGGCAGATAGTTTGAGTATTCTTTGGCATTGCCTTTCTGTGGGATTGGAATGAAAACTGACCTTTTCCAGTCCTGTAGCCACTGTTGAGTTTTCCAAATTTTCTGGCATATTGACTGCAGCACTTTCACAGCATCATCTTTTAGGATTTGAAATAGCTCAACTGGAATTCCATCACCCACTAGCTTTGTTCTTAGTGATGCTTCCTAAGGCCCACTTGACTTCACATTCCAGAATGTCTGGCTCTAGGTGAGTGATCACACCATTGTGATTATCTTGGTAGTGAAGTTTTTTGTTTGTTTGTTTGTTTGTTTGTTTTTTGGTATAGCTCTTCTGTGTATTCTTGCCACCTCTTCTTAATATCTTCTGCTTCTGTTAGGTCCATACCATTTCTGTCCTTTATTGAGCCCATCTTTGCATGAAATGACTTCCTGGGTGGCTCAGAGGGTAAGGAGCCTGCCTACAGTGCGGGAGACCCAGGTTCAATCCCTGGGTGGGGAAGATCTCCTGGAGAAGGAGATAGCAACCCACTCTGGTATTCTTGCCTAGAAAATCCCATGGATGGAGGAGCCTGGTGGCCTACAGTCCATGGGGCTGCAAAGAGTCGGACACGACTGAGAGACTTCACATTCACTTTGCATGAAATGTTCCCATGGTATCTCTAATTTTCTTGAAGAGATCTCTAGTCTTTCCCATTCTATTATTTTCCTCTATTTCTTTGCATTGATCACTGAGGAAGGCTTTCTTGTCTCTCCTTGTTATTCTTTGGAACTCTGCATTCAAATGGGTATATCCTTCCTTTTCTCCTTTGCTTTTAGCTTCTCTTCTTTTCACAGCTATTTGTAAGGCCTCCTCAGACAGCCATTTGGGTTTTTGCATTTCTTTTTCTTGGGGATGGTCTTGATCCCTGTCTCCTGTACAATGTCACAAACCTCTGTCCATAGTTCTACAGGCACTCTGTCTGTCAGATCTAATCCCATGAATCTATTTATCAATTCCACTGTATAATCATAAAGGATTTGATTTAGGTCATACCTGAATGGTCTAGTGGTTTTCTGTACTTTCTTCAATTCTGAATTTGGCAATAAGGAGTTCATGATCTGAGCTATAGTCAGCTCCTGGTCTTGTTTTTGCTGACTGTATAGAGCTTCTCCATCTTTGGCTACAAAGAATATAATCAATCTGACTTCGGTGTTGACCATCTGGTGATGTCCATGTGTAGAGTCTTCTCTTGTGTTGTTGGAAGAGGATGTTTGCTATGACCAGTGTGTTCTCTTGGCAAAACTCTACTAGCCTTTGCCCTGCTTCTTTCTGTACTCCAAGGCCAAATTTGCCTGTTACTCCAGATGTTTCTTGACTTCCTACTTTTGCATTCCAGTCCCCTATAATGAAAAGAACATCTTTTGGAGGTGTTAGTTCTAGAAGGTCTTGTAGGGCTTCATAGAACCATTCAACTTCAGCTTCTTCAACATTATTGGTCAGGGCATAGAATTGGATTACCGTGATATTGAATGGTTTGCCTTGGAAATGAACAGAGATCATTCTGTTGTTTTGGGGATTGCATCCAAGTACTGCATTTTGGACTGTTTTGTTGACTATGATGGCTACTCCATTTCTTCTAATGGATTCTTGCCCACAGTAGTAGATATAATGGTCATCTAAGTTAAATTCACCCATTCCAGTCCATTTTAGTTTGCTGATTCCTAAAATGTTGATGTTCACTCTTGCCATCTCCTGTTTGACCACTTCCAATTTGCCTTGATTCATGGACCTAACATTCCAGATTCCTATGCAATATTGCTCTTTACAACATTGGACTTTGCTTCTGTAACCAGCCTCATCCACAATCATGTGTTGTTTTTGCTTTGGCTCCGTCTCTTCATTCTTTCTGGAGTTACTTCTCCACTGATCTCCAGTAGCATATTGGGCACCTACCAACTTGGGGAGTTCATCTTTCAATGCCCTCCTATCTTTTTGTCTTTTTATACTGTTCATGCGGTTCTCAAGGCAAGAATACCGAAGTGGTCTGCCAGTCACTTCTCTAGTGCACCACATTTTGTCAGAACTCGCCACCATGACCCATCTACCTTGGGGGGCGCTACATGGCATGGCTCAGAGTTTCATTGAGTTAGACAAGGCTGTGGTCCATGTGATCAGTTTGGTTAGTTTTCTGTGATTGTGGTTTTCAGTCTGTCTGCCCTCTGATGGAGAAGAATAAGAGGCTTATGGAAGCTTCCTGATGGGAGAGACTGACTGAGGGGAAAACTGGGTCTTGTTCTGATGAGGGGGCCATGCTCAGTAAATCTTTAATTCAATTTTCTGTTGATGGGTGGAGCTGTGTTCCCTCCCTGTTATTTACCTGTGGCCAAACTGATGCTGAAGCTGAAACTCCAATACTTTGGCCACCTAATGCAAAGAGTTGACTCATTGGAAAAGACCCTGATGCTGGGAGGGATTGGGGGCAGGAGGAGAAGGGGACAACAGAGGATGAGATGGCTGGATGGCATCATCGACTCGATGGACATGAGTTTGAGTGAACTCCGAGAGTTGGTGATGGACAGGGAGGCCTGGCATGCTGTGATTCATGGAGTCACAAAGAGTCGGACACAACTGAGCGACTCAACTAAACTGAACTGAAACTGCGAGGGAGGTTTTTCCAGTAGTCATGTATGGATATGAGAGTTGGACTGTGAAGAAAGCTGAGCACCGAAGAATTGATTCTTTTGAACCGTGGTGTTGGAGAAGACTCTTGAGAGTCCCTTGGACTGCAAGGAGATCAAACCAGTCCATTCTGAAGGAGATCAGCCCTGGGATTTCTTCGGAAGGAATGATGCTAACGCTGAAACTCCAATAGTTTGGCCACCTCATGTGAAGAGTTGACTCATTGGAAAAAACTCTGATGCTGGGGGGGATTGGGGGCAGGAGGAGAAGGGGATGACAGAGAATGAGATGACTGGATGGCATCACTGCCTAGATGAAGGTGAATCTGAGTGAACTCCGGGAGATGGTGATGGACAGGGAGGCCTTGTGCTGCGATTCATGGGGTCGCAAAGAGTCGGACACAACTGAGCAACTGAACTGAACTGAATGAAGATAATGGTGACCTCCTTCAAAAGGTCCCATGTATGTACTGCTACACTCAGTGCCCCCAACCCTGCAGCAGGGCACCACCGACCTACACCTCCACTAGAGACTCCTGGACACTTCTGGGCAAGTTTGGGTCAGTCTCTTGTGGGATCATTGCTCCTTTCTCCTGGGTCCTGGTGCACACAAAGTTCTGTTTGTGCCCTCCAAGAGTCTACTTCCAATTCCTGTGTAAGTTCTGGCAGCTCTATGGTGGGGTTAATGGCGACCTCCTCCAAGAGAGCTTATGCCTACCCAAGTCTGCTGCACCCAGAGCCCCTGCCCCTGCAGCAGTCCACTGCTGACCCATACCTCCATAGAAGATGCTTAAACACAGTTTTGTCTCAGTCTCTGTGGGGTCTCTGGGTCCTGGTGCAACAAGGTTTGTTTGAGCCCTCCAAGCCTCTCTGGGGGGAGTGGGGATTGATTCTAAATGTGAATTTGCCCCTCATACAATCTTGCTGTGGCTTCTCTGACCTTGAACATGGGGTATCCCCTCAAAGTCACTCCAGCACTGCGCAGCTGCCGCTCCAGCACCATGCAGCTGGATTTAACTCATAGAGCAACCCTATGAGGTGGATATTTATATTATCATTATTAACATCCCAATTTTACATATAAGGAATTGAAATCTCAGAAAGGAATTTTCCCAGGACAAAAAGGCTAATAAGCAACACTGACAGAGGTCAGATTCTACTAGGCATGGGGGCTATAGGGTGAGCAAGAGAGATCCAGTCCCTCCCCTCAAGAAACTCATTGTCCAATAGATTATGGAAACCTCAATAGCTGTCCTAATTGACCAGAGAGCAGGGATTCAAAATCATATACCAAAGCCCAAGCATATAATCACAATACTTTCTCCTTCTCTCTTACAGCAAACAGTCCAACTGTGAGAAACAAATCCTGGAAATTCTCAGGCTAAAGTGAGCCACATACCTGTATGAGCAGGAGTTGATGATGAGTAGATGTTGTGTATGAGAGTACAGAATGTGTTGCAAGGCTTTACTTGAATGTTACCTTCTCAAAGAGGCCACTCTAACCATGTGCCTCCTATCAGCACTGTCAACACATCTTTCCCTACTTTTTCCATCCTACTTATCACCTTCTTTTGTAATATATGATTTATTACTCCTATTGTTTAGTATGAGCTTCCTCACACTTTATTATAAGCCCCCCAAGGACAGAGAATCCTACTTGTTTTGTTCACTGAGGTATCCTGGGTGCCTAGACATAGCATGGTACACAAAAAATGCACCCAGTAATTATTTTTGTGTGAATCAATAAAGATGAAAATTATATAAAGATTTAGAAGCAGATGGTACTAATTAAACAGAAGCCAAGACACAGCAAGAAGAAATGAGCTGGGAACTGAGTTCCCAATCAGCAGGATGAGAGTTAACCTCCCAGCAGTCAAGAGAGGTGTGCTGTGAGAATTGGAAGTGAGTGGTCAAAGCACATCACAGCCTGGAAACCAGACGACCCTGCAGGAGGTAGAGTGGCTGTGTGTCTCTGTGCTCGGAAACACATCAGAAACCTGACATCCAGGAAGCTAGGGTAGATCAGGAAGAGTCCAGCCATCTGTGTTCTGCAAGAAGCAGGGAGTCAGGAGGTCAATGAGCACTCAGGGCCTGGGGATCAAAGCAGGCAAAGGCCAAAATCCAGGAAGTCTGGGAAGGCAAGATAATAGTACCCATCCACCAAAACACAGAGAAGAGCCCAATCCTAAAGGCAGAGATTGTGAGAGCTAACGTTTCTTTCAATTACTCTCCAAGGAGGCATATGGTGCTTAGGACTGCAGAGGTGAGCAGGGCAGGGAGCATGGTTTAATGGCATCTCTCTTCCCAGCTTCAAGTTTAGTGGCTTCATTTCATAGCATGAAATTGGTCATGGTGGAAGTATTGACACCATGGAAATTGGGAAATACTATAAATTAGGGATTGTTTGCTTGTTTTCTGGGTAGCTGGTTGTTAAGTATTTACCAGCACACTGCTAGTATGGAACCGAGGCTACAGGGAGGCTCGGTTCTCAACTAGAAGATGGCAGTGGAATTGCAGGTAGGTACTTAGGCTAAGGCAGACTCCATGGAAAGCTCCTGTACCCTTTGACAACTGCAGACAGAGTAAGGAGTCAGCTTAATAGAACGCTTCCCTGGGGTTCTCCTATTCACTGTAGAACTTACACAGAAATTCTGTCTCTTAACTTTGGAAGCCAGAGGCTTGTTTGAACTCATTTATTGTTTATTCATTTATTCAACAAGTACTAATCAAAGGCTTATCATGTGCCTGGGTAGCATTAGACCATCAGGGTAATGAGACAGATTGTTCCTGCCCTCATGGGACTTATTGATGATCAAATGTGGCTTGTAAACTCATTTAATACAGCCTTCAAGTTAGGGGTGGGATTTCTCTGGAAGGAATGATGCTAAAGCTGAAACTCCAGTACTTTGGCCACCTCATGCGAAGAGTTGACTCATTGGAAAAGACTCTGATGCTGGGAGGGATTGCGGGCAGGAGGAGAAGGGGACGACAGAGGATGAGATGGCTGGATGGCATCACTGACTCGATGGACGTGAGTTTGAGTGAACTCCGGGAGTTGGTGATGGACAGGGAGGCCTGGCGTGCTGCGATTCATGGGGTCACAAGGAGTCGGACACGACTGAGCGACTGAACTGAACTGAAAGAAGGAAGAGGAAGAAGAGGAGATAAGACAGAGACCCTGTGTGGCCTGCAAAGCCTAAAATATCTACGAAGCTGGAGGCATAACCCTCCAGACAATACTACGAAGCTAATCAAAACATTGTGGTATTGGCACAAAAACAGGCATATGGATCAATGGAACAGAATAAAGAGCCCAGAAATAAACCCACCCACCTATGGTCAGTTAATCTTCAACAAAGGAGGCAAGAATATAAAATGGAGAAAAGACAGTCTCTTCAGCAAGTGGTGTTGGAAAAGCTGGACAGTTTCATGTAAATCATTGAAGTTAGAACACACCCTCAACACAACACACAAAAATAAACTTAAAATAGCTTAAACAATTAAATATAAGACATGATACCATAAAACTCCTAGAAAAGAACATAGGCGAAACACTCTCTGGCATGAACCATATTTATGCTTTCTTAGGTCAGTCTCCCAAAATTATAGAAATAAAAGCAAAAAATAAACAAATAGGGTCTAACCAAACTTATAAATTTTTTCACAGCAAAGGAAACCATAAACAAAATGAAAAGACAACCTAAAGACTAGAGAATTTATTTGCAAACAATGTAAGCAATAAGGGCTTAATTTCTAAAATAGACAAACTGCTCATACAACTCAATACCAAAAAAACAAACAACACAATCAAAGACTGGGCAGAAGACCTACATAGACAATTCTCTGAAGAAGACATAGAGATGGCCAACAGGCACATAAAAAGACACTCATTATTGCTAATTATTAGAGAAATGCACATCAAAACTGCAATGAGGCATCACCTCACACCAGTCAGAATGATGACCATAATAAATGCTAGAGAGGGTATAGAGAAAAGGAAACCCTCCCACACTATTGGTAGGAATGTAAATTCATGCAGCTGCTATGGAAAACAGTATAGAGGTTGCTTTAAAAATTTAGAATTACCATATGACCTAGCAATTCCACTCCTGGGCACATATCCAGAGAAAACTCTAATTCCCTAATTTAAAAAGATACATGTACCCCAACAACCACTGCAGCACTACAGCCAAGACACAGAAGAAACCTAAATGTCCATCAACAGATGAATGGATAAAGAAGATGTGATACACACACAAATAAACATATTAATAAACGGAATTAGAGATTATCATACTAAGTGAACTGTCAGACAAAGAAAGACAAATATCAAATGATATCACTTATATATGGAATCTTTAAAAAAGTGATGAAGTGAAGTGAAGTCATTCAGTCGTGTCCGACTCTTTGCGACCCCACGGACTGTAGCCCACCAGGCTCCTCCGTCCGTGGCATTCTCCAGGCAAGAATACTGGAGTGGGTTGCCATTTCCTTCTCAGAAACAGACTCACAGACAAATTTATGGTTACCAAAGGGGAAAGGGAAGAAGGGATAAATTAGGAGATTGAAATTAACAGATATACACCACTATACCTCTTGCCTGGAAAATCCCATGGACGAAGGAGCCGGGTAGGCTGCAGTCCATGGGGTCGTGAAGAGTCGGACACGACTGACCGCCTTCACTTTGACTTTTCACTTTCATGCATTGGAGAAGAAAATGGCAACCCACTCCAGTATTCTTGCCTAGAGAATCCCAGGGATGGGGGAGCCTGGTGGGCTGCCATCTATGGGGTCGCACAGATTCGGACACGACTGAAGCGACTTAGCAGCAGCAGCAGCACCACCACCACCACTATACATAAAATAGATAAACAACAAGCAAAGCACAGAAAATGATATTCAATATCTTATAACAAATTATAATGGGAAAGAATATGAAAAATACATATATACATACACATAAATGTTTCTCAATTACTTTGCGATATACCAAAACTATTAATAATACAACACTGTAAATCAACTATACTTCTATCAAAAAAAAATTTACTGTCCAGCCCATTACAAAAAAGCTTTGTCAAATTTTTGTCTAGCAGCAGAGATAAATCTTACTTTTTCACAGCCCCCACAGTTAGCCATTAAAAGACCAAGGTCTGAATCAGGACTTGACCGAGGAAAGAACCATGAGTAGAGGAGGTGGTGCTTAAAAGGAATGAGTCTAGATATCTCCTGGGCTACAGCTCAGTGTTAGCTTATAAGAAATCGGCAAATATTTGTAAATATTTAGCTAAGTGGACCAGAGAATGAGACTGAGGCACACAAGTTGAGTGCAAGAAGAAGGTAGGTAAGCCCAAGAAGTCAAGAGGAAACAAAGTCAGATGACCTTTACTTTTGGCTGAGCAGTGAAGACAGAGAACAGTAAGAACAGCTAACACTTCTAGAACGCCTGCTGTGTACCAAATCCTATTCCAAGTACACTGTTCATTGTAACACATTTAATGTTCTCAACAGCCCTGTGAGGTTGGTCCTATTCTTATTATTCCCACTCTACAGAGGAAGAAACTGAGGTACAGACAGGCAAAGTAACTTGCTAACAGTTGCACAGTTCATAAGTAATAAAACCAGGATTTAAAACCAGAAAATCCTATTTAGGATCTATGTTCTTAACCACCACACTGCACTCTCTCTCAGACAGACTGGTAGGAAAAGCAAACAGAGTAGGTGGAAAAGGAGAAGAGGAGTGTGGTGATTAGTTGCATCTGAACACAAGGACAGACAGACAGGGAAAAGCAAGTCATATTTTTGGAGGAAAAGTCCAGGCCACACTCAGAGGTGACAGTGAGCATTTTCCAATCACTTCACAGTCATGGTTAATGCCGCTCTGTGACAGAAGCCAAGGGTACAGAGATGCGTTTGATTTGGGCTAGAGGGGATCCAGTTATGAGTTAACAGGCAATGCTAATACAGCACTGTGGAGGATTAAGTCCTTTACAGCACTGTGGAGGCCCAGCAAGGAAAGAAACTCCACCCAGTATATTCGGAAGCTGTACTAGAAAGCTTAGAGCCAGGTGCCAGGATGTAGGATGCAGAGCTTGCGCTGTCTTGGGTCACCTGGATAAACCACCTCCATAATATGTCACAAAAAGACAAGGTTCAAAGGAGCACTGCAGAGTCCAACAAATATCCACATGCCAAACAAATGAAGCAAAGGCATAAATTCTGAAAGAAGTAGTGGGTCAAAAACCCAGCAGCTATAAGAATTAGGGGTACGGTGGCAGGTAGGCAGCTGGAGAGCCCAGATCAACCAGCAGAAGCCAGAACAGAGCAGGTAGAGATGGACAAAAGGGACCTAGACATGCCAGGGTCTTCATGCCATGCCATCTTCCCTACCTCACAGCTTTGTCCCTCATCTTATTTCCTAACAGCTGACATGCTACCAGCCTTAAGAATCAGGAAGTTGCTGACTTTGGTGCCCCCTAGTGCTGGGGAAGACCGGTCCAGAGTTAAGCATTTAATGCTAATACTTCTATACTCTGCCACCATCCAGCTGACCTTCCCAGGATGAGCTAACAGTCTTCCTCTAAAAGGAAGTGTCCAGCTCCTTTTCTCACTCGCATTTCTTCCTGGAAACATTCCATCCAGAGCTTAAGGCTGCCAGTGACCTGACACTGTTGATGATTTCATAGTCTCCCTCTGGGAAATGAAGTGACTTAGCAGTCATTAAGACCAAGATAACAGTGCAAGTTGTCAGTGGTTCCTTGCAGAGCAGAGAAATGTCAAGGCTGTTGGGTGTCTAAATGGAGCCACAGGTCCTAGGGTTAATGTAACAGGGGGAAAAAAATGACAGTGTACAGAGTTGAAGGCTAGTCCAACAATTATCAAGTCCCCAGGGAGTCTCCATAAAGACTTGTTGACTCTGTTCTAACAATAGGAAGGGTGGTATGCTACACCATAGTTCTTCCTTCCTGATTTCCAGCATACTGACCTACACTCTTATACTGGACATTACCAGTGGATAATCACTGCTGTGCTTTTAATATATTAGATATCCATAAGCCATCCATGTTTGGCCAAAACCCCTCCTCAGAGGAACTATTCGCCCCACCCCATCCATATGGCAAATTCCTACATGGCCTTGTCTTCCCCAGCACATTTGGTTAGTTAGGGATGAAGCTCTTGATCCTGGGAGAGCTAACCAGAGCCCTTCTTTAGGATTCTCTCAACTGGAATAAGAGAATCAGTCTATGCTTATCCACACTGCATGCCCCTCTACTTGCTCTAGTGTTTCTCAGCCACTGCAACTGAGGTCTACTTGGTCCGTTTCTCTGGATTCCAACTCATTGCATCATTCTTGGCTATTTCTTCACTATCAATATGTCTTCAAAGTATTCAGAGCCTCCAGCCAGCAAGATAAGTTAGCCACTGCCATCCAGCATCAAGGGCTGAGCCTAGAAAAGCATAATAAATCTGCGAATGTTGTATAGTACAGTACAGACTAGAACTGCCACCAGAAGTCAGAAAAGGGAAAAATCAGTGTGGGGTCTTATCAAACAAATGGCTAGAATTTAGAGAGATAGAAAGGGCATTCTAATCTAGAAAAAATAATGACAATGAAGCAGAAAAGAGCTTAGGTCCAGAGGTCTGCAGACAAGAAATGAACTTGACTGGAGTGAGTCCTGTAAGAATGGGACCGTAGAGCTCTGTGGCAAGCTGCAGAGTTGGGGTTCTGTTCTACAGTATGGGGTTAAAGTTTTCCAGAACACAGCTGACTTCAAGAGATACTGAGTAAAATTCAGACGGCAAGAGGGCAAAACTGACTACTATGCTCAGAAACGATTGGTAACCCAAGATAAAAATAAGTACAACACATCCAATTACAGAATGATCATTCATGTAACAGAGATATCATTTGTCAGACTGCTTATGCCTGTATAGAAGGACATATAACAGTTTGTGCAGTTTATGCTCACGAACTCCCAAAGTATGGTGCGAAGGTTGGCCTGACAAATTATGCTGTGGCACACTGTACTGGCCTGCTGCTGGCCTGCAGGCTTCTGAATAGGTTTGGTATGGACAAAATTTATGAAGGCCAAGTCGAGGTGACTGGAGAGGAATACAATGTGGAAAGCGTTGATAGTCAACCTGGTACCTTCACCTGTTACTTTGATGCAGGACTTGCCAGGACCACTACTGAGAATAGTTTCTGGGGCCCTGAAGGGAGCTGGCAATGAAGGTTTGTCTATCCCTCACAGTACCAAATGGTTCCCTAGTTATGATTCAGAAAACAAAGAATTCAGTGCTGAGGTACACCGAAAGCACATCATGGGGCAGAATGCTGCAGATTACATGTGTTATCTGATTGAAGAGGATGAGGATGCCTACAAGAAACAATTCTCTCCATTCATAAAGAACAACATAACTCCATACATGATGGAGGAGATGTATAAAAAAGCTCATGCTGCAATATGAGAGAATCCAGTGTATGAGAAGAACCCTAAGAAAGAAGTTAAAAAGAAGAGGTGGAATCAGCCCAAAATGTCACTTGCTCAGAAGAAAGATCAGGTAGCTCGGAAGAAGGCAAGCTTCCTTAGAACTCAGGAATGGGCTGCTGGGAGTTAATAAAGTGAAAGTGAAAGTTGCTCAGTCATGTCCTACTCTTTGTGACCCCATGGACTGTATAGTCCACGGAATTCTCCAGGCCAGAAGACTGGAGTGGGTAGCCTTTTCCTTCTCCAGGGGATCTTCCCAACCCAGGGATCGAACCCAGATCTCCCACATTGCAGGCGGATTCTTTACCAGCTGAGCCACAAGAGAAGCCCAGGAATTAATAAACCAAACCACAATCTTCTATCTGGATTTTTCAGGTAAAGACAATAATAAACATATCAAACAAGAAAAAAAAAAAAAAAGAATGGGAACATAATGCCATCTGCAACAACATGGATGGACCTAGAGATTATCACACTAAGTAAATCAGACAAAGACAAATATCATATGGTATCACTTATACATGGAATCTTAAAAAAAGATAACAAATGAATGTTTCTGCAAAGCAGAGACAGATTTACAGACTTTGAAAACAAATTTATGGTTAAGGAAAGGGAAATGTTGAGGGGAGGGATAAAGTAGGAGTTTGGGACTAACACATATACATTCCTACATATAAAATAGATCATCAACAAGGACCTACTGTATAGCACAGGAAACTCTCCTCATTATTCTATAAACACCCACATGGGAAAAGAATCTGAAAAAGAATGGATACATGTATGTGTATAACTGAATCAGCTGTATACCTGAAACTAATGCAACATTGTAAGTCAACTATACTGCAAAATTAAATAAAAATTTAAATTTAAAAAATGGGACCAAATTAGGTGAATCTGAGAGATTATACAAGGTCTTAACAATAAAGCAGAGGAGATTAGATTTGATATGCAGGCAGGTATCATGGTAGTTTTTGACAGAAAAAGAAGGAAGGGGCTTTCCTGGTGGTCCAGTGGTTAAGAATCTGCCTTGCAATGCAAGGGACACCAGTTTGATCCCTCAAAGTCCAGGAAGATCCTACATGCCACAGAACAACTAACCCTATGCACCGCAACGACTGAACTGGCACTCTTGAGCCCACAAGCTGCAGCTACTGCAGCCCATGCACCCTAGAGCGTGTGCTCTGCCACAAGAGAAGCCACCGCAATGAGAAGCCCTCACACCACAACTAGAGAGTAGCTCCCACTCTCCACAACTAGAGAAAGTTTGTGCAATAACAAAGTCCCAGCACAGACAAAATAATTTTTTTAAGAAGGAAAACAATAGTTTAGCTATGTATCTCTCAGAGAAGATGAGACTCCCCCTGAGCTACAAAGAAGATGAAAGAGGGGATAATGCTCATTCTCCCTACCAAAAGCATCCTTCGTCTTTCTAAAGGATTTATCATTGGATATTTTGAGACTTTTTTTTGTTAGAGTACTATTCAATTTAGAAATTTAGAAAATATAGACAAGCAAAATAAAATATGAAAGTCTCCCAAAACTTCATGTACAAAATAAGCATTAAGACATTTATATACATACTTCCAAATGACTTATAATATGTATTAATTAAAATTGATATGTGTTATACAAATATGGTTCTTCTCACTTAGCAATATGTGTTCCATTGGTTGCTTTTCAGTGATAAATTCCTCTATTATATTTAAAATATTATCTGATTCAAAAACCTGAAATTTACATGTATCTTTTTTAGAATTTCATTCCACTGCTCAGATCAACATTTCCTAAATTTGTTCTACAGAACTCTTAGTTACAAGATATTCTGTCCCAAATAATAGAGTTATATTTAGGAGAGGCTTCATCCGTTGTGGAAATGAAAGATTTTTAGGTGTCCTACAATGAACTGATCAAAGTCAAATGAAGTTTGCTCCAAGAAATACCTTCTCAATGAAAATTCATCAATATTGATATAATTCTAACTGAAATTAATGTATTCAGAAAGAGAGTTCAAAACATGGTCTTGTCAAAATATCCTATACCCAACAAAATTATCAAAAGGCGGCCCACTTTTGTAACAGTAATGATCACCCCATTACTCAGTGAGGCCAGCACTGGCCATAGGGCTACTTTACAAGGACTCAGACACCAGAATTCAGGCATCTACTTGAAGTTGCAGATGAAATTAAGATCCCTTTCAACCCTGAGACTCCATCAATTTTGAGCATTAAAAAAATCTTTCAGATCCACTTATTTCCCAGCCTCAACATAAGCTATTTCCCCTCTGCAAGTTTCAGTTTCATCATCTACAAAATGAAGGATCTTTGTGTGAAGTCAGGGCTGTCATCCAACTGTGGGCCATAATCTGGATCCCCTTGGGGTCACTTCCTACACTAACATACTCATACCCCCTTAGTATCCTAACTTTTACATCCTCAGTGAGGATGTCTTTTCTTTCTCTGTTCAGGAAAAAATGGTATAAGTAAACAATATCATCAAGAATTGCTCACATGTGCACACAGAGCACACACCAAACAGCTGGAAAACAAAGAAAGTAGGTGAAAGGTGAAGTTGCTTTGCTGAATGGGTATTAGAGGTTGGTGTACAAATCCACAGGGAGGATGAAAGGTTCACTAACCGCTAGCACTTGCTCTGAAAAATCTGTTCACAGAACTTCCATCTCAGCAGCCCAGCCTCCAGTCCCCCAGCTGGTTTCTTCTGAAAGGCCTAGAGGCAAAGATATAGTTTTTCTCCTTCTCTCTCCTTTTTTCCAGGAATACAAGTAGAAGTGATTCTTCTAAATGTTTTTAAGAGACTAAGGCTCAATCAGAAAGAGATCTTCAGGAAAAAAAGCTTGAAGCAACTTCAAAGCAGCCCTTGGACCCCACATGATTTGGCTTCTCTGAACCCTGGGAGGGGTCTTGCTATTTTGTGTGCTCCTCAGAGCCCAGAGAAACCAATTTTGTGCCCCTCTTTCTTCCTGATGTTGAACAAGAATACAGGAATCTCAAGGGGGTTTTATCTGGGATATACTGCAATGTGGAATAAAATAGCTTTGAATGGTAGTCCTTTCTTGAAATGAACTTTCACTCACCTTCCAGGCAAAATATCAAAAAAGACCAACAAAACCTTAATCTAATTAAGTCTGAGAGAGGCACAGAGTTATTTCTCTGGCTGAACCTAATACCCCTGAAGAAGCTCTAAAACCCTCAGGGCTCCTTACTGGGTGCAGAATTAAGCCCATTGCTCATGCTTGAATAAAATATACAAATTCAAGCAGTCTAACATTTTGGGTTTTGTGCCTGAGGTCTAGTGTTCCTTTTGTCCTGTGTCTCTTTCCATAGAGGATAGTCACTTGAACCTACTCCAAAGTTGGCTGGCTCCATCTTATAAAATCCTTATGTTCACCTTAAAGAGAACCGATCATGCTAGTGCTGTTTACAGTGCCAAAGGCAGAGAATGGGCCCCCAAAGCCTCAAGAGTGAGTTACAGGACTGTTCTTTTACTGTCTGGCTAATAAACATTTGTAACTTTAGCAGAATTTTATCAAAGACCTCAGCTGGTGTAGAGGTTGTAAGGAAGATGATTTATAGTCCCACCCACCTGAAACTATTAGAGCTCTGAAAATCTGTTTTGTCCAGGACATTGAAAGCCCCATGTCTCAGGAAACACCAGAATACTAGGCAAACCAGGACACTTGGCCACCCTAAATATCTACCAGAACAATTACCAATGCCAAATTAGCTTGAGTCATTGCAAAATATCTTGTTTCCCTTATAATAACTTTTACAGACTTAAGTCCCTCCATCAAAAAAAAAAAAAAAAAATGAGATCTAGAGCCTTGCTACTCAAAATGTGTTCCACAGACCAGTATGTGGTCCACAGATCTCTATTCCCCAGAACTTATTAGAAACACAGTCTCGGTCCCACCTCAAACCTACTGAATTAAGATCTGCAATTCCACAAGGTCTCCAAGTGAGACCATGCACTAGCTAAAGGAAGATATCTCAGAGGGTGACTTTTAGCTCAGTCTTGAAGTCAGTAGGAGTGAGTCAGCAGAGGGCACAGCAAACAGAGGCACAGAAGACAGCAACATGTTCATTCATTCACCAGGAGTCATTTGTTGTTTCTGGGGGTCAGGGGTGGACATAATCTGGAAGGCAAACTGGAGACAGACCGTGGAAGCCCTTGAACATGAGACTGCTTAGCCCTGTATCTTCCCTGTTCTCTCTCCTCTCAAGGCTCAGCTACTAAATTCTGTTTTATTTTCTAAAAGCTAGAACCACTCCCTCCCCCTGACCACTTCTGGCAGCAGCTGGACTCCTACAGTGCTAACTGAGGAAGGCAGCAGGTCCACGAAGACCCTCCCCAAGGGATGCATTCAGGTTTAAGCTTTTCTATCTGGGAACCTTTGAACACTCAAGAGTCCTGTGTCTGGTTTAGGGAACTCAGCCTCTGATGGGGGAAAGCAGAGGAGAGAGCCAGCAGTTAAAGGAATGCAGATCAAGATCTCCATTTCCAAATGAAAAGCTGGAAAAATGAGATGTAAGCAGTTTCTCTTTCATTCAGAAACCATATGGAGTACTGGTTACTTAATTACTTTGTGCCTCAGTTTCTCAAGCCATACAGTGGGATAACCCTTGTACCTACCTCAGATTGAGCTCGTGAGTTAATGTAAGCAAAGCTCTTAAAACAGTACCTAGATCCTAATAGGAGATCTGTAGATGGTACTGCTTTGAATTGAACATAATGCAGGAGTTGAAGACATGACTTGCTGAGTGAGGAGCTAGGATGTGGCAGTTAGCCTCTGATTCAACCCAAGGGGCCATCTTCATAGATGCAGACGTTTGCAAACACATTATTCTTTGCTACTTAAGTGAACACCAAATAAAGAACAGTAATCAATCAAATACAAGGTGAACTGAGACTTACGGGGTACATTAGTCAGGGGATGATCAGAGAAGCAGCGTGAGGATGAGTGATACAGAATAGAATTTATTACAGTGGTTAGACCTTAAGTTAAACCATACAAAGCCACCACACTGTGCATTCCTAGCAAGGCTGTTCAATTTTGAAATTTCACCAAAAAACCTTAGTCCCTATACCAAAGCCCAGGAGACCCGTTCAGAGGGTTTCCTTTCCTCTTTCCCTTTGGGGTATAACACACACTGCCCTTTGTACACCTCTATAAGAGCCTGTGTCACTTATGCTCCAACTATTGTGTCCACCTCCTCCCTGGACTCTGTAAGCTCCTTCTGGCCAAAATTTGTGCTTCATCTCTTTTTATCTCCAGCTTCTGGCATAGTTCCTGTCACATGTTAGGTCAAATCATGCAAAATTATACCATCTTTGGTCCACAAAAAAAAAAATCAGAATTTCATAAATTTCAGGGTATTCAGAGGTCCCTGGCAAATGTTAACCAAGTAAGTGAACACAAGGCAATCACATACTCACAATTTCTGGTTAAGCATCAGTGAAAGAAAGTACTTGATGTAAGGAGATGCCAGCTCCTTATTACATACTCAATTATCTCTATACCCTTGAATTTGGAAGTGCCAGTGAGTGAACCCCAACACATCAAATACACAAGTTCTGTAGCACTTTCAGGTTTCTAGAGCTTGGCAGTGTCTCCACACAGAAGATGAGTGATTCCCCAAGGGGTCAAATACACAGTTTTCTGTACCATTGCAGTGTTCTCAGAGGCTGGTAGTATCTCCACACAGCTAAGTGACAGACTCTGAGATGGATGAGATTAACTTCTGAGATGGCAAGTGTCCAAGACAGCTCAGTAAGCAGCTGCTGAACTCTGACTGATTTTCAGTCCCAGCATCAAGGATAGCAAGGAGCTTCAGAGGTCACGGATCCCAACTATATATCACTTGGAAGTGAAAATTAGCAGATGCAAAATAACTATTTTAAAAATCAAGACATGTGTCAGTGAAAGAGTTTGAGAAAAGGTAAGCAAGAAAGGAAGGAAGAAGATAGCTAATAGAAACTCTTTAGCACCAGGCAGTTGCACCTGCCAAATGCAGCCTTTGTCCTCACTTCATCCAGCTATAAGAGGTCTAAAATTGTGAGGTGTGGCAAGATCCCCCATCCAAATGGACCCCAGCGGCCACCATTTGAAGTTGCAGAGAGGCCTGAGCTGGTGGGTCACGGAGAGGTTGTTCTGAGCCTTTAAAAAGGACAAAGCTCCAGAGAAATGTTATCCTTGCAGATGTGCTTCTGCCTGGATCCAGCCCTACAGTTCCCTGGGGTCTGGGCCTCCTCTCATTTCCATTTCCTACTCCTTGGTCCCCAGGTCCCCTAACCATCACTATCCTCTGCCCCTGGTTACATGGTGACTGGACTCTTCACCTCCATCCTAGGTCCTGGGTCCTGCCTCTCACACCTTGCCGGGTTAGGAGGACAGGGCAAGTGAGTTTAGAAGAGCTGGTTATCTTATATAGGCTGCTGCTGCTGCTAAGTCACTTCAGTCGTGTCCAACTCTGTGCGACCCCCTAGACAGCAGCCCACCAGGCTGCCCCGTCCCTGGGATTCTCCAGGCAAGAACACTGGAGTGGGTTGCCATTTCCTTCTCCAATGCGTGAAAGTGAAAAGTGAAAGTGAAGTCACTCAGTCGTGTCCGACTCTTCAAGACTCCATGGACTGCAGCCTACCAGGCTCCTCCGTCCATGGGATTTTCCAGGCAAAAGTACTGGAGTGGGGTGCCATCGCCTTCTCCATTATATATAGGCTGAAAAGTGAAAGTGAAGTCGCTCAGTCGTGTCCGACTCTTTGTGACCCCATGGACTATAGCCTATCAGACTCCTCCGTCCATGAGATTTTCCAAGCAAGAGTGCTGGAGTGGATTGCCATTTCCTTCTCCAGGGGATCTTCCCGACCCAGGAATCGAACCCAGGTCTCCCACATTGCAGGCAGACGCTTTACCGTCTGAGCCACCAAGGAAGCCCGTTAATACTTATTGTGCTCAGATAGAGGACGTATCAGATATTAAACTGATAAGAACAGATACTACACTTGATCTTAGCCAAAAGGCCAAGAAGTGATATATAGGCTCAGTTCAGCTCAGTTCAGTTCAGTCGCTCAGTCGTGTCTGACTCTTTGCGACCCCATGAATCGCAGCAAGCCAGAATATATAGGCTACATCACTTCAAATTCACAACCAAATGCTCAGAGGTAGGGATTATTTGCCTCTTCTAACAGATGAAGTTAGGTAACCTGTCAGAAGTCACAGAGCTAATAAAGGATGAAAGAGGAATAGAAATCCAGGTGTATCAGACTTCAAGTCCATATTCTTTCCAACATGCTACACTGTGTCTCTTTCCATGCTTCTTTTCCACTTTTCCTGGAGTCTCATATGCATCTTCCCCAGAATGCGATAGTCATTCTAACTCCTTCTTCAACCTACAATTCATCTCTTAAACTCTAGCAACTTCCGCTACTCAAATTTTAGCCAACTCACAATGCCTTTTAAGATAGATGAGCTGCCTACTGTTCATAATCCACAAATGAAGGGAAAGCATACTTGATCTCACCTCTCTTGCCTTCCACGAGTCTCCACCACTACAGGCAGGGTCTAAACATCTGATCATGGCATAAATGCCATTCACAATGTGGCCCCTACTGGTCCAGCTGGCCCCACTTCTCACCTGGCCCTTCTATCTTTTCCTTTTTTCACCAGATTTCAACCACACTTAACCTCTTCCCCCAAACACACCTACTCTAAGATTAAGTAGCCAACAACTTGGCCTACAGTACTTATTATAATAAGATGGAGAACTTTTAATTATCTTGGTATCTGGTGCTAAAATTTTTCTTTGGGAAGAACCACCTTTATTGGGATGGCTTCCCAGGTGGCGTTAGCGGTAAAGAACCCACTTGCCAATGCAGGAGACATAAGAGATGCAGGTTTGATTCCTGGGTTGAGAAGATCCCATGGAGGAGGGCATGGGAACCCACTCCAGTATTCTTGCCTGGAGATCCCATGGACAGAGGAGCCTGGCAGGCTATAGTAGATAGGATCACAAAGAGTCAGACATGACTGAAATGACTTGGCATGCATGCACCTTTCCTGGAAGAATTTCTTGATAACCCCCACTGGTGCAGAAGTTGAGGTCCTAGGGGCCCCAAATGAGGATAGTTTGAGGGTTATGCTCTTCAGAAGTAGATGCTGATACAGAGTTTGAGGCCCAAGATATTTATTAATCCAATATACATCAATTGATGAATAAATCATAGTAGATCTATAAACTACATTGTGGAATATTATTCACCCATAAAAAGGAATAAAGTACTGATACATGGTATAACACAGATAACCTTGAAACCATTATGCCAAGTGAAAAGAAGCCAGTCACAAAAGGCCATATATTATATGATTCCATGTCTTCCCTGGTGGCTCAGACAGTAAAGCATCTGCCTACAATGCAGGATACCCAGGTTCAATCCCTGGGTCAGGAAGATCCCCTGGAGAAGGAAATGGCAACCCACTCCAGTACTCTCGCCTGGAAAATCCCATGGACAGAGGAGCCTGTGAGGCTACAGTCCATGGGGTCACAAAGAGTCGGACATGACTAAGGGACTTCACTTTTATATGAAAAAAATCTATAGCAGATAAATCTACATAGGCAGAAAGTACAAAGAGTTGCCAGAGGCTGGGGAAGGAGGTAATATGGAGTGACTGCTAACATGTATGGAGTTTCTTTTGAGGATCATGAAAATGTTCTGTAATTAGATAGTAACAATAGTTGCACAACTTTGTGAATATACTAAAAACCACTGAGTAGAACACTTTTAAAGAGTGACTATTACAATACATAAATTATACAGTAACAAAACTAAACAATTTTTAAGGTAACTGTTAGGGATCAATATCTGTGAAAGGAAGGAGGAAGAAGCAGAACTTGGCAGAGGAAGAACCTGAACTGTGATGCAGGCCCAGCAAAGCCCCAGCTAACCAGACTGGGAGCTCTGGAGTGAGTGGTGCCCATTAGTGTCTCACATGAGGCTGAAATAGCACAGCCATTATACTTCCACCTCACTCAGTCACTGGATGTGGGTCACTCTAGGGAGGATGTAGCCTCAGGTAAGGTGTCGTCCTGCTGCTGAAGCAGACCCTGCCGACGGTGGGCAGCTGTCTGCTGACCCACTTGCTGGAGTTGAGCAATATGACTTTCTTAGGAGGGGGTCTGAGTGTAAACATCCTGCAGGTCACTAGTGAAAGAATGCGATACTTGTTCCAGAAAGGAAAGAGAAAATGATAGGGGGAAAAAAATAAGTGAGTGACACACAGCCAGTGAGATGGCAAAAAGCCCTATAGTGTGCAATGGGGGGTGTGTGTGTGTGTGTGTTGTGTTAATCACTCAGACATGTCTGATTCTTGCCACCCCATGGACTGTAGCCCGCCAGGCTCCTCTGTCCATGGAATTCTCCAGACAAGAATACTGGAGTGGGTTGCCATTTCCTTCTCCAAGTGTGCAACAGTATTTCTCCTCATAACTCTTCACATCTTCACCTACGTTAAGGTACAGAGTATAGACCCTTAACCTTTTGCCAAATAAATAATTCTAACACTCTACCTTTCTGTTCTTATATTCTCATTTCTTCCAGAGACTCAGCTATTTGAAGTAATTATTCAACTAAAATTTTTTTTTAAGTTTTGTAGGACAGAAGCACATCTCTTTATTCCTTCTTTCCACAAACTTGCTAAAAGTCATTAACACTGTGGCATAATTTATGAATTAGGGTCAACACTACACTTAAAATTTATAAATAATGATTAACAAAGGAAGTGATGAAAGAAAAAACAAGACAAACTCTACCACCAAAACTAAGTTGGACTTACATCAGGAGTTTCATCCACGAGTTTTTCATATAAAGCACACCTGGAAACACCACAAGAAAGACTGTATTTCACATAATGTATCTGGTTAACACAAGAGCAGTGGGAAAACCAGCAGGGAAAATGTAAACCCAGACATCTAATAATAACAACTTATTTTTGCAAAATTACTTTCTATATATCATCCCATTTAGTCCTCTCAACAACTCCCTAAAGAAGGAAGATCAGAATTATTATTATAATCATCATTTATAATTAAGTCAACTAACATTCAGAGTTTAAGTGATTGGCTTAAGTTTACATAGCAATGAAGCAATGTTACCAGAACTTTACATAGAGTGAGTGACTCCAAAAGCAATACTCTTTGCATGACTGTACCACTCTATAGCACAACTACCACCATCTCCTTACCCTCCCTGGCCAGAGAGGTAACCACAAGTAGACAGAGAGAAACCTGTTCAGCAATTCAAATGAATTTCTCATAAGGCAACATCCATCTGAGGATTAACTTCTTAGAGGAAGTTTTCCATTAATTAGCATGGCTTTCAACCAACAAACATGGGTGTCCCAAGTGGTTCAGATGGTAAAGAATCTGCCTGCAATGTGGGAGACTAGGTTCAATCTCTGGGTCAGGAAGATCTCCTGGAGAAAGAAATTGCAACCCACACTAGTATTTTTGCGTGGGGAATTCCATGGACAGAGAAGCCTGGCCAACTACAGTCCACAGGGTGGCAAAGAGTCGGACATGACTGAGTGACTAACACATTCAACCAACAAACAGAGTGAACAGAGCTACCTCTGAAATGTGAGGACTCATTTGTGTGTGTTGCTGAAAAAATTAAACAGTAAAACTGCAGACACACAACCAGTGACCATTTCCAGTATGGCAGCAAGAGGAATTTTAGATAGCAAGACAGAAGAAGAAAATATTGAATAAACGGTTTGCATAGAATGCAGTAACATTCAATCCAGGACTTTTCCTTCCCAACAGAAGTCACTACAATAACATCAGGAAATCAAAAGCACTCATGGGCAGTGATAGTGGACAAGGACAAAGTGATACATCCAGCACTGGTATGGATTGTGCAATTAGCAATGAAGAAGATACAATATTCCTTTACAAAAAAATATGTTTGAGAAACTTATGTCTCAATCAAGTTAAATGGATTTCTTTACTCCAGGACTTCCCAGGAGGAAAAGAGATTATACAGCAGTTTGAGAAATGGTGAATTCAAGCAATAAAATACAGTTGGTGTCATTTATAACAACTGCAGAGAAAAATGAATTGTTCCGGACAACTAGTTCAGGTAAGAAAAATACATGGCTTGTTTGCCTTCATTCTCCCTCCTGCCCCCATCACAAGCAGAACTAGTCACTGCACTCTGCCACTGATTATAGATACAGCCCCATTATCTTTAAGACAACACTCCAAGAAGCTGCTACTAGTTAATCACAAATGAATTATCAGCTTTGAAGCAAAAAAGTCAGGCATAAACCAGCATGGGATGAAGAAACAGATTAGATACTCCTCAGAGTGCAACAGCTGTCAAGGGTCCAGACCACGAAGACCTGTTAGCTAACTCCCACAGGAAGAGGTAAGGGCCAGAAACCAGATCCCACTTGCTACCATACCCCCAGCACCTAGTACAGGGCCTGACATGGTAGACTCTATTTATGTTTGGTGAATTAATGGGTTAACACCAAAATCACATGGCAGTGATCATTTTACATAGTCTGTAGTATTACACAGTCTGTAGTTATATATGTACATTAGCCATTAGGAAAATGTATAACATTGTTCCCTATTATGGGTCCAGTTTCTTTCTCAGTTATTCTTTCTGCTATCCTTCTAAGGACCTGATAAAGAACCCCATCCAGTATGGTTTAAGAAGCACCAAGAACCACAGACTATAACACCAACAAATCCTGGTATGAATTCTGAACCTACATTTATTTGCTATATAAACTTGAGAAAATTACTTGACCTCTCCAAGTGTCAGTGTCTTCAACTGTAAAAAGAGGATAATAATTCTACCTTGTAGAGTTGTTTTAAGAATTAGGGACTTATATGAAGCACCTAATACAGTTCCTGGATCTTTTTCTACTTATGCCTCTCCTTGTTTCCGAAAGGATTGAAAGTGGTTTTAAAAAAGTAACCTACAATCAACTAAGTTAGTTTAAAATAAGTTAAAAAATTCAGAGCAAAGGGAAAACAAGTATAGTAAAAAAAAAAAACCAGAGTAAAATTAGGAATGTGCCTACTTGCACACAGTAGGCATAAAGTAAAAACATTGGTGGTAGTGGTAAGAGTTTGTACTGTTAGTCATCATTGCTGCTGTCATTATCTCTGCCTGGGGGATTCCAGTCTTCCTTAAATTGTCAAGCAGAGACTAGCTCTACTAAATTGTAAACATATTGTAAAACTTCAATAGTTAAAACACTGTGTCACTGGTACATGAATAGACCAATAGAACAAAACAAAATGGCCATATGAGATGTAGTGTATGATAAAGTTGCATATGTATGTGCTTAAAGTTTCTGATAAAGTTTAATATATGATAAATTTGCCAGATTTTGAAAACCTCAGATATAGATGTATAAACTAAAGCAATGAAACATTAAGAAATTTGCCAAGTTCACACAGCTAGTAAATTATACAATGGGGATTTGAATGTTGGCATTCTGATTCCAGAGTTCACTTTATTAATCACTAAACAAGAATATTAATTTTAAAAGCCAAAGTTCAGACAAGTAAATATAATATTCTACCTTTGGTGTAAAAAAAAAAAAAGGGAGAAAGAAAAAAACTGTTTGCTTGTATATGCATTCAAAATTCTGAAAGGACACGCAAGAAATTAATAGCCATAGTTACTTTTGGATAGCATGGGGCTGGGCAGAAGAGTAACAGGGTCTTGAGGAGATATATATATATCCACATCTACATACCAATTTATTTTAAAATATATGCATATATATTTGAATTATATGAATGTATAACCTGATCCAAAATTAAAATACAAAAACAGAAAGAAAATGCTCGCCTGAGCAAAACTTTTCAGACCCTCTTCCAAATGCAGTAAGCCCACCCCTCTTCCATGCTCCTGTATCACCTGCGCCTACATTTTTTCTGACACATATCATGTTGCACTGCCCTCATCTATGCTCCATTACCCTGGTCACCTAAACCCCGCCAAGCTCTGAGATCTTCTAAGGCAAGATTCTATTCTTTCATTCTTGTAGCCCCAGTACATAGTACAGTCCCTGATGTGTGGCACACATTCAGCTCATGGGGAACTGAAAGTCAGAAAAAGAGAAGAAAGAGGACAGGCCGACCAGTCAACTTTGTGGTGTTAGCACTCTGGAAAAGAGAATTAACAGGGGCCTTCATGTAAAAATGGGAATCTGAAGAGGAAGTGAGGAGAGAGGAAAATACAGCAACCCTTGCAGAAAAGGTATAGCTAACCCAACTAAGGCAAAGAGGTAAAAGGGGTACTTTGGGCCAGTGCTAATCAAGGGTAAATGAAGAAGGTGAACCTCCAACAGAGAAAGAGATGAAGGATGAAACCAATCCTGGAAGAGCAGAGAACGGAGCACAAGGCTGAGGCCTAGAAGCGAGTACTTCCAGCCACAAGAGATTCAGCTGAAGACTCTCTGGTGACTGAAAAGAGGGCAGAGGACATGTGAAAGATTCTCAATTTGTATATGCTGACCACACATTTGGTCTGTTGCTTTCTGTTCATTTAAACTCTTAGCATACAGTACAGGGAACCCGGTGCTCTGTGGTGACCTTAAATGGAAAGGAAATCCAAAAAAGAGAGGACATCTGAATACGTGTGGCTGATGCACTTTGCTGTACAGCAGAACTCTTGCCTGGAAAATCCCATGGATGGAGGAGCCTGGTAGGCTGCGGTCCATGGGGTCGCGAAGAGTCGGACACGACTGAGCGACTTCACTTTCACTTGTCACTTTTATGCATTAGAGAAGGAAATGGCAACCCACTCCAGTGTTCTTGCCTGGAGAATCCCAGGGACAGGGGAGCCTGGTGGGCTGCCGTCTATGGGGTCGCACAGAGTCGGACACGACTGAAGCGACTTAGCAGAAGCAGCAGCAGAAACTGACCAAGAGTGTAAAGCAATTATATACTCTGATAAGACAAAACAAACAAAAACAAAGAAAACCTCTTTGTATACATTTATCTGAGGGTTGAATGAAGATTCAGGAATTGAGTCAAGGATGTATTCTCCCCAGCAGAATAAATCCCAGATTTCACAGACAGCAGTCAGACCACTCCCACCGCTGCAAAACCAGGCTTCTGTGGATAACTGTGTATATACTGAAACTATGATCCACAGGAATATTTAATTACTTGATTGTGTTAATCATCGAAACTGCACTTTTTTTCTTCCCCAAGCCACTTGGCTTGCATGATCTTAGTACCCCGACCAGAGACTGAATCTGGGTCCTGGCAAGGAAAGTACAAAGTCCTGACCACTGGACCACAAAAAGAATTCCCACTAGTCCTTATTTTAGATACAGTCATTTGGAACAGGTGGAAGTGATGTGAAACAATGTCTGCAGTTTGTTTCAAAAAAATACCAAGGGCTTCCCTGGTGACTCAGTGGTGAAGAATCCACCTGGCAATGCAAGAGAGGCAGGTTCCATTCCTGGTCCAGGAAGATTCCACATGCCACTGAGCAACTAAGCCTCTGAACCACAACTACTGAGCCTGTGTTCTAGAGCCTGGGAGCCGCCACTACTGAGTCCACCTGCCACAACTATTAAAGCCCATGTGCCTAGAGCTGGCGCTCTGAAAAGAAGAAAGAAAGACGAAAGAAAAGCCCGTGCAGCAATGAAGACCCTAGCACAAAAACAAACAAATAAATAAAATCATTCTTTAAATAATATTAAGGTTTTTTTAAAATAACAGTTATTTGTAAAACAAGAAGCCTGGATTATCCATATGATAGACTTTAGGAAGGGAATGCACTTTATAAGGATGCTTCCCTTTAAGACACAAACCAATTAAATGAAAAACTAAATTCCTTCCTCCTCCTGCTGCTGCTGCTGCTGCTAAGTCGCTTCAGTCGTGTCCGACTCTGTGCGACCCCATAAACGGCAGCCCGCCAGGCTCCCCCATCCCTGGGATTCTCCAGGCAAGAACACTGGAGTGGGTTGCCATTTCCTTCTCCAATGCATGAGAGTGAAAAGTGAAAGTGAAGTCGCTCAGCCGTGTCCATGGATTGCAGCCTACCAGGCTCCTCCATCCATGGGATTTTCCAGGCAAGAGTACTGGAATGGGGTGCCATTGAGTACAGGCCATGTTTGCAGAAGAAATTTTATTCCATTCCTTCAGCCCTAACTGGCATTAGCAAATACTGCAAAGTAATGAAAGATGTCATTAAGAAGGAACTAGAAACACCTTTTAACGCTCTGAGAAAGAAAAAAAAAAAGACATCTTAATTATATTCTGCCACCTAGTGACAAAGGAAATTTAACATACTTGCTTAGCCAGTCTCTGAGAACAGAGAGCAGCCCTCCACCACCTGGAGGCCAGAGCATGGTGTCCACAAGCTTTTGGTGCACCGTTGTCCTCTCTGCTTTGCCCAGAACTTCAGGCGACATTGCAAATACCTCAACAGCCAAAGAAGCTGTTCAGTCTGGGGCTGACAGACATCATGCGGAGCCCAACCTCCGTCACCCAACAGGGTCCACTGGTCCCTCTGCTACCTCCTGCCAGTTGCCAAGGGCTTCGAGGGGAAACAGCAGAAAACTGAAAAAGACACGCTGAAATTGGCCATTTTCATCCTGAGGTTCCACCATCAAGAAGAAGTGGAAATATTAGTCGATTATCTCCTCATGGGAGAAGGCAATGGCAGCCCACTCCAGCACTCTTGCCTGGAGAATCCCATGGACGGGGGAGCCTGGTAGGCTGCAGTCCATGCGGTTGCTAAGAGTCGCACACGACTGAGAGACTTCACTTTCACTTTTCATTTTCATGAACTGGAGAAGGAAATGGCAACCCACTCCAGTGTTCTTGCCTGGAGATCCCAGGGACGGCAGAGCCTGGTGGGCTGCCGTCTCTGGGGTCGCACAGAGTCAGACACGACTGAAGCGACTTAGCAGCATCTCCTCATGAAAGGGCGTAACTTATACTCACAAACCTTCCTGCTCATACAAGACGCTGACACGAAAACTCCTATTCACACCCGAATATGAACTGAAGGAACGCATGCTTTAAAGGGGCATTCAGTACACGACTGTGCTCGCTTTCTCTGAGAAGCTTTTCTTCAGCTGAGCTTCGTGCAGTGAAGAGGCGCCCCGTATTGCACTGCGAGGCTGGTAGCCGGGGAGCTGGGGGCGGAGCCAGTAGAAGTGTAGCCGCTCTGGCTGGCGCTCGGGACCATAGAGTTTCTGAACGGGGAACAGAATCTCAACGATTCTTCAGAGGTCTTCAGGTTCTCCTGCCATTTGGTTGGCCACCTAGGTCCTTTTGCGGAAGACCATCAATGTTATAGCAGTAGAATTTAATAAGAAACTTGATCCTGTACAGAAGCTTTTCGTGGGCAAAGCAATCAGCATTTAAGAACCTTCTTGGCCCAGAGAATCAGCAAAAGCTGGAGAGGGACTTTTCTAAGCTTTCACATGTTTACGGTGAAGTAGCCAGGAGTATGTTGCCCAGCTGCAAAAGTGAAGACCCAAATTTGAAAACTTTAAAAAAAAAATCCCTCTCCTGAACAAATAACATAAAATTAACCTTGTTTTTTGTGATGTATGGATTCATTGTACAACTGAGTAGTATCAGACTAAACTTGTAAAAACAAAAATGTGCATCCAAAGTTATTCGTATCAGATTTATTTCTATGCCCCATCTCACCACTTCCAAAAATAAAATTTCAAATTATAAATTAAGGCAGGCCAAACGCAAAAGGAGAAATGTAGTTGAGATAAATTCCATGGTAAGAATCTTCTGGGAAGAATTTGTTACCAAAATACTATGATATTCCAGGACCTTACTGCTCACATTGTGGTCCCAAGACCAACAGTGTCAATATCTCCTAGAAACTTTTCAGAAATGCAGAATCTCAAGCCCTATCCCAGACCTGCTATATCAGAATCTTCCAGCAGGATTGCCAGATGACTTGCATGTACATGAAATTTTTGGAGCACTGATCTAGATTTCCCCCATCAAGACTGAGATGCTTTTGAGCATTCTAGTATACAAAGTAAATCAGGTAAAAAGGTAAGCATAATAAGTTCCTCAATGGGAAGCCAAGCATTTTAAGAAATTTATCCTATGGGACCTTAAGAATCAAGTACATAATGACCCAATGGAAAGTGTTATCAATGTCTTTTTTTTCCTTTGGTGCCAAATGTTGCAGCAAACAGAATTTGGTTATGTCTTATAAATTATTAGTAGTAAAAGCTGAAGGTATAGTACCAAAGCCTCAGTGAAGGCAGTTCTAAAGTGGGGCTAAGCTAATAATCTAAGTCAGAGGTCAGAAAACTTTGTGACCAGCCTTGTAAATAGTTTTATTAGAGCACAGCCATCCTCATTCAATTTCCATATGTCTATAAATGCTTTTACACTGTAATGACATAGGTAAGTATTTGCAACAGAGACCATGTGGTCTGCAAAGCCTAAAATATCTGCCATTTACAGAAAAAAAAAAAAAATTGCCAACCTGTGCTCTATATGATTACCCTGGGGAGAACACAACTTTCAGTCTTCCCAAGAATATCATTTCTCCTAGCCAACTTCTGATAGGAATTAGAAACTATACAGTAAT
Source organism: Ovis canadensis (assembly GCF_042477335.2). NCBI lineage: Eukaryota > Metazoa > Chordata > Mammalia > Artiodactyla > Bovidae > Ovis > Ovis canadensis. The sequence goes on along the minus strand of NC_091246.1, from coordinate 17,967,375 downwards.
GAGGACATAAGAATTAATTTGAGGGGTTGGTGCCTGATAAACTGACACCCAAAAAAAAAAAACCCACATTTGTAAAGTTTTCCAGTTTCCATGGTATAAATCACAGTTCCTCAGCTTCACCACTGTTGACATTTTGTGCTAGATAATTCCCAGGTGACACAATAATTACCAGGTGACAGACGGTAAAGAATCTGTCTGCCACTGCAGGAAACACAGGCGACTCGGTTCGATCCCTGGGTTGGGAAGATCCCCTGGAGGAGGGAATAGGAACCCACTCCAGTATTCTTGCCTGGAAAATCCCATGGACAGCGGAGCCTGGCAGGCTACAGACCATAGGGTCACAAAGAATCAAACACCACTGAAGTGACTTAGCACAGGCACCAGTATTCTTGCCTGGAAAACTCCGTAAACAGAGGAGCCTGGTGGGCTACAGTCCATGGGAGCACAAAAAGTCGGACATGACTGACCGACTGAACACACAAATACTTTGTTGGCTGCGAGAGAGGGTGTGGGGAGGGTGGCTGTCTTCAGCATTTTAGGATATTGAACAGCATCCCTGGCTTCTACCCACTAGATGTCAGTAGCAATCCCCAAGTTGTGACAACAATGTCTCTAGAGATTGCCAAGTGTCCCCAAGGGGCAAAATCACTTAATACTCTTGCTCTGGTGTTAATACTCTTGCTCTGACCAATTTCAAGCTGCCGACTTGACACCACTGACCGTGGATGTGGGAAAAGATGTGTACAGTCTCCCAAACCAGAGAGAGCCGTCTCCAGCATACCACCGTGTGAGAACATGCTTGCACAGGTAGTAACGTCCTTGCCTTATTTGAACAATGAGGTATCTAGGCAGGATTTCCACCTGATTCAAAAGTTACCCCTTTCCCACAGAAATGAATCTACTAGCAAATTTTTTTTTTCAGGAAGTGGCCTGGATCCTGCCACACAAAATTATGTCCCGCAAAGCATGGTTGAGATTGTTTTGAAATAGAAAATATCCAAAGCAGATGTTAACAGTCACCCCAAGGCTTATTAAAAACTCTCTGAATATATCCCTGAATCATGTGACTTCCCAGTAGATTTGACTGAATGAACTAGCCCCAAGAAAATTAAATGACTGAACTTTTTATATGAACATGGGTCCAGTTTTATTGTAATTATTGTTTTAGTTTTGTTATTTATTTAAATAAATGTGAGGAAATATCTACTAATGAGAGTAGCATTAACTTTGAATACTTTACATGAAAAGTACTGACAATGGTTAATTATTCAGAACCAATTACTGAGGCATTTTTATGGCCGTGACATTAAAGCCATATCATCAGCACCCAGGAGAACACTTACCCTCCTCTTCTGGGAGGGCAGGCATCCATATTTATCTACAGTTTGAGACTCATTAGGATGTAAGGCTATTTCTATCAATTCTGAATTCTTTAGGGATATTAGCATGCAGATTTTGTAGAATCAGCAATAATGTAGTGTCTGTATTAAACTCATGAAACTTAGAGTGACAGACCAATGGAAGGTCAATAATATTATTCTTGCCAGATTTCTGCACAAAATCATTCTGCATAATGATCAGTGGGCTATGGCTCTGCAATTTCCTTTCCTCTCCCTAGCTGTGGCCTCCCTGGGTTCCCTGGATGATTAAAGAGACCAAAAGCAATTTGACTCAGAGAGTCATAAGAATTTTGTCAACTTTGTGATAGCCCTTAGTATCATGTGGTTGACAATGTAACTGATTAAACACATCTCTAAATTAAAGATGTACATATACATGCACACTGCACACATTGAATCATCTACAAATTTGAACTTCAACTTCACGCTGGAGACACTACTTTTCAAGGATCTCATCTGATTATTTCACCTTCTTGTGGGATCTTGGTATCTTGTGACAATTGTTAACATATGCTCCCAAGTATTGAAAAGTATCCAGGTGGATCTAGGTGCTCCCAATATCTTGGCATCAAGATATTACTTAAGTATTCATATCTTCTCCTATAGCAAGCAATGACAAATGAGATAAATACCAAAATCTATATATGAAATTTGGGGAAAAAGAAGAATCTCAATTTGAATTAGTACAACTACAAAAAATAGAGAAATCTAATTATCATATGTGACCTTATACAGTGATTTTACATACATAAGATGTAAGAGCTATAAATGCACTGTAGGTTATGATTGCAAATCTTCCCCTTAATCTCGGTAAGGATAAGTCACCTCAAATCCATTGGAAATATCCTTTGTATACATTACCTCCAACAAATAATGTAGATATTCCTAAAGCCCATTTGCTCTGAAAAATTCTGTCCTGGAGACCCAAATAAGAATTTTCCTAAAAATGAGACTAGCACAAAAACTGAACAAAAATACAGCAAACCACATGAATAAAAATGGAATTTTGAGGGCTAGAAGGTTTCTGTTTATAAAAATCAAATGGCTCCTGTTTTGAGTGTACCTAGATTGAATTGTACTTGAAGAGTTAAGGAAATATGTTTAATAAGGATCAGAGGTCACCAACAATAACAGATTTTGGAAAAACAGCAAAATAAAACCTTTATCAAGAGCTTTAAAATAGATTTGAGAGGAATCATTAGCAGACTCTATCAAAAATGTAACACAAGGTCTACAAAATCTCAGGTAGCTGTGATGTCTTCTAGATATCAGTTGAGATCTTTACTTCCACTCTCCCCATAATTATGTTCATTATATATTCTCAAGTCCAAAGTCAAAGTCTTCCAGAATTATATTACTCAACTTTTTGAATGATTGTATCAGTCAGGATAGGATAGGTTTTACGGCAATAACAACCCCCAAATTTCAGTGACTTAACAAACATTTATTTCTCATCCACGTGATCACAAGTGGGCTGGCAGGAGGTCTCAGCCCACCATAATCACTCACTCAGATGATAGAAGTTTCATCTCAACATGTGCTTCCATCATCTCCAGAGTAGTGAGAAAGGAAGATGTAAACTTCATGCAACCTCTTGAAGATTCCATCTAGAACTGTCCCATGTCACTCCCATTTGCTTGCATTTGTCAAAGCAAATCTTATTGCTACATCCAATGTCAAGGGGGGTGATGACTCAAAGAGGAACTGGAATGATGGTAAGCAGCCCTAATGACTACCACAGTGATGAGATATATTTTAGGATATAAATGTCATGACTCCTTGAGTCACCTCTAACTACTTCCCCCTTCAACTATGTAGAATTCTGTGTTTGTATAAGGCAGACATAAAGACTTTTTACCCCATAAATCCTCATAAACCTCACCAGAAGAACAATTCAAATTGAGCTTCCCACCCCACCCCACCCCACCCCACCCCCAGCCAGAGCCGTACTGGTCCTGCAACTCTGTGGTAAGCCGCAGTGTCCGAGCTCTGTTCTGCAGGATGGGGTTTGTTAAAGTTGTCAGGAACAAGGCTTACTTCAAGAGATACCAAGTGAAGTTCAGAAGACAGCAAGAGGGCAAAACTGACTACTGTGCTCAGAAACGATTGGTAATCCAAGATAAAAATAAGTACAGCACACCAAAATACAGAACGATCATTCATGTAATGAACAGAGATATCAATTGTCAGACTGCTTATGCTCGTATAGAAGGAGACGTGGTTGTTTGTACAGCTTATGCTCACGAACTCCCAAAGTATGATGTGAAAGTTGGCCTGACAAATTATGCTGTGGCACACTGTACTGGCCTGCTGCTGGCCTGCAGGCTTCTGAACAGGTTTGGTATGAACAAAATTTATGGAGGCCAAGTCGAGGTGACTGGAGAGGAATACAATGTGGAAAGCATTGATAGTCAACCTGGTGCCTTCACCTGTTACTTCAATGCAGGACTTGCCAGGACTTCTATTGGGAATAAAGTTTCTGGGGCCCCGAAGGGAGCTGGCAATGAAGGTTTGTCTATCCCTCACAGTACCAAATGGTTCCCTAGTTATGATTCAGAAAACAAAGAATTCAGTGCTGAGGTACACCGAAAGCACATCATGGGGCAGAATGCTGCAGATTACATGTGTTATCTGATTGAAGAAGATGAGGATGCCTACAAGAAACAATTCTCTCCATTCATAAAGAACAACATAACTCCATACATGATGGAGGAGATGTATAAAAAAGCTCATGCTGCAATATGAGGGAATCCAGTGTATGAGAAGAAGCCTAAGAAAGAAGTTAAAAAGAAGAGGTGAAATCAGCCCAAAATGTCACTTCCCCAGAAGATCAAGTAGCTCAGAAGAAGGCAAGCTTCCTTAGTGCTCAAATGGGCTACCAAGAGTTAATAAACCAGACCACAATCTTCTATCAAGATTTTTCAGATAAAGACAAAACAAACTTACTGAACAAGCAAAAAAAAAGTAAAAAAACATTGAGCCCCAATTAGGTGCTCTAGGAAACCCAACACTGATGGGGAGGGTATTACTCAGAATCTTTTGGGATTCAGGAGATAGAAATCCAATTCAAACTAGCATGGGCAAAAACATAACCAAATTCAGAAAGAGCTATGGCATACCAGGCTTTGAAGTAAGACTGGATTTCAGGGCTTAAATACTGTTAGTCTTCCTTCTCTCTGTCTTTCATTCCTGGTACTCTTCTTTATCAGAATATCTCAAGCTGACTTCTCCAAGCGAGGGGATGGAAGGGAAATATGACCCTAGGGAGCTGTAGGCTTACAACCAGAAAGGAACCTAGGACTCTTCCTCACCAGCTCTACTTTGAAAGATCCTAGGAAAACCACTGAAGCTGCACCAGGGCAAAGTTTGTGAATTTGCAAAGATTGCTCTGGCTGCTGTTTGGAGAATTTGTTGAATAGAAGCAAAAGTGGAAGCACCACATGGCCTTGCTGGCCAACTATTTAATGAAATTCTCTCTTCCCTCGCTTTCTGTGACACGGAAGCATTATAGGTCTCTGGTAGAGGCTAAGAAGCTTTTTAGACTCATTCCTGTTGTTATCACAGATCATCTCTTGGGTTCTTCATGAACTACAAACATTGGGGGCAGTAATCCAGAGTATTATTATTCTGAGCCTGGTGTTGGAACCCAAGTGGGAAAGTTTCACAGACTGATCCTGGGTATTTCTCTTTTCCATACTTAAATCCTAGCCTTATAGTTACAACTTACTTCTCTGCTGAGCCTGCTGTTACTAATCTGCTCAAAAACAGCCACTGCTTTTTACAGTCATTTATTTAAATAAAAACTTCTCAAGTTGTCCAAAATACTGCTTCAGTTTACTTTTCCAGTTTTTCCCCCCATTTTTACTACTCAAATGTAAGTTAGTACCTTTTCACAAAAGACTCCAAAAAATTCAGATGTGTGCAGAGGGAAATGCGGTAGCCCCCCTCACCTCCTCCACTTCCCTCTCCAGAGGTGACAAGTTCAGCAGCGAAACTGACCAGGACACTATGGTCCTTCCCCTCCCCACAATCCCCATGTCCTCCACTTGCCTTTTGTCTGTAGAAAAACTTTGGTCAAAGAATAAATTTAATCCGAGAAATGATAAAATGCAGAAACAAAGGGAAAGAAATCAAATGGGACAAAATATTAACAGTTTAGTCACTAAGCAAAGTCAAGGACCTTTTATTCTTTCTCAACGGCCATAGATGATATTCTAACCCATATCCTTTAAGCTGCTTTGTAGATACCAAAATTGCCACCAGGTGGAAATTAAGTAGGCCAAAAAGTTTGTTTGGGTTTCCTCACAAGGTGTTATGGGAAAATCCAAGTGAACATTTTGGCCAACCTAATGCGTGATGACCAGACTGTAGCCATGATATAAGTTGCTCCATCTTGCACAGCTCTGAGGACTGATCTCAAAGAAATGAGAACAAACTGACCTTGGAACTAAGGATTAGCTGTACTTAAAATAATCAAGATGATGCTGATCAGACCACTGCGTGACTGATTTCAAGGTGATTGTCAGAACTGACTGTGCTATTCTGCACGCAGCCTGCTCCCTCCACCTCTGCGCCCCTGAAACTCCCCTTTAAAAGCTCTGGCCCGCTGATTGTCAGTGGGGAGTCAGCTTTTGGACATGAGTTCACCCTCTCCCCTGGTTGCTGGCCTCCAAAATAAAGCAAACTTTTCTTTCAAACAATCTTGCCTCTCAAATATTGGGTTTTCAGAGGCAAGCAGCTGACCTGACTTTGTCTCCCTTATCCTATATATGTAAAAAAATATGTGGAAGCCTCTTTCTATAAATGTAACAGGAATTATATATTATTTGGCCAATTGCCTATATTATTTGGCCAATTGCCAAACACTCTAACACGTATGGTATTATTACTTAACATAGGCCTTACCTCATCATTTAAATATGTCTTGCTGCCTCATTCTTTTTAAGAACAAACTTGTACTCGTAAGGTGGATGAAGTACAGTAAAGGTCCATGATCCTTTTAAATGCAGGTCTAGATTCCAAAACTACTCTGAAAACTGAAAGTTTTTGGAAAGCTGGCAGCAAAATCCTTTGGTGGTAAAACCTGACCTGAACCAACATGAAGCTTTTCAGTCTTTACGTATCTTACTTAATGAATATTCATAATTTTTATTGCAGAAATAATAATGCGTTTGATTAGGACATGTTGTCCCAGACATAGTGATGTGACATAATAAATAACAACAAGTTCTGAAATATGAAATGTCTGCCCCAAGAGTTTCAAATAAATGACAGTGACTCTGTAGCTTAGGAATTTGGGTCTTGTGTGTGTGTGTGTGTGTGTGTGTGTGTGTGTGTTTGCAATTTCTTAAGAGAAGTTTATGAAACTTGTAAAACTTCCTACTACTGCTAATTAACATTTACTGCCTGCTCATTATGTGCCAAACAGTGTTTCAGTGTTTTCCGCAAACTAGTTAATGTCATGCTCACAACAATACTATAAAGTAAATATAAATATTATTATAATCTCCATTTTATTGATAATAAAAACTGAGTTGCAAGGAGGCTAAGTCATTTGTACAACATCTACAGTCAGTAACTTAAGCAGGCACAAATTAATCTAAACCTATTTGGTTCCAGAACTTGTGTACTCAACCCTTTGTGCTATTTTGCCTTTGTGCTTTCTGAGAATAATGTAGCAAACACAGCCAGATCTTTACATTTTCCCCCATTTGCTTGACACCATTTTTTTTTAATGAAACATTACAGATAGGTTAGAAACCCTCATATCCCTATCCAATCCCATTCTCTTTCCTTCCAGAGCTAACTGCTATCTTCAGTTGGTATTTATCATTATATGTATGTTTTTATACTTTTACATAAAAACATATAGTATTGTTCTGCATATTTTAAGCTTTCCATATGGTAGGGAAGGGATGCACCTGGAAAAAAAAAAAGAGGCTCATAGTGCTTCAAATGACTAAACTATTTCAAACCAGGTAGTGACTGTGTTTATTTCCTTGTCATTCTTTAAACTGTATTTATATTTGGAATTGTATATATTCAGTTCAGTTCAGTTCAGTTGCTCAGTAGTGTCTGACCCTTTGCAACTCCATGGACTGCAGCATACCAGGCTTCCCTGTCTATCACCAACTCCCGGAGCTTACTCAAACTCCTGTCCATCAAGTCGGTGATACCAGCCAACCATCTCATCCTCTGTCATCCCTTTCTCCTCCAGCCTTCAATCTTTCCCAGCATCAGGGTCTTTTCCAATGAGTCAGTTCTTCAGATCAGGTGGCTAACGTATTAGAGTTTCAGCTTCAGCATCAGTCCTTCCAATGAATATTCAGGACTGATTTCCTTTAGCATCGACTGGTCAGATCTCCTTATGATGCTTTTAAATACTTTAAAGAAAATTGGTATTAATATTAATAATATTGGACTATTAAAAACTATACCCATGAAACGAAACACTATATTCAATGAAAACATTATATTCAATGAAACACTAATCTAGCATTGCTGTGAAGGTTTTTTTTTTTTTTTTTTTAGATGTGATTACCATCTATAATCAGACATCCCTGGTGGCTCAGAGGTTAAAGCGTCTGCCTGGAATGTGGGAGACCCGGGTTCGATCCCTGGGTTGGGAAGACCACCTGGAGAAGGAAATGGCAACCCACTCCAGTACACTTTGCCCGGAGAATCCCATGGAGGGAGGAGCCTGGTAGGCTATAGTCCATGGGGTCGCAAAGAGTCGGACATGACTGAGCGACTTCACTCACTTACATAAAGGATATTTTCCTGAGTAATCTTGGTGAATCTTAGCCAATCAGTTAAAAAGTTTTAAGAACAGAGCTGAGGATTCCCTGAGGGGGGGGGGGGGGAAGATATTTATTTCATCTGTGGATTTCAGCATCAATTCCTGCCCCAGAAGCCCCAGTCTGCCCTTCCTGACAGCCTGTCCTCTAAGTCTCAGACTTGCCTCATTAGCCCCCACAGTAATGGAAGGCAATATTCCTTGCAATAAGAAGGTTTTACACACTCATATCCTATTGGACACATATCTTAACGATATATCCTGTTTCTCTGCTGGAACCATGACTGATACTGATATAGGACAGGAAAAAATACTGAAAGATGATGACCATAAACTTCCCAAATTTGGTGAAAAACATTAAGTGACAGATCCAAGACTCTCAATAAACCCCAAGTAGGGTAGACAGAAAGAAAACCACATCTAACAGTGTTTGAAGCCCAAGATAGAGAAGCACCCTATCAACTCACATTGATGAGTCATGCAGAAGAGAATCAGATTTGGAGGACATTCTGAACTGTTCTGTAGGACTTGGAGTGGCAAGCCCAACTGGAAAGATGTCCAGAATTCCTAAGGCATTGGGCTAATTTTAAAAATCTAGGAACTTCCCTTGTGGTACAGTGGGTAGGAATCAGCCTGCCAGTGCAAGGCACACAGGTTCAATCCTTGGTCCGAGAAGATTTCCCATGCCATGGAGCAACTAAGGCCATGTGCCACAACTACTGAGCCCATGTGTCCTAGAGCTAGTGCTCACAATAAGAAAAGCCACTGCGATGAGAAGCACGCACACCACAACTAGAGGGTAGCCCCGGCTGTCTGCAACCAGAGAAAGCTCACGCACAGCAACAAAGACTCATCACAACCCAAAACAAAAAAAAAAAACAAATAAATAAATCACCTAAGCCTGGAGAGGTAGTTCGATCTTGGGATAGGTTCAAACCCTAACTGTGAGTGGCTGGTGCTTCCCCACAATTGGGAGGAGATTTAAATGTCAAAGTTTTAAATAAAGAAACATACTTTAGGATGGAATCAAGGCTAAGAACTGGTATTACATGCCAAGGTACAATGTACTTTCTAACACTCTCCCCCAGAGCTCATCCAATCACAAAGAAATCTGGACATGCTCTGCTCTCACCCAGACTCTACCTCCTGAAACATTACACTGTGGCAAAGAGTAAAGACAGTATGAATTCCCAGTAATCTACTAGTTCAGAAGGGAGAAGGGGAAAAAAGTGCTGAGCCACCACACTTAGTACCTTTGCCCAAGTTTACCAACATTGTAGGTTACTCTCCCTCTCTTAGGAAGAATGAGAAAAGAAATAGAGAGAAATGGTCTCCCTCGGTAGTAGAGTAGAAATGCCTTCCCCTATGTAGAAACAAGGAGAGAAATAAACTGGTCTCTTCTCCCAACTAGATTATAAATTTCTTAAAGTCAGAAAACTGACTTACATAAACTTCTGTGTTTATCACAGTTCCAAGCAGTGAGCTGGACATATAATACACAGTGAGCAAATATGTATCAATTTAACCATTCTATATTTATTGTGTGTGCATGACATGAAGACAAAACATAATTTTAATTCTAATTTTACCTCATATTTGAACAGTGACCAACAACTTATAAAACATGTACATATACATTATGTCATTCAGTCTTCACAGTAACCAGTGTTATGAATAAGGAAAGTGAGGCTCAGAGGGGTGATATAATTTCTTTAGTTACAGAGCTAACAATCAGAGTCAAGACTCAAATCCTCGTGATCTGACTCAGATACAATTCTGTCTCCGTCATGCATGTGTGTCTGCTAAGTCACTTCAGTTGTGTCTGACTCTTTGCGACCCTATATAATTGTTAAGCGCTTTGATGTCCTTTAAGAAGAAAAGGATGTTGCCCGTGAAGTCTGAGGCAGCTGTCTGAAATGCCTCCGCCAGGTTTGGCAACAGCTGCCTCAGCTTGACGTCTCACTGGGTGCCTGTCAGAGCCCCACCTTGGGGAATGACAAGTTTAATGAAGAAAAATCCAACCTTCCACCTGAACTCCTAGCTTTGCAAACGCAATTGACATCTGACAGGCTTAGAGGCCCTCACTGCAGGGAATGGCGTGACCCCAGCCTCTCAGCTCATAGATTATGTGTTTGGCAGCTCTCTCTGCAATTGGCTGTCAACATGTGTGCCCTCTCCAGATCTTACTTCCTCATCCCAATGCTAACTTAGCGGCAATTCAAACAAGCACTTACCATTTCCTGTATGCCAGGCACTGTGGATACTTAAAGAGATGAGTAGCATACCATTCCTGCCTTGGCGGGCAGGAATCAAAGTCCTACAGAGAGTCAGAAACTTTACACGGCCAGTATTTCTATGGAGACAATATCTCATTGCCATGGTAAATCGGTCCCATTTGAAAAGAGAAGCTCTAAGGAGGCTGCTCAAAAAAAATACCATGTTGACTGTTTTCTTTGGCAGGAACAGCAAATTCAAATGTCAGCAAGAATCTCAGAAGAGCAAGGATGATTCAAGAATGACGGAAGAGGGTCACTTTGAAATTAGCGTTTGAGAAACAGAGCCACATTGTTTTTAATCTAAAAAAATAAAAGAGTGATGAGCATGAGGCCAGGCCATGTGAAAGTATGTGGTGCATTATGAGGAAACAAGCAGGGCCATATGTTTGGAGGACAGGGTATGGAAGCTGAGATTAGAAGGAGATGGGTGGAGAGGCTTCAATATCACACCAAAATGTTTACAATATATTCTGAACAGAGCCATCAAAGATTTCCAAGCTGGGATGGTGTTAGCATGATGTGCTTTAGAATAATGATGCTAGCACTTAGAGGAACACATTGGTCAGGTCTGCGTCAAAGAAAGGAATAATACATCTGGTTATGTGACAGGGCACTATAAAAGGCCCAAAAAGGGATGGGGAACCCAGAAGAAGATGTAGAGAAGTTTTGAGAAGTTGCTCAGTTCAGTTTGTGACGTACATACAACATCCAAGTGAAGACACTTAGTGGACAGACAGAAAGTAAAGCCCAGAAACACAGAACAGGCTCACGGATTAAGCCATGAGTGTGCAGGAGACCCTCCCCCAGGGAGAGAGCACAGAGAGAAGGAAAAATAGGTGACGGATAGGACAAGTCCCCTGGGAATCCCAACATTTGAGAGCCAAGTCAGAAATCAAAAACAGGAAACTGAGAACAGAAGATTAAAGGAAACTCAGGAGACAGATAGCAAGGGCAGAGAAAAGAAGGGTGAGCCATAGTAGCGACTGCTGCACAGAAATCATAGAAGATTAGAGCTAAGGAGGTTGCGGGGAGGGCAGTGTGGGTAGGATGCTATGCATAAATAGATAACTAATGAGAACCTTGGAGAAGGCAATGGCACCCCGCTCCAGTACTCTTGCCTGGAAAATCCCATGGATGGAGGAGCCTGGTAGGCTGCAGTCCATGGGGTCACAAAGAGGCGGACACAACTGAGCTACTTCACTCACTTCATTCAATGAGGACCTACGGTAGAGCTCAGAGAACTCTACTCAGTGCTCTGTGGTGACCTAAATGGGAAGAAAATCTGAAAAAGAGTGAATATATGTCTGTGTATAACTGATTCACTTTGCTGTACAGTCAAAACTGAGACAACATTGTAGAGCAAATATACTCCAATAAAGATTAATGTTTAAAAGAAAAGAAGAGTAGAGCTATGATTCCCTCTTGAAATTGAAAGGTCATTAAGTTTAGAAAATAAACAGGAGAGGAAGAGATTAAATAAGATTGACAAAATGTCAATCATTGTTAAAAGTGGGTCATGAGTGCCTGGAGGTTTTCGATGATATCTCTACTTGTCTATATGTTCCAAAATTTTTCCAAATAAAAAACTGAAAATTTTAATAATACATAAAAAGAATTAAATGTCATTATTAGCTTCTAAGAACAGGCTTTCAGGAGAATGTTGAGTAGCAAATGGAAAAGAGAAGAAGGGCCGCTGGTATCAAAAGTCATATTTTGAGCTTGCTGGCAACGTAATATAATATTGGGGAAGAACTATGCTGGTGCCTATGTCATTCACTTGGTGTCACTGCAGGAAACAGATGACACTCAAATTAGGGTGGCTCCCCAAGGGCTTAATAAAGGGAGTATTTGTGGTGTAAGAGCAGAACCCTGGTGCTAGTAGCAGTAGGGTGTTGCTACCCTTTATCACACAATCTCAGTGAAATGCAGCAATAAGCATGTGCTTCTCCCAGGCTGCGGGCTTACTGGAGGTCAGCTGGCTCAGCTGGGAGCTCTGCCTCAAGCTGGTGTCCAGCTGGGCTTGCCTCCTCTGCAGATAAAGGTCTGGGCTGCTCCACATAGGTTCATTCTACGGCCCAGACTGAGGAAGGCAGCAGTGCCCAGGGGAAGCTCTTCTCACGGAGCTGGCAGAGGCACAAAAAGGCACACAGAAACACATGATGCTTCTAAAGGCCTGGGCTTGAAACTGGTGTAAACAATTGGTTTCATTCACATTCCACTGACCAGAGTGAGTCACAGACCCAAGCCCAAGGGCAAGGAGAAGTATACACCCCGCCACCGCCCCCTCCCTTTATGAGAGTAGCTGCAAAGTCATATCCAGGCAAAAAGTGTGGCTACCAGGAAGGACAAAGAATGTGGGCCAATAATTTAATCTATCACATATCTAGGGTTGAGGGAGGGAGTGCTTAGCAGAACTCAGAACCGTGAGGAGAGGGCCCCTTGGGAGGTGCTCTGACCTTCCATCAGAGAGAACCTGAGGAATCCCACAAAGAGAGCACCAGGGGAATAAACGTTCTGACCTGCCCAGGTCTCCTGCAGTCATCTCACCGCTAGACCAGCTGGAAGCCAGGAAGCAAAGGAACCATTTGATGGGGTCCAAACAGACCCACCTCCCAAGACAAGAAGGAACATAAGGAAGAATGAGTTTGGAGGGACCAAAAAAAGGGACCTGGACACAGCACTGGCCAGCTTCTAGAAGAGAACACACTGAAGGTGGGCAGGAAGCTAGTGGTAGAGGCTCAGCATATGAACAAAACCTTCATCTTCCCCAGTACAGCCCAGGAAAATGGAGAACCTGGAGGCTCAGGAGTTGTAAGAGATCCTCTAGGTCAGGAGTCCCGAAACTCCTGTCAGATCATCAGCAGCATTAGATGAGAAATAAAGTGCACACAATAAATGTAATGCATGTAAATCATTCCGAAACCACCGGCCCAACCCCAGGTCCGCGGAAAAATTGTCTTCCACGCAATTGGTCGCTGGTGCCAAAAAAGGCTGAGGACAGCTGCTCTGGGTGGCCTGCATTGCCACCCTGGGCATCTGATCCAGGGGGATGAGCAGGCACCAATCCCTAAGAGAGAGATTTTTCCCTCCTGTGAGACAGAGGCACAGTTGGAGGTGGAAATGGGCAATTAAAATGGATTGTCTGACTCAGCAATAAAATTAGGCTATCAGATATTGATAGTCAAGGATAGAGCAGGCAATCAGTATGGAGACTGACCCTGGAGAGGACCAGAGAAAAGACTCGTTGTCCAAGTGCTTCAGGAGGCATCTCCCCAAAAGGCACCTTTTGCTGAGACTGACCCGAAATCCACTGGTGGACCATAGGAAGCCGTGTATGTTTGTGCTGGTTATGTTCCTGGAGACAAATTAATGCAGAATGGAGCGAATGTACTAGTAATAACAATTGATATCCATTTTCTAAATAGAATAGCTGTTGACAGTTAGCTCTTATTAATATTGGCAGACTCTAGGATTGTCCCCTGCCCCAGACTGCAACAACATCCCTACCTTCTGCCCCTCCGCCGTGCTTCACAGGTGGGAGCCTGAGGTAGTGCTTTTTTCCTTCTAAAGAAAACCTCGCTCTCACCTTGAGTGCAGCCCAACACTGAGCCCCTCTGAGCCAAGAACGCACACATACATAAGGCTGGAACCCAGAGAAAATTTCTTTTCTCCATGAGAGCTCTGACCATCAAGTCCAGCTGCTGACTCATGGTTGAGGAGAACAATTAAAGGACCAAAAAAGAGGTACTAGCAACTGGAGGAAGTCAGTATTTTAATGACGGACAACACAAACCTACTAGAGTGAATTGAGTCTCAGGGAAAGGAGTGTTGGGCAAAGGCAGTATATTCTAAATAATATGCTAAATAATATTTAAGTATATGCTATAATAAGTATATGTTAAATAATATTTAAGATGCTTCTGAAGAAGGAAGTAGAGGCGCAGTGAGTTGAATGCAGACAAGTTCCTAGGAAAGCCTTAATGTAACAGAAAAACAAAGAACCTTGAAAAACAGAGGTTTTATATTTAAATAATAAGGCTGGGCACAGTGCTGAAGAGTCTTTGATTCAATGCTTTCTGAACTCCCAATCAAATCTTAGTAAAGCAAACCTCCGAGGGAAGCATCCCAATTAGCCCTATTTTCCAGATGATCAGACCAGGACCCCTGTCCAATTTCCTGTCCCTGGTGCTCATCCTGGAACAAAATTATCTCTGTTGAGAAGCTATGTACCAAATCCCACATGTGCAAATAACTGCCTGATTTTTGCAGCAGGCTTATGTGGAGCCATTGATCATGGCTGTGTTTCAATAAGTATTTTTTCCTGATAACAAGCCAATTCATAATCTAAAGTCAGGCCTAGGATCTTTTTTTTTAAATCGCATTATTATTATTATTAGGTATCGCCATCTGGGTTGCATTTGAAAAAAAATGGCATTCTTGTGTTTTTGGAAAGTACTTCTTTGGGAATACTGTGTCCTCAAGACACCCTCTCACAGCAAGGCCTCATAAATAGCAAGTCTTTGGTGTAGGCGTCTCAAAACACTTTCTCCTGTGTGATCCCATATTTTACAAAATCCCCAAATTGTACATTCTTCTTCACACAGCTGCCTTTTACAGAGCACCTGCACTAATCCAGGCCCAAAGCCAGAGGCTGTGAAGAATGTAAAGTCCTGCCCTCAGCACTCAATCTAAGAGGCATTAAAGAAAAATTAGTACTAATATGTGGTGTTAAAATTTGGAAGCTGTGTAGAGTGTTTTACTTTCTGGAGTGAAATCCCCTTCTGTCCACTTTGCCAAGCCTCATTGTCTCCCCATAATCAAGAAAGGGGTGTTGCTATGAATTGATCAGGTTTAATATTTTGTGGCCAACAGTGCCAGGAAATGGTGCTGTGAGAAAACAAGTGTTAAGCCCCCAGGGCTGTTTCTGGCCTCCGTTTGCAACCTTCTGCCTCCCTAGTGAGTGAGTGAAGTCGCTCAGTCGTGTCCGACTCTTTGCCACAACATAGACTGTAGCCTACCAGACTCCTCTGTCCATGGGATTTTCCAGGCAATAGTACTGGAGTGGATTGCCATTTCCTTCTCCAGGGGATCTTTCCAACCCAAGTCTCAATCCCTGGTCTCCTGCATTGCAGACAGACGCTCTACCGTCTGAGCCACCAGGGAAGTCTGTCTCCCTAGACTGGAGACTAATTCTCCACCAGGAAGGACCTTCTGTTTCCTGGAGCGAAACCAGAGTGGATTCTGTGGGGAGGCCACTAGGCCTACCTAGGCTGGCAAAGATACTTTCCTGCCGTTTCCTACAGTTCCACAGGAGAAGATGCTGGATAATTGTTAAGAAAAATTAACCGAGCATAAGTTAATAAATAAGTTTAAGTGCACCTGTCCTTTCAATGCCTTACTGAATACTGTTTAACAGACCCATCCAACAATTATTTAATTTCTCATGAGAAGGCATCATTCTATGACTTTGCTAATTTTACTATAATTAAGGCTCAGACTTGGCAACATTGCAGTTGACTTGTAGATTTGTGGCTAGCAGAGATGCAAATGATTTCTGACTGGTAGATATGATAACCTCAAAGGTTATAGTTTTTGCTGCTCTATAGGGCATTAAATTAGGTTAGTATCTAATCCAGTGATCTTATTTTGACGTTCCTTTTTAAAATTGTCTACAAATATCTTGTTCCTCAAATACTGTTTTTTTTTTCAATATTCATTTATTTGTCTTCATCAGTGCTTAGTTGCAGCATTCGAGATCTTTTCGTTTCAGCACGTGAACTCTTAGTTGCACCACATGAAATCGAGTTCCCTTACCTGGACCCCCTGCATTGAGAACACAGAGTCTTAGCCACTGTACCACCAGCGAAATTACTCTTCAAAACCAGTTTTATGATCTTACTGGCTCCCTCACTAATCAGTAAGTTAAATAAAATCTTTGACATATATTTATTCCATATTTTTAAAAGTCATTCATGTTTTCAATTTTTTAATTAATATACTATTGAGTTACAATATTAGTTTCAGGTATACAACATAAAGAGTCAAAATTTTTGGAGATTATACTCCATTTAATGTTGCAAAATATTGGTTATATTCCCTGTGCTGTACAACATATCCTCGTAGTTTATTTATTTTATACATAATAGTTTGTACCCCTTGTCTTGTCTCCCTACCCTTGTCTCTCCCCACCTTTCCCCATCGGCAACTACTAGCTTGTTCTCTATATCTGTGAGTCTGCTTCTGTTTTGTTATATCTATTCATTGTTTAATCCAAAAAATCCAAATTTTTTGGATTTGACACATAAGTGATAAAGTCTGACAAACTGCCACAATCAAGACAATCTTAAGTAGACCTATTAAGATTGAAGGCAGGAGGAGAAGGGGACGACAGAGGATGAGATGGTTGGATGGCATCACCAACTCAATGGACATGAGTTTGAGCAAGCTCTGGGAGGTGGTGAAGGACAGAGAAGCTTGGCGTGCTGCAGTCCATGGGGTCGCAAAGAGTTGACATGACTGAGCAACTGAACAACAAAATTAAAAATACTGCGGTATCCTGGATGGGACCCTGAAACAGGTGAAAAGTCATCAGGGGAAAACTGAGGAAATCTGGATGAACCATAGACTTTAGTTCTTAACAATGTGCCATTACTGGTTTATTAACAGTGACAAATGTATCATACTAATGGATAATATTAATTATAGGAGAAACTGGATGTGGGGTATATGGGAGCTCTGTATTATCTTCACAGTCTTTCTGTAAATCTAAAATTATGCTAAAATTAAAAGTTTATATTAAAATCAATCATAACACCACATACAGATTTTTTTCTTAATCAGATTGAATCTCAATTCCACAGCTTATCGACTGTGACCTTGGATAAGTCACTCAACATTCAAGTCTTATCTATAAAAAGATAACAGTATCTACCGCACAAAATGGTTATGAGGTTGAAATACAAAAGAACCTGGTTTCCTCTACCCTGACTTTAGATTCTATTAAAATGCACTTCAATGAATCTGGAGCAGAAGTGCACTTTCATTGGCCCAGAAGCATATCGCCTTTGCACCTTCTTGAAATCCTTGTTAACAATATTAGGTGCAGGGCCCACTGAAACCAAGCAGGACTCTGTGGGGTTCCTGGGCATGGAAACCTTTCCACCAGTTGCTAATCAGAGAAGGGAGGAGATGCAGAGATTTGGGAGGAGCAGCCAACAAACCACAATGCAGACTTGGGGCCTGTTCTGGTTCCACCTCAAGGGATACACATAGTATCTTTGAGCTCTTTACAGAACTAAACCCACAACAAATGGAAACTCTGGAACTTCATTCCAGAGAAGGTCACAGCTTGATAACCTTAAGAAGCTCATTAGGAGACCACCTGAGGCTGGATTAAAGCAGTGCAGGCCCTGCACATACCCTGACCCCTATTAGCAGCTCTGCCCTTGAGCTATTAGTATAAAACTCCTCAGCCAAACCTACCACACAGTCTAAAGGGCAGGAGCCAACGGTATCCCCCTTTGCCTGGCAAAGCAATAAAACTATTCTTTTCTACTTCACCCAAAACTCTGTCTCTGACATTCGATTCTGCACTGGTGCACAGAGACGGAGATTTTCATGCCACCACCCAGCACAAAGGTGAATAAAGGAAACCTCAGCAGTTTTGAAGATACAGCTGTAGTGCCCTCCTGGTCTCTGAGGTTCTTGGTCTACTAAGGTCAAATGTGCTTGAACATGCCTGGATTACAGAGAAGAGCACAGTCTGAGTGGAGTGTGGGGGAAGGGCATTCTCCTCACTTAGAATAAGCCTGAGAGGATTTGAAAGGTGATTAACTAGGGAGATGTCCTTTTTATTATAGGAGACTGGAATGCAAAAGTAGGAAGTCAAGAAATACCTGGAGTAACAGGCAAATGTGGCCTTGGAGTACAGAATGAAGCAGGGCAAAGGCTAATAGAGTTTTGCCAAGAGAACACACTGGTCATAACAAACACTTTCTTCCAACAACACAAAAGAAGACTCTACACATGGATGTCACCAGATGGTCAACACTGAATTCAGATTGATTTTATTCTTTGCAGCCAAAGATGGAGAAGCTCTATACAGTCAGCAAAAACAAGACCAGGAGCTGATTGTGGCTCAGATCATGAACTCCTTATTGCCAAATTCAGACTTAAATTGAAGAAAGTGGGGAAAACCAACAGACCATTCAGATATGACCTAAATCAAATCCCTTATGATTATATAGTGGAAGTGAGAAATAGATTTAAAGGACCAGATCTGATAGACAGAGTGCCTGATGAACTATGAACTGAGGTTCGTGACATTGTACAGGAGACAGGGATCAAGACCATCCCCATGGAAAAGAAATGCAAAAAAGCAAAATGGCTGTCTGAGGAGGCCTTACAAATAGCTGAGAAAAGAAGAGAAGCAAAAAGCAAAGGAGAGAAGGAAAGATATAAGCATCTGAATGCAGAGTTCCAAAGAATAGCAAGAAGACATAAGAAAGCCTTCCTCAATGATCAATGCAAAGAAAGAGAGGAAAACGACAGAATGGGAAAGACTAGAGATCTCTTCAAGAAAATTAGAGATACCAAGGGAACATTTCATGCAAGGATGGGCTCGATAAAGGACAGAAATTGTATGGACCTAACAGAAGCAGAACATATTAAGAACAGGTGGCAAGAACACACAGAAGAACTGTACAAAAAAGAGCTTCACGACCCACGTAATCACAATGGTGTGATCACTCACCTAGAGCCAGACATCCTGGAATCTGAAGTCAGTTGGGCCTTAGAAAGCATCACAATGAACAAAGCTAGTGGAGGTGATGGAATTCCCATTGAGCTATTTCAAATCTTGAGAGATGATGCTGTGAAAGTACTGCACTCAATATGCCAGCAAATTTGGAAAACTCAGCAGTGGCTGCAGGACTGGAAAAGGTCAGTTTTCATTCCAATTCCAAAGAAAGGCCATGCCAAAGAATGCTCAAACTACTGCACAATTGCACTCCTCTCACACACTAGTAAAGTAATGCTCAAAATTCTCCAAGCCAGACTTCAGCAATACGTGAACCGTGAACTCCCTGATGTTCAAGCTGGTTTTAGAAAAGGCAGAGGAACCAGAGATCAAATTGCCAACACCTGCTGAATCATGGAAAAAGCAAGAGAGTTCCAGAAAAACATCTATTTCTGCTTTATGGACTATGCCAAAGCCTTTGACTGTGTGGATCTCAATAAAATGTGGAAAATTCTGAAAGAGATGGGAATACCAGACCACTTCACCTGCCTCTTGAGAAACCTATATATAGGTCAGGAAGCAACAGTTAGAACTGGACATGGAACAACAGACTGGTTCCAAATAGGAAAAGGAGTATGTCAAGGCTATATATTGTCACCCTGCTTATTTAACTTATATGCAGAGTACATCATGAAAAACGCTGGGCTGGATAAAGTACAAGCTGGAATCAAGATTGCCAGGAGAAATATCAATAACCTCAGATATGCAGATGACACCACCCTTATGGCAGAAAGTGAAGAGGAACTAAAAAGCCTCTTGTTGAAAGTGAAAGAGGAGAGTGAAAAAGTTGGCTTAAAGCTCAACATTCAGAAAACGAAGATCATGGCATCTGGTCCCATCACTTCGTAGCAAATAGATGGGGAAACAGTGTCAGACTTTATTTTTGGGCTCCAAAATCACTGCAGATGGTGATTGCAGCCATGAAATTAAAAGACACTTACCCCTTGGAAGGAAAGTTATGACCAACCTAGACAGTATATTGAAAAGCAGAGACATTACTTTGCCAACAAAGGTCCATCTAGTCAAGGCTATGGTTTTTCCAGTGGTCATGTATGGATGTGAGAGTTGGACTGTGAAGAAAGCTGAGCGCCAAAGAATTGATGCTTTTGAAGTGTGGTGTTGGAGAAGACTCTTGAGAGTCCCTTGGACTGCAAGGAGATCCAACCAGCCCATCCTAAGGGTGATCAGTCCTGGGTGTTCACTGGAAGGACTGATGCTAAAGCTGAAACTCCAATACTTTGGCCACTTCACGCGAAGAGGTGACTCATTGTTAAAGACCCTGATGCTGGGAGGGATTGGGGGCAGGAGGAGAAGGGGACGACAGAGGATGAAATGGCTGGATGGCACCACTGACTCGATGGACATGAGTTTGAGTGAACTCTGAGAGTTGGTGATGGACAGGGAGGCCTGGCGTGCTATGATTCATGGGGTCGCAAAGAGTCAGACACAACTGAGCGACTGAACTGAACTGAACTAACTAGGGAGAAAGCCAGCCTTTTTCTTCAGGAGCTTTTATTTGGATGGGGGAGGGAGGAAGGTATCAAACAGCATACATGGGTCTGGAGTTCCAGGGGGCAGACTGCTGGGTAGAGTTGGAGTGCTTCCAGGCATGCCTGTCTGGACCACAGACCCCACAGGGGGAAGATGTAAGCCTTTGATAAGCTGCCCCTTTTCCTTATCCTGTTAATATGTTATTGTGTGAATTAGGTTTTTCATTATGGAACTTTGGATGTGGTGGGGCTATTCAGTTGGATCTGCTTTACTGTAAAGTAAACACTCCTATGCTAGGTTGGCATCAATATTTCCATGGCTTTATTAATCATGACCAGGACAAACAGATTCTTTCTAAGAGAAAAAGTTCTACTTATATATGCCTGTTTTACCCGAGATTTACACCAGAGGGCAGTATGGCTGCTCTGTTCTGGAGAAGCCTTTTTTTTTTTTTTTTTTTTCCAGGAAGTTCAGTTCAGTTCAGGGGCTCAGTTGTGTCCGACTCTTTGTGACCCCATGAACCGCAGCACGCCAGGCCTCCCTGACCATCACCAACTCCCGGAGTCCACCCAAACCCATGTCCATTGAGTCCCTGATACCATCCAACTATCTCATCCTCTGTTGTCCTCTTCTCCTTTACTAGACAGACCTTTGTTGGCAAAGTAACGTCTCTGCTTTTTAATGTGCTATCTAGGTTGGTCATAACTTTCCTTCCAAGGAGTAAGCATCTTTTAATTTCATGGCTGCAGTCACCATCTGCAGTGCTTTTGGAGCCCAGAAAAATAAAGTCAACCACTGTTTCCATTGTTTCCTCATCTATTTTCCATGAAGTGATGGGACCAGATGCCATGATCTTAGTTTTCTGAATGCTGAGCTTTAAGCCAACTTTTTCACTCTCCTCTTTCACTTTCATCAAGAGGCTCTTTAGTTCTTCACTTTCTGCCATAAGGGTGGTGTCATCTGCATATCTGAGGTTATTGATATTTCTCCTGGCAATCTTGATTCCAGCTTGTGCTTCATCCAGCCCAACATTTCTCATGATGTACGCTGCATATAAGTTAAATAAGCAGGGTGACAATATACAGCCTTGATGTACTCCTTTTCCTATTTGGAACCAGTCTGTTGTTCCATGTCCAGTTCTAACTGTTGCTTCCTGATCTGCATACAGATTTCTCAAGAGGCAGATGAGGTGGTCTGGTATTCCCATCTCTTTCAGAATTTTCCACATTTTATTGTGATCCACACAGTCAAAGGCTTTGGCATAGTCAATAAAGCAGTAATAGATGTTTTTCTGGAACTCTCTTGCTTTTTCCATGATCCAGCAGATGTTGGCAATTTGATCTCTGGTTCCTCTGCCTTTTCTAAAACCAGCTTGAACACCTGAAAGTTCGTGGTTCACATATTGCTGAAGCCTGGCTTGGAGAATTTTGAGCATTACTGCTGAAGCCTGGCTTCCAGGAAAGTGCACTGCTAAGTAGTGGGTCTTATAGTAGTCTCCTAGCATCTTCATATCTGAGATTGTTGATATTTCTCCTGGCAATATTTATTCCAGCTTGTGATTCATCCAGCCCAGCATTTCACATGATGTATTCTGCACAGAAGTTAAATAAGCAGGGTGACAATATACAGCCTTGTCATATTCCTTTCCCAATTTTGAATCAGTCAGTTATTCCACATCTAATTCTAACTGTTGCTTCTTGATGCATGTACAGGTTTCTTGGGAGATAGGTAAGGTGGTCTGGTACTCCCAACTCTTCAAGAATTTTCCACTGTTTTTCGTGATCCACACAATCAAAGGCTTTAGCATAGTCAATGAAGCTGAAAGAGATGTTTTTCTGGAATTCCCTTGCCTTCTCCATGATCCTACAATTGTTTTGGCAATTTGATCTCTGGTTCCTCTGCCCCTTTGAAATCCAGCTTGTACATCTGAAGTTCTCGATTCAGGTACTCCTGAAGCCTAACTTGAAGGATTCTAAGCATGACTTTGCTAGCCTGTGAAATGAGCGCAATTGTGCAGTAGTCTGAACATTCTTTGGCATTTGCCCTTCTTTGGGATTGGAAAGAAAACTGACCTTTTCCAGCCCTGTGGCCACTGCTGAGTCTTCCAAATTTTCTGATATATTGAGTGCAACACTTTAACAGCATCCATCTTTCAGGATTTTAAATAGCTCAGCTAGAATTCTGTCACCTCCACTAGCTTTGTTCGTAGAATGCTTCCTAAGGCCCACTTGATTGCACACTCCAGAATGTCCAGCTCCAGGTGGCTTGACCACATCATCGTGGTTATTGGGGTCCCTTTTTTGTATGGCTCTTCTGTCTAATGACAGAAAGTGAAGAGGAACTAAAGAACCTCTTGATGAGAGTGGAAGAGAAGAATGAAAAAGCTGGGTTAAAACTCAGCATTCAAATAATGAAGATCATGGCATCTGGTCCCATCACTTCACGGTAAATAGAAGGGGGAAAAAATGGAAGCAGTTACAGATTTTATTTTCTTGGGCTCCAAAATCAATGCAGATGGTAACAGCAGCCATGAAATTAAAAGACGCTTGCTTCTTGGAAAGAAAGCTATGACAAACCTAGACAGTGTATTAAAAAGTAGAGACATCACTTTGCCAACAAAGGTCCAAATAGTCAAAGCTGTTCCAGGAGTCATGTACAGATGTGAGAGTTGGACCATAAAGAAGACTGAGTACTGAAGAATTGATGCTTTTAAATTGTGGTTCTGGAGAAGACTCTTGAGAGTCCTTGGATAGCAAGGAGATCAAACCAGTCAATCCTAAAGAAAATCAACCCTGAATATTCACTGGAAGGACTGCTACTGAAGCTGAAGCTCCAATACTTTGGTCACCTGATGCAAAGACCCAACTCTTGGAACAGACCCTGATGCTGGGAAAGATTGAAGGCAAAAGGAGAAGGGGGCAGCAGAAGATGAGATGGTTAGATAGCATTATCTACTCAATGGACATGAGTTTGAACAAACTCTGGGAGACAGTGGAGGACAGAGGAGCCTGGTGTGCTGCAGTCCATGGGATACTGACTGAACAACAACGAAGTATTTTCCTGAGTAAAGAAAGAGGAAAGTAGGTGTATACATTTTCTATTGCTGTGTAACAAATTAACTCAAACTCAATAGCTTAAAGCAACACCCATTTGTTAGCTCACAGTTCTGTAGGTCAGAAGTTTATTGCTTTTACAATTATGGATCAGAGATAGCAGTGGGAATGACTGGCTAGAAGGCTTGATCCAGGAAGCCAGGCCATTTCCACTGGAGTCATAAACTTGGCTAGTGAACTCTCTCATGTTGCAGCCACTTCAATCAAGGAAAAGAAAAGAACAGGATTTGTGGTGCTTGTGAAGAGACTAAGAGAATAGCTCAACTAGGATTTTACTAGGTTTACAAACTCTCCTGTGTGTTCCTGGAATCTGACTTTAGACCAAAGTTTCATTTCCTATGGCCAGATAGTTGAGATTTTAAATTGTACACTAAGTTGTTTGTAAGTCTCAAAAAGAAGAAGAAAAAAACCCTCCTGATTGTAGGACTTTTCTTCTATGGTCTAACCCCACTTGAGGCTGCTCCTTAATGATTCTTTTTTCCAAGCTGAGAAATAATCCCAAAACAGGAAAATGCCAGGTAAAAGAAAGCATCCTTGGTATTCTAGTCTTTCAAACTTCAGTTCAGTTCAGTCGCTCAGTAATGTCCTACTCTTTGAGACCCCATGAATCACAGCATGCCAGGCCTCCCTGTCCATCACCAACTCCCAGAGTTCACTCAGACTCATGTCCATCGAGTCAGTGATGCCATCCAGCCATCTCATCCTCTGTCGTCCCCTTCTTCTCCTGCCCCTAATCCCTCCCAGCATCAGAGTCTTTTCCAGTGAGTCAACTCTTCGCATGAGGTGGCCAAAGTATTGAAGTTTCAGCTTTAGCATCAGTCCTTCCAATGAACACCCAGGACTGATTTCCTTTAGGATGGACTGGTTGGATCTCCTTGTAGTACAAGGGACTCTCAAGAGTCTTCTCCAACACCACAGTTCAAAAGTATCAATTCTTCAGCACTCAGCTTTCTTCACAGTCCAACTCTCACGTCCATACATGACCACTGGAAAAACCATAGCCTTGACTAGGTGGACCTTTGTTGGCAAAGTAATGTCTCTGTTTTTTAATACGCTAATTAGAACAACATAAATGTTCAGTACTAAAGGAATGATTCATCCAATGGAATACTGTGCTTCCACTTAAATATTTATCTTGAAGACTGTATTGCAACAAAGAAAAGTTAATATAATGATGTTGTTGTTCAGTCACTAAGTCGTGTCTGACTCTTTGCGACTGCGACTGTGTGGACTGCAGCATGCCAGACTCCCCTGTCCTTCACTATTTCCCAGAACGTGAACGTGAAGTCGCTCAATCGTGTCTGACTCTTTGCGACTCCATGAACTGCAGCCTACCAGGCTCCTCTGTCCATGGGATTTTCCAGGCAATAGTACTGGAGTGGATTGCCATTTCCTTCTCCAAGGAATCTTCCCAACCCAGGGATCGAACCCGAGTCTCCCACATTGTGGACAGATGCTTTACCGTCTGCGATCTCAGCCAAAAGGCCGAGAAGCACTATTTCCCAGAATTTGCTCAAACTCACGTTCATTGAGTCAATGATGTCCTCCAACCCATTCCCTTCTCCAGGGGATTTTCCCAACCCAGGGATCGTACCAGGGTGGGACTCCTACATTGCTTGTGGGTAGATTCTTTACCCTCTGAGACATCAGGGAAGTCCCATAATGGTAAG
This sequence comes from Ovis canadensis, assembly GCF_042477335.2. Taxonomy (NCBI): domain Eukaryota; kingdom Metazoa; phylum Chordata; class Mammalia; order Artiodactyla; family Bovidae; genus Ovis; species Ovis canadensis. The sequence continues at coordinate 17,941,832 of NC_091246.1, read as the reverse complement.
TGAAATAAAGCAAAACAGAAAGTCATATTGTGCTATAATCTATTTAACAGTTTGTGTGTCTATGTGCTTAGTCGCTCAGTCATGTCTGACTCTTTGCAACCCCATGGACTGTAGCCTGCCAGGCTCCTCTGTCCATGGGGCTTCTCCAGGCAAGAATACTAGAGTGGATTGCCATGCCCTCCTCCAGTGGATCTTCCCAACCCAGGGACCGAACCAGGCCTCCCGCATCGCTGGCGGATTCTTTACCATCTGAGCCAAGAGAACCTAAACTGAGGGAAGGGCAAGGTTTATGTACCTAATGCACAGTGAGGCCAAACAAACCAAAACATGGGAGTCTGGAGTAGAGAAAGTTTTATTGTATGGTCAAGTAAAAGGAATGGGTGACATCCACTTAAAACCCCCAAACTCCCCAATAGTCAATGATAGAACCCTGAAGAACCCTGCCATGTACGGAGTGTTCAAGGAAGGGATGCCTCCAAAGGAGACAGAAAAAAATGAATCAAAGAAGCCTAAAAAAGAGTGAAACAAGACAGCCTGAGTCACAGAAGCTGGGAGAAGGTGGCATGTCCATGGTGTCAAGCATTTTATATCCATTACTATACTTAGTCCTCACCCAAAGTGAAAGATCCTATTACAGCCCTTTTGCTATGAGCATATTTTGAGCAAAGTTTCAAGAGGAACTTAGCAAGTTGAGAAATAACCCAGTGTAAGGGAGAGGTGGGATTTGAGCTGAGGTCTCTCCTTAAGCAAAGCTAAGTACTCTCTGCTTTACACCAAGCCGCCTCCCTGTCCTGTTAGAAATATCTCCTGAATGTATAGGAAGTCATGGTTTAAGAGGGATCAGTCAGTTGTATTTTTTAATCTGTGAGCTTTCAGTTCATTTCAGTTCAGTCACTCAGTCGTGTCCAACTCTTTGCGACCCCATGGACGGCAGCACACCAGGCTTCCCTGTCCACATCAACTCCCAGAGCTTGCTCAAACTCATGTCCATCGAGTCGGTGATGCCATCCAACCATCTCATTCTCTGTCATCCCCTTCCCCTGTTGCCTTCAATCTTTCCCAGCATCAGGGTCTTTTCCAAGGAGTCAGTTCTTCGCATCAGGTGGCCAAAGTATTGGAGTTTCAGCTTTAGAATCAGTCTTTCCAATGAATAGTCAGGACTGATTTTCTTTAGGATTGAGTGGTTTAATTTTTTGCAGTCCATGGGACTCTCAAGAGTCTTCTCCAACACCACAGTTCAAAAGTATCAATTCTTCAGCCCTCAGCTTTCTTCACAGTCCAACTCTCACATCCATACACGACTACTGGAAAAACCATAGCCTTGACTAGATGGACATTTGTCAGCAAAATAATTTCTCTGCTCTTCAATATGCTGTGTAGGTTGGTCATAGCCTTTGTTCCAAGGAGAAAGCATCTTTTAATTTCATGGCTGCAGTCACCATCTGCAGTGATTTTGGAGTCCAAAAAAATGAAGTCTGTCACTGTTTCCATTATTTCCTATCTATTTGTCTTGAAGTGATGGGACCAGACATCATGATCTTCATTTTCTGAATGTTGAGCTTTAAGCCAGCTTTGTCACTCTCCTCTTTTACTTTCATCAAGAGGCTTTTTAGCTCCTCTTCACTTTCTGCCATAAGGGTGGTGTCATCTGCATATCTGAGGTTATTGATATTTTTTCCTGGCAATCTTGATTCCAGTTTGTGCTTCTTCCAGTCTGGCATTTCACATGATGTACTCTGCATAGAAGTTAAATAAGCAGGGTGACAATATACAGCCTTGACATACTCCTTTCCCAATTTGGAACCAGTCTATTGTTCCATGTCCAGTTCTAACTGTTGCTTCTTGACCTGCATACAGATTTCTCAGGATGCAGGTAAGGTGGTCTGGTATTCACATCTCTTGAGGAATTTTTCACAGTTTGTTGTGATCTACACATTCAAAGGCTTTGGCGTAGTCAATAAAGCAAAAGCAGATGTTTTTCTGGAACTCTCTTGCTTTTTTCGTTGATCCAATGGATGCTGGCAATTTGATATCTGGTTCCTCTGCCTTTCCTAAAACCAGCTTGAACATCTGGAGCTTCACAGTTCACATATTGCTGAAGCCTGGCTTGGAGGATTTTGAGCATTCCTTTGCTATCTTGTGAGATGAGTGCTATTGTGCAGTAGTTTGAACATTCTTTGGCATTGCCTTTCTTTGGGGTTGGAATGAAAACTGACCTTTTCCAGTCCTATGGCCATTGCTGAGTTTTCCAGATTTTCTGGCATATTGAGTGCAGCACTTTCACAGCATCATCTTTCAGGATTTGAAATAGCTCAGCTGGATTTCCCTCACCTCCACTAGCTTTGTTCATAGTGATCCTTCCTAAGATCCACTTGACTTAGCATTCCAGGATGTCTGGCCCTGGGTGAGTGATCACACCATTGTGGTTATCTGGGTCGTGAAGATCTTTTTTGTATAGCTCTTCTGTGTATTCTTGCCACCTCTTTGTAGTATCTTCTGCTTCTGTTAGGTCCATACTATTTCTGTCCTTTATTGAGCCCATCTTTGATGGAATGTTCCTTTGGTGTCTCTAATTTTCTTGAAGAGATCTCGTCTTTCCCATTTTATTGTTTTCCTCTATTTCTTTGTGTTGATCACTGAGGAAGGCTTTCTTTTCTCCCCTTGCTATTCTTTGGAACTCCGCATTTAAATGGGTATATCTTTCCTTTTCTCCTTTGCCTTTCACTTCTTTTCTCAGCTATTTGTAAGGCCTCCTCAGACAAGCATTTGCCTTTTTGCATTTTTTTTTCCTTGGGGATGGTCTTGATCACTGCCTCCTGTATAACATCATAAACCTCCATCCATAGTTCTTCAGGCACTGTGTCTATGAGATCTAATCCTTTGAATCTATTTGTCACTTCCACTCTATAATCGCACTGTGTGCATTAGGTTTATACCTTTCTTTTTTTTTTCTCCTAAGCCATGCTGGATCTTCATTGCTGCAAGGGCTTTATCCTGGTTGTGCCAAGTGGGGGCTACTCTCTAGAAGTATTTCATGGACTTTTCATTGCAGTGGCTTCTCTCATTGGGGAGCACAGGCTCTAGAGCGTAGGCTCAATAGTGGTAGCACAGACTTCATTGCTTCATGGCATGTGGGATCTTCCTGGATCAGGGATCAAACCCATATCTCCTTGCATTGGTAGGCAAGAGTCTTTACCACTGAGCCACTAAGGAAGCCCATTTTACACTTCTAATACAAAGACAGAGGTGGAGGGTGAGCAAATCTACTCCCAGGCGATGGATTATTATGAGTATTGCAAATTCCATTGGCTACAGGGCAGGTAAAGTTTAAACCAAAAGCAGTGTGGAAAACAGGAGAATGCACACACTGTCCAAAGGAGACAAGACTGTGACCCACAGTTGTCAGATATTTCTGTTTCTTTGGAGGAGCCAGAAATCTAGATTTTATCTTTTTCTGTGAAATTGTCCATTTCTAAATATTAGTAAACTAAATGAAAACATGTTTAAACACTATGAAGACTAAATGAATCCGTGGAGTAGATCACAGGTTAAGACCAATTACTTAGTAGCAACGCCTCTGAAGGCAATTTGTCTTAAGGAACTACACTTTGAGTTGTGATGATTCTATCCAGAGCCAGGTGCCAGGTTAAGAGGAAATCCCTGAGCAGGCCTTGGGTGGGGGCACTTCTGTTTCCATCCTCCTTCCGCAGCTGGTCTCACTGGGCCCATCACTCAACTTTTCATGATGAATGCTTTGTTGGGTTCTGTTCCATGGAGTTAAAGGAGCATGGAGTGTCTTTCATCACAGCCCTTCTTTTCTAGGAAAATAAATGGCCAGCTCCCTGGAGTTGGGGATTTTTTATGCAATGACTTTCCTCTATGAGATTTATTGCAGCAGCTTTGTGAGAGATTTGTAGTAAGTAGTGTTCAGGCTGTAAGTCTTAAATCCTCAATGCCATAGTCATAACTCTCCAGGAGGGAAATGATAGAAGATCACAGTAGCTAATATTGCATTATGATGATACTGTCTCCACAGAAATGATTGCTGTCTTGCTGCTGCTGTCTTACTTAGGAAACGTGAGCTCTTCAAATGTGCCTTTAGATAATCTATTTTGGTGGTGCTTTGTGAGATCCTGAAGAACCTGTAGGCTGGGGGGAGGAAGCAAACATTTGTGAAGTTTCTATCACTCCCCTTTTCACAAATGGGGAGACTGAGGCTCAAAGAAATGAAATAACTTTCCGAAGGCCTCTAGCTGTAAAACCTCTCTGATTCCAAAGCAGATCTTGTCCACCATGACATACAGAACATATATTCATATATAAGAGGATATCTAATGAATCAAAGTTGATAGGTGTAAATGATGAAATATTTTGTATCATTTTAGGTTTAACCTCCATCTATTTCACTTTTAGACATAGTGTACAGTGTATGGGAAGTCCAGGAGATAAACAATCTAGATGACATTATAAAAAGACAATCTGACCAACAATCAGACTGTGGAATAAAGACAATCATGCTGATCACTTCAAACAGTCAATGTCAGGACTTTCTTGGCAGTCTAATGGTTAGGACTCCACACTCCCAGTGCAGGGGTTTGGGCTCAATCCCTGGTCAGGGATCTAGAGGCCACATGCCGCAGCTAAAAGCCTGCATGCTGCAATGAAGATCTCAAATACTGCAACTAAGATCCAGCACAACCAAAGCCAAATAACATTATTTTAAAAATTAAATTTTAAAAAATCAATACTATGGTGCAAAAGGTAAGGGTACTCTTTTCTAGACTAAGGAAGACCGAAAGGCATGTTAACAAATGCACTATGTAAAACTTAATTGGATCCTGGTTCCAAATAGAACTATATAAGATATTTTTGGAACAATCAAAGAAATGTGAGGATGGACTAGATATTAGATGATACTAGAGATTATTATTAGTTGCCTTAAGTGTGATATGGTATTGTGGTTATGGAGGAAAACAATCTTGTTCACATATATGCTGAAGTATTTAGGAGTCAGGTATCATGATGTCTGTCCTTTAATTTCAAATGATTGAGAAAAAAAATGTGTTTGTGTATGTGTAAGATATTGTCAATTTTTGAATCTAGCTAGTGAGTATGTACTTATTTATTATACTATTCTTTCAACTTTGCTGTACATTTAAGCTTTTTTAAAGTATAAAGGGACAATATATAAATTCTTAAAACTAGGTTGGATTAAGCTGCCTCAGAATAATGGAGATTGAGCTGCTCTGGAAAGAGTAATAGCAGCTTGAAATTCCTTTAGAAAATCAAAACTGTGGACAAACTTACATAGCTCAGGATGTGTGTTCATGGGACCTCCTAGCTGTTCAGTGGTTAAAACTCTGTGCTTCCACTGCAAGGGGCACAGGTTCGATCTCTGGTCAAGGAACTAAGATCCCACCTGTGTGGCCAAAAAAATAAAAGCATATGTGTTCATTATAGTAAATGTAAAGAATATTTTTAAAAGATAAGTACATAATTGCAGTACATATGTACTGCATAATTGGAAATATATCTGTTGGATTAATGGAACTAGAGGTGATCATTTTTTTCTTCAAAATTACTCTTGCTATGTCACCTTTTCTATCAACATAATCATCCAAAAGTAAGCCCATAGACCAAGATAGAAAAATATCACAGCTATTTGCTATGGTGTGGGGTTATAGTGGAATAGTTTTAAGAATCATACTTGAAGCTCTTTGTAAAAGTGTACTCTTTTTTTAAAATTGGAAATCCATTGAGTTGACTGCATTATTAAAAACAAATCATTGTGAGAGCTTTAGCTCCAATAATTCTAGCATAGTTAAAAAGATCGGAGGAAACTAACCATAAGTGAAAAATAAATAATTAAATATGCAAAACAGCTTCAGAAAGTTAGAAGGCTGGTTCATGAATGACTGAACAAATTGTTTCATCTAAATTATAAAAACAGCCGTACATAAAACAGGGGTCAACAAACACAAGCTGGCCATCTGGTCTTGTAAATAAAGTTTTATTGAAAAAAGCAGTGCTTATTCATTTATGTATTGTCTGCAGCTGCTTTCATGAGGCAATGGCAGAGTTGAGTCATTTTAACAGAAACTGCATGGCATACGAAGCCTAAAATACCGCTATCTTATGCTTCTCAAAGAAATTTGCCAAGTCCTAGTCTAAAAGTATAAATGCTATTATGTGAAAAATGTGAATATAGAAAAATAAAGTTGACTTTTTGTGGTAGAGGTATTCTTGTGATTTTTAGTCGTATTTAATAATTTAAAATTTTTGTTACAATGCAGTTTGTTCATTAAATAAATATTTTTAAGAAAAAATAATTGAATGAGACATTATTGGTTTTATAATTCATTAAACTATAATTGGGAAGTGAATAAAAATACATATCACATATTAAAGTCTGACGTGAAAATTCTAACCCCTGGAGTTGAGCCAAAGAAAATAATCAGAAATACAGAGGAAATTACCAAGATAAGTCTCACAAGATTGTTCATAATAACAAAATAGTGGAAATAATAAGGTACCTTTTAAATAAATAATGGTGCAATATGATCAAACATTACACACTCATAAAAATATGTTTCAGTTCAGTTCAGTTCAGTTCAGTCGCTCAATTATGCCTGACACTTTGAGACCCCATGAACTGCAGCACTCCAGGCCTCCCTGTCCATCACCAACCCCCAGAGTTTACTCAAATTCATGTGCATCGAGTCGGTGATGCCATCCAGCCATCTCATCCTCTGTCGTCCCCTTCTCCTCCTGCCCCCAGTCCCTCCCAGCATCAGAGTCTTTTCCAATGAGTCAACTCTTCGCATGAGGTGGCCAAAGTATTGGAGTTTCAGCTTTAGCATCAGTCCTTCCAATGAACACCCAGGACTGATCTCCTTCAGAATGGACTGGTTGGATCTCCTTGCAGTCCAAGGGACTCTCAAGAATCTTCTCCAACACCACAGTTCAAAAGCATCAATTCTTCAGCACTCAGTTTTCTTCACAGTCCAACTCTCACATCCATACATGACCACTGGAAAAACCATAGCCCTGACTAGATGGACCTAGGTTGGCAAAGTAATGTCTCTGCTTTTTAATATGCTTTCTAGGTTGGTCATAACTTTCCTTCCAAGGAGTAAGCGTCTTTTAATTTCATGGCTGCAGTCACCATCTGCAGTGCTTTTGGAACCCAGAAAAATACTGTCAGCCACTGTTTCCAGTTTCCCCATCTATTTCCCATGAAGTGATGGGACCAGATATCATGATCTTCATTTTCTGAATGTTGAGCTTTAAGCCAACTCTTTTACTCTCCTCTTTCACTTTCATCAAGAGGCTTTCTAGTTCCTCCTCACTTTCTGCCATAAAGGTGGTGTCATCTGCATATCTGAGGTTATATGAATGCTGAATACAAAATTACAGAGAAAATATGATCTCAAGTTCAGGAATAAAATGTACACAAAACTAAAATGTACCAAGAAAATGTCAAATAGTAAGTGTTGCTTCTGGGTGATGGTATTGTGGTTGATTCTTGCCTTATCTTTTTATGCTTATCTCTCTTTCCCTGATCTTTCTGCAATGAACATACATTACTTGGATAATCTGGAAAAAGTTGCAAAGGGAGAATTTGTTAAAATAACTTTTTAAAGGAAAAGAATAACATTACAGCTGTTACCAATTCATATCATTAGACTTTTGAAACTTTTTTGTGTCTCTGTCTGTCTCTCACACACACACACATGCACAAACACCACAAATGGTGCACACAGGATTTCCTACAGTAGTAATGACTTCTATTATTAAACTCTATCTGGTCCTCCATATTTTATTTATTTTTTTATAATAAACCATTCTTTTTTTTTTAAAGAGCGAGTCCTTTTACTTATTTACTTATTTCTATTTAATTAATTAATTTATTTTTTGGCTCCACCATATTGCACATACAACTTCCCTGGCCAGGGAGTGAACCCATGCCCCCAGCAGTGGAAGCACAGGGTCTTAACCACTGGATCACCAGGGAAGTCCAAGGTCCTCTACTTCTGTTTCACACTTCCTGACATCCTTCCCACACAACTCCTCCAAATCTTGTATGTCACCTGAACTCCACAGGTGAGAGAGAAAGGAGGAGGACTCAGACAAGGCTCCTGACACTGTGGAAAGGATAAAATACCCAAGCCCTACTGTGACCCGCCTCCCCATAACAGCTCTTCTCCCTAAAGACACACTCCTCTGATCTCACCCCCCACTCTCTCTGTCATTCTTACCTTGCCTTCAGGTTTCCTCTCAAACTCCATCTTACCAGGAACACCTAACTTTAGCCCCACCAACTCCAGTCACTTGGTTTCAAGGTCTAATCAAAATATGCTTTACGAAACTTAAATAAATTTATCATAGAGATAAAACAACCACTGTGAAAGTCGCTTATCCCAAAATGGCCTCCTGATAGTCACACCTTTGGTAAGTCCCCTCCCACACAGAACAGGGCTGACGTGTGACCCTTAGGACACTGCAGACATGAGAGGATGGCTTCCAAGCCTAGGCATAACAGACCCTGAGACTTCTGCGTTGCTTTCTTGGATCACGTGCTCTGGGGGAAGCTAGCCACCATGCCATGAGGACACTCAAGGAACGAGACACAGAGACCCACATGGTGAGGATCTGACAACCTCTGCCAACAGCCAGCATCAACATGCCTTTTGTGTGTATAAGCTACCTGGGAAGCAAACTGTCCAGCCCTAGTCAAGCTCTCATAAGACTGCAATCCTGGCCATACCACACAAAGCTTGTGGGATCTTAGTTCCCTGGCCAGGGACTGAACCCAAACCCACTACAGTGAAAGCATGAAGTCTAAACCACTGGACCACCAGGGAATTTCCCTGGCCGACATCTTGACTGTGATTTCATGAATCACCTTGTGCCAGAACTACCCAGCTAAGCAAGCCTCTCCTAAATTCCTGACCCATGGATAATTTGAAGGATAAAACAAACAAAAAATCCTTATTGTTATTTAGTCTGCTATATATTAGGGCTAGATTGTTACACAGTAATAGATAATTAATATACTCACTAACCTAACTTTAGGATCTTTTAGTCCTTATGGCTCTACTTCCTTTAAGTTACCCTTCTACCCACATAAACCAACATGAATCCAGGCAAAGTTAGACTGCTGTCCCTGGAATTTGTCCAATGTACCATTATACACTTGTGGTCCACTCTTCCTTGCTTTTCCTACTTCTCTACATCTCTAAAGCCCACCTGTCTCTACATCTCAGTGAATGATACTCACCTCAGGACTGTTGTCCTCTTAATCTGCCCCAGGAAGTTTGGGGCAGATTTCAGCCTCTACCTTCTCCCGTAATTCAGTTATTCTCCATCCAGACCCTCACCCTAAAGTCTGGGGATGGAGACATTTCTCATTTTTCACTCCCATCCTCACCTCGGGATTTAGACTCTCTAGGCAGTATTCTTGCCTGGAGAATTCCATGGACAGGGGAGCCTAGAGGGCCACAGTCCATGGGGTCACAAAGAGTCGGACACAACTGAGCAACTAACGCAACACAACAAAAAGGCTGGCCACACGTAACCAGCCCTGCCTAGAGAAGGGGCTTGAACAGTTTGTGTTGGAAGCTTATCTCAATGAGGCTCCCTCAAACTGCTGGGTGGGTCAGATTTTTCAACCCCAAATACTGCTAGGAGAGATGCCAGCCTCATCTCCACAGAGAAATAACTATGTCCATATCAAGAGGCTCAGTCTTGCCCCCTTGCCCTGATTCATCACCAGTGTTCCTTAATTCTCTCTCAGCACCTTTCTGCTCTACCAACAAACTCAAGTTCCATCAGGAAACAATCTCAGAAGCCCCACATTACAGTATGAGCCCCAAATTCCACACAGCATGTGTGTGTATCTGTATGTATATATCTCTGTGTGTATGTTGTATATATGAGTATGTGTGTGTTTTGTATGTCTATACACGTGTTATGTGTATCTGTGTGTGTACTTTGTATGCATAAGTTGTGTTTGTACACATAACAAGTGTACATGTGTATTTTGTGAGTATATCTCTGTTGTGTGCATGTATGTATGACAGGTGTATATATGTGCATGTGTGTGTGCTTGTGCTCACATTCAGTATGGAGTTCACACCAGCTTGGGGTTCACACAATTTCCCTCCACAAGGACACCTAAAATACAACAGATGTTTACTTTTGACAAGTGTACCACAGTTGTGTAAGATTTTAGGATGAGGTGAAGCTAGATAAAAGGTAAGCAGGGTATACAGGAGTGCTTCTGTAAATCTAAAATGTTTAGAAGCCATTCCACAGATAAGCAGGAAATGTAATCCTCCCCTCTTCCTCAGGTCTAAAACTTTCCAGGGGCACTTATTTTGCCCAAGGCACTGATCTGGTTGTGACATCCTCACCAGGAGAGTGGAGTTGGGACTAATGCCTGCACAACCACAGCCAGATGCACAACTTTATAACTTGCCAAGTTGGCACTCCTATTTGCTATTCCTCAGAGTGGTCACTAACAATCAAGATTCCCTTCCAGACTTGTATACTAAAACATTTAAAAGATAAAAACAACAAAAAAGAATTTTTCGAAAAAGAGGGAAGGAGCACAAACTGAAGGGCCAGCAGCTAATTTAGGGCAAGACTGCATTTTTGAGGCACTAGGGGAGGAAATGGGTCTTCTGCCTGACTTTGATTGTTCAGATCTAAGCTGGGCGAAGGGGAGGGTCAGAGGAGGAGGAGCAGAAAGCTGCTAGTTTAGTAGACTTGGGCCTTAGGTATTCAAATCCTCCCTAAACCTGTGTGTATTGTCAGGGGCCCACCGTTTTACAGATGGCTATTTAGGGTTTAAATATTCTTCCTCCTACCCCCACCCTACATGTCAAATAATATTTCTTTGGAGAAAAGTGGATCTACCCTGCCCTGCCCAGCTGGAAGCAAAGTGTTCGGCTCCTGGGGGAAGCATGGTCCATTCGCTCTCAGATCACTAAGCAACCTGTTGACGAGCTTATAATTACCAGAACTGTGTGCTACACAATGAATGTTCTTGGGGAGTTTAATGATCAAAGTGAATGAACATGCTTCAACGTTTGGAAACGTGTTTGAGAAGAATAATTGCTTTGAAGTGTTTCATAAATTGTTGCTAGGAGACCGCATCAAGATGGGCCTTTTCACTTACAACTTAAAGTTCAACTGGCAGGAAATGCTCCCATTCAAAATATAGATAAGCAAACAGAACAATTAGAAAAAACAGAAATCTACTAGTTGTCAGAAAAAAGATTTCACCCCAAACAAAATGGAGAACAAGAGGCTAGACATTATTGATGGCAGTGATATATTTGCATCTTAGGGCTTCCCTGGTGGCTCAGATGGTAAAGCGTCTCACCGCAATGCAGGAGACCCGGAGTTCGATCCCTGGGTTTGGAAGATACCCTGGAGAAGGAAATGGCAACCCACTCCAGTATTCTTGCTTGGAAAATCCCATGGACAGAGGACCCTGGTAGGCTACAGTTCATGGGGTCACAAAGAGTCGGACACAACTGAGCGACTTCACTTTCTTTCTTTCTTTCATACTAGTTATATGATCTTGGGCAATTCTTTTCTTTCTTTCTTTCTTTTTTGTTTTTTTTTCTCTTTTTGCCCATAACGCAGTTTGTGGGATATTAGTTCCCTGACCAGGGATCAAACATGGAGCCCCCACAGTGAAAGCACTGATGCCTAACCAATGGACTGCCAGAGAATTCTCTTGGGCAATTCTTTTAATGATTTGTTCTCAGTTTTATTATCTGAAAAATGAGGCTATCAATAACTGAAAACTACTAAGTACAGAATTCTCCATGTTTTATGTATTTAGTTATTCGTACTTGCGTGTACCAAAGGATTTCAAGGTAGCTTGCACATTTATTCCCTGTCTTAGTTTCTGTTCCCCTCAAAGCAGCCCTTGACACTAGAAATTAGGAAGGGATGGCTTATTAGGGAAGTAATCCCAGAAAGTTCACGTGAAACAGTGAAGAAAGTAGACTGGAGAGGGAGAAAAAGTTAATAAAAGGTGCACCGATGAGCAAGAGAGCCCACTGTGGACCAATATTGCTGGGAACCCTCTGAAGAATTACACAGAATACAACTCAGAATTCTCCCTCTGAAGGTGAGGGGGACGCTGAGGTATTTATCCATTGACTCTCATCTCTCAGTGTTAAGGGCTGCTTCTGGAAGCCTTAAATAACTAGCATTTCCACAGTGCCTTGCACAGTCTGGCAGTTTCTGAAGAAATAGGAGAAAACTTTCAGAAGAGAAGCAGGGAGCTACAGGCATGTGAGATAGGAACTAGCCAGTTCCTTGAACTATCCCCTTCCAACCACATATGAACTCAGAGGTGGACCAATGGGATAGGTTATCAACAGAAGGTAAGATTAACTGATGAAGAAATTGAGGTCAAATAAAAACAGGTATTCTGTAAATGTCATTGAATCTAGTGAAAGATTATTTTGTAGAAAGGTTGGCTGTGATAACTTGTAACAGTTTTTTCTAGACACAAAATAGCCTGGAACTTGGGCAAGCATTCCATATTCATGCGGGCAACAAATGGTTGAGCAAATCCTTTTATATGGCAGTCCTTTGTTGACCAAGATCTGGGAATCTGGAACATTCCTATAAGGTTCAGCTATGGTTGGACTTCAGGCTTCAAACATTAAATCTGAACTGTGGGCATCAAGTGTATTTGGAAATTAGATTCCTATTCTGCATGGGTCAGGGAGAAAGTACTTCAACTACTTCCTTACCTCTAATAGTCCATCCCCTGCCTGACAGCGGTTTGCCATCTGGATCACTAGCAAGTTAAGCAGGGCTCAAACTTGGCATTTCCTCATGTGGAAGAACAAAAGAAGTTTCCTTAGAATGGTTTTTTTTCCCCACACAGCCCTGAGAATATCTTTAGCAGCACCATGACGTCCCACAGAATGGAAAGCCATACTGAGAGAATTGACAGAAAGCAAGGGTATAAGACAGGGCAATGCCTCCAGATGGGGGCAAAAAAGCTGGCAAACCCCTCCCCCAGATTCCCAACCTCCAGGTTCTCTGTCAGAAAGCAGAAAGATGAGATATGGAAAAGAAAGAAGAAAAGAAGTCAAGAAGGAATGGAAAATAGCAGGAGAGAAACAATCAGACATTATATGCCTCCTGGTGTAAGAACACAACCCAATTTATGAAAGAAAGTGAAAGTCGCTCAGTTGTGCCTGACTCTTTGTGACCCCATGGTCTGTATATTTTCCAGGCCAGAAGTGGGTAGCCTTTCCCTTCTTCAGGGGATCTTTCCAAACCAGGGATCGAACCCAGATCTGCCACGTTGCAGGCAGATTCTTTACCAGCTGAGCCACCAGGGAAGCCCAGGAATACTGGCGTGGTTTGCCTATCCCTTCTCTAGGGAATCTTCCTGACCCAGATATCAAACCAGGGTCTCTCACATTGCAGGTGGATTCTTTACCAACTGAGCTATCAGGGAAGCAAATTTATGAAATAGTCTGGCTAAAACAATTGAACCTGGGTTTGATCAAGACTCTAGTTTTAACTACCAGTTTATAAGAAATGCAGAGGATGGAGCAATATGGTAAATGCCACCACAGTAGGGGCTGCAAAATCCAGACTACAGGAAAGTCTGCAGAACAAACAACCAGGTTTCAACAAATAAAGAGAACCCTATAGACTAAGAGAGGAGAAGGCAATGGCACCCCACTCCAGTACTCTTGCCTGGAAAATCCCATGGACGGAGGAGGCTGGTGGGCTATAGTCCATGGGGTCGCCAAGAGTCGGACACGACTGAGCGACTTCACTTTCACTTTTCACTTTCATGCCTTGGAGAAGAAAACGGCAACCCACTCCAGTGTTCTTGCCTGGAGAATCCTAGGGACAGTGGAGCCTGGTGGGCTGCTGTCTATGGGGTCGCACAGAGTTGGACACGACTGAAGCGACTTGGCAGTAGCAACATAGACTAAGAGAAATTGAAAAGGTATACTGTTGACCCTTGACCAAAGTGAGCATTAGGGGTTAGGGGCGCCAACGCTTGCAGAGTCAAAAATCCACAGTCAGCCCTCCTTATCTAAAGAACAGTGTGGTTCCTCTGTATCTGCCGTATCTGTATGTGATTCCTCTGTATCTGCTGCTCTGCATCCACAAATTCAACCAGCCTCAGATTATGCTGTATTGCAGTACTTACTATTGAAATATCTGCTTAACCATGGGCCTGCTTAGTTCAAACACATCTTTTCATTGGTCAGCTGTATTAATTAATTGCAATGTGTCAATTTTATTTATCTTCATTCAAATAATTTTTTAAATGATGAGCTTATAAGAAAGGAAATTTGAATGTTAACTGAAAATTATGATGTTTGAATGATATTACATTGTTAATTACTTAAGTTACATAATAATGGCATTACTTGAAATTTTTTAAAGTTCATGTCTTTTTTTTTTTTGACCATGCCACAAAGCATGTGGAATCTTAATTCCCTGATCAGTGAATGAACCCAAGTCCCCTGCAATGGAAGCACAAAGTCTTAACCACTGGACCTCCAGGAAAGTCCCTCCAAAAGTTCATATTTTGGGGGGCTTCCCTGGTGGTCCAGTGGGTAAGGCACCACACTTCCAACACAGGGGAACTGGGTTTGATCCCTGGTCAGGGAACTAGATCCTACATGCCCCAAGGAAGACCTGGCAGAACCAAATAAATAAAATTAAAAAAATTTTTAAGTTCATATCCTTTAAAGATACATAATCAAAACATTAATGGTGAAAATATATAATGTCTGGAATATTCTCTGAAAAGAACACAGGGGTTAAGAGAGGATGGGCGGGCTTGGTCATGAGTTCATGATGGACACCTGAGGGTTTCAAGCTATTTTGTCTCCTTTTTGAGTATATTTGAGATTCTCCACAATAAAATGGTAAAAATATGAAACAAAACAGCAACAAAACCCAACAGAGAAGTACGGCTCCTTCAGGGCGTGACCAGGAGGCGCATGAAATCTGTTTGAGCAGGAAATACATTTTGGATCTGGGCATGTGTTCTGCTTGTGAGGAAGTTTTCATTTTTCAGCTTGAAAAAGGATCAGGGTGAGGTCCAAAGTGAAGGGAGGATGCAACCTGACATGTGATCTTAGAGAATCCAGCTGCGGCTTGCAGGAATCCCAGTTCCCTGGCCAAGGACTGAACCTGGCCACAGTATTGAAAGCCCAGGATCCTAACCACTACTAGGCCACTAGGGAAGTCCCCTATGTTCTTTTTTAAAAATTTTTATTGGAAAAAAAATTTTTTTTATTGGACTATGTTGTACCTGACTACATTCTTGGTTATGACTGAGGTGAAGAGGCAATCATTTGTTTAAAAAAATTAGAGCCATTTAAGTTGTTCTTTAGAAGGAATGATGCTAAAGCTGAAACTCCAATACTTTGGCCACCTCATGCAAAGAGTTGACTCATTGGAAAAGACTCTGATGCTGGGAGGGATTGGGGGCAAGAGGAGAAGGGGATGACAGAGGATGAGATGGCTGGATGGCATCACGGACTCGATGAACGTGAGTCTGAGTGAACTCTGGGAGTTGGTGATGGACAGGGAGGCCTGGCGTTCATGGGGTCACAAAGAGTCAAACACGACTGAGCGACTAAACTGAACTGAACTGAATTTTCATCACAGGCTTCCCTGCTGGCTCAGTGGTAAAGAATCTGCCTGCCAACGAAGGAGACTCAGGTCTGATCCCTGGGTCAGGAAGTTCCCCTGGAGAAGGGAATGGCAATGCGCTCCAGTACTCTTGCCTAGGAAATCCCAAGGACAGAGAAACCTGGCAGGCTACAGTCCATGGGATCACAAAAGAATTGGATACAATTTAGCAACTAAACAACAATAAGAAGTTTCATTACACTAATACTATATCATGAAGCTAAAATATTACCAAGAAACATATAATAATAACCAAAATAATAATGGCAGCTAGCATTTATTGAGAACTGACTTCAGGCTAGGTATTAAACTGAACAAGTTGTATGGATCATTTGTCACAGCAAGCTTTGATTACTATCTTTGTTTCACAGATAAGAAAGTGAGATTGAGAGAGATTATATAACTCACTCAAGGTTGCATAGCTGAGATGTAGCTGAGCCGGAATTCAAACCCGCTATATTAGTTTGCTAAGGCTGCCATAGCGAACTGTCACAGCCAGAGTGACTTAAAAAAACAGAAATTAATTTTCTCACAGTTGTGGAAGCTAGAAGTCTGAAAGCAAGATGTCAGCAGCGTTGATTTTTTTCCAAGGGCTGTGAGGTGAAGGTCTGTTTCAGGCTTCTGTCCTTTCCAGGGAAAATCTTTTTAATCTCAGAGAACCTCATCTCCTGCCTCAGTACCTCTGACTCTCAGGTCTCTGCCCTTCACACTAGCCAGTCCCTTCACCTGGAAGGCCTTTCCTCCCACATCTGCATAACTCTTGTCTGTCCCCCAAAGCTGACAGCAAGAACCACCTCCTGTGGAAGCCTTCCCTACCCTGCCAGGTTCTTCTGAGCTTCCTAATGCTGTAGTTTTGCTACTGGACCTAAAGGAGAAAGAGAGAGGGGGGAAGTGTCTCAACCTCAATGGATCTCTAACATTGGGCCTGGCACATCGCAGTCTGAGGAAATGTTTGACCATTTGCTCCTCAGACACACTCAAATCCCACAGACGCCTGAGTGGTGATTGCTTGGATTTTGAAAAATCCCTGTGGCCTTATCCTCCAGCCTTCATAAGTCATTGATTTCTGCTGTCTAATCATCCTCTGACTTGTGGGTGCCCAAGCCCTAGCTACCATGCCCATTTCTCCAAGCCCGCTGGTACACTCAGACTGTCGTGTTACAATGTGATAGAATAATCCTCCTTTTACCCACCTGTAGAGAAGGGTATCACTTTGGGGAAAGGTAGAACTGTGTGTGTGTGTGTCTGTCTGTCTGTGAGAAAGAAACAGACAGAGACAGAGAGAACCAGACTGCCTGAAGCAAAAAAGGAATGTCTGGGTTTCTGAAACTAAAAACCCCAGAGGCAGTGTTCAGCATCAGTACGGATACCAAACTCAACCTTGGCACCAAACTCCACAAGATAACCACACGTGCTAAACATCCCATTCATTTAGTGTATTTACCAAAGATCTGCTCATACCATAAGGGGTTCCATCGTGCGGCAGACATCTCTCTGCTATTGCACCGTGGTTGCACTCCCTACCCTCCACCTCCCTGCCCTCCCCCTGCTCTGCCCTCCCTGTTCTCTGCCTCTCTTAGGAGCAAAACAATCCCTCTCCCTGTCTCATGCAAAGCAGTTTAGCAGACATCTTTCCTTGATGGACAAGGCCCTTGGGACTCCACCTTCCACCCCAAATGTCATTACAAAGTATTTCTGCTAATCAGATGGAGAGCTCTCCCCAAGAGAATTCTGGTGACCGACATTTTCTCCACCTCATTACTCGCCAGTCTCACAGTTCTGCCACTTTACTGTGGGTAAAGCTTGTTGTACCTCAGGTCCCAAACCAGGAGAGTGAATGAGAGTAGCGCAGAGGGCTTAGTTACAGCAAAACATCCCCTGAGCAAGGAGCCTGTCCAGTTCATCCCACTGAATCACCGCAGAGCCCAGAACACATTTCTGGCACAGAATGGATCTCTGATACTTTCTGTGGAATGGAGAGCGGTCTGAGTGATTAAGCAGCATCTCTTATGAGGCAGGGAAAAAGATGACTCACAGGATTTAGGAAAAGGCAGCCAAGGAGGGCCTGGGAGGAACAGAGGCCAGGCAAGGTGTACACAAAGGGAGGAGTGTCCCCCCTTGAATAGAAGGCACTTTCCTGGAACCTAAAACAATGTGTCCATTTCTCTGCATTTGGTACCTTCTGTAACTACATATTTCTTTTATGTCCTTGCTGTTTATTTCACTGTCTTTTATTTCATTTGTTTTGGAAACATGGGGCTGCGGGAGCTATTTTAGGAGAAATCAAGATGTTTTGAACTGACCCACTAATCTGGCCACTCAGCAACTGCCAGGCTCTTGGGGTGAATATCAGTAGGTCTAGTGCACACAAGAGGGTAGTGGCATACATCTTTTACAACTTCCACACCAGGTGAGGACTCAAACCTAATTCTGCCAAAGCTACAAATGTTTACTAGCTAGCAGGTACAAGAACAGTCCTGCAATTGGTTCTTGAGGCTTTGGGGATCCATTTTCCACAAGTAACAGGCACTACATTGGAGTCTGACCCCACAGCTAGAGTAGTACACTCAGTCATGCAAGACTAATGGGGCTTCTATTTCCTAGTCAACCAAAAGTCCTGTTCCATCACTCAATTTACCTGTTCAGAAATATTTCCAACATTCCTTATAGGAATTAAAAACCAAGTGAGATTTTTGATAAGGATATTTGAAGTGTCATGTAGCCATCTTTGGGGTGTTAATTCCAATAAGAGAGCTTCAAAAGCTAACTGCCTGTCCCACTATATATATTAGAATTCATTTGTGTACATATGTATTACAGCATGTGTAAAAAGTATTTGTGGACTTCCCTGGTGGTTAAGAATTTCCCTGCCAATGCAGGGGACATGGGTTCCATTCCTGGTCTGGGAAGATCACAGAAGCCACGGAGCAACAACCCCCTTGTGCCACAACTGCTGAGCCTGCGCTCTAGAACCCAGGGGCCACAGTTATTGAGCCTGCATGCTGCAAATGCTGAAGCCCATGTGCCGAAAGCCCACACCCCACAAGAGAAGCCACCGCAACGAGAAGCTTGAGTGCTGCAACTGGAGAAAGACTGTGTGCAGCAACAAAGACCCAGCACAGTCACAGGTAAACAAGTAGATAATTTTAAGTATTTGTCAACAATAACGTTAAAAAAAAATAGTGTCTCTTCCATGATGGGACAGGAGTGGCAGGGTTATATGGAGAAAGTAAAAGGCCCCTTCTGTTGGGGGCAGTAGCAGGAAGTGAGAGAACCTCAGGGAAAGGGGAAGATGCACAGATGAGCCTGGAATCTGGTCAGCTGATGATCCAGAATTTTCTTCTGCTTAAACATTAAATAACTTGTGTTTGTTTTCATGTTGGAGGCTGTTTCACCCTCCCCTGATTTCAGCCCTCCTTTTACAATCCCCCTTTTCAGAAGGGGTGGTTTATTCTCCTGCTGTCAGCACAAATGTAAAAATTAGAAACACATCTGATTGCACCTGTAGTTACTCACTTGCAGCCACAATTAGCCATAAGCACTCTCCAAAAATGGCAGAAGCAGTTTAAGCATGCCTGCGATTAAGTAACTGTGGGCATCATTAGTTGCATCTTTACTCACATGAGTAACTTTTATGGTCACCGTGGCTACCTTCTGATACCAAATTATCCACCCAGCCAGGGAACAGTTGGGCTGAAGTCTGATACTCCCTTCTCCCATTTTGTGAAAATTGTGTGCTTTTCTGTCTAATTACTTCACACAAGCGAATGGACAATGTTTGCAAATACACACTATTCATGTCAAACCAAAAAGAAATTGTCACCCCGAGTCCTGTGTGTTATGTGCTCACCATTTTCCCCCCCATTTGACAGAAAACAAAGCCAAGCTAGCCTCTTTTCTCTGGAAGAATAATTCCCTCGTGCTATCTAGGTGACAATATAATCTGCAATTTGTATATTCTGTCCAATAAAAAAGGTTTTTTTTTTATGCCATAGTTATCATTTCCCAACCTGAATATCTGCTACAAGTTTTCAGTTGGAGAGCTTTACTTTTTGTTTGAATGAAAATGATTAGATATTTTTTCCCAGAGGGTTTTAATCTGAAAGGGAAATGGGCCCAGGGCTAGGAAGATTGTTCCTGCTTGGAGAATGATGAGCTGTGGGGATGTCATTGAGAAATGTATTCCTAATGAATCTCCAGCCTGGGAAGGAAACATTGTGTTCTTCAAACTCCCAAGAAATGTATAATCGTATACTAGATCAGAGTAGAGTAGAGACATGTGTGTTTTAATATACTTATTTATATAATTTCAAGATGTTTGATACAATAACAGATTAATCATCCCTTACTAAGTAGCATGTGAGAACTAGACCATAAAGAAACTGAAGAATTTATGCTTTTGAACTGTGGTCCTGGAGAAGACTCTTGAGAGTCCCTTGGACAGCAAAGAGATCAAATCAGTCCATCCTAAAGAAAATCAACCCTGAATATTCACTGGAAGGACTGATGCTGAAGCTGAAACTCCAAGTCTTTGGCCACCTGATGTGAAGAGCTGACTCATTGGAAAAGACCCTGATGCTGGGAAAGGTTGAAGGCAGGAGGAGAAGGGGACGACAGAGGATGAGATGGTTGGATGGCATCACCGATTCTATGGACGTGAGTTTGAGCAAATTCCGGGAGATGGTAAAGGACAGGGAAGCCTGGCATGCTGCAGTCCATGGGGTGGCAAGGAGTTGAACACAACTTAGCAACTGAACAACAACAACACTAGTAGTATGTTTCAGATTTACCATCCCAGAGATGAGGAGCTAGGACTTGTACATCCCACCCAAGTGTTTAGAAAGTATGGAATGGATGACTAAATAGCTCATAGCTTATCATCTGTTAGTCTCATTTGCCATTTGAAGAGTAGAAAGATTCTATCAGGCATTCTGACCCTAGCAACTTTGGATAAAGAAAGAAATCTGTCTCTAGAGCAGTGCTGTCCTTTGGAACTTTCTGGGATGATATAAAAATTCTTTACCTGTGTTGTCCAATCTGGCAGTCACTACCCATATGTGGGCTAGTGTGTGCCTGGAATGTGACCAGGATGACTGAGGAATTGAATTTAAATTTTATTTATTTTTAATTAATTTGAATTTAAGTAGCTCCATGGGGCTAGTGACTACCACATTGTACACACGGCTCTAAATTATACGGCTACAGCCAGAAAAAGGAATCAATAGTGGCTCCAAATATGATTTTTTAAATATGATAAATAGAAAGCAAAGTATTTTAATTCAAAATCCCAGGCTATGGTTTTGGCTTCACCACCTCTTAGATATATGATCTTTGATAAAACACTTGTTTCTTAGCATAAGCTACATTTTAAAGGCGGCATGCTGATGGGAAGGTGGAGATTGAAGAGAAAGAGATTACAGGGAGCCAACTTGTCACCCTATTGTGTATGGTTTCTGTTAGAGAAGATTGTTAAGCAGAGAACACTGAAGAAGTGAGACAGAAATGTTCTTTCACAAATTAGAAGCCTCTTGGCTATAAGTGGCAGAAAACCCCAACTTAAACCTGCCTTAAGCAAAACAAAACAATACTATGGGTCCATATTTTTACTGAAAAATCCAGACCTAGGGCTGACTTTGGGTAAGTGGATCCAGGCTTCAACTTAAGTCATCTAGATTTTGTTTCTCTCCAATCTCTTGGCCCTGCTTTCTGCTGTGTGGTTACAGCTTTGGGCTTCATATGGGAGCAATATGGCAGCAGCAGGCCAAGCCCCTGTAAACTCTCAAGTCCACCCTCAGGATAAACAGTAAGGGTCTCTGTCTTCTGTTCATATAAAAAGTCCTTCATTATGATTCACTGACTGTGGAACAACTCATTAGCCATGTCTGAAGTCCATTGTCCCTTCTGGAACCTGAAGTTGGTTTAGTCTTGCCCAAGCTATGGGGGTTGAGAACAGAGGAGAGAGAGTTTCCCAGGGATAGGGCAGAGCACTTCGAGTGGGGAGGGTGAATTGATGCACTGTGGCAGAAAATAATAGATGTACTCTAGAGTCTTGTTCCCAGGGCTTTGAAAGACAAAAACTCTGACCCCTTGAGTAATCACAGCAGAAATCAATCCAATTCCATTAAATTCAACTTATTTCAACAAACACAACCTAAGGCTATATGGCAGCCCTCTGATTCTAAGCCCATGCATGTGGTAGCCTTGAATATGCATTTCAGCCATTTTGAAAATGTGTCTGGCCTTCCATCTCTATACATGATATCACTTAGACAACAGATAGAGTTAGCATTTTCTACTGCTTGTGTTCTGGGATTTTGTATCCTTTAGGGACTGTGCTGAGAATGGACAGCAGTTCTTCAGAGATTCAATTTTCACTTGATTGAATTATTTGAGTGGCAGGGATCCCAAAGGTCATTCATTCTTGTAGATAGTACTTCTTGGAAACCTCGAACACATTCTGCCTCTTTGCTTTCTTTATTCCCCTGCTATCCTAGGGAGAAAAGGAAGAATCAAGGAGTAGAGTAGCTGTTATTTCCTTATTCATTATTATTTATTATAATACTACTATGTGCCAGGAATGGTGGTCGGTGCTGAAAGAGCCATTAAAACCTCAAGTAATACAAGAGAGTGTTGTGGGTGAAGAAAGCATTGGCTTTCAAGTCAGAAGACCTCAGTTTAAGTTCTGACTTTGCCAGTAATTATCACTGTGATTTGGAAACAAAGGCCTCATTTGAAAGATTTTGGAAAACCCCTCGAGCTGGAAACCTCTCTCTCAGACCGTGAAACGTTAGCTCTCCATTAGCATGACTAAGGCTTGCTTCCTGACCTTTGAGAGCTAACAGAAAAACACTCCCTTCACCCTCAGAATTCAGCACACACACCTCCGCTGGGATTCAAGCTGAGAGGATCAAATTAAAGTAGGAGACACAAAAGGAGCTTTTCATTAACTCTTAGAAATTGTTTCTCTCCTAGGGACCAGCTCATTATAAAAGAATCCCCAAGAGCCAGGGTACACCCCTCCTGCAGACTAGGGTTCAGTGAAAGAAGGGTCTTGCTGAAATGAGCAGGGATTTGACAGCTGGAGAGGCATGGCGAAGGACACTCCAGGCCTTTGATGGGCCAGTGGGGCAAGGCAGACCTGGAGCCAGAGGCTGACCACAGCAGTGGTGATCACTGGCCCCTCCAGAGCCTCAGGCCTAGGAGTGGAGGACTGGTTCCCCAGAGGTGACCACGCTTGCCCAGACTGATTAGTGTATCTACAGTCTCTTGTTCGCTAATTTCCAGAATTCTATATCCAACTGCCAGGTCTCCCGTGTCCTTGGCCTGCCATGCCTTGGTTAGAGGCATTCCACCTATACATTGGTTCTGGTGAAACTGAGTGGGGCCCTGTGGGGCTCCTGGGCATGGAGGCCTTTTTGTCGGTAAAGCGTCTGCCTGTCATGCGGGAGACCCAGGTTTGATCCCTGGGTCAGGAGGATCCCCTGGAGAAGGAAATGGCAACCCACTCCAGTATTCTTGCCTGGAAAATTCCGTGGATTGTGGAGCCTAATAGGCTACAGTCCACCGGGTCGCAAAGAGTCTGACACGACTGAGCGACTTGACTTCACTTCGCCTGCTTATAAGCAAGACTCCAGCCTCTACGACCTTCCCTGCGTTCCAAAGGGCAGATTGGAACAATTGCTAATTAAGGGAGGGGCAGCCAAGAAACCACCTGAGGCAAGACTAAAGGGGCCGCAGAAGCTCCTCAAGAGTAAGAGACCAACCCCTGAGAATAAGGAGTGCAAGCGACTTCATTTTCACTTTTCACTTTCATGCATTGAAGGAAATGGCAACCCACTCCACTATTGTTGCCTGGAGAATCCCAGGGACGGCAGAAGCTGGTGGGCTGCTGTCTATGGGGTCGCACAGAGTCAGCCACGACTGAAGCGACTTAGCAGCAGCAGCAGCAGCAGCAGCAGCCCTGGTCACGCCCTGGTCTTGTCAGCAACCCCACCCTTGAACTCTTGCTACAAAGTGAAAAAAGTGAAAGCGTTAGCCACTCAGTTGTGTCCGACTCTTTGCGACCCCCGTGGACTGTAGACCACCAGGCTCCTCGGTCCGCGGGGATTCTCCAGGCAACAATACTGGAGAATTGCTCTGCCCTCCTCCAGGGGATCTTCCCAACCCAGGGACTGAACCCAGGTCTTCTGGATTGGAGACAAATTTTTTTATCATTTGAGCCACCAGGGAAGCCCATAAAACTCTTCATCAGATCCTCCCAGGTTGGGATACATAGTTTTCTTGTCGATGGGAGCCTGCTGTGTCCTCCTTCACCTGGCAGAGCAATAAAGCTATCCTTTTCTGCTTCACCCAAAACTCTTGTCTCCAAGATTTAATTCAGTACCAATGCACAGAAGCCAAGCTTTCAACATCACTGGGTGAAAGAACAGAGCCCCTCATCCTCAGCCACACTCACTGTTATGCCCAAGTCGTGAAATCCCTCAATGACCACCAGGGAGCCGATATCCGATGCAAAAGCAGGAGAGTTTTTATTACCAAGCTTGAGCTGGGGCTCCCACCGTTACTGACAAAGCGGCTATAGGCAGGAGTCCCAGGTTTTGGATTACATTGCTTATATAGGGAGTGTTCATGAAAAAAAAAAAGAATTTCTAGGTAGGGGGACGTCTGATTGGTCACTTTCTTTCGAAGTGTTGTGTGTTGGTTTCTGATTGGTCCCTATTACCTAGATAGACCACAAGTTCCTGAACGTTAAGTCAGGAGATTCTGGTCTGGGGTCCAATTGGCTCATGGGTGGTGAGGTGAAGTCAGGGGATTTCCAAAGGCTCTTTTCCTGGAACCTTACAAAATGGAGTTTTTCTGTTAACAAAACGGAGTAGCTTAGGTTCTTCATCACCAGAGCCGTGGCATGAGAGATGATGGTGGCCTGCTCCTCCGCCTCCTTTGACTGGGAGCTGAAAGGGGGAGGAGTTTCATTTTCCTTGATGATACCTTTCCAGAACTGAGCTTCTGTCTTCAAGCTGTGATGAGAAGCGGGGAGGGAGCAGCTTGTGCTACAGACTCTTGCCCTTCTAATCAAGATCTACTAATACAATTTCTTTAATAAAGGTTTCTTCATTTTAAGACAGGACAGAAAGGGGCAGGACTCAAAAGCTAGAAAATGGAGAAGGGGCTCAGCTGTTGGGATGCCATAAATACCTGCTGGAACTGACTGAAACCAAGATGGCTTTCGGAATAGTCCAGTCATTGACTTTTAGCTCATTCTACCTTTGATTTCCTGTTGGGAAGATCTTTTGGAGAAGAAAATGGCAACCTACTCCAGTATTCTTGCCTGGAGAATTTCAGGGAAAGAGGAGCCTGGTGGGCTACAGTTCATGGGGTCACAAAAGGTTGGCTATGACTGAGCAACTAATGCTCTCTCACTAATTGCCACCTTCAATTTAAAATATTTATTTTATTTTATTTATTTGGCTGCTCCAGGTCTTAGTTGTGTCTTGTGAACTCTTAGCTGTGGCTCGTGGGATCTAGTTCCCAGACCAGGAATCAAACCCAGGCCTCCTGCACTGGAAGCATCGAGTCTTAACCACTAGACCACTAGGGAAGTCCCCACACCTTCATTTTAACAGTAAAAATCACTCCCTCTTACTCTGTGATAGACCCAAGGTGGACCATAACAGGCCAGAAAGTGGGCAGTAGCCCAGTTCCTGGGAAATCTCCATCCTTCCTCAAAATAGCAAGAATATTCCTCCTACTCAGTAGCCTATAAAGTTACTTAACCCATAAAAACCTAGGCCCCAGACTTCTCTGGTGGTCCAGTGACTAAGACTCGGAGCTCCCAATGTAGGGGGCCTGAGTTTGACCCTTGGTCAGGGAACTAGATCCCAAATGCTGCAGCTAAAATCCAGTGCACCAAATAAATAAATAAACATTAAAAAAAAAAAAAAAACTTAGGTCCCCATACCCCAGGGCAGCTCTAACTTTCTAACATGATCCCTTGCCCACTGTCTCATTCTGAGCCTTCTGAAACAAACCACCTTCCGCCTATGGAATGAGTTTGTCTCTAAATAAACTCACTTTCCCTTTACTGTGGCTCTCTCTTGAATGTTTTCCAACTCAAAGCCAAGAACCCTCATTTGGTGATCTATCGTAAAGATTCCTGCAGGTCTAAGGACATGATATCTCCCTGTCCTACAACAATTTGCTACACAACCTTGGAACAATTTCCAGAGATTTTAATGGTTGCTTTATGCATATATTGTTGTTCAGTCACTCAGTTGTGTATGACTCTTTGCAACCCCATAGACAGCAGCATACCCGATTTCCCTGTCTTTCACTATCTTACAGAGTTTGCTCAAATCCTTGTTCAGTGAGTCAGTGATGCCATCTAACCATCTTATCCTTTGTTGACCCCTGTTCCTCCTGCCCTCAATCTTTCCCAGCATCAGGATCTTTTCCAATAAGTTGGCTCTTTGCATCAGGTGGCCAAAGTATTGGAGCTTCTGCCTCAGTATCAGTCCCTCCAACGAGTATCAGGGTTGATTTCCCTTTAGGATTGACTGTTTTGATCTTTTTGCATATATACATACAAATATAATAAAAAGTCACAAAGTTGTTTCTGAGGAGTGGGTCCATATATCACTCTTCCATGAGAAGAACTCAAGTGGGCCCCCCCCCCAACCATGGGCATTAAAGAGGGATTTCAAGCATAATCAAAATGTTACCAAGGTTTTTGCCCCAGAATCACACCCCTTCCCCTCCCTTGAACGGAAAACAACTGCTCTTATCTGAGTGTCAGGGTGAAGCTGGAAAGAGAAAAACAAGAACTGGTTAGAACCAACTACACCCAAGATGGCAGAAGATCCTATTTCTACTGGACCTTGAGCTTCATTATATGCTTATTGTAATACATTAGCTAAATGACACACCCAGCAGCTCCACAACAGTTGACAGTTGCCATGACAACAACCTGGAAAACCTACACAAGGACTGAAAATGAGTGTTGCCTCAGTTCCAAGCCTGAAGCACACCCCTGTTCTTGGATAAGTCATGAATATTCCTCCCACTCTTTCCAATTCCCTCCTCTATACCTCCTCCCTCCTATATATGTTCTCCACTGGAATCAAGTTAAAAAGCTGATTTGGAAATTTAAGTTCCTGCTTCTCCATTCTGTGGACATTATAAAGCTTGTGCTATTCCAGTCTCAGTTTTGTTATTGGCTGCGCAAATCTGAGCAGAAAAAGAACCCCAGCATGGATCCAGGCAGCCAATTTAGTGACCAAAAGATTCTTCTTCATGTCGAATAGAGAATGAATCAAAGGGGGATCAAAGTGTGAGCAGGCATATCAGTGAGGAGATAAATGGAGTTGCCCAAAAGAAACCTGGTGCTGTGGAAATGGTGGAGTGGACACAGATCATATCTCTTTTGTTCATCATTGTAACCCCAGCACCCAGCACACTAGCACATATCCAGTGTGCCACCCCTGACTTCTCTTTTACTCCAATTCCAGAATATGGCAAGACTTGTTTTGTAAAAAGGGTTAAAAAGTAATAGTAGCAATTCTGGTCTATCAGGAAGCCTTTGCTTATATTCATGAGATAGGAAGGGGCAGGGTACAACCTTTAAAAGAATCACAGCCATTGAGGACCCAGCATAGACTAGGTCCAAGATGGCAGATGATTGATTTTCACTAGACCTTGAGCTGCAGTATATGCTCCCTATAATATACCATCAAGCTAAACGATGCCAGGTGCCATGACAGTACTGAGGTCAGTCCATAAAAGGCCCAAAAGTGGGTGGTGGCAGGAGGTTCCACGGTATGGGGTTGTCAGTTTTTATGCTGTGTGCTTAGTTTTTATGCCAAGTGCTTAGTCGCTTGGTTGTGTCCAACTCTTTGCAACCCCATGGACTGTAGACCACCAGGCGCCTCTGTCCATGGGGATTCTCCAGGCAAGAATACTGGAGTGGGTTGCCATGCCATCTTCCAGGGGATCTTCCCAACCCAGGGATCAAACCCAGGTCTTCTTTACTGTCTGAGCCACCAGGGAAGCCAAAGAATACTGCAATGCGTAGCCTAACCCTTCCCCAGGGAACTTCCTGACCCAGGAATCAAACCAGGGTCTCCTGCATTGCAGGAGGATTCTTTACCAGGAAGCCCTGTCAGTTTTTATAGGGACGGATAGTTTCATAGGCTAATGAGTGGGATCACTGACGAAGGCTTTCTTATCTCTCCTTGCTATTCTTTGGAACTCTACATTCAAATGGGTTTATCTTTCCTTTTCTCCTTTGCCTTTTGCTTCTCTTCTTTTCTCAGCTATTTGTAAGCCCTCATCAGACAACCATTTTGCCTTTTTGCATTTCTTTTTCTTGGGGATGGTCTTGATCCCTACCTCCTGTACAATGTCATGAACTTCCATCCATAGTTCTTCAAGCAGTCTGTCTATCAGATCTAATCCCTTAAATTTATTGTCATTTCCACTTATAATCATAAGGGATTTGATTTAGGTCATACCTGAATGGTCTAGTGGTTTTCCCTACGTTCTTCAGTTTCAGTCTGAATTTGGCAATAAGGAGTTCATGATCTGAGCCACAGGCAGTTCCTGGTCTTGTTTTTGCTGACTCTATAGAGCTTATCCATCTTTGGCTGCAAAGAATATAATCAATCTGATTTCAGTATTGACCATTTGGTGATGTCCATGTGTAGAGTCTTCTCTTGTGTTGCTGGAAGAAGGTGTTTGCTATGACCAGTGCGTTCTCTTAGCAAAATTCTGTTAGCCTTTGACAAGATGAGCACAATAAAGGACAGAAATGGTATGGACCTAACAGAAGCAGAAGATGTTAAGAAGAGGTGGCAAGAATACACAGGAAAACTATACAAAAAAGATCTTCATGACCCGATAAGCACGATGGTGTGATCAGTCACCTAGAACCAGACATCCTGAAAAGGGAAGTCAAGTGGGCCTTAGGAAGCATCACTAAGAACAAAGCTAGTGGAGGTGATGGAATTCCAGTGGAGCTGTTTCAAATTCTAAAAGATGGTGCTGTGAAAGTGCTGCACTCAATATGCCAGAAAATTTGGAAAACTCAGTAGTGGCCATAGGACTGGAAAAGGTCAGTTTTCATTCCAATCCCTAAGAAAGGCAATGCCAAAGGATGATCAAACTACCACACGATTGCAGTCATCTCACACACTAGTAAAGTAACGCTCAAAATTCTCCAAGCCAGACTTCAACAGTACATGAACCATGAACTTCCAGATGTTCAAGCTGGATTTAGAGAAGGCAGAGGAACCAGAAAACAAATTGCCAGCACCTGCTGGATCATGGAAAAAGCAAGAGAGTTCCAGAAAAACGTCTGCTTTATTGACCACACCAAAGCCTTTGACTGTGTGGATCATGACAAACTGTGGAAAATTCTGAAAGAGATGGGAATACCAGACCACCTGAACTGCCTCCTGAGCAAACTGTATGCAGGTCAAGAAGCAAGAACTGGACATGGAACAACAGACTGTTCCAAATCAGGAAAGGAGTATGTAAAGGCTGTATATTGTCACCCTGCTTATTTAACTTATATACAGAGTACATCATGTGAAATGCCGGGATGGATGAAGCACAAGCTGAAATCAAGATTGCTGAGAGAAATATAAATAACTCCAGATATGCAGAGGACACCACCCTTATGGCCGAAAGTGAAGAAGAACTAAAGAGACTCTTGTTGAAAGTGAAAGAGGAGAGTGAAAAAGCTGGCTTAAAACTCAATTCAGAAAACTAAGATCATGGCATCTGGTCCCATCACTTCATAACAAATAGATGGAGAAACGATGCAAACAGTGAGAGATTTTATATTTTTGGGCCCCAAAATCACTGCAGATGGTGACTGCAGCCATGAAATTAAAAGACACTTGCTCCTTGGAAGAAAAGCTGTGACCAACCTAGACAGCATATTAAAAAGCAGAGATACTACCGACAAAGGTCCATCTAGTCAAGACCTCTAGTTTTTCCAGTAGTCATGTATGGATGTGAGAGTTGCACTATAAAGAAAGCTGAGCCCAAAGAATTGATGCTTTTGAACTGTGGTGTTGGAGAAGACTCTTGAGAGTCCTTTGGTCTGCAAGGAAATCCAACCAGTCAATCGTAAAGGAAAACAGTCCTGAATATTCATTGGAAGGACTGATACTAAAGTTGAAACTCCAATATTTTGGCCACCTGATGCAAAGAACTGACTCTTTGGAAAAGACCCTGATGGTGGAAAAGATTGAAGGTGTGAGGAGAAGGGGACAACAGAGGATGAGATAGTTGGATACATCACCGATGCAATGGACATGAGTTTAAGTAAACTCCTGGAGTTGGTGATGGACAGGGAAGCTTGGCGTGCTGCAGTCCACGGGGTCACAAAGAGTCAGACAGGACTGAGCAACTGAACTGAATGAGTGGGAGGATTATTCCAACTATTTTGATGAAGGGGAAGGGATTTCTACTATTGTCTTCCTAGATGGCTCACATTCTGTCTGTGGAATATGCTCCTCCCTGAATAAAGCTGTTTCCCTTTACTGTGGCTCACTTTTGAATTCTTGCCTGTGCAATGCCAAGAACCCACTCTGTGGCTGTCACAGGGACTTGCCTGAGACCTCAAACATGACCATCCTCTGCCACTCCACTTTCTTTCCTGCAGCACTCAGACAGCTCATCTCACCTGAAGTAGCAAAACATCACCAAAGAGAGGACATTTGACCAGGGCCTTGAAGGAGAGCACTGGCAGTGCTCTAGAGGAAGAGGAGAAAATCTCAGACTCTGAGGTTTTTTTGTTTGTTTGTTTTGGTTTCTTTTTTGAGGAAAGAAACATTTTAGTTAGCATAAAGTCTATGGAATATTGGAGCACAAATCCTCTAGAATTTATAATCTTAGTAAATTTATCTTTGTCATTTCCTTGGTGTCCTTAAATATGAATTAAAGAGGTAAGTGATCTGATCTGGACAAATCCAGCCAGCTCTAATGTTCTAAGAGTCTAGGCAGCCACGAATGGAAAACTGCAAGGGATAAATTATGAAAGGAACAAAATGCTCTTCCTACCAGATGCTAAACTTGAACTAGGACCAATTTTGAATATAGCCATGTTGTTTCCCTCATACCCTTGAACTTCACACACAGTGGAACTATCATTTAGAAGAGAACAGGAAAATATGGTTTTATTGAGCAAATAATCATTATTTTGATCATTGGCAGGGCTTTGAAAAATTCAGCAACATCTAGCAACACTAGCCAGATCTGCTGTCCTCTTTCTGTACTTGTTAAATTTCTCATAATAATTTCCACTTTCAATTGCTTTTTAAAATATGTTTTGGAAGTCAATGAATCCTTTGAAAATCTTATGAAATATGGGGACTCATATAGCAAAATGCACTTATCTACAAAGTAATGAATGGAACTTGAGAAGGTTCCCCAAAACTTGAGGGCCTAGGGTTCCAGAGTAAGTTTATATTGTGACTTGCAGTTGATGGTATACAGGGCAGGCTGCCCCAAGATACGCCATTGGCATGCAGAGCTAAAATCAAGCAAGGCCCCAAAGACTCAAGAAGAACCTTTGAACTTCTCCCTAACTGCTTAAAAGAGTTTAAGACACAAGACCTATTCCTAGAAGGAACTACCACAACAGGTAAATATAATAAAGTATGAACTAGGTGTGGTAGACAGGGAGGGACCTAGCAAGACCTTTTTGATCAAAGATTTCTCTGTGTCCTGTTGCCTCTAGATAGCCAAGCAAACATTTGTTTATCAAATGTTATTTTCATCTTCCTGTGAATTACCTTGCTTCTCTTTGAAGTAAGGAAAGGGAAGACCCCTACCGCATTCTCCACAGTCCAGAATGACATACATATCGAATATTGCCTTACAGTCTTTGGAATTCATGTGATGTGAATTCCCCATATGCATATAATAAGTCTGATTTTCTCTTGTTAATTTGCCTTACATCACTGACTCAATGGACATGAGTTTGAGCAAACTTTGGGAAATGATGAAGGACAGGGAAGCCTGGAGTGCTGCAGTCCAGGATCACAAAGAGCTGGACTCAACTTAGTGACTGAACAACAGCAACAATCTGCCTTATGTCATTTTAATTGCCAATCAAAAGAATTTAGAGAGTAAAGAGGGAATATATGCTTTCCTAGAGTTTGTGTACCCAGCAGGATTCAATTTCACTGGATCCTATTCACCTTAAGACTGCTACTGCTAAGAAATCCTGAGAAAACTGACAAAAGCCAGCAGAAGATGAAAAATCTTAGCTGTATTAGTCTCCTAGATCTCTGCCTGAGGGATCTGTTGGAAGCGAGAATGGCAAGAATCCTTTTCCTCTTTTTTAAAATTAGAATAGTAGGAGAAAATATTTGTGCAGCAAGTTTCTTGGACTTAACCAACTCGGCAAATTTGATAAACTTGCTTGATTTTCTTCTGTTAATCTGTCTCACATCAATTTAATTCTTGTACTAGCTAGAACTTAGATGGGTCCAGGAAAATCTCCTCTTCCTGATACAATTTACAAAAGGCATTTTAAAATTCTGTTTATCACTTACAACTCTGTGCGTGAAGCAATTTTAACCCCATCTTACACATAAAGAAACTGGACCTCAGAGGAGTTTTAACTATTCATCTTTTTCCTGGAAAGTAAGAGAAAGCACTGAGGCTGTTTTTCCCCCCAAAGTGCTAATGGTAGGTGGAGGGAAATCAAAGCCCAGCTCCTGTCCAAGATAAACTCTATTGAGAAACCTCTTCATCTCAAAGAAAATGGGTTACACCTCTCCCCTACTTCGGGAGCTGCAAGAAAATTATGTTGCCACTGTGGCCCAGGTCAGAGAGGGAAAGACAGAAGAATCATGACAAGCTACACTCAGATTTGCAGCTCACATTCACATCATTGAATTTGGTGAGTCCAAAAAGCTGCAAATTTTAAAATTCATTTCATTTTTCATTAATTTTAAAAAATTTTTATTTATGTATTTTTGATTGCACTAGGTCTTCGTTGCTGTGAAGGCTTTCTCTAGTTGTGTCTGGGGGCATCTTACTGTGGTGGCTTTTTTTGTTGTGGAGCCTGGGCTGTAGGGCACAGGCTCAATAGCTGTGGTGCCCGGCTTTAGAAGCTCTGAGGCAAGTGGGATCTTCCTGAAACAGGAATCTAATCTGTGCCTCTTATATCGGCAGGCGCATTTTTACCGCTGAGCCACCATGGAAGCCCTAATTATTTTTGATTGAAACACAGTTGATTTACAATGTTGTGTTAGTTTTATATGTGTATGTGTGTGTGTGTGTGTGTGCGTGTGTGTGTGTGTGTATGGCTTCCTTGGTAGCTCAGCTGGTAAAGAATCCTCCTGCAATGCAGGAGCCCCTGCTCCAATTCCTGAGTCAGGAAGATCCCCTAGAGAAGGGATAGGCTACCCATCTGATTATTCATGGGCTTCCCTGGTGGCTCAGACGGTAAAGAATCCTCTTGCAACACATGAGATCCCGGCTGGGAAGATCCTCTGGAGGATGGCATGGTAAGCTACTCCAATATTCTTGCCTGGAGAATCCCCATGGCCAGAGTACATGGGGTCACGAGGAGTCAGACATGACAGAAGCTAAGCACACATACACACACACACATATATGTACATGTATATATATATATGTGTGTGTGTGTGTGTGTGTGTGTGTATAGATAGATATATATGGAGGTGTTTTCCTCTAGGAAGAATATACATTTGATTCTGCTGGGTGCTCAAAGTTACTGACAACCATTCGGGACCATTTTAAATTAAATTAAGGAAGAAGGGGAGGGATAAATTAGGAATTTAAGGGTATCACATGTATACTACTATATATAAAATAAACAACAAGGACCGACTGTATAGCATAGGGAACTCTACTCAATATTTTGCAATGACCTATATAGGGAAAGAATCTGAAAAAGATTTGAAGTAGTCCCAAATTGTCAGTGCCTAGAGAACCTGGCAGAATCAAGTGTATATTCTCCCCTAAAGGAAAATACCTGCATTCTAGATCACAAAGGATCCTACTTATAATTTTTGGAATATATGAGCAGCAATGGTCAAAAATAATCAAGCAGGGAATTCCCTGATGGTCCAGTGGTTAGAACTCCATGCTTTCACTGCCGAGGGCCCAGGTTTGATACCTGATAGGTAAACTAAGATCCCACAAGCCACACAGCAAGCTCCCCGCCCCTCAAAATGATCAAACAAAAAAAAAATAAGGCATCATGAGCCAGAACCTTTTAAAACCACAGAACCAACAGACAACATAAAAAGACTTCGCAGATTTCTTTTATATGAATTATGAGACCTAGGTTATAAAACAATTATGCATACTATATTGTTGTTGCTATTGTTTTACTAGCTGGAGTATAAGTATTTAAAAAAAAAATCCTGGAGAAAGCTCACTTCTGATTGGAGAGAAAAAAATAAGGAACAGGAAACTATAAAAAGTCATCTAATACATTTGAAAAAGAAACAAAAATAGTATCTATAAATGAAAACTGCAATAACAAAAATTAAGTACTCAGTAACAGATTAAAGGGGCTTCACTGGTGGCTCAGTGGTAAAAAATATGCCTGCCAATGCCAGAGATGCAGGTTCGGCTCCTGGTCCAGAAAGATTCCCTGGAGAAGGAAATGGCAACCCACTCCAGTATTCTTGCCTGGAGAACCCAAAGGAGAGAGGAGCCTGGCAGACTAGAGTCCATGGGGTGCCAAAGACTTGGACACAACTTAGTGACTGAACAGCAACAAACAGATGAAATATAATTGAATACAGGAGAAATGAACTAAAAATAAGCCAGAAGAAATTATTTACAATGTTACATGGAAAATAAAAATATGAGTACTAAGACACAGGGAGGATAGAAATGAAAGCTCTGATGTACACCTCCATTTAAGCTCCAGAAGGAGGAGACACTATGCTTCCTTCTTCATATCAAGAGGCTGATGTGCCTCTTATATCTCTTTGCTATTATTATAAAATTATTTAAACATATTTGAAATAATAAAGGGAATAGCACTATAAATCCAGTATGTCCATCATCCAGATAATCAAGATTTTACCACATTCCTTTATTTTCCCATTTTTCTTTTTCTTAACGTTCTTTCTTGGTGATTTTTTTTTTTTTTGGAAACTTTTCTTGGGTTGCAGGATCTTAGTAACTTGACCAGTGATTGACCCCAGGCACTCTGCTGCTGGACAAGTGAAAGCATGGAATCCTAACCACTGGACCGCCAGGGAATTCCTTGTTGGTGCATTTTAAAGCAGTTCCCAGAGTTCATATAATTTTGCCCCTAGAGGTAATAAATTGAATATAAAATGGCAGAGATTTTTCCAAAACCAGTAAAACCAGAATGCACAACGGTTCAAAAATTTCAGCCATTCTTAAGCAGGATAAACAAAAAAGAAATCCATATCTGGGCACTTCTATACAGAAGCCACAGAATTCCAAGACAAAATCTGCAAGCACCCTCTCCTCAATACTATCTTCGGTTTCTATACTCTAAGCCCCTTGTTCAGGCACCATTCAGAGAGCTGAATATTTATTATGTATTACTTGGTCTGTTTTTACTTAAGGGTTCAGACTAGGCAGGGATTTTGGAGCTCAGTGACTTCTATGTCTTCAATTTTTTTCAAATTAATTTATATTGGAATATAGTTGATTTACAATGTTGTGTTAGTTTCTGCCATACAGCAAAGTGATTTACTTAAACATATCAGTTAAGTTCAGTTCAGTTCAGTCGCTCAGTCGTATCCAACTCTTTGCGACCCCATGAATCGCAGCACGCCAGGCCTCCCTGTCCATCACCAACTCCCAGAGTTCACTCAGACTCACGTCCATCGAGTCCGTGATGCCATCCAGCCATCTCATCCTCTGTCATTCCCTTCTCCTCCTGCCCCCAATCCCTCCCAGCATCAGAGTCTTTTCCAATGAATCAACTCTTCACATGAGGTGGCCAAAGTACTGGAGTTTCAGCTTTAGCATCATTCCTTCCAAAGAAATCCCAGGGTTGATCTCCTTCAGAATGGACTGTTTGGATCTCCTTGCAGTCCAAGGGACTCTCAAGAGTCTTCTCCAACACCACAGTTCAAAAGCATCAATTCTTCGGCGCTCAGCCTTCTTCTCAATCCAATTCTCACATCCATACATGACCACAGGAAAAACCATAGCCTTGACTAGGTGGACCTTTGTTGGCAAAGTAATGTCTCTGCTTTTCAATATGCTATCTAGGTTGGTCATAACTTTCCTTCCAAGGAGTAAGCGTCTTTTAATTTCATGGCTGCAGTTACCATCTGCAGTGATTTTGGAGCCCAGAAAAATAAAGTCTGACACTGTTTCTGCTGTTTCCCCATCTATTTCCCATGGAGTGATGGGACCGGATGTCATGATCTCTGTTTTCTGAATGTTGAGCTTTAGGCCAACTTTTTCACTCTCCTCTTTCACTTTCATCAAGAGGCTTTTTAGTTCCTCTTCACTTTCTGCCATAAGGGTGGTGTCATCTGCATATGTGAGGTTATTGATATATATGTGTCTTCAATTTATATATGAGAAAAATGAGTCCAAAGTGAAAAAAACATGCTAAGGTCCCACAGCTAACAAATTATGCCCGGATATCCAGGAAGCTTATGCTTGTAATGAAAACTGCTAACCATGTCCAAAATTTCTAGAGAAAGCTTAGCCATGAGGAAGAAATTTTTAAAAGATGGTAAAAAAAAAAAAATTCCATCTGTTTGGAGAAAGTTAAGTTGTGTAAATATTTCTTTCTTTAATTTCCTAATGAGAGAAAGGAATTGGGTGTCTTTTAAAAAAGCAGTCAAAGTAGTAAATGAATGCTATCTCTCTGGGAAGGTTAGGAGCAATAAAGAATTGGTAGAAGAAAAGCCACTAACAGCTGAGGGTTAAAGGAGATGTGAGAGAAGACAACAAAGTGGCATTTAATTCCAACATAGTCCAGACGTTGCTGGAAAGTGTGAGCTGTACAGAACATTTTAATCAAACTTTGGTGTGAAAGATCAGGATTCAGTGATTGATGAGTTGAAGATTCACCAAAAATTTACCAGCACATTTTTTCCAACTTTTTGTAGGTTACACTTTTTTATTATAGAAATTTCAGAAAATACGGAAATATATGTACAATGGAATGAACACCAATAGTTCAGTAATGAGGGAGTAACCACTGGTGATTCATTATTGCTTCCTTCTCATCTTTCTCCCATCTACATAAATAAGTGTTTTTACAGCTATCACTCTGATAAATGCTCTCACTCATAAGCCTTTGAAACAGTTTTATTTCCTAGAATGAATCTCTAGAAGAAAGGTTAAAAAGGTATAAAATAGCAGAGTTGTTAAGAGATTGGGCTTTTAGTCAAACATCTGTATTGAATCCCAGTTTTGCTAATAATGAGCTCGAGCTTATAACCTTGGTCTCCTTATATAACTTCTTTAGGTCTCAGTTATTGCTTCTGTAAAAGAAAAGAAGAAATAGAAACACTTGAAAAGACAACAAAAAAATTAAAAATGAAGCTACTGCCTAAATTCACAGTGAGGATTAAAATAATGGAGTGAATGTACAGCTCCTGGGATCAGTTAATGATTGTTATTATTGTTGTTGGATAACGTGACTACAGGGGCTCTTATTGCTTTTTGAGTTCTTAAAAAAATACTTTCGTATATTTCTAAATTAAAAAGCATCTATTGCTGTTTTTACAGAAAAACATTACTCCTTACAAAAACACAATACTACATCTTTAAGTTGTATTTTCATGTCTTTGTTTTTCTTTCTCTGCAGCACAAAAGTAAGACCTTAGAAATCTCTCTGGTTTCAGAAGACTTGCATGCTAAGTATATGCCAGGAACTCGCAGTGGTGTGCCAAAGGAGGGACAAGGGGTGTGGCTGACCCGGGTGCGACAATAGAGCATGCATTATCTGGAGAGAATTTTAAAAACCACTCAAGTCTAGTTTGTCTGCTTTTTATTATCACCATGTGTTCACAATTTTGAACAATGTTAATGATAAAATGCTTTTCACTACAGCATCTTTGGTCTATCTTTCAAACTGCTGAGTTGTAATAATACATATATATACCATATAACATTAATATGTACATATGTGTATGTAATATAATACATGTGCGTGCATGCTAAGTTGCTTCAGTTGTGTCCAACTCTTGGCAACGCTATGGACCATAGCCCTCCAGGCTCCTCTGTCCATGGGATTCT
Organism: Ovis canadensis; assembly: GCF_042477335.2. Taxonomy (NCBI): domain Eukaryota; kingdom Metazoa; phylum Chordata; class Mammalia; order Artiodactyla; family Bovidae; genus Ovis; species Ovis canadensis. The sequence continues at coordinate 17,903,882 of NC_091246.1, read as the reverse complement.
TCAGGTAAGAACACTGAAGTGCGTTGCCAGGCCCTCTTCCAGGGGATCTTCCCAACTCAGAGATCAAACATATGTCTCTTACGTCTCCTGCATTGGCAGGTGGGTTCTTTACCACTAGTGACACCTGAGAAGCCCCATAATATGTGTACATGATATTTATTATATAATATGTGTATGTGTCTGTGTGTGTGTATGTAAACTTCAAATTACCTCTTAATACACATTGTATTCTACATGGAAGTTAATCCAGAAGTTAACCCGGAGAACACCCAATTACATAGGCCACCCTGACACATGTGGACACAGCTTCATGAATTTGCTTTGACAGTAAGTTCATAATAGATGGGAGTTGTTCAGGCTCATTTAGGGCACTGTTCATATCTCCAAGCCCTATAGTACAACATATCCCTACATTTAAACTGTAAATATGAATAAACAATGATAGCACACTGTCTCTAAAGACAAAGAAACAAAACTGGAAACAAAACAATGATTCTACATGACAATTTGATTTTTTAATTAAAAACTTAAAAATGGTGAACCACAAAGTGTAATACCTTGTTTAGTAAGTGTGTATATTAGTTCATACAAAACATACATTTTAACTAAATTTATTTTTTTTAACTGTTAATAGTTTCGAAACTAGAGTAAATTAAGAAAAATGATTATCACTGATAATTTTTGCATCTACAGGAGTGAATTAAAAATGATCTGTCGCAGGTGTCAATCATGCCAGTACACCACTGTCACCTTGCAAAGTTAGATTTCCTTCATTTAATAATCACAATGCAATGTCACAGATAAGGACGGGGGCTCTCAGAAAGCGTGTGTGACTTGCACAAGGCCCCATAGCTGGTAATTTGCTGAGCTGGTTATCAAATCCACATTTGTCTTGACTCCCGAGCCCAAGATTGCCACCAGCATGTCAGGATGTTTGAGTTGCTAACAAGAAAGGGAAAGTAAGAAATAAGAGTTGTTATGCTTCAGGCTCCTTTTGAGAAAGAAACTTGCTTTGGGAAGTTCATTACTTTTGCCATGAGCCTTGGAACCAAAAGTTATCAATTATCTACCAATACTCACCTAAACAATCACCAGGGGCCTGAAACAATCACCCAGGGGCCTGAAAGAGTCAATGCACCTTTCCGTAAGAAACATTATACTTTCCTTTCCCAAGAGAAAATGGCCCAGTAGATTTCTAAAAAGACATTTTTTCTAATACCTGGCTGCTTTAATAGACGTTTAATTCTTTTTTCTAAATAACATTAAAAGAATATAAAAGACCAATTTTCAGAGTTTAAGAGAAACTACAATGATGACCAAATGGGCTTTCTCAATAGGTTAATACCTGAAGGCATTGGTGCTCACTCTACATTAATACACTTTGACATTTACTTCCTAGAGAGGCTCCAACATTTCCACTGTTTTTAAATGTGAAACTGCTCTCAAGCCACAACTTTTAATTTTACTGTGACATTATCCTTTCCTTTTACCTGAAGTCATGAATGAGTTGTGCTTGGCAACACATGAAGGAAATTGCTGATGTCAGGAAAAAGACTGGTAATAGAATCAGAACTTTAATGCTGGAAGTGTTTTAGGTGAGGTTACTGGAGTCTTTCCTTGGAAAAATTTCAACTACAACTATTAGCCAAAGCTCTTACTATAGAAGGACTTACATCCTAGGAAAGCACTTGCATAACAGAAAGAGGGACAGGAAAACCACTCATTGAGAGCATGTTACAGGTCATGGAGGTTCTCATGCCTGTAACAGTGATTAATGGGTTTTATTCACTCCTACTTTAGAGATGGTAAAACTGCTCCTAGCAGAGATACTAAGGAACTTGCCCAAGACCTCACAACTAGGAAGTGGCAAAATGCTTATGCAAGCCCACCTATCTAAGTCCAAGCATCTTTCCACTATGCTACAGAGGTTTCCTACAAAATAGCCACTTCTGTCCTCAAAATGGCATTATAAAGTGATGTGAAAGAAAATACAATGGGTAAGAACATAGCTTCTGGAGTCAGCTTAGATCTTGATGACAATCCTGCCACCTAATAGCTGTGGAATGGTGGACAAATTATTACCTTATAAAGCAGTGACAGTCATGCTTACCAAATATTCCTCTTCTCTTGCAGTTCCTCCCTCTTACCCTCGTGTGAGATGTATAATTAGTGCTAGTTAATGAAATGCAGAGACATTACTTTGCCGACTAAGGTCCGTCTAGTCAAGGCTATGGTTTTTCCAGTAGTCGTGCATGGATGTGAGAGTTGGACTGTGAAGAAGGCTGAGCGCCGAAGAATTGATGCTTTTGAACTGTGGTGTTGGAGAAGACTCTTGAGAGTCCCTTGGACTGCAAGGAGATCCAAACAGTCCATTCTGAAGGAGATCAACCCTGGGATTTCTTCGGAAGGAATGATGCTAAAGCTGAAACTCCAGTACTTTGGCCACCTCATGTGAAAAGTTGACTCATTGGAAAAGACTCTGATGCTGGGAGGGATTGGGGGCAGGAGGAGAAGGGGACGACAGAGGATGAGATGGCTGGATGGCATCACGGACTCGACGGACGCAAGTCTGGGTGAACTCCGGGAGTTGATGATGGACAGGGAGGCCTGGCGTGCTGCGATTCATGGGGTCACAAAGAGTTGGACGAAACTGAGCGACTGAACTGAACTGAACTGAATGAAATGTACCCAAAGTACTGTATGCCATTTCTGGCAGAAGCAGTGAAACATCCACAGGTAATTATCCAATTCTTTCTTATCTCTGAGAGACTGGAAGACTTCAAGTTGCGCAGGTTGCAGTTATAATATCATGGAGCCTTCATAAACACAGGGACCTGAATGACTGTATGGAATAGACATTACTACTCATCTCTCTCTATCCAGACCAACTGTTGTGCCATCCAGACCGTGAAGGAGAAATAAACCTCTATTCTATGAAATCGCTTAGATTTGAGAGTAAATTTATTGTAGCAGCATAACCCAGGCTAGTAAAACTACTTTTTCACACCTCATGTTCCTAAACTCTAAAATAGTGATAGTGATTTTGACTTAATAGAAATATTGTGAGGATGATATGAGACTTTTATAGGCTACACCTGAAAACATTGTCAACTAGCAAGGGTCAGAAGGACACATGGAATGTGTGGCAATCTGGGTGAATCATGGTCTTCTGTTTTTTCCACAAGTAGAGGAAAATAGACTGCGTGATCTTCAAAGTTTCCTGCTATTTCTCACATCTAAATTTCTCTCTGATTTCGGAATTTGGTCTTCAATTGTCTGACCCAAATTAATTAGTGACTATTCTGTTGTCAAGGGCTTCCCAGGTGGCACTAGTTGTAGAGAACCTTCCTGCCAGTGCAGGTGATATAAGAGACATGGGTTTGATCCCTGGGTCAGGAAGATTCCCTGGAGGAGGACATGGCAACCCACTCTAGTATTCTCGCCTGGAGAATTCCATGGACAGAGGAACCTGGGGGGCTACGGTCCATAGGGTCACAAAGAGTCAGACACAACTGAAGCAACTTAACATGCACACATGCATTCTGTTGTCAAATGCTGTGCTAAAACATTGGCTTCAGGAGCAGGTCTTAAGGAGGTGCAATGTGGATTTTCTCTGGAGTCAAACTGAGCACACGGCATACATTTTCTCGGAATGGAGAGACAGTCTGGAGGACCTTGGCAGAGTCTCTCTTTTCTACTTATGAAGAAGTATTAAATGAAACTCTTCAGGAGGGAGCCTGGGGAGAGTGGGATGGACAGTCTGGAGGACCTTGGCAGAGTCTCTTTTCTACTTATGAAGAAGTATTAAATGAAACTCTTCAGGAGGGAGCCTGGGGAGAGTGGGATAGTTGTGAGACGGCCCTTCTTAAGGAGAACAGCATGTCATTTTTGCTTTAGTACTCCCTTTAAATGTCTTTCTACATCCTTGCAACTAGCTGAGGGGGAGTAAGAGAGCAAAGCTGTCAGACCAGCAGCATCTTAATTATGGAGATTAGAAATATTTTATGCAATTGACACAGCCTCTTCTAAATTACATAGTATTAGGGGAAATGACTCTGTCTAATGCCAATGAGAAAGGAAGAAAGGAGCTCTGAGAAAAACAACAGGTGGATTTTGACAGTTTTTCCAATAAAATAATAATAGTTGGAGCAAAAGAAAACGTTAAAAACCAGTCTGATGCTACAATTTTCATAGCCCGAAACAAATCTCTTAACAGGACTTGAGGGAAGCTGGGAATGACAGTAGCTAAGCTTCCAGTTGCTAGTCCAGCCAGACCTCACCGCCTCCCTCCTCCCCTCCCCCTTCATTTTGCTCTGCAGCACCACACTAGAAGACAAACTATTGGAATGCTTGGGAAGTGAGCAAGTTGGTGGTCATGTCAGGCTTCACTCCCAGGTAGTCTATGTCCTTTGCTCAGTGGGAGAAATATCAGTATCCCCAAAGTGGTACCTTGGTATTCTCACAAAGTTCAATTACTTCCCATGGTCCAGTAATTTCCTGCCAGGCATAGGAGTATCTGGTTCTGTAAGAACTGAGACCCATTGAGAGCATCCTGAAGACTGAATGCTTTGCTAAGAATATGGAAAATTCCTGTCAATCATACTTAGGCATCATTTTGCTGAATTGAGCAGGGGAGTTGATGAGTAGGGGCAAGAGCTTCAGCACTTACTGTTTTTATTATTTAATCTCTCCTTCCTCTAGACCTCCTTGTAGGATATCATCACAGTGATCTTTTTAAAGTGAAAAGCTCCTTTTACTACCTATTTGTTCCAAATTTCCTGCTCCTTTTGCCTGTAGGAGGTACAAACTCCAGGGCTTATGGATGCCATTGGATAATGCAGATGGGAGAAGCTGGCTCCTGTCAGAAAAGCTTGAGAGAGTGTTGGGAACTGTATGTAGCAAATTGGAGAGCTCACGACAATACCTCCCATCCTGCACACTCCTCTCACAATGTGACTTTGATATTTCAGTTGAAGGTGGGATGGTGGTCATATCTATGGTTTCTTCCCTTGAATCTGGATGGGCCTATGACTACAGCAAAAGGCATGCTATCTGCTGTCTGAGGCTAGGTTATAAAAGATAATGCAGTGTCAGCCTGGTCCTCTTGGGATGCTCACTCTTGGAACCCAGCCACATGCTGCAAGGAAACCTGGGTCATGCAGTAAGTTCTGGCCAACAGCCAATAGCCAGCCTCAAATACACCAGACATGCAAGGGAGAAGACTTTGAAATTACTCCTGACCCATCCACTGTCTGTTTGTCCTTCTGTGAGAATTGCCTAGCCAAGCTTACTGAGTCGCCAGAACTATGAGAGATGATCATGAATAGTTGTTGCTGTTTTAAATCACCAAGTTTTAGTCTGGTTTGTGATACATTAGTGGATAATAAGAACAGCCAACAATTCTTACTCATTTCTTTTTGTGTGTGTGTGTGGCCATGCCATGAGGCTTGTGGGATTTTAGTTCCCTGACCAGAGATCCAACCTGGGGCCTTGGCAGGGAGAGCTCAGAGTCCTAACCACTGGACTGCCAGGGAATTCCCAGATCTTACTCAATTCTAAACCTGCACTTTTGCTTAAGTCCTTTTGTGACCTTGAACCTAACTGCTGTTCAAGGACCAGCTTAATACATTTTATAAACATTGCTTAATAGTGATCTGTTTCTCCAACATTGATAGGTCATTTGGGAGGACCCTGTCCTCTTGCAATTATGTTATTGAAATATTCTAATGTACTTTAAAAAAGCAATACTTGCTTTTGTCAAAACTACAAACAATACAGGGATCAATAATCAAGAAACTCTCTCCCTTCTGTCTTGCTCTGTTTCATTCCAGTTTACCTCCATCCCCTCTCCAAAGGTAACTGCTTAACAGAGTCATACATATTCCTCACAACCTCTTCTGCAAACCCACACACACACACACACACACACACACTTCACATAAATAGAATTCCATCACAATACTGTTTTATAAATTGCTTTTTCAGTTGATGGTTTATTTTAGTTATCTTTCTGTCAGTAAATACTAATCTATCGCATACTTTTTAATAGCTATATAGTATTTCCTATTATTTACCCAATTGCTTAATCAATATTCTCTTTATAGACCCCATGGACTGTAGCCCACAAGGCTCCTCTCTCCATGGAATTCTCCAGGCAAGAATACTGGAGTGCGTTGCTATTTCCTCTCCAGGGGATTCTTCCTGACCCAGGGATTGAACACAAGTCCCCCGCATTGCAGGCAGACTCTTTACCAGCTGAGCCACCAGGGAAGACTTACAGAAATGTAGGTTTTCCCAAAATTTTCCTTATTAAAAACAAGACTCTACTGCTGTTACATACATTCCTGGGAGAAGAATTGCTGAGGTTAAAAAAAAAAATACACCCTTTTTTAGCTTTGGTATAAATTCTTAAATTCCTCTTCAGAAAGAGTTAACTATATTCCTATCAATAGTATATGAGAGGATTGTGACTTTCCCTGACACTGGATATTATCAAGCTTTTAAATCTTTGCTGGCATTTTAGGTGAGGAATAATAGCTCCTAATTTTTTTAACTTACAGTTTTATTATTAGTGAAGTTGAGCAGCATTTCACATTTTATTAGTCCCCGTATTTCTTTCACTGTGGATTTTGTCTACTATGCCCTTTGCCCATTTTTCTGTTTTTTGTTTTGTTTTTTTTTTTTAAGTAGGAGTTTTTTTAGTGTTATGGATACAGGCTGCTATAACAAAATACCATACACTGGGATCACTTATAAGCGATTTCTGTGAGAAACAGAAATTTGTTTCTCAAAGCTGTGGAGTTTGCAAGTACAAAATCTAGATGTCAGCACATCAAGGTTTTGGTGAAGGTACTCTTCTGGGTTGCAGATCACAATTTCTTGTGTCCTTACATAGTGGAAGGGTTAGGGAGCTTTCTGGAATATCTTTTACAAAACATTAATTCCATTCATGAGGGCTCCATCCTCCTGACTTAAGCACATCCCAAAGGCCTATATCTCCTAAAACTGTCATCTTTGGCATTAGGATTTCAACACATGAACTTTGGGAGACATTCAGATCATAGCAGGAGAACTTTCACAAATCACTTTGCAAGTACTACTAATCTATTTGTTGGTTGCGTTTATTAATAAAACATTTTGTATAAAGGAGTTTTAAAAGGGTTATGTGGTTGATCTCTTTTACTAAGGCTATGATGCCTTCTGGACTTCCTAGATGGAGCTAGTGGTAAAGAACCCTCCTGTAAATACAGGAGACTTAGGAGACTCGGGTTTGATTCCTGGGTCAGGAAGATCCCAGAGGGCATGGCAACCCACTCCAGTATTCTTGCCTGGAGATTCCCATGGATAGAGGAGCCTGGAGGGCTCCAGCCCATGGGATCACAAAGAGTCAGACATGACTGAAACAATTTAGCTAGCTAGCTAGCCATGGTGTCTTCCAAAGAAAAACACTTTCATACTTACAGTTTTATATAAGTAGTTTTTATTCTGTTGTTTCATAGGAGAAAAAGCCAAAAAATAAAAAAAATGATTGTTTAATATTTCAGATAACCTTTTCTTTGAGATATTCTAAGCATTTAATTTACAAATCTAAATTTCCAGGAACTCATACTGAAAAAATTCGTTCATTCATTGAAGAGATGTTTATGACACACTCTTGGGTACCAAGCTGTTTTCTAGGCTTTCAGTACACAGTGGGAACATGTCTAGTGGAGTTAATAATAAAAGGGGGTACAGGGGAAGAATTGTAATGTAATAATTTTTTTAGGAAGCAAAATAAATTTATCTCTGTGCTTCTGAGTTTATACAGCACATGGACTCATTGTTCTCATTACATTTAAACATAACATACTCAAAATCTTGGCTTTAATGTCTTTCCACTTCACTAAAATATTAATGACTTAGGGGCAAGCAATGTCCTTCATTCATCTTTGAATCTTTGGCATCTAGCTAGTATCTGATCATTATAATGGCCCAAGAACTACATTATGAAATAAATGGATTTCCCTATTTTACAAATTGCCTCTTTCCTTCTCAAATGAATATTCATAATCCTGCCTTCCTTCCCCTTCTTCCTCACCCACCACCCCAAAATAAAAGCCAACACTGGGCTCCAGGGGCAGTTCAGTGATGAAGAGTCCACCGACCAGTGCAGGGTACACAAGTCTCAGAGCAACCACAACTATTGAGCCTGTGGTCTAGAGCCTGTGCTCCACAACAAGAGAAGCCATCTCAATGAAAAGCCCGTGCACCACAACTAGGGAATACCCCCCACTCTCCACAACTAGAGAAAAAGCCCACGCAGCAATGAAGACCCAACACAGCCAAAAATAAATAAATAAGATTATATATTAAGATGAAAAGACGCTTACTCCTTGGAAGGAAAGTTATGACCAACCTAGAAAGCACATTAAAAGCAAAGACATTACTTTGCCAACAAAGATCCATCTACTCAAGGCTATGGTTTTTCCACTGGTCATGTATGGATGTGAGAGTTGGACTGTGAAGAAAGCTGAGTGCCGAAAAATTGATGCTTTTGAACTGTGGTGTTGGAGAAGACTCTTGAGAGTCCCTTGGACTGCAAGGAGATCCAACCAGTCCATTCTAAAGGAGATCAGTCCTGGGTGTTCTTTGGAAGGAATGATGCTAAAGCTGAAACTCCAGTACTTTGGCCACCTCATGTAAAGAGTTGACTCATTGGAAAAGACTCTGATGCTGGGAGGGATTCGGGGCAGGAGGAGAAGGGGATGACAGAACAGAGGATGAGATGGCTGGATGGCATCACCAACTCGATGGACGTGAGTTTGAGTGAACTCCGGGAGTTGGTGATGGACAGGGAGGCCTGGCGTGCAGCAATTCATGGGATCGCAGAGTTGGACACGACTGAGAGACTGAACTGAACTGAACTGACATATTGAAAAAACCAACACTAGTTTTATGTTAGAAACAGATCAAATCCCTGGAAGTCAAGTTAGCATTTCTGTCGTTTTTGTTCAGTCGCTAAGTTGTGTTCGACTCTTTGTGACCCCATGGACTGCAGCACGCCAGGCATACAAGATACTTAATCAAATGTACTTAGTTCATAAGAGAGACTCAATAAAACAAATTGGATAAATGAATATCTACAGATTTTTTAAAAATGACTTTCAGAAAAATAATAGGGAAGTGCCACACCCCTATGAACACAAGTTCACAGCAAGTACTTTTAGAGAACTTAAATGTTGTTTGATCTTGTAATGGAAATCTCAGTGAAAATAAATAAAAACCAGACTTTTTAATTAAGGCTGGTGAAACATCAGCTTACAAGTGTGGGCAGGAGCAAAGTTGCAAAGCTAAGGAATAATGATTCTCGCCAAGAGCTGACTGGGAACAATGTTTTCTTTTTCTGTCACATACCTGAGTTTAGGGAAGCTCTTTCCCCCTTGTTTCTAACTTCAGGGTTTAACTAGGAGGCTGGGATACATTTCAATCTTTTCAAATAGAGACCTGATCTTGCCTCTCTGGTAATGAGTGAACAGTTACAGTTACAATTAGTTTTCACTTTTGGTTACAATTAGTTTTCACTTTTGGAGCATTTCCCAGGGGTGACATGGGAATAGATTCGAGGAGGAGGTTGTGGGACAGATCTGGAAGTGAGGGCTCTGCTGAGGGAAACGTGCTTTTGGTGGGATGTGACTGTGAACACAGTGTGTGCTAAAATGTAAATAACACAGCCAAAGCACCAAATACCACAAATTAAAAAAATTTTAATAAAGGACTCCTCTGAGCAGTTATAGTCATACACACATATAGATGTATCTGAATTTCTTTTATCCCCCCAAATCTGAAATCATGTGAACAATGAGTTGGGCTTTATTAATATCCAGAAAGAGCATTAGTTCCATGTTTTCCCTAGGTGAGTGACCAGCACCAAGCCCTCCATTTGAAGCTGGAAACACTGAAATTCACACGGCCAATTATGCAATACTAGACCACTGGGAAGCATTTCTGGCTGGCTCAGCTGGTGATCTGATTTTACCCTGCAGCAGCAAGATTGATAGACCTTATAATTTTATTCTGGTTAGTGTAGATGCTGTTCTTACATAAGTTTTTTTTTTTTTTTTAACTCCTCTTCATCTCAAAAGAGAAAACCTGAGTCCTTCCCAAGTGGTTTGCCTCAATGACATCTCATGGTGATAAGATCAGTACCCCAATCACCAGCTAGAGTGATCCTTTCACAATTTCTGAATTTGATGTAGCTTAATTTCATTGAATGCTGTGTGAGCTTGCTTATGAGAGCGGATGAAAAGGAACAGTAATTTGCCCCCTTCTAAATCATTCCTTTTGTGAGGCTTCTTTGGGCATGAGGGAAAGAGACTCATTCTTCGAAGGTACAGAATATCAATTGGGGAGCTGTTTCTCTCATGCTAATGACAAGGTATAACTTAAAAACATCACATTCATATGCATATATGGTACATATATACATAATTGGTATATTTACAAAGCACATAGCAGAACCTTAGAACTCTTAGTTCCATTAACCCTTAAAAGGAAAACTGAAATTCAGATCAGCCCAAGTACAGAGGAATGTGCTCCCTTTCAATTATATTCACCCATTATCCTTGTCCAGGAAAGACACCTCCAAAAAATATGAAATGAACATTTTTTTCCCTGAAGCACTGCCAGAGTCTGTTATGTATTTATCAGCTTCTGCAGTTCTAATTACAAAATAAGCACTAGCTACTACATAGAATAACTACACTAGCCAAAAAGATTTTTATAATCTGAGAGAAATGCTCCCATATTGATACTGCTAAGAGAAACAAACTCCCCTTTCCTTGATTATAAAGAAGTAAGACAGATGGCTTCTTGTTTAAGACTGTAATTTTACTTTCAGCCTCCTTCCTCAGTTAAAAAACAAGATGTACTTTGATGCTTTGAGGGAAAATCTCAAGGGAAGGTTTTTTAAAATTCCTGGTTGCACTGAATAATTGACAAACAATTGAGAGCTGAGAAAGATACAAAGGAGAAAATGCTATAGCGTGTTTTCAGGGAGTTTACAATCTAATTGTGGAGTTCACAATCAGAATTGGGACCAGAGCCACTGAAGTATTATTTTTTTTTCACTTCTGTTTAATGGCCTAATGGTTACTGGTAACACCCTTAGGATTCACAGTGGTATGGTTGACCCTCTGATCAAATTGGAAGGGAATATAGGGAGAATGCAGAGGAAGAATTAATAATCTCAAGCAGTACTTACTGAGTCCTTACTGTCCTACTGAAAATGACATATTAGTCGCTCAGTCGTGTCCAACTCTTTGCAACCCCATGGACTGTAGCTCACCAGGCTCCCCTGTCCATGGAATTCTCCAGGGAAGAATACTGGACTGGGTTGCTGTTCCCTTCCCCAGGGGATCTTCCTGACCAGGGGATGGAACCCAGGTCTCCCGCATTGCAGGTGGGTTTTTTACCACTAGCACCACCCAGAAGCCCCTACTGTCCTACTGGGTGCTTTCATATAGTGTTTAGTCTTGACAACAGCTCTTCCTGGTCATCCTTATCATCCTTATCACCTGTTTTTCACACAGCAGGAGAAAGAGGCTTAGAGAAATGATTCATCCCTGATAACAGATCTAAGAAATAGAGTAGCCATCATGGTCAACAAAAGAGTCTGAACTGCAGTACTTAGATGCAGTCTCAAAAACGACAGAATGATCTCTGTTCGTCTCCAAGGCAAACCATTCAATATCACAGTTATCCAAGTCTATGCCCCAACCAGTAATGCTGAAGAAGCTGAAGTTGAACGGTTTTACGATGATCTACAAGATCTTTTAGAACTAACACCCAAAAAAGATGTCCTTTTCATCATAGGGGACTGGAATGCAAAAGTAGGAAGTCAAGAAACACCTGGAGTAACAGGCAAATTTGGCCTTGGAATACGGAATGAAGCAGGGCAAAGGCTAAGAGAGTTTTGCCAAGAAAATGCACTGGTCATAGCAAACACCCTCTTCCAACAACACAAGAGAAGACTCTACACATGGACATCACCAGATGGTCAACACCGAAATCAGATTGATTATATTCTTTGCAGCCAAAGATGGAGAAGCTCTATACAGTCAACAAAAACAAGACTGGGAGCTGACTGTGGCTCAGATCATGAACTCCTTATTACCAAATTCAGACTTAAATTGAAGAAAGTAGGGAAAACCACTAGACCATTCAGGTATGACCTAAATCAAATCCCTTATGATTATACAGTGGAAGTGAGAAATAGATTTAAGGGCCTAGATCTGATAGAGTGCCTGATGAACTATGGACAGAAGTTTGTGACATTGTACAGGAGACAGGGATCAAGACCATCCCCATGGAAAAGAAATGCAAAAAAGCAAAATAGCTGTCTGGGGAGGCCTTACAAATAGCTGTGAAAAGAAGAGAGGCAAAAAGCAAAGGAGAGAAGGAAAGATATAAGCATCTGAATGCAGAGTTCCAAAGAATAGCAAGAAGAGATAAGAAAGCCTTCTTCAGCAATCAATGCAAAGAAATAGAGGAAAACAACAGAATGGGAAAGACTAGCGATCTCTTCAAGAAAATTAAGAGATACCAAGAGAACATTTCATGCAAAAATGGGCTCGATAAAGGACAGAAATGGTCTGGACCTAACAGAAGCAGAAGATATTAAGAAGAGGTGGCAAGAATACACGAACTGTACAAAACAGATCTTCATGACCCAGATAATCATGATGATGTGATCACTAATCTCGAGCCAGACATCTTGGAATGTGAAGTCAAGTGGGCCTTAGGAAGCATCACTACAAACAAAGCTAGTGGAGGTGATGGAATTCCAGTTGAGCTGTTTCAAATCCTGAAAGATGATGCTGTGAAAGTGCTGCACTCAATATGCCAGCAAGTTTGGAAAACTCAGTAGTGGCCACAGGACTGGAAAAGGTCAGTTTTCATCCCAATTCCAAAGAAAGGCAATGCCAAAGAATGCTCAAACTACTGCACAATTGCACTCATCTCACATGCTAGTAAAGTAATGCTCAAAATTCTCCAAGCCAGACTTCAGCAATACGTGAACCGTGAACTCCCTGATGTTCAAGCTGGTTTTAGAAAAGGCAGAGGAACCAGAGATCAAATTGCCAACATCTGCTGGATCATGGAAAAAGCAAGAGAGTGCCAGAAAAACATCTATTTCTGCTTTATTGACTATGCCAAAGCCTTTGACTGTGTGGATCACATTAAACTGTGGAAAATTCTGAAAGAGGTGGGAATACCAGACCACCTAACCTGCCTCTTGAGAAATCTGTATGCAGGTCAGGAAGCAACAGTTAGAACTGGACATGGAACAACAGACTGGTTCCAAACAGGAAAAGGAGTACGTCAAGGCTGTATATTGTCACCCTGCTTATTTAACTTCTATGCAGAGTACATCATGAGAAACGCTGGACTGGAAGAAACACAAGCTGGAATCAAGCTTGCCGGGAGAAACATCAATAACCTCAGATATGCAGATGACACCACCCTTATGGCAGAAAGTGAAGAGAAGCTAAAAAGCCTCTTGATGAAAGTGAAAGAGGAGAGTGACAAAGCTGGCTTAAAGCTCAACATTCAGAAAACTAAGACCATGGCATCTGGCCCCATCACTTCATGGGAAATAGATTGGGAAACGGTAGAAAGTGTCAGACTTTATTTTTTGGGGCTCCCAAATCACCGTAGATGGTGACTGCAGCCATGAAATTAAAAGACGCTTACTCCTTGGAAGAAAAGTTATGACCAACCTAGATAGTATATTCAAAAGCAGAGACATTACTTTGCCGACTAAGGTACGTCTAGACAAGGCTATAGTCTTTCCTGTGGTCATGTATGGATGTGAGAGTTGGACTGTGAAGAAGGCTGAGTGCTGAAGAATTGATGCTTTTGAAGTGTGGTGTTGGAGAAGACTCTTGAGAGTCCCTTGGACTGCAAGGAGACCCAACCAGTCCATTCTGAAGGAGATCAGCCCTGGGATTTCTTTGGAAGGAATGATGCTAAAGCTGAAGCTCCATTACTTTGGCCACCTCATGCGAAGAGCTGACTCATTGTAAAAGACTCTGATGCTGGGAGGGATTGGGGGCAGGAGGAGAAGGGGACGACCGAGGATGAGATGGCTGGATGGCATCACAGACTCGATGGACGTGAGTCTGAGTGAACTCCGGGAGATGGTGATGGACAGGAAGGCCAGGCGTGCTGCGATTCATGGGGTCGCAAAGAGTCGGACAGGACTGAGCGACTGAACTGAACTGAACTGAACAGACCTAGGGAATTGAAACACACCAACTGGGAATTCCTCTTTGGCCTTTCCTTTGGTGGTCCCTAGGTTCCCATCTTGACTTTCCTTTGCTTAGATTCCCTTTCAATGCACCTGAAGTCAGTTTCAGTTCGGTCAGAGTGGACTTCAGAATGGACTGGTTGGATCTCCTTGCAGTCCAAGGCTTACTTCTGTACTATTTCTGTCCCCCTTAGCTTTTGAGTAATCTTTAAAACTTGCTGTCTTTCATTTGGCAGTCAGGCCTTCTAGTCTCCTTTGGACCTTTGCAAATAATTTTTTTTTTTTTTCCCTAACTGATTCTGTCTTTAAGACAGTCTTTGACAGGATGAAAGGAAACATGAAAAGGTTTAAAACAGTGCCTCCTAAGTGGTTCTCTTAATGTTAAGCATGATCTATAGTTTTATTCCTGCCACATTTTAACTGTTCTCATATCACACTTTCTCAGCCTCTTGGGGTTGTAGTTCTTGAAGATGGTGACAGCAGGTATTCTTAACTTGCTGATACTGCCTAGCATATTCACGGAACAACAAGGAATTTTAAGAGAGCAGGAACTTTGGCACTTTTGTTCACCTCTTTTTCCCAGTGCTTGTAAATTATTGGAACTTAGTATGCATGCGGTATACATATGTTTTAATATGATGAATTAATACTCATTTGTGTGTGTGTGTGTGTGTGTGTGTGTATGTGTGGACTATTCTGTGTAAAGTTTCGTTCAGATCCAATATGTCTCTGAATTGAGAGACCTGGAGAATTTTTTGCCTTTTCCTTATTTTCGTCCCTTTATAACAATTTCGACCTTGGGTGCTTTCCATCAAACTCTTGGTGCCTTCAAGGCTTAGTTTCCACATCAGCAAAATGGGGCTAGTAGCAACAGATGCTTGTTTCTCCTTGTCCTCTGTCACATAGTAGTTCTCCACGGGGTTACTGCGTACGCTTTCTTCTGGATAAAAATCAGTCACCTGAGAGGTAAGAAACCATTAAGGTCCTCGGGTTGCAAGCCCCATAGGGATACAGACCAACAGCTCCGCAAGCCTCGCCGGTGCTTCCCCGGTCCGGAAACAACCCGACCCCATTTCGGCTGCGAGCCTACCCAGCCTTCGTGTGCCCCAGCCTCAGGCGCCCTCTCGCGCAGAGGTAGCGCTCTGCCTCGGTGCCACAGCTAAATGGGCTCGGTACCGCGCAGGCCCCGACGCGCGCCGAAGGGCCCGGCCTAGTTTTGGCCGCAGCCGCCCGACCGCCCGCGCGGCGCTGCACTGGGGGCGGGGAGTCTGATGGGAGACGCGCGCGGCGCTGAGGAGGCGGCGGCCCGGGAGAGGGAGCGGGAGAGGGACTGGGCGCGGGAGGCGGGAGGCGGGGGACAGGGGGAGGCGCCGCCGCCGCCGCCGCCCGCCCCTTTCCGCTGGGGAGCAGCTGCAGTAGCAGGAGCGGAGCAGGAACCGCGCAGCCACAGCCGCCGCCGCTGCCGCCGCCGCCGGGGGATGTGGTCGGCGCCCTCCCCGAGCCGCGCCGCCTCCTGAGTACCCGCCGCCGCCCGAGCCGCCGCCGCCGCCGCCGCCGCCGAGTCGTGCGGGGCCAGGCCGCGCCCTCCCAGGGCGCCCGCCGGCTCGCATGCCGAGGGGCTCCGGGGCGTAGCTGCGCGCCCGGCGCCGCCTCCGGGCTCCTCCGGCCCCGCCATGGGCTGCTGCAGCTCCGCCTCCTCAGCCGCGCAGGTGAGGGGCTCCCGCCTCCCGGCCGCCCACCCGGATGCCTCCCCCGCGCCGCGCGGCGGTCTCCCGCCGCCTTCCACGACCCGCGAGCTTCCCTTCAGCCCACCGTGCACTCCAGAGACGTCCCCTACCCGCACCTCCCCCTGTCCCGCCGTTGCCCCCGCGCTGGCTCCCAGGGCAGCCGACAGGCAGGCGCCTCAGCACGGCCCCCCGGGCGCCCCTTGCAGACTTGGCCGCCGCCTACTAGTCACACCTGAGCGGCGCGTCCCGCCAGCCTGCAGGTAGAGGCAAGAAGGACGCCTGCTCTCTGCCCCAGGTGGCACCCCCCCTCCTTCGTCTTCCGGGCCTGCCTCCTCGCTTCCCACCTCCTTGGAGTCCGCCCGCTCCACATCCACAGACTATCATCTGTGCCCGCTGGAGGAGTAGCTCCAGCTTGGGCTGTTCGCCCCATCTCCCACCTTATTACAGTTTCTGCTCTATTGGAGATTCTCCGTTTTCTCCTGCCGGCTGGCCCCGGTCCGGGTTCAAGCGTTTAAGCGGATCCCGGAGCCCTCCTACGACCCGGTTTCCCAGATTCCAGCGGCTCGCCACCCAACCCATCCCCCCTTTGTGCCTTGACCTCAGACACCCAGGCCTCTTCGCACACCGAGGCCCCTGCGGGAGCGCGGGGATTGCGCTGGGAAGGAGATTGGGCACCTGGAGGGTGACGGGAGCGTTACGGAAACTCCCTCTTTGTTGCCAGTGTAACAGGAGGAAGAGGTGCCGAATTTAGTTTTTCTGTGGGCACACTGGCTGAGTGTTGTCGCTGAGGGCTGAGATGCAGAGATTTCTCCCAGCGTCTACCCTGCCCCCATCCAAATTTCGCTAACCTGCCTCTCTCTCTTGCCGATCGGAGCCCTTAACCTGGATAGAAATGTTTTAGACAACTGTATAAGGATCAGATGTAATAGGACTTGACTGCTGTCCGCTAATAACTGAGAGGACCTGTTTGTACATTACCTAATTTAGTGGATTAGTGAGTGTATTTACAAATACGATAAAAAGCAATCAGGAATACTGCAGCAAACTGTCTGGTGGTGGTGTATGAAAAATAGGCTCTGACAATGCCTGGGATGTAATCTCACAGTTTCATTAGCATAGAATTTAACTAAGGTCTTTGACTTGTTTCTTTTGCGGGGGAGACAAGGGCTCTTGTTTTTAGAAATAAAGGCTCGTCGGTTCTTGGTGAAGAAAAACGCTAGTTTGGGGGAAAAAATTCCTTCAGAGATCTAGCATCTGTGATAATGCCAGAAGTGTTTTGCTACTGCTAAATGACTATATATAACTCAGTTTTAAATAACCTGCATACTTGTTCTGAAAATCTGAGATCTGTCAGAAAATGACTGGAATTGCAGATGAATGGAGGACATCTATGTTTTATTAAGTATCCATCCTATTTGTCAGTTTCTTTTTTCGGTGTTTGCTTACTCGTGTTTTTTTTTTTTTTCTTTTCCTATTAGGATCATAGGCTGATTGGCTTAGTTAGTTAAACCTTACTGTTCAGTTAGAATAACAAAGAAAAACTATAAATAGTGGTGTTAGGAGGGAGAGGTCTGTAGTTTTCATATTAACAGATAAAGGTGTGGAATCACACAATGCCTTTCAACTGGTTAGAGGTTTCAGGAGAGAGGGAGGAATCTAGTTGGGTGCTGTTGGTCTAATATTTATTTACTTAAATATTATTTTGACAAAAATGGTATCTTTGCTGTTGCCTTTCTCTGAAGAATTGGTTTACTGTGCATCCTCTTTTGGACATAAAATGCCTTAGAGACAGGAAAGTATTGGATAGTTCATGGATGGCTTGTACCGTGTTTATAATCAATTAAATTTGGAAGGGATGGATGCTGGACCCAAACTCTACTTAACAGGTCTTGCATTTGACTAGCTCCACATCTTACTTTTCAGAATGCTGTCACACATATTTTCCTTGTTTTTTTCCTCTTCTTGCAGCCACTGTTTGCTTCATGCCGTGTTCTACAGACAAGACGCATGTCATGCACCCTGAGGGGTCCATTTTTTTTTTTGCCCCTGTGGTTTCCTATAACCAATCAACAGCTGTCACATGCCCTTAAGTTCAGCTTTAGGGACTTGTAGTGTTTAATGGAGCATTGAGGAGCAGGTTTTGTGCCAAAGAGCAGGTCATCATTTTTTTTTCGTCCTTATTTGAGGTTTTGGCATCATTCTTTATTTGTAAAATGTTATCAATCTGCTGTATTTTGATGCTCCTTCCAGGCACATCATCAGTTGGGATAATACAGTATCTATATGTGTTGTGTTGACACCAAATGGGGATGCAGCTGCACATCGTCTCTAAACGTGAGCCTCCATGTCACTATGAACTTCTCTAAGAGGCCTGGATTGTGTTCTCAGGCACAATGTTTCTTTCATCCCTTCTGTTGGATTGTAAACTTCTTGAATATAGGAACTCTTTTTGTTTTCCACATGTATGAATTCATTGCAGTGCCTTACTATACCTTGTACATGATAGTGGCTCAGCAATAGTCAATGAACAGAATATAGATACACAGATTGGAACATTTGGCTGGCAAGTAACATTTAATATGAATCCAGCCCTGAACCATGTGCTGTTTCACTTCCATGAGCTGATTGACTAATGTCTCCAAGCCATCCTCTTCTAAGTTCAAATTTGAACTGTTTAAGTTAAAATTCACTTGCCTTTCCCACATTCCATCCTATTCTTTCAATGGGACTGTCAGTTTGCAGAATTGAGCAGGTTTTTTCTTTGCTACTGGTGCTCCACTCATTGCTTATATTTTAGTGGGAGCAGTGGCTAAAACATCTTAAAGGAGCTTGTCTGCAGACTCTAATGATAACCTGCACAGCACATCAAAACAAACGTGCTTTGTGGTAATCTGCAGTTCAGCTTAGCTTTTCTCAGTGATATCGTCAGCAACTTTAAAGCCCTGGCAGGTTTTATCATTGTAAATATAGTGTGTTTCCTCTTTGTAGTAGGGATTCACTTTTGAAATAAATATGTTATTTTCCCTCATAGTCTATTGCTATATTTTAGACTCTCATAAAAGAGTTATTGTCTTCCAAACTGTTTCATCTCTTGTAGTCTGTTTGGGTATTATTTTCATTTTCTTGGCAGTGTCTGAATATCATAATTTGTCTTCAAAATAATTATCCTGTTTTTGGATTTAGATAAAGTGTCACATTCTATACCTACTTGTATTTCATTGTTTAAGGATGAAATTATTGGCAAAATTATTTGTACTGTATCAGATACGTGTGTCTAAGAATCTTAAGAACTCTTAGAAATGTTTATAGAACTCTTATTTATGTTTTGGTTTCTTATTAGTGACCACTGCAAGTTACTTGCTAATACTAGTGGTTGCTCAAGACAAACCAGTACATGATAGCCTTTGCCTAGAAATCTCTTTGAAGTGAACATAAAAGTGAGATAGTCTTGAGTTTCTTTTTACAGCACTAATCCTCCCTAAGACTCTTAAAATTTATTCCCAACTCTCCATAATTCGTTTGTTCTGTTATAACCTGACATAATTTCTATTCTTGTAATGTTAAACTTCAAAGTTCACTTGTAAATCTTCAGATTTATGAAATGTTCTTTCCCATTGACAAACCAGTTTGAATGAAGGAGGCTTTTGAAAGATTACTTAGCGAATTGTCAAAAGTCTTTGTCGTTAATGGCTAGATCATTATTTCTCACAGTAGTGCTTTGGAAGTCAGGAGATTTTGCAAGTGCTCTGAAGTTCTGTGTCCTTTGGTTCTAACCTTAGAAATTGTGAGGGATGGAGGATAATCTTTCTCGTTGAACAAACTGCCCCTTATATCTGTCTGTTGGAGAGGTTGTTCTTATCTCTGGTCTTGTCCCATGTCGTCAAATTGAGAGCTCCGTATTTAACTGTGTTTTTCCAGCTCTCATATCTTGTCTTGGGATGAAATGAAAAATGAGAAACAATCAAGTGGTTCACAAACACTGGTTAACTTTTAAGAATGTTAACTGTTCTTTAGAAGAATTTTAATAGTAACTGTAGTCTCCTGCTTTGTGGAATTTGAAGTCAGAGGTTAAAAATGAAATTTGAAGAGTAGTGGGAATTACCAACGGAGACTAAGTTAGTCTGTTAAAATGCGCCCAACAAAATATACCTGTTCTAACTGAAGCAAAGAATCCTAGCGTGAAGACTATTTTTGTCTTCTGAATACTGTGCTGTTAGCATGTGCTGTGCTTAGTTGCTCGGTCCTGTCCGACTCTTCACGACCCTGTGGGCTGTAGCCTGCCAGACTCCTCTGTCCATGAGGATTCTCCAGGCAAGAATACTGGAGTAGGTTGCCATGCCTTCCTCCAGGGGATCTTCCCAACCCAGGGATCAAACCCAGGTCTCCGGCATTGCAGGCGGATTCTTTACCATCTGAGCCACCAGGGATGCCCACGCATAGGAAACCCATTCCTTAAAATATATAAATCAATGTTAATATTAAAATTGTCTGAAAAGTAATGTAAAAATGATGAGACTTTTTGTATAGCTATTTTTCACAGCCCTTTTCGCATTTCAACTTCTCCAGTAATTCTGAAGTCGACTTTACTTCCATTTATGGCTGAGGAAGTTGAGACTGGGATGTTAGTTGAGACTTGGCTGAAGTCTCAGAGCTACTAATGGATCAATCCAAACTTTACCCTTGTCTTGAATCTGAGTCCTGTGCTTCTTATATGCTTCCCGTATCTTAAATTGTAGTTCATTTTATCTTTAGAAAGGGTCCACTCAATAACATTGTGAAATAAGGAGTGTCCAAGTTCAAGTCATGCCATTTTGAACTTGCTGCAGTTACTAGATAGGGAGCAACATGATATAATAAGCAAAACTAGTCCAGTTAGAAAGTTCCCAGGCTTAACAAATACTACCAAATAACTATTTGATGTGTTAATCCTATCATTTAGAAATGTTGTTGGCTTGGAGGGTATTTATTTATAGAAATATATTCTGTGTTATATGCTACTACTGGTAATTGGTTTCACGTCCGACTCTTTGCGACCCCATGGACTGTAGCCTACCAGGCTCCTCAATCCACGGAATTCTCCAGGCAAGAATACAGGAGTGGGTTGCCATTTCCTTCTCCAGGGGTTCTTCCCTACCCAGGGATCGAACTTGGGCCTCCCACATTGCAGGCAGACACTTTACCGTCTGAGCCACCAGAGAAGCCCTTAGTAAATGTTATGGAAAACCCCAAACAAACTTTCTGGCCAACTCAATATTTTGCTATCTCCTTCCTCCCCAACCCGTTCCTGTAGAAAGGAGAATTATTTCAGTTTCATAACTTTGACTCAGATTTTTGGGACTCTCAGGACTATTAGAGATAAACTAGAACTACTGTCTTTTCTGTTGAACTAAACTGGAATGTAGAGATATGAAGTCTGAGGTCAGAAAGACACATTATGAGGTAACTCAAACTAGAAACCTACTTAGTCATGCTCTCTCTCTCTCTCTTTTTTGTTTTTTTAAATGTTGGCCTCTCCAGGAGGCATGTGGAATCTTAGTTTCCCAGATCCCTGATCTTAGACCAGGAATCAAACCTACACCCCTTGCAATGGAAGTGCAGAGTCTTAACCCAGTGGACCATGAGGGAACTCCTGAAACCCAGTTAGTCCCTTAATCTTTCTGTAGTTACCATTATCTTTGCAATCTTGATACCACATTGGAAACACTTAGAAAGCTTAAAAAAAAAACCCCACGATTCCTGGATTCTCCTTTCAGAGATTCTAATTTCCTTGGTCCAGGGGTACTACTTGGACATCAAAAAGTTTTAAAGTTGCCCTGATGATTTTCATGTTTTGCCAAGGTTGAAAACCACTCTTCCATACCCTTTCTGTGATAATTCCATCTCCTTCTATGGTTTTAGTTACAACCTACTTGCTGACAATTCTCAAACTAAATTACTGAACTGAAACCAACTTTATCCTGGCTTCAAAACTCTATATCCACTGATTACTTACCACTTCCACTAGAATGTCTTGTAGGCAACTCAAACTCACTGTGTCAAAACTAAACTCAAAGTATGTAGACACAGATACACACATCTTTTTCAGTATCTTTGGTTCACTGAATGACACCAATATCATGGTATAGAAACTGGGAACGTGAAACATGTAGGAAACCTGCTTCTCATTATTCCATATCTAGTCACCATATCTTGTCTCTTTTACCTTCTAAATTTCACTATAAGTCCCCCAGTCTAAGCTTCTGTCATCTCTGGCCAGAACTTTGCTTCTGGGTCACCCCATATTCATTCATGCTTCCTTCCAGTTTTTCTCCATGCTGCAGTCCTAATGATCGCTTTAAAAAATCCAAAGCTGTGTGGGGATTGTGTCCCCCACCTACCTGTAACCCTTTAATGGTTTCTGATTACTCTTAAGACAGAGACCAGAATCAACTGAAACCAGCCAACAGTGCTGTGTGGGTTGGTCTCTAGCTCTCTCCAGCGTCACTGTCGACTCATGCCACGCTTCTCCTTAATCTTTGTAATCCAGCCTCACAGATTCTTCAGTAGACTTTGTTTTTCTCTTAGGGCTTTGTACATGCTTTTCACTTGTCTGGGAGGCTCTTTGCTTTTCTCCCTAGTCTTGCTGACTGATACTCATCCTTCAAGTTTCAGCCTCAGAGTCACTTGTTGGGAAAAGACTTCTTGATCCTTCAAACTAGGCCATGTCTCCTCATTAAGTTCTTACAGCCTTGTATATTTTCCCTATGAACACTTAAAGCTATATATAATTATATGGTTAATATCTAGTCCAGAAGTTGGCAAAACTACAACCCATGTGCCAAATCTTTGTATGGCTTGCAAGCTAATAATGCTAAAAATGGTATCTGTATATATTCAGATGGGTGAAAAAAGCTAACCATCTTTGCATGAGAAATTATTTCATCAAAATTATATAACTGAATTTCATCGTCCACAAATAAGGTTTTATTGATGCAGCCACACTCATTCGTTTATACAATGTCTATAGCTGCTCTTAAGTTACAGTGGCAGAGTTGAGTGTGACAGAGACCTTGTGGCCTGCAAGTGTAAATATTTGTTCTGTGGCTCTGTGGGGAAAATGTTTGCTGACCTCTGGTCTAGACTGAGCTGATGAGGAGAGGGACCATGTATGCTTTGTTCATTGCTGACATTCTCTGTGCTTAGCTGGTACCTGGTACATGATAGGTGCTTATGAAATTTGAACTTTGAAATTTGAAGAGATTTGAACTAATTTTCCTTTCATGGTTGGATGTGAATGAACTCCAACCTTAGTAACTCTGATGTTTTAAAATTTAATATAAAAAATTTTTTAAAGGACAAATTCTTTCTTTCTGACCTTGCCACATGGCTTGTGGGATCCTAGTTCCCCAACCAAGAATTGAACCCAGACCCCGGCAGTGAAAGCACCGAGTCAGCCCTAAGTACTGGAACATCAGGGAATTCCATAAAAGGACAACTACTTTCAAAGAAGATTCTCAACAGAAGTCTTAGCAACTGTCTTAAGCAGCTTGTCTGTTGCAGGTATACATCTCATGTGTGAAGCAAGTGTATTTGTAAAGGTGTAAGTTAGGAAGTGAGTTGTTGATGGACAGGGAAGCCTGATGCTGCAGTCCAGGGGGTCTCAAAGAGTTGAACACGACAGAGTGACTGAACTGAACTGAAGTTAGGGGGTGTTAGTCTTTTCCCCTTTGTGGACTCCTTTCTGATTTCATATCAGCTGTTCAGTAAGATTTACGTTAAAACTTTTGGCTGATAAATTGCAGGAATTTTCTGGTGTGTGTGTGAAAATGATATTACTATAATATCCCACAACCAAATATTTGGACATCTATTTAGTAAGGAAACTGTTAAAAGCTATTTTTATCCTAATTTTTGAGGTTGTGAGATATGCTGTAAATTGTTGAACAGAAGTGTTTGATTTCTGGATACATTATAATGTAAAATAAGGAAAACAGCAAAAAGATAGAAAAATTGAAAATACATGTTTGCTTTGAGATATTCAAGTAGCAGGGAAGTAGCAGGTATTGAAGTGCCTTCCTTTTTTTGGTAGCATTATGATAATGGTAATGATAACAATCACAATCTTGTAAGATTTTTCATTATGAATCACTTAAGTATGATTCAGCTTTAAGAAATGAAAAACCATAAATCTAGATAGCTAAACATTAAGGGAAACTTATCTCTTACAAGTTGAGAGGTAGGCTGGCTTCCAGCTGGGTTAGTTCTTTGGCTTGATGACATAACGTCCACAAGGACCTGAGTTCTCTCTCTTTTTATCATTTATGGAAGGTACATTTCTCTCATTTAGCTCCCCTTGTGATCCCAAGATGGATGTGACTCTTTTGGAAGACTCGTGTGTGTTGAGCTGACAACTTCCAGTGGTTTTTCTTTCAACAGTAGTTAGGGAGGGCTGCATACTCGTCTTTAAACAATTTGTAGCAAGGGGGAGGCACGGGTGTGGTAACTGATTTAGACTAACCAGGATTTCCTTCTGAGTCAAATAGAGGGTGAAGCAACACCAGAATAAAATTAGGACACCGCCAGCCAGGCTAGGAGGATTGGGGAGAATGGTGACTGGGTAGGCAGCCACTGATATCTGCTATATAGTTTTGCTGATTTCTTCTGCCTGTAAAATAGTGTTTCCTAATATTTTGCTTATAGCTCCATTATAAAACTTCACAGTTGCTAGTCGAAAGTCACACAGTCATCTTCCTGTTTCCTCAGTAATACTGCTCTGTGTGTGTTAAATTGCTTCAGTCTTGTCCGACTTTGTGATCCTATGGACTCGAGCCCGCCAGGCTCCTCTGTCCATGGGATTCTCCAGGCGAGAACACTGGAGTGGGTTGCTGTGCCCTCCTCCAGGGGGTCTTCCCCACCCAGGGGTTGAACCCGTGTTTTTTATGTCTCCTGCGTGGCCAGGCGTGTTTTTTACCACTAGTGCCACCTAGCCACTGCCTAAGCCCCATCTTTCTCTTTTTCCCACCCCAACTGCTTCTTTCCTGTTATGAGGTAAGCATAGCTTCTGGATAAAGAAGAGCATTTAAGGTTGGAATAATGGTTAAATAGCTAATCAGTATTCCCACAACCAGTGGGCACTAAGAGAACCTTGGTGTTTCTATAACCTTTTCCTGTTCAAGCTCTCTGTTTCCTTTTCTGCCCCTTCTCACTTCTGTATGTGTGTATCTGATTAGCACTCATTTTTTCTTTCTTTTCCCTTTCTTTCCCCTAAAGTTTTCTTTTTCCTTCCCTTTCTTTCTACCCCTATCTGATGGACTTAAGGAGCCACAATACTGAGTGGAATATACTAGAATAGAAAAGTAGAAAGAGAGTGTCCTTTTTTTCCCCCCCTCCTGTTTAATTTTGGGTATTTTTGGTTTTTTGGTAAAGTAATATTAAGACTGAAGATTCATATCATAATTTAGAGTATCTCTATAATACAAAGAGCTCTTATGGTATAAAAATTGAATCTTTGCAACAAATAGCTAGTTTACAGAAGGAGAATTAGTAAACTAATATGTTAATATGTTCAGTTTTGCTCATAAGTCAAATTAAGTGCACATAGACAGCCTTTTTATCTGTACCTTTGGTAAAAGTTAACAGGATAATATTAATTGCTCATGTGGTTTTGACTCAAGTATACTTTATTGATTTGCTGAATAACTGGTTTGACCCTCTTGGGACACTATGGCATATATTGAAGGCCATAAAAAATTTGACACCCTTTAATTTAGTAATCCAAGCGTATAGTAAATGCTAGATGCCGGAATCTTTACATGTGGCATTATTTATAATAGCAAAAATAGTTTACTTTTAACATAATACGTATTTTAAAAATTTATTTTATTATTATTATTTTGGCTGTGCTGGGTCTTTGTTGCTTTTCTCCAGCTGTGGCATATGGGGGCTACTCTCTAGCTGCAGTGTGCAGGCTCCTCATTGCAGTGGCTTCTTTTATTGCAAAGCACAGGCTCTGGGTTGTGCATGCTTCAGTAGTTGTGGCTGGATTCCTCTAGAGCACAGGCTCAGTAGCTGTGGCCCACAGGGCTCAGTTGCTCCAAGGCATGTGGGATCTTCCCAGATCAGGGATCGAACCTATGCCTCCTGCGCTGGCAGGCAGATTCTTTGCCACTGAGCCATCAGGAAAGCCCAACATAATACTGTTGATGTAAAATTTTCTTAATATAAAATTCAGCTGAATTTAGTCTGTTATATGTGTCTCACTTCACCATCCCCAACTAAATGATCGTCTCTTAGTGGACAAGTAGCCTTTTGTCATACTTTCCCTACTGCTGCTCTAAAGGGCTGTTGGAACCTGAGAATTAAACACTGTTGTGTACTGGCAGGAGTATGGGCTGTATAGCCAGACTGTATGGGTTTAAAGCTCAGCTCTGTCACCAGATGAGTTATTTGGGCCAAATTCTTTAGCATTTTTGTGCCTCATTTCCCCCAGGTATAAAATGGGAATAATAATAAAACCTATCTTACAGGCTTATAGCAAACTGAACAATGTATGGAAATATCTTAAGATATAAATGTAAACTAAGTCTCCCAGGTGTTCTATCCATTAATACTACCCTAAAACAATCCTGTACTTGACTTTTCGAAAAGGGACCCAAACTTTCAAAATATTAAAATCGTGGCTAGAAGATGAGTGTTAAGGCCACAATGAACATTGATAAGGAGAGTTTAAATTGGAGGTGGTTAGGGGTTCAGGGGTTGGAGAAGTCAGAAAAGAATAGACTAGATGGAGAGTGGGGTTCCTGAAAATCACCCTTGATTTGTCCTTTAAGGATGGGTTTAGAAAGAGTGGAAGGATAGACAGATATTAGTATAAAGCAGGGACAAGAAAGGACATTCCAGTGAAAGGAACGGCTTGAACAAAGGTATAGCAGCCTTCAACTGTCAGTTTAGAAAGGGGACCTGGCCCGGGTAGAAAGAGTGTTACATGTAGGGAAGACTCTACTATTCGAAAGAGAGAGAAATGGCAGTCATGAAGGGTTTTTTGGAGTGACTTAAGGAAGAATAATCTGAGCCTTGCCTGTACTTGAAGTGAGAGAGGGGGAAACAGGCCACCCTGGAAGCCGTTCAGTAACTTGAAACAACAGTATAAATGGGGAACAGAGACGTTACACAACTGAAATAGGACAGATTTTCCTGACTTAACCTGGATATGTGGGATAAAGGAGAGGGATAAAACCAGTTTAGAACACTGTGTAGTGGAAGAAGGGTATTATAATTGATAGACAAGGGAGTTGAGATGGAGACTAGAAGGGGAGGGGAAGATGAATGTAATTTTGTGTGAACTGAGATTGAGATGATACTAATACCTCCATGTAGCAATTTCCCATAGGCAACTGAATATCTTGGATTGGGTTTCAGAAAATGTTCTAAGTCATGTGCATAAAGGAGATGCTCTAAGGATGGGTGGTCTCCCAGGGGAAAGCAACGGCATGGAATATGGAGTAGACATCTGGTTTTTCCCTGCTTTTAGTCCCTAGTTATCTGCTCTCATATAATAAATCTCACTGTATTTTTGCAACTTGGAGATGAGTGTCAGTTTTAGCCCCATTTTACAGATTAGGAAACAGGCTCCATTTGTAGCAACATGGATGGACACAGATGTTAGGTGAAGTAAATCAGAACAGAGAATGACAAATATGATACTACTTATATGTGGAATCTAAAAAGTAATACAAATGAACTTATTTACAAACCAGAAATAGGCACAGAAATAGAAAACAAACTAATGGTTACCAAAGGAGAAAGGGGAATTCCTTCTCTAGGGGGTCTTCCTGACCCAGGAATTGAACCCGGGTCTCCCGCATTGCAGGCAGATGCTTTACCGTGGGAGCCATCAGGGAAGCCCAAAGGAGAAAGGGAGGGGAGATAAGAGTTTGGGATTATTGTGTACACACTGCTATATATAAAATAGATTATTGACCTCCTGTATAGCAGAGGGAACTATATTCAGTATCTCGCAATAATTTATAACGGAAGAGAATCAGAAAAAGAATATATGTATATTCTGAATCACTTCTCTGTATACCTGAAACTAACACAATGTTATAAATCAACTATAATCTAAAAAAAAAAAAAAAAAAAGAGGGAGAGAGAAACTGAGGCTCAGAAAATTTAGGCAGCTTGTCTGAGGTCCCTGAAGGAGTGTAAAGGCTGGGGTAGTTGAAAGCCTGTGCATTTCCTACTGCACTGCATTCTCTTCCATCTGTTGTACTGAGTACTATATTTAAATAGTATATTAAATGTAGCTTAGATATCAGTTTTTCTTCCCTAAAATTCAGATTGTTTGTACTGTTTACTCTGGCTTTAAAGTGTGTATGTGGCAAGGCGGGAGCGGGGGCGGGGGGCGTGGAGGGGGAGGGGGAGAGGGGTGTTGGTTTTCAATCAGTGCACCCTAAACTAGAGGTCAGAATGTGACAGTTTGCCTCCAAATCTATGTAAGGGGTAGCTATAAACTTCAGACTCTGGGGACCTTGACTGCTGTGCATTTCCTCCTGGGCCCTTCTACATTCTCTAAGAACAAGTCTATCATGGCAGTAAATTTACTAAATGTGACTACAATTGTGTCCTTTTCTCATAACTCAGATTCTCAAAAACACAGTTATAATAAGGAATAGATATATCTATATGTATATTGTTGTTGTTGTTGTTCAGTCCCCAAGTTGTGTTCAACTCTTTGCAACCCCATGGACTACAGCATGCCAGGCTTCCCTGTCCCTCACCATTTCCTGAAGTTTGCTCAAGTTCATGTCCATTGAATCGGTAATGATATCCAACCATCTCATCCTCTGTCACCCTCTTCTTCTGCCTTCAGTCTTTCCCAGCATTAGGGTCTTTTCCAATGAGTTTGCTCTTTGCATCACATGGCCAGAGTATTGGAGCTTCAGCTTCAGTCCTTCCAATGAATATTCAGAGATGATATCCTTTAAGATTGACTGGTTTGATCTCCTTGCTGTCCAAGGGATTCTCAAGAGTCTTCTCCAACACCACATTTCGAAAACATCTATATATAGACTTGGTAGATCCATTGCCTTTGGAAGGGTTAATGTATTTAATTAATTAATTTAATTGATACCATTTAATATCAAGTATCAAAAAGGCTCAGGAGAGCCGTAAGAAAGGAGAAGGTGAAGAAAATGGCCATGGTGAAGTTGAAAACTATAGCACAAATGATTTGCATGCACATAAAGATCAAATTACAAGGGCAGAGATCTTTTTTTACCACTAAAGCTAAAACTGGAGTTTGTTTTTTAAACTAAACTTCAGTTTAAAACCTCAGTTTTTTTCAAATGGATTTTGAAATGTTGCACGTGATTTTGTCTGTTCATAAACTCTGAAAACATCAAGTGATGGAAAACAGTCTGAAAACATCAAGTGTTAAAGCCTAGTGTATTAAATATATTTTGAAACTAGCCCTGCTTTTACATCAAGAAAAACATTTGGAATAGACATTGGTGGTTGAACCAGATTTCAGTTATGAAGATATGGGAATAACATTTTAATAAGATACTTCATTTTAAAATTGAGTGCAATTCTGATTTTAAAGGTTTCTAGTTTAATCTGAGAAAGTAATCCTGGACCAAGTGGAAACACATGATTCTGTTGAGGTAGTGATATGCACACAGAGTAGGAAGCCTCCAGAGGGAAAGGAGTACTTCCCCATGACCTGCTGCTCACCTGGCTCCCTGCTCTGTAGGCATGCTCCATATGCTGTCCATGCAAGGATACAAATGTTACTTATGTAAGAATACTGTGAGCAGGGTTTCCCCAAGTATGTGCTCTGATAGCGCCAGGGCTACAAAGTGGTCTTCTAAGAAAGGTTTCTGAGGTCAGAAAAGTTTGTAAAGTTCTTGCTCATTCCATACCACTCACCCATTTGTGGAGCCACATTAGCATGGTGCTCATGTCCAACTCTTGCGACCCCATGGACTGTAGCCTTCCAGGTTCCTCTGTCCATGGGATTCTCCAGGCAAAAATACTGGAGTGGGTTGCCATTTCGTTCTCCACCACATCAGCATATCAGTCTAGGACAGGTTCACTGTCCCACAATCCACATCCCACACTAGAAACCAGTCTAACTTGGCTTAACTGGCCTTCAATTCATTTGTCCTTAAAATTTCTTTTCTTTTTTTTTTTTTTTTCATTGCATCTTGAGGAACTGTTCTCCTACAGGACATACTTTAAGAAACAGTGCTTGAAATATTCATTCTCAGTTTCCTGAACTGAGCGTGGTAGCGGGAATGTTGTTGAGCAAGTAACCCTTAGTCTGGAAGTGCTTAGAAGGTTTGAAACTGAGTTTGAGCACATCACAAACTTCAACATGTTTTTTACAATATTGGCAAGATAGTGTAAACAAATGTCAAGTTACTCAAGTATGTTAGGCTAATGAAAAAGCCTTTCACGTGAATAATTTCTCAGATTTGTAGTTTGAGATTTCCAAGAAGGTAGGAAGGTTAAGAGTTTACAAAAGGATCCTTCAACTTTAGAACTTCAGAACAGAACTGCTGTGAGGCCAGCTGGGAGAGGGGAGAGGGGAAGCAAGAGAGGGGAGCAGCCATCTGCTTTGGAGGTTTTCTCCTTTAGCCCTGGTCTGTGGCAGAGACCACAAGAGTAGTTGGAGGTATTACTCAGTATGAAGAGTTGACTCATTGGAAAAGACCCTGACGCTGGGAGGGATTGGGGGCAGGAGGAGAAGGGGACGACAAAGGATGAGATGGCTGGGTGGCATCACTGACCTGATGGATGTGAGTTTGAGTGAACTCCAGCAGTTGGTGATGGACAGGGAGGCCTGGCGTGCTGCGATTCATGGGGTTGCAAAGAGTCGGACACGACTGAGTGACTGAACTGAACTGAACTCAGTACTCCGCATGGACTTCAGTAGATGGGACCTGCTGATTGAATGCTGATTATCTGTTGTTGGAGAAGGAATCCAGGACAGAGGTGATATTACAGGGGCCAAGCAAATAATGAAAGTGAAAGTGTTGGTCACTCAGTGGTGTCCGACTCTTTGTGACCCCATGGACTGGAGCCCACCAGACTCCTCTGTCTGTGGAATTCTCCAGGCAAGAATACTGCAGTGGGTTGCCATTTCCTTCTCCAGAAGATCTTCCCAACCCAGGGACTGAACCAGGTCTCCTGCGTTACAGGCAGACTCTTTACTGACGGAGCCACCAGGGAAGAACAAGCAAAGAATAGATCCTCAATAAATGTCTATTGAATCTATGTGGTGGGGGCATGGGATATTCAGTGGAGAAGGAAGTGGCAACCCACTCCAGCATTCTTGCCTGGAGAATCCTGTGGACAGAGGAGCCTGGTGGGCTATAGTCCATGGGGTTGCAAATAGTTGGACGTGACTGAGTGACTAAGCGCATGGGGTATTCAGAGACTAGAAATTTAGTTTGTAATGCTCATGAAAAGTGAAAGTCGATCAGTTGTGTCCGACTCTTGAGTCCATGGGATTCTCCAGGCCAGAATACTGGAGTAGGTAGCCTTCCCTTCTCCAGGGGATCTTCCCAACCCAGGAATTGAACCCAGGTGTCCCTCATTGCAGGCAGATTCTTTACCACTCAGCCACAAGGGAAGGCCTGTGATGCTCATGTTTCCTGTCAAATTTAGTATGAAAACAAAGGTGACCTTTCAATGGAAGGAAATGGGAATGAACCTGAAAATTAAAAGAAGCCACTCAATGAAATGTTTCAAGTTAATTCTGGTGATTTTAAACCTGCCCTTGTTAGCATGTTTCCCCACATTATATAATGAAGTCTTGGTGAAGACATTCATACTAGCCAGTCAGGGTAAAAAGAGCATATCATAAGCTAGAGACCACAGCCTTGTCAGTACCTAAAAGTGTGCTAGGTGGTCAGCACTGCTCAATAGATGTATAAGAACAGAGATTTACTTTTTGCTTCGCCACTGCAGGTGTACAGTGACAGGTCTTCTGGCCCATCTTCCCAGTGCCTGCCTGGAGCAGAGTGGATACAGCCACAAATCCTACTTAATTTTGTTCAAAGTGTGGCCAGAAGGGTAGAGAGCAGCATGCAGAAATGGCACCTTCTTGTGGCGAGCTCAGGAGTGAGGGGAAGGCCCTGAACAAAAGGGAAGAAAATCAAGAATGTTGGTAGAATACAGAGAAAATTCCAGGCCTGTCACATGCTTTGTTTTGGTTCAGCATTTACTGAGCACCATGCTACTCGGGATGCTAAGGACTGGATTCAACCAAGAAGGAGCCTTTCCCTTGAGAAGTGTCAGTCTGTTAAAGGGAGGGCTGAGGGGCATCCACAGAGTGTCGGAGCTCACCTGAGTCTCTTAAGTAGCCCTGGAAAAGTTACACCATTTACTGAGCGCATGGTGCTGATAATTTCATGATAGATTCTAATTTTTATTTATTTACTTACTTGGCTGCGCCAGGTTTTTGTTGCAGCATGTGGGATCTAGTTCCCTAACCAGGGATCGAACCTGTGTCCCCTGCAGTGGAAGCGCAGAGTCCTAACCCCTGGACTGCCAGGGAAGTTCCCTAAACATTATTTTTGAAGTGTGTTCTGTGTCAGCTCTTAACTGGTTAAGGATGGAGTCTGGTAAGCTTTGGGCTAAATTTATTGTCTCTGTAGTCATGACAGTATTTTATGACATGGGGTGAAAGAAAAATTACTGTCCTTGAGTAGAAAATAATGTAAAACTTCCCTGAATACTGTGGATGAGTCACTCTTGAGGTGATCCCTTAAAAAGGTAGGACCTGTAATGTGTTTAATGTCTTTATTTCCCCATTGAAATGACCAGCATTTAAGCAGAGTGACTTTTGTTCTTTGGTAGCACTAGGTTCTAGGAACTTTATATTTAAAGTAGAACAAGTCGGAAACGTCCCTTTGCTGTTGTTCTCTAATCTCAAATGGCTCTCTTGCGGCTCATCTGTTTTCGTGACTGAGCCACAGATCTCTGCCGTTTCACCCTGCCAGCAAGCCCAGGTGCTCTTCCCTAACTGGGCACCGTGACCTGTTTAATGTCCGTTAGCTGCCGAATCACAGGACTCAGAATTGATTCTTCATTTCTTATGTTAGTTGCTCATTCTTTGTGACCCCATGGACTCTAACCCACCAGGCTCCGCTGTCTATGGAATTCTCCAGGCAAGAATACTGGTGGGTACCCATTCTTCATTTCTTACCACCAGTCAGATCATCTTCTCATTTCTCTTCCAGTTTTCTGCTATCCAGACGTGCATTTTCTCTTCTACTCTTTAAGTCTATTTATATCTCATCTGCTCCCAAAATATCATAGATGATTTGTAATGAAATGTAAATATACTTAAGACTTCTGAAACGAAAAATTGAAAGCTGAAAAGCAGCAGAGATGAGGTAGAAGGAAGAAGCTTGTGTGTCCTAAGTACCTAAACTGCTTTGCCTACCAGTGTTACTAGTCCCACTTTGGAAGGTGCTAATTCAAAGGAGATGATAACCAGGAAATCTTTTTCCAGAATCCCACAACTGGCGGGGACTTAGAGTTCTGTATTCCAACCCACCAAGATATCACATCCACTAAGTGGTTTTGTTCAGGCTCTCATCAACAGAGAACTCACTGCTTCCTGAGTCAGTTAACTCTACTTTCAGGCAGTTATTAGAAATTGTTTCTTTGCACAGCTGACCTCTCTGTCCATGTAACTTTACTGCTGATTCTAGTTCTGCACCCACTAGCTATATAGAATAATTGAAGGTAAAAAAAAACTGAAGTCATTCTTAATGTGTACTGAGTTGTATGTATTTAAACTTAAAAACCCTTAGTTCATACTGCCGTTTCTAAGTATCATGTTTCTAGATTCTGTATTAGTCTGGGCTTCTCTTTTTTTCCCTTTTAGGCTTTGATTATTTTTTTTTAAGTTTATTTAATTTTTATTTTTATCAAAGCTATACATGCCTATATTTTTAAAGAGTCAAACATTAGAAGCAGAACTGTTATTTTTTAAAAAGCCTTTCCCCCATTTTATGCTTCCCTGAGGCCATCACTTTTAAATCTTTGAACTAAATCTTCTGCTGTTTCTCTCTGTGTCGCTAACATGCTTAGATTGCTGCCACCTGACTCTTCAGTTTTGGGCATTAATTTTGGCCGCCACTGTATAAGATGAAGATTACACTTATGTTCCATCTACATGCTTCCAGTCCCCCTATCCTACTGTAGAGGTATCACGGTTCTGTTTGGACTGATGTTCTTTATAGCTGACTCATGTAGTATTTCATCATTCCTACATAATCTTGTGTTGCTCTTGGAGATAATTGTCATGTTTTGCTGTTCACCTGGTTTTCTGTGTACTTGTTGAGGACTAATTGACCTCTACATTCTTACCTGGTTGTGTGAATTTCTTTGAGTCAGCACAGATACCTTTGATAGTCTTTTTTAAAAAAATTATTATTTTATTTATTTTTTTTATTTTTTATTTTTTTTGGCTGTGCTGGGTCTTAGGTGTAGCATGTGGAATCTTTAGTTGCAGTGTGTGGAATCTAGTTCCTTGACCAGGGGTTAAACCCTTGGGATCATGGAGTCTTAGCCAAAGGACCACCAGGGAAGTCCCTTAGATATTAATTAATTTCAATTTCCTGACAAGACATCTATTTCCTGTAGCTCCAGTCTGGGCTACCTACTTCTCAGGCCTGTTCGAAGTTATTAATTTGACATCTCCCTTCACATCATGCCAAGGATTCACTTCATCTTTCTTGTGTTGGTGTCCCAATTATGTGGAATCCATGTACTTAAACAATTTTATTAAAACGTGTTTTAAAAATGGCCATGTAGCTTTATTTTGCAACTGTGAGTAAGAAAAATAAACTGGGGAAAGGAGGGAAGAAAAGATGGTAAAATAGAGTTGGAGGAAGAAAACGTCCGTTTTGCCTTTAAGCTAGAAGGCCTGGGGAAAATTTAGAATATCTGTGTTTGGAATGAGACCAATAAATCTAGTCAACTTGGCGGATTGAACACTGGTATTTATCTCTGCCTCTAGTAGCAGGAGTCTAGGGCTTAGGGATCTCTGCGGGTGTGGATGAGAAGAGTCTGAAAACCACAGAACTGCCTGATATCCTATATCAGAAGTAAGCAGACTCTAGATTCTCATATCATTTCCCCAGCTAAGCAGCACTACCCTACAATATTCTCTTTTCACATCTGACACATATTTCTAGGATACCTTTTGAGTTCATTTTTAGTTAAAGTTTGAGGTATACGTTGGGGATTTTGTTTTTTTGTTTGCATATGGGTGTCTAATTAGTCTAGTACACTTTGGTGAAAAGGTTATACTTTTTTCCATTGAATTGTTTATGTACCTTTCCCAAATATTAACCATGTATATATGGGTCTGAATTTTCTATTTCATTCATCTGTTTGTCTTGACACTAATACCAAGTGGTCTTGATTATGGTAGCTTTATAGTATATATTGAAATCAAGTGGTGTGAGTAATGTAGAAAACTATTTTGTCTATTCTAGTCTTCTGCCTTTCCTTATACATTTTAAAATCAGTTTATCAATATTTACCCCCAAAATCCTGCTGGAATTTTGATTTGGCTTGCGTTGCAACTATAGTGAAGTGAAAGTGTTAGTCACTCAGTCATGTCTGTCTCTTTGAGACCGCATAGACTGTAGCCCTCCAGGTGCCTCTGTCCATGGAATTCTCCAGGCAAGAATACTGGAGTGGGTTGCCATGCCCTTCTCCAGGGAATCTTCCTGAGCTAGGGATCGAACCCAAGTCTCTTGCATTGCAAACAGATTCTTAACCGTCTGAGCCACCAGGGAAGCCCCGCAACTAGAGATCAATTAGGAAAGAATTTGTTAAGTAATATTGAGTCTTCCAGTTTGTGAATGAT
Organism: Ovis canadensis; assembly: GCF_042477335.2. NCBI lineage: Eukaryota > Metazoa > Chordata > Mammalia > Artiodactyla > Bovidae > Ovis > Ovis canadensis. The sequence goes on along the minus strand of NC_091246.1, from coordinate 17,867,992 downwards.
GTGTAGTTCTCCATTTATTGAGCCTTTGATTTCTCTCATCAGTGTTCTTGTCCTGGTGATTTCTTTCTTGGGTTATTCCCTTAATTGGAAAAAAATACCTCCTTTAGTAGGTTCCTGAGAAAAGGATACATGTAATTTTTAGATAACTTGCATATTTTTATTCTTCATGAATATTTATATTTGGCTGGATTTAGAATTCTAGATTGCAAATTATTTTCTCTCAGAATTTAAAACGTATTTTTCCTTTGTCTTCTTCCTGCTAGGATAGCTATTGAAGTCTGATTCTGGTTCTTGATTTTTTTTATCATGTATTAAATTTTTTTATTCTCTCTGGAACCTTTTAGGGTCTTCCCTGTGATCCATCTTCTGACATTTTTCAGTGATGTGCCTTTTTTGTGGATCGGTTTTCATCCATTATGCTGGACACTGTGGGGGTCTTTCAATCTGGAAATTTATATTTTGCAGTTGGGAAGTTTTTTCCTGAATTCTTCTATTTCTTCCCACCTGTTTTCCTTGGTCCGTCCTTTCCTTAGCTTTTCTTTCATTTCTGAACTCGTTGTCTTCTAATCCATATTCTATTAGATTTCTTCAGTTTGTCTTTCTATTACATTTTTATTTCTGCTATGAGTTCTTAATTTCATGTGGTATTTTGCTTTGTTCACATCATTATTGTTTATTTTTGTGCCATCTGTTCTCTCTGCGTATGTGTGTGCATTTGTTTAAGTTCACTTCTCTCTGTATCTGCATCATCTGTTTCTTCCAACTTAGTTTCTTCAGTTTATCTCTGCATTCATGTTAAAGGTTTCCCTCCTTGACTGTCTCAGTTCAGTTCAGTTCAGTTCAGTCGCTCAGTCGTATCCGACTCTTTGTGACCCGGTGAACCACAGCACGTCAGGCCTCCCTGTCCATCACCAACTCCCGGAGTCCACCCAAACCCATGTCCACTGAGTCGGTGATGCCATCCAACCATCACATTTTCTGTCGTCCCCTTCTCCTCTTGCCTTCAATCTTTACCAGCATCAGGGTCTTTTCCAGTGAGTCAGCTCTTCGCATGAGGTGGCCAAAGTACTGGAATTTCAGCTTCAACATCAGTCCTTCTAATGAACACTCAGAACTGATCTCCTTTAGGATGGACTGGTTGGATCTCCTTGCAGTCCAAGGGACTCTCAAGAGTCTTCTCCAAGACCGCAGTTCAAAAGCATCAATTCTTTGGCACTCAGCTTTGTTTATAGTCCAACTCTCACATCCATACATGACCATTGGAAAAACCAGAGCCATGACTAGACGGACCTTTGCTGGCAAAGTAATGTCTCTGCTTTTTAATATGCTGTCTAGTTTGGTCATAAGTTTCCTTCCAGGGACTAAGCATCTTTTAATTTCATGACTGCAATCACCATCTGCAGTGATTTTGGAGCCCAGAAAAATAAAGTTGGCCACTGTTTCCACTGTTTCCCCAACTATTTCCCATGAAGTGATGGGACCAGATGCCATGATCTTAGTTTTCTGAATGTTGAGCTTTAAGCCAACTTTTTCACTCTCCTCTTTCACTTTCATCAAGAGGCTATTTAGTTCCTTTTCCCCTTCTGCCATAAGGGTGGTGTCATCTGCATATCTGAGGTTATTGATATTTCTCCCAGCAATATTGATTCCGGCTTGTGCTTCATCCAGCCCAGTGTTTCTCATCATGTATTCTGCATATAAGTTAAATAAGTAGGGTGACAAGATACAGCCTTGATGTACTTCTTTTCCTATTTGGAACCAGTCTGTTATTCCATGTCCAATTATGACTGTTGCTTCCTGACCTGCATACAGATTTTTCAAGAGGTAGGTCCGGTGGTCTGGTATTCCCATCTCTTTTTTAAGAATTTTCCACAGTTTATTGTGATCCACACAGTCAAAGGCTTTGGCATAGTCAATAAAGCAGAAATAGATGTTTTTCTAGAACTCTCTTGCTTTTCGATGATCCAGCGGATGTTAGCAATTTGATCTCTGGTTCCTCTGCTTTTTCTAAAACCAGCTTGAACATCAGGCAGCTTACGGTTCACGTATTGCTGAAGCCTGGCCTGGAGAATTTTAAGCATCACTGTACTAGCGTGTGAGATGAGTGCAATTGTGTGGTAGTTTGAGCATTCTTTGACATGGCCTTTCTGTGGGATTGGAAAGAAAACTGACCTTTTCCAGTCCTGTGGCCACTGCTGAGTTTTCCAAATTTGCTGGCATATTGAGTGCACCACTTTCACAGCATCATCTTTCAGGATTTTAAATAGCTCAACTGGAATTCCATCACCTCCACTAGCTTTGTTCGTAGTGATGCTTCCTAAGGCCCACTTTACTTCACATTCCAGGATGTCTGGCTGTAGGTGAGTGATCACACCATTATGATTATCTGGGTCATGAAGATCTTTTTTGTACAGTTCTTCTGTGTATTCTTGCCACCTCTTCTTAATATCTTCTGCTTCTCTTGAAAGTGAAAGTGAAGTGAAGTCGCTCAGTCGTGTCCAACTCTTTGTGACCTGTGGACTGTAGCCCACTAAGCTCCTCCGTCCATGGGTTTCTCCAGGCAAGAATACTGGAGTGGGTTGCCACTTCTTCTTTTAGGTCCCTACCATTTCTGTCCTTTATCGAGCCCGTCTTTGCATGAAATGTTCCCTTGATATCTAATTTTCTTGAAGAGATCTCTAGTCTTTCCCATTCTATTCTTTTCCTCTATTTCTTTGCATTGATCGCTGAAGAAGGCTTTCTTATCTCTCCTTGCTATTCTTTGGAACTCTGCATTCAAATGGATATATCTTTCCTTTTCTTCTTTGCTTTTCGCTTCCCTTCTTTTCACAGCTGTTTGTACGGCCTCCTCAGACAGCCATTTTGCTTTTTTTGCATTTCTTTTTCCTGGGGATGGTCTTGATTCCTGTCTCCTGTACAATGTCACTAACCTCCGTCCATAGTTCTTCAGGCACTCTATCAGATCTAGTCCCTTAAATCTATTTCTCACTTCCACTGTATAGTCATAAGGGATTTGATTTAGGTCATACCTGAATGGTCTAGTGGTTTTCTCTACTTTCTTCAATTTCAGTCTGAATTTGTCAATAAGGTGTTCATGATCTGAGCCACAGTCAGCTCCCAGTCTTGTTTTTGTTGACTGTATAGAGCTTCTCCATCTTTGGCTACAAAGAATATAATCAATCTGATTTCGGTGTTGACCATCTGGTGATGTCCATGTGTAGAGTCTTCTCTTGTATTGTTGCAAGAGGGTGTTTGCTATGACCAGTGTGTTCTTGGAAGAACTCTATTAGCCTTTGCCCTGCTTCATTCCGTATTCCAAGGCCAAATTTGCCTGTTACTCCAGGTGTTTCTTGACTTCCTACTTTTGCATTCCAGTCTCCTGTAATGAAAAGGACATCCTTTTGGGTGTTAATTCTAGAAGGTCTTGTATGTCTTCATAAAACTGTTCAACTTCAGCTTCTTCAGCATTACTGGTTGGGGCATAGACTTGGATTACCATGAAATTGAATGGTTTGCCTTGGAAACAAACAGAGGTCATTCTGTCTTTTTTGAGACTGCATCCGAGTACTGCATTTTGGACTCTTTTGTTGACCATGATGGCTGCTCCATTTCTTCTAAGGGATTCCTGCCTGCAGTAGTAGATACAATGGTCATCTGAGTTAAATTCACCCATTCTGGTCCATCGTAGTTTGCTGATTCCTAGAATGTCGATGTTCACTCTTGCCATCTCCTGTTTGACCACTTCCAATTTGCCTTGATTCATGGACCTGACATTCCAGGTTCCTATGCAATATTGCTCTTTACAGCATTGGACCTTGCTTCTATCACCATTCCCATCCACAACCGGGTGTTGTTTTTGCTTTGGCTCCATCCCTTCATTCTTTCTGGAGTTATTTCTCCACTCATCTCCAGTAGCATATTGGGCACCTACTGACTTGGGGAGTTCATCTTTCAGTGTTCTATCTTTTTGCCTTTTCCTACTGTTCATGGGGTTCTCAAGGCAAGAATACTGAAGTGGTTTGCCATTCCCTTCTCAAGTGGACCACATTCTGTCAGACCTCTCCTCTATGACCCGCCTGTCTTGGGTGACCCCACATGGCATGGCTTAGTTTCATTGAGTTAGACAAGGCTGTGGTCCATGTGGTCAGATTGGCTAGGTGTCTGTGATAGTGGTTTCAGTCTGTCTGCCCTCTGATGCCCTCTCTCAGTGCTTACCATCTTACTTGTTTTCTCTTATGTTGGATGTGGGATATCTCTTCACGGCTGCTCCAGCAAAGTGCAGCTGCTGCTGGTAGTACTTAATTATCTGCTCATTGTTTAAGTGCCAGGCTCCCAAAGCTTGTTGAAAGCACTGTATTCATTTGAGGATGGGGTTGTTGACTGTGGGGTTCACTGTAGTGTGGTCTGTGTGTTTGTCACTCAGTCATGTCCAACTCTTTGTGACCCATGAATTATAGCCTGCCAGGCTCCTCTATCCATGGAATCCTCAAGGCAAGAGTACTGGAGTGGGTTGCCATTCCCTTCTCTAGGGGATCTTCCGGACTCAGGGATCAAGCCTGAGTCTCCTGCATTACAGGCAGATTCTTTACAGTCTGAGGCACCAGCGAAGCCCTGTAGGGTGGTTTGGCCAGGCCCTATTTTTTGGAAACACTCAGTGTCAGTATGTTTTGGTCTTTTTTTTTTTAACGGATCAGATTTTCCCCAGGAAATCTCTTCTCATCTCCTGGCGAGTGTTTGTTTGACTGCTAGAATTCTGGGACCCAAGCAGGGAAAGACAACTGGAGAGGGACTTGGTCTCAGTATTTATTTATTTATTTATTTGGTCTCGGTATTTAATATGTAAACTTGCACTTATTCCTTTTGTTTTCTCTCCCCTTGCCCATAACTTTTCTGGATAGAGGATGGGCAGTTAGTTCCCTTTCTGCTCCAAGGGTCTCACAGCTCCCTTTAATGAATCCTCCCATTTTTCTCCTCTGGTTCCAGAGATATCATATACCACAAGTTCATGAAGTTTGGGAGAGTTTTATGGTATTAATTGGTTTGCTTCCTGGCCTTTCCCACTGTTGACTCAGAATTTAGTTTCTTGGATTCTGCTAGGTTAATTGTCTCTCTCCTACCTAAATCCTAGTTCCAGATATTTTGAATTCCTCTACTGTTATTTAAGTGGCATTTTGGGAGGGAGTAGCATTAAATGCATATGTTCAGTTAGCAACTATCAGAAGTACTCCCCAAGTCTCTCATCTGTATGAGTGAATTCTAGTTTAACAGTTCCACTGAAGTGTGTTGCATAGAAAGGAACTCAGTAGACTAGATGTAGTCAGTTCTTTCTTCTGAATTCTTAGTGTTACCTAAAGTTGCATTGGGCTTCCCAGGTGGCTCAGTGGTAAAGAACCTGCCTGCCAGTGCAGGAGATGCGGGTTCAATCCCTGGGTCAGGAAGATCCACTGAAATAGGATATGGCAACCCACTCTAGTATTGCCTGGAAAATTCCATGGACAGGGGAGCCTGGCAGGATACAGTCCATGGGGTTGCAAAGAGGCAGACATGACTGAGCATGCACACACGCAAAGGTTGCGTTAGGCTTTTCAACAACTTTACTTACATTAGCTTGCTGTCCACGAAAAGCCCTAAGTCATTCCCTGCCCCCCACACTTCCAACCATGTTCTAGTAGTGTTGGATTTTAAAAAGATAAGTAGAAAACTTGAATTTTCTGAGAAAATGTAAAGCTGTTGATTTTTGCCCAGTTTGGCAGATTGTATGAGCTTTTGGAATTCTGACTTTATTATCTGTTGTATTTGCTATTGCTTCCTCAAGTTATTATCTGATAATTTGGTCAGCAAATCATTTATGTCTTCATGTTCATTTGGCAAAGGGCTTATTGACTGTGGGGTTCACTGTAGTGTGGTCCTGCCAGCCTGTTTTCTTTGGAACCCCCTGTGCCATTATCTTTTTGCCTTGGTATCATTTATCATTTTACTTTATTTATTAAAAATGTTTTTCATTTCTTTTGAGGACCTCTGTTTACTTGATCAGTTCTTTTCTCAAGACCATTGTAGCAGTTCCAAATATACTTGACACTTCTTTTAGTCCATTTTTCTCCATCTTATTGTGAGAGATATTATTAGAGATGAGATCAACAAACTTTAGTAAAATTCAGATATATCGACTCTTTTCCAATCTGTTCTCTTAACTATCAAACCAAGGACATGACATTAGCCAGGTGTGGCTTACTCATGTACATGAGCTGGTTCTAACCATTCGCCTCATCCTTTTCTCAGTGCCCACAAACCCTCTTTTGATCATCTGTTCTGGAATTTTATCTTGAGTTGAAGTTAGGCTCAGTTGCAAAGTTTATGGTGTTCCCTTTTCTAAAAATGGGGATGCTAACATGTTTCTTACTGTGTGCTTTCCTCTCATTCTCTGCCATTGCAGACGGCATATAACCTGTCTGGATCACTAGGGTGTGAATACCTCCCTGGAGACAGGAGAGGCAGTGTCTCTGTGTTCTCAGGGTATTGCACTGGTCTGACATGTAGCAGGGATTCAGTCAATGTCTGGGTAAACTTGTTTATTTGAAACAGTGTAGAGTTCTTTCTGAATTTCGTCGCCTATTCACGTATTAGGGCTTCAGTGTTTACAGACTACTGTTGAGTCTCATCCTACTAAATTTTGATGATACCTATAAGGTTGTACTTTCCTGTGTTTAAAGTGTCAAGATTTACTGGTAAAAAAGTCTTTTTGTAGTACCTGCTGGTATTCCAAGCATTGTGCTGAGCTTTGGAGATACAGCAATGAATGAAAATTCTCAGGGAGCCCACCACCCAATGGGGGGGAGAGGATTAAAGGAGCACTGACAGTCAAGGCTTGTGTATGACTCATCCTGCACGTGTCATATCGGAAGGTTGTCTTTGTGATGCTTCCATTTTTCCAAAAATGTTTTCCTAGGACTGGCTCTCATCTTTATTTACATATAGTGTCTGACATGTACCAACTTTACTGCCACTGGCCTAGTCCAAATTAGCATCCTGTGCTTGGTGCCTGTAGTCCTTTCTTTTCACAGCAGCCTGAGTGATCAAAGAGCAGCTCAGATCCCATCTCTGTGAGCTTGGAGCCCTCCAGCAACTTCATCACACTTAAATGTGACATCCAGACTTTCTCATCTGGCTCTGCCTACCTCTTCTTTCTTACCATTGTTTTAATTCATTATGTTCTGGCCCTGAGCCTTGTCTGCAGATGTGTCCTTGTCAGAGCCTTCCTCTTTGGTTCTACCCTCAGATCTGCCAGACTTGTACCCACAGTTCTGAAGCAGCCCTTCCAGCCCAGCCCTCTCATTTTCTCTTTCTTTACTTGGCTCTATTTTTCTATAAGCTGATCATCACCTGAAATCACTAACATATTTTTATTGACTTTCTCCTTCTATAAGCTCCACGAGCAGGGATTTGTCTGTTTTGTTGATTGCTGTATCCTCAGCATTATCCTGGGGCCTGGCACCTAGGAGATAGATGGCCAGTGAGTGTTTGGTGGATAAATGATACATTATAGTATCACTGGAGTTTACATCCTTTCTTCCACCCTTCCATTTGTAGTTCAAGGCCTTTCTGTTGAGAACGTCTGATGAAATAAGCCAATTTCTGGGCAAAGGCATTCTTTCACACTTAACCAGGTGCCCTCTGTTACAGTTAGTGCTTAATCTTTGCATTGTCTTGTGCTAAGTGCTAAGTCGCTTTAGTCGTGTCTGACTCTTTGTGAGCCTATGGACTGTAGCCCGCCAAGCTCCTCTCTCCATGGGATTCTCCAGGCAAGAATACTGGGGTGGGTTGCCATGCCTCCTCCAGGGGATCTTCCCGACCCGGGGATCAAACCTGTGTCTCTTGTGTCTCCTGCATTGGCAGGCGGGCTCTTTACCACAGGCACCAGTGTCTTAAGATTATAAAATACTCAATTCTGTTCTTTAATGCCGTCCATTAACATTAACCAGTGGCTAACGTTCCATATACTTCTTAGTCCTTCTGGAATAATAGATGAAAATGCTAACTGCTGAGTTTTTATTGTTTCTATTATCCCATAATCTTGATGGCTTTCTCTTACCGCTTGGGTTCCTCCTGCCAGACCTTGTTAGACTTGTTAACTTTCTCTGTAGCATGGTATGATGGTTTTCTAGAAAATGCTGACAAATTTTTAATCTTATAGTTACCATCTAGCTTCTCTGGTACAGATTTTGTGTTTCTTTCCTTTTGTCTGTATGTTTCCTGGAATCATTTTGTTGCTGTTTTAGTCACCTTCCTTCATTACAGCTGGGTGTGAGAAGGCTTTGTGAAGCAAAAGGAATGGACTTTGGTCTTGAGGATGAAAAATAACTTCAGTAAGACATAGGTAAAGAAATTTTTGCCTGAAGGAATCACATGAGCAAAAGCACAGAAGCATACAATGCTTAATATATTTGGCAAAAGTGATGTGGAATGGCTGGAGAATGTGTTTATCTGAAGTGTGAGGCCTGGCTGCGGGGTAGATTGTAACCTTAAATGCTAGGCTCAGGATTATGGGCTGTCTGTACTTAAGTTTCACGATACTTTTGTATTTCTGGTATAGTAATTATTATCATTTTATGTATTGGGCTTGTTGTACATGTGTGTGTGCGTGTGCGCGCTCAATTGCTAAGTTGTGTCCAACTCTTGGTGGTTCCATGGACTGTAGCCCACCAGGCTCCTCTATCAGTGGGATTTTCCAGGCAAGAATACCAGAGTGGGTTACCATTTCCTTCTCTAGGGGATCTTCACGACCCAGGTGTGAAACCCGCATCTCCTGCGCTGGCAGGCGGATTTTTTTTACCACTGAGCCATCTGGGAAGCCCCATGGGACTTTTAATGTTTTCCCCTGTCTTTGATAGTACCTACATAGTAGCTTGCACATAATAGGTGTTCAGTGTTAAGTTGAATTCTTGATAAAAGGATTTAATTTTTCCAAGAATCTAGAAGGGAGACTTTTTCTATTCAATTAATCTAAGCAAGGAACTTTTAGTATAATTTTTTATTGCATATCTTATCTGAATTTGCACTGTGGATATTCATTTTTTTGGTCTTCTTTGCCTCTTCCATATCACTGTTCCTGTATATAATCCGTGGTCACTATACCAGGCAGTGCTGGCATCAAAGAGAAGATTGGGGAATAGTTTCCTCAAGTCCCCATTCTTGATATGACAGTTAGTATTTTCACTATTTTCAGTGTAATACTGTGCAGAGCCATCTTCATGCACCCCCTTCCAGTTAGAAAACTGCCTTTGATTTTTGTGGGGACACTTTGTGTCCTTCAAAGAAGAAGATGAGCCACCATTAACTGTCCTGTGTTAGATATAACTGTCCTATTTACAGATGAGAAAACAAGTTGATAGAAGTTAAAATAATTTAGCTTGTAAGCAAATTGTTGAGAATTAGAACTCAGGCCTTAGGTTGTTTTCTTTACTCTTATTTTTAGGTATCCCAAATTCCATTAATGGCCTATGGACCAGTTGAAAAAAAAATGGAATTTTTGCAGCATTGGCTAGTTCATATGCTGAAAGTATGTCTTCCCCCATCTGCTAGGGGATACAGGCAAATTCACAGCGTTTGGCCTTTCTTGTGAATGGAACAAGATAGTACTTTCAGAAAACCAAGATCATGGCATCCGGTCCCATCACTTCATGGCAAATAAATGGGGAAACAGTGGAAACAGTGGCAGACTTCATTTTTCTGGGCTCCAAAATCACTGCAAATGTTGATAGCAACCATGAAATTAAAAGACGCTTACTCCTTGGAAGGAAAGTTATGACCAACCTAGACAGCATATTAAAAAGCAGAGACATTACTTTGCCAACAAAGGTCCGTCTAGTCAAGGCTCTGGTTTTTCCAGTGGTCATGTATGGATGTGAGAGTTGGACTATAAAGAAAGCGGAGTGCTGAAGAATTGATGCTTTTGAACTGTGGTGTTGGAGAAGACTCTTGAGAGTCCCTTGGACTGCAAGGAGATCCAACCAGTCCATTCTAAAGGAGATCAGTCCTGGGTGTTCATTGGAAGGACTGATGTTGAAGCTGAAACTCCAATACTTTGGCCACCTCATGCGAAGAGCTAACTCACTGGAAAAGGCCCTGATGATGGTAAAGACTGAAGGCAGGAGGAGAAGGGGATGACAGAGGATGAGATGGTTGGATGGCATCACTGACTCATGGGTTTGGGTGGACTCTGAGAGTTGATGATGGACCGGGAGGCCTGGTGTGCTGTAGTTCACGGGGTCGCAAAGAGTCGGACATGACTGAGCGACTGAACTGACTGACTGAGATAGTTAAAAAAAAAACAAAACATTTTTAACACGTTATGTATTATGTTAAGATACAGTAATTCTGTTTAACATATTTGGCTTTTAATTTTCTTTCCTATATTTTTTGACATTGACATTGTAATTCTCAAAGTACCTTCTCCATTTAGTATAAACCATTCCTGTTGGCTGATAATTTTGATTAGAGTAAGAGTTACCCCTAATTCATTTCTAGGACATAAAATGTTGATGAATTAGAAGTAGGGGTGTTATGTTACACCTTATTGTCAATGTGGTTAATATGGACTACTGGAGATGAGTGGATTACGTTTTTCCTGTTATTAATACTTGTCAGCTAGATTTTTCCTTTTTAGTTTTTTCAGTTCTGATTGAATAGGTGCCCACTGATTTGAAAAATCTATATGTAAACTCAGGATGCTGGGCTCTTAGACCATTTCATGGTGGATGATTTGTATAAAACTACAACTGAGTGAATTTCATTCAAGCAATAGGAATCTTGAAGGTGTGAGTCCATTTTGAAAAGTGTTATGTTTTGTGTATATTGGCTGATTCTTTATCAGCTGTCACAGAACATTGATAGTTCATATCAATATCATAGCTCATTAACCAATTTGGCATTGCTTTGTTTTTCTCAATAGAATGTACCTAAAAAAATTGTTTTTTGTTCTTAACATTAAGAATAAACTACTTTTCCTGGTTCTGATGGTCTTCAGAAAAAAACAGCATTCTTAACTTGTAAGGAACCCTTAGGCCTATGTCTTCTGTCTTTTATCTACACCCAGTCATTATTTCTCTATGCATACTAATATGTTTCATAGTGCTAAAAGACAGGATTGGGTGGGAATACTGACATTGATGTTAGAGATTAAAAATAGTGAATAAAGCTAATAAAGACAAAGGATATATCCACAAGTAAGATTTTGTTTATGCTCATTATAGCAAACAAAAGCCATATGAAGCATCTCTTTTCCCACCTCTGTTTAGCAGTATATCCAGTATTATATTCAAAATTTGCTCTGGAATCTGCCCTTATTTTATTCATCTGACATTTGTCCACCAAGCAAAAATTGTACTGGAGGCATACTTTTTGAATAAGCTCCTTTACTCCAGCCTCACCCCTTTTACTTATGATGTTCAACTTATTTGGAATTTTTCTCCCTTCTGTCCAAATTCTGTCCTGATGAGCCAACTCATATTCCTTCCTTTCAGGAAGACTTTCTTTTTGGTCAAAGTGTTTCATGTCATCTACGTATGGAAATATCGACCATTTTTTAAAGAGATGAGGGCCTGTCATTCTGGGCATGAAACAAGTTCTCATAAGAAACACTTAACTATTTATCAGAAGTTTACTTTGCTATGTAGTACAGTATATTTTACACCTATTATGATTAGTCTTAATGTTACAGATGAAGACTTAGCACACATTGGTTAAGTGAGTTGCCCCTAAGGTCAGATTGTTACTTTGTAGTAGAGCCAAGATTTGTGAACAGGTTTGTCAAGCTTCAAAACCTGTATTCTTTGTACTCTGGGAAATTCTTGGTAGCTGTAGTTCAAACATTTGTGTGTGTGTGTGTGTGTGTGTATGTGAACAACTAAGAGAATTAAATAGAAGTTAAAGTTTCTCTGAACATGATTTCCTACTTTGACAGACATTTACTGAGTTCTGCTATCCCATGACATTATCATGAGTCCAAGTTGTAAAGGATAATAATTGAGCTATTCCTGTTCTCAAAGCTCTTGAATCCAGTGGGTAATACAGACATATATATATATTGTTTCCTATATACAAGGCAGGATGAATTAAGATTTATAAAAGGAAATTAAATAGGCATGTGGTAGTGGTGGTGGTTTAGTCAATAAGTTGTGACCCTATGGACTATAGCCTGCCAGGCTCCTTTGTCCATGGGATTCTCCAGGCAAGAATACTGGAGTGGGTTGCCATTTCCTTCTCCAGGGGATCTTCCCAACCAAGGGATCAAACCTGGGTCTTCTATATTGCAGGCAGATTCTTTTATCGAGTGAGCTACAAGGGAAGTCAAATAGGCATGTGGGTCTATGGAAAAGATTATCATTTCCAACTGGAGGAATTGGGAATGGTAATAGAAGTTAGCATTTATTCTGGGACTTAATGGATTGATAGAAGTTGACAAGAAGATTGTGTTCAGAGTTTGGAACTTGGAGATTGGAACTCAAGTTCTTATACCATCACTTACTAGCCAGGTAACCTTGGGAAAATTAGCTAATAGCTTTGACTTTTCCTCACTTAGTAGCACATGCCCCTAGGAGTTGGTAAGATGATAGAAAAAATTAATTGTAAATCTCTTAGCATTGTGTTTAGCACATAATAAGCACTCAGCAAAGAGTAGCTAAAGTAAGTAATTTTATTAATGAGAAGGGCATGAACAGAGGCTTGGGAGAAGCTTGATGGTGGGTATTGAGCCCACTCCAGTATTCTGGCCTGGAGAATTTCATGAACTGTATAGTCCTGGGATCGCAAAGAGTTGGACACAACTGAGCGACTTTCACTTTCTTTTTCCTAGTCTCTTTATACCTAAAGATATTTATTCCCATATTTATGATGGGACATAGTGGGCTAAGCCTTGAAAGGTAGGTTTGAAATTATGGCTTCAGTGAATTATTTCACCCTTATAATATTAAGTTTTTCTTTTTTAGACTATAGGTAGAGCCTTAGAGTTTCTTTTGTTTTGACAGAGAAGTGATGTGTTGTAACCTGAATTTTAGGAAAATAGCTTATAAGAATGGGAAGATAGACTGGAGTTCAGTGGAGGGGTCCAGCAAGACTGATGATGCTCTATAAAGAGGAGACCTGGTCAGAGGCCAAACCTGTGGAGTGGGAGAGGACAAAAGGGGAGAAAGGGTATGAGAGCTTGCAGGGCAGAAATAGCTTCCTGTTGTTTTATTTTGCTACCACATGGGCTAATACAAAAATGTATTATGCTTATTGTTCAGATTTTAAATCTTGATATGCCCATTGCAGAGAAAAGCATAAAGAATAAGGTAATCTTTTATAATTCCAGCATGTAGAAACAAGCTTTAAGTACCTTCCAAATTTACAGCATCTTTCATACCCAGTGTTAGCTGAAATAATGGTTTATTCAGATCTTCACTGTCATTGTAAGTCTGTATAAATATGATCGTAATTATCTTGACGTGGTTTTCCTTTATTTGTTTTGGGATATTTATGTTTTGTTGTGAAAGAGCAATGTCAGGTTTTTTGTTGTTGTTGTTAGTCAGTGTGTCTATTTTTGATTATTTGCATATTGAGAGTAGCTGAAATTCCAGATTTCTATAGCCTTGCTTTATTCTGTATCAATAATTATCAATAGATGAAACCAACTTTGTGACATTGAATTTTTATTTTAACAGAGCACCCTTAAATGGCTAAAATTTTTGTTGTATTTCTAGAATAAGAGCCTTTAAAAATTTTTTTGAAATAATTTTAGATTTATATAAGAGTTGTAAAGAGTAGAAAATGTTCCTGGATTCCCTTCATCCAGCTTCAGCTAATGTTTACAGCTTGATATGGTACTTTTGTCAAAACTTAAAAACTAATATTGGTGCAATATCATTAACTAAACTATAGCCTTTATTCAGATTTTCCTAAGTTTTCCACAATTGCCCTTTTTCTATCCTAGGATTCAATCCAAGATTCCACATTGCATTTAGCCATCACGTTTCCTTTATTAACTCCTTCAGTCTGTAAAGTTTCTCAGGCAACTGTAAAGTTTCTTGTATTTCATTCCCTTGTCCCTGCTGGAATGTAAGCACCTGTGCTTTTAAAGTAATGGATTACATAATTTGAAATCCACACGTGTGGGCTCATGTGAAGTTTAAATTCTTAACATTAATGATATAAAACAGATCTCTAATATTAAGATTTCAGTCAACTTGAATAATAATTTGATAAACTTGTTAATCTCCAAAGTGTAGTTACAGGCCTGCAGCTACTCACAGCATTCTTGATCTAACAATGGAATGTGGCATTTAAGAAGCAACCATATCCTCAACTCTAGGTGAATAGTCAGGCATTGTTCAATTTATTATGACTCTAGGTTTACGTCATAGAAGGCAGCTCCAGGATTGATTTCCACACTTTCAGAAAAAAAGAGTACATTTTCACAGCATCAGGGATAGAAAACACATCTAAGTCGAGCACACGTGAGAAGTTTTAGGATTATTCTAAGCTTTGCAAATTCATCTTCAGAATGTCATAAATATTGACTTTTTGTTGGTTGGATTTTGCTCATGCATTTTGCTCATGAACATGTGAGCCATACCAGGGGGACAAATGCTTGGTGATTCAGGCCTGTCCCTGAAGGATGGCTTTCAGAGGTAACCACAGATACTAAAAATGCAATTTCTTCTTTTTAAAATGTGTTTATTTCTTTTGAAATTGATTTATAAGATTCTTTACTTTTTAAATGCAATCGTTCTGTTGAGTGAGGGGACTGGTCCACTGTGGAAAGTGAATGCAATCTCCTGTTGCTTGATTTCTGTATCCGCTGTGAGTCAGAACACTTGTATACCCTTGGTCGTATCAGCAGTGCTTCTGCTTTTTTTCCCCCTGCGGTCTCAGTTTTGGTGTGTCTGGATGTCTTGTCACATCATAGAAGAACGATCTTGTGAGTCGCTGGGGGGTCTGACAAGTCGAACCACTCAAAACCCTTTTATTTCAAGTGTCCTTGATCTGAGGAAGCAGCTCAGTAAATCTCTTGAACAAGTTTTCACAACCTAGCCATATGACTGCATTAAAATAAACTTCTGTGCACGGCTCACCTTCTTCCAAGTATTCCTTGAATTTGTGATGAGTAATGCCATAACTTTGCATCATCTTTGTCTCTTCCTTCATCACATCATACAGTGAGCCTTATTTGGTCACTCAGCAAGTAGTTATTGAGCAAGAACCATTCTAGGTGCCGGGGATGCCTCAGAGAACACCAGGCGTCTTTTCTAATGGACCGGACAGGTAAAAAAAAATAAGTAAAATAAATAGTTTAGCAGTTTCTCCATTCTGCAATGGAGAAAAATAAGCTAGGGAAAGGAAATAGGGAATATCTGTAAATGTGTTTATTTGCAATTTATGCAGATAAATCAAGAAAAGACTCATTCCAGTGATGACATTTGAACAAAAACCTAAAGGAAATGAGGAGGCAAGCCAGCTTGATTACTTGGGAAGGACCATTCTAGGTAGAGGGAACAGCAAGTCCAGAGTCTGGAGATAGAAGCAGGCCTGAGAGGCTGGAGGGGCTACAAGGCCAGAGTGGTTGGAGAAGTGTGTGGAGGGAAGGGAACAGGTCAGGGGTAGTTGGTGCCAGAGCACATAGGGTCTTATAGGCTATTAGAAAAACTTGGACTTTTGCTCAGGGTGGAAGACATTGTGGGCTTTTTAGCAGAGGAATAACGTGCTCTGGCTTTCCGAGGAAAAGAGTCTCATCTTCTTGAAACTAGTGTTGAGGCGACAAGGATAGAAGCAGATAGAAATCTATTGCAGTGACTCAGGTGAGAGATAATGGTGGTATCTGTGGAGAAGTGAGGACACATTCAGATTCTGGATGTAGCTGGAAGGTTGAGACAGTAGCATTTTGTGAATGAATGGGGCATATGACTTGAGGAACAGAAGCTGTAGTATGGCTTTTTGTCTGAACACCTGAGAGGGTGGAATTACTGTGTATAGGGGAGGGTAAGGCTGTTGGTGGAGCAGGTTGTGTGGGAGAACATCAGGAGTTTGGTGACATATGTGCATTGTAAACAGGACAGTTGGATCCTGAGAGTGGCCAGACTCTTCATGTGAGTATGCTTCAGAAATTTGCATACCTCCTGTCTTCACTGCAGGTACTCCATCTATAAAAAGTGTTTAAACTTTTGATATTTAAATAAATTATCTTAAATTCCTTGATGGCAGATACTTCGTGTCTTATTAGCTGGCTGGATTTTAAAAAATCTCAAGTGGGCTGGATTGTGATAAGCAGGTTGCATGAGACCCAGTGGGTCTATGAGGAATGCAGACATTTCTCTGCCACCCCATACAGGTAAAGCTGGAAAATACAAGAAAACAAAAACAAGGCAAGATTAGAACCTCAACAACAATTTAAAAATAAAATCACCTCATGTTGTGCAAATTCAGGTGCTAAAAACAATAGGCCTGATGGAGAAATCGAATTGGGAAAGAACACTTAAAACTAAGGAACTTTGTAACGATGTGCAGTCCAAATAGAAGTACTAAGGAAAAAGAAAAAAACAGAAACAGTTTACTGGTGTTTGTACCCAATATCACAGAAAAATCTTGTTGCTTTCAACACTAGAACTTAACGCTCTCTTCTTTGAGAAGTAGGTCTTAGAGGATATTTACTTCTAATAGAGACCTTTTCATCAGAATTAAGAATCTGATCCAGGACGTAACCTTCTTAATTAATCAATTGTTTTAATACAAAGAGCATTGTCTCTATAGCTTCTTCAGCTGCATTTGCACCTTTGCCAAGTAACTTAAAAGAGGGAAAGTGTAATGCGTTTTTTTGAAGCCACTGACTCACCCATCACTTAAAAGTAAGTTGCTTCTTTAAATTTTTCAGCTTTTTTACCTCCTGCTGAAGGTCTTATTGCTAAGGCTTTCTCCTTAATAATCATGAGAAAACTTGAGTCTGCCTACTTGAAAATATTAACATGCTGGGGAAAATTGCATGTGAGCCAAAATGACTTCTCCATTATACTGACATCATTTGTCTATTTCCCAGATGTGTGTGAGATAATACGTATCAAAGAAATAAATTTTTTTATTTTTATTTTTCAGAACAGACTGTACTGTTGACCTAGGATTACTTAGAGCTGACATATACCAAAACTCAGACCTACCTTTTTATTGAATAGTCTCGAATTTTTCTATTTCAAATAGGAAGTCAGTAAGAAAAATCCTAAAATTACCTCAATGGTATGTATGCCCCAAAAACATACAAAAAATCAGTGTCTCCTCATTACAATTTTTGTAAATTTATGTTATTTTGGCTATGCTTGGTCTTTGTTTCTGCATGGGTTTTCTCTAGTTGTGGCAAGGGGGGCTACTCTCTAGTTGCAGAGCACAGGCTTCACATTGCAGTGGCTTCTCTTGTTGTAGAGTAGATTCTAGGGTTCTCAGGCTTCAGCAGTTGCAGTGCATGGGCTCAGTAGTTATGATTCCCACGCTCTAGAGCACAGGCTCAGTAGTTGTGGTCCACGGGTTTAGTTGCTCCATGGCATGTGAAATCTTCCCAGACCAGGGATCATACCTATGTCTCCTTCATTGGCAGGTGGATTCTCCCCTACTGAACCCTCAGGGAAGCCTTCTCCTCCTTTTCAAAGCTATTTTAAAGCTAGAAAATAAAAACTACATCTTTAATAAGATCCACTGTCTTGAACCAACAATCAATATTATACTTGACAGTGACATGCTAGAGGATTTTCTCTTTGGGAACACATAGGCAAGCCTTCTGTCACTATTAGCATTGTTCTAGAAGTTCTGATTGATGCACTAAACCACAAAACAAAAAAAAAATAATGATCAGAAATGAAAAAACATAAACTAAGAAAGTCAACTAAAAATTATTAATAAAGGCTATATTTGATACATATATAAAAATCATGCATCCATGAAATCAGAAGACGATTGCTACTTGGCAGGAAAACTATGACCATGTGTTGAAAAGCAGACACATCACTCTGCAGACAAAGGTCTGTATAGTCAAGGCTATGGTCTTCCCTGTGGTCATGTGCAGTTGTGAGAGCTGGACCGTAAAAAGGATCAAGTGGCAAAGAATTAATGCCTTTGAACTGTGGTACTGGAGAGGACTCCTGAGCATCCCTTGGATAGCACGGAGATCAAACCAGTCAATCTTGAAAGAAATCAACTCTGAATACTCACTGGAAGGACTGATACTGAAACTGAAGCTTCGGTATTTTGGTCACTTGATGCAAACGGCCAACTCATTGGAAAAGTCCCTGAGGCTGGGAATGATTGAGAGCAGGAGGATGACATGGCTGGATGGCATCACCAACTCAATGGATATGAGTTTGAGCAAACTCCGGGAGATAGTGAAGGACAGGGAAGCCTGGCATGCTGCAGTCCAGGAGGTTGCAGAGAGTCGGACACAAATGGGCAACTGAACAACAGCAACATTCAAAAATCAGTACCTTTCCCAAGTGTCAACAATAACCAGTTGGAAAAAAATAATGGGAAAAATATCCCATTGACCATAGTAACAACAAATACAAAATACCTAGAAATAACCCTAACAAGTAATATATGTGATCAAAATAAAGAAAATTATAAAGCTTTTCTTGAGATCTATAAAACTTGAATGAACTGGAAGAATATACTTTGTTGCTGGATGCAAAAACTAAAATATTGAGATGATACAATTTTTCCCCAATTAATTTATAAATTTAACATGATCTGAGTAAAAAATACATTTATTTTTAGAGGGCTTGACAACACAATAAACATAAAGGAGATAATCAAGCTGTAGCAATCAGTAATTTGTTACAGTTTAGCAGAGTGGTTGTGAGTTTAGGTATTGGGGGTAGAGTGCTTGGGTTTTAGGTCTATCAAAAGGAGAAGGAAGAGGCAGAGGATGAGATGGATATCATTACCTACTCAATAGACGTGTTTGAGCAAAGTCCAGGAGATAGTGAAGGGCAGAAACCTGTCCATGGGGTCACAAAGAGTTGGACACAACTTAGCAACTGAAAAACAACTTACCAGACATACAACCACAGTTCAGTTACCTAATCTCTCCAACCACGAGTTTCTTCACCTGTCAAGTGTGAGATTCAATGAGACTGAGAAAATTGTTGGTACATGGAAGTACTCAAAAAATGTTAGATGCTATTGTTGATGACGCAATAGTGAAATAGGTGAATGGGAGAGAAGAGTGTAAACATAAGACCATACTGTAAATAAGAATTTGTTATTTGTTAAAGGGGCCATTTTAAAAAAAAATTTTATTTTTACTTTATTTTACTTTACAATACTGTATTGGTTTTGCCATACATTGACATGAATCCACCACGGGTGTACATGCGTTCCCAAACATGAACCCCTCTCCCACCTCCCTCCCCATAACGTCTCTCTAAAGGGGCCATTTTGAATCAACAGGCAATTGATGTCATTATATTTAGTAGTTAAACATTTTCAGATAATTCATACATTAAAATTAATTTTATGAGACTGTAAATAAGTAGAAGAAAAAAATCAAATCATTGAAAAGTTTAAAAGCAGTTTGAAAAGATACAAAGTCAAACTGATTTGGCTATGCAAAAAAAAAAAAATTTTTTTTTGCCTGCATTGCAGCATGGGGGAACCTTAGTTTCCCAACCAGGGATTGAATCTGGGCCCCCTGCAGTGGAAGTACAGAGTCTTAACCGCTAGACCACCAGGAAAGTCCCCCCCTCCAAACTTTTTCTATATAAAACAAAAAGTCACAAATTGCATGACAGACAGGCATAAGTAGTGGTGTATTGGTTAATGGTAACAACATTAAAGAAATAAAATGCCCAGATTTGTCACGTTTGCAGATTTCCATGGTATAAGTACTCCCACCAGGCTACCAACATGAAGTTGGGTGCTCAGGAGCTGGTACATGCCAGCTGCAGCACACCCCTTCTACAGATGTGACAGAGGATGCTGAAAAACCACCTAGAGATTAACCTCAGGCCAGCACACATTTCTGCTTGAAGCTGCCTCCCCCAGAAAGCAGAGACAGTTGGGAGTAATCATCCACTGTGTTGTATCACGGAGGGTTCCTTGAGCTGGACTTGTACCACACGGGGTTTTGGACCTACAAAGGATCTCTGGAATGGAAAGATCCCTGTGGGGTGGTTGGGACCTACACTAGGAATAACCCCTTTGGGGCCAAATCGTACTTCCCCTTAGACTGAGGACTAAGGGGAGAGGTATTGCTAGGCAATTCACTTAGCAGAAAAAGAACAGTTGGACCAGAGCAGAGGGTCTTTTCCCCTTGATTTGTTCCTCCAAAGTCCATGATACTCTTGGCATTGGGGCATGTGTTTTGCTATCTCTGGATACTTGTATTCTCGTCTCTGTTTTTTAATTCTCCCTTTGATATTGTTCAATCACTATGATCATTTTCATTGGTGAGAGCACAAAAACTTGTGTCTAGACAATGATGATGTGACCCAAGTGATATTTATAGCACACTGGGAGGCCAAAGATGTGTCTCATTGTGGCCAGGGAGCCAAGGTATTGTCAGGGTTAAAAGCAGCAAAGTATGGAGCCTTGGAGTCCTACCTCCTGTTTGTTGGCTGTAGGGATTCTATCAGGGGCTTGCACTATTATTCCACAGTGGACTGCTAGCTGGTCATTTTGTACCCCAGTCTTAAATGTACCATCTTGGAATAGGTTGTTTTTTGTGATCATATCTGTGTTGGAGAAGATTCTTGAGAGCCCCTTGGACTGTAAGAAGATCAAACCAGTCAGTAACCCTAACCCTAACCCTAAAGGAAGTCAGTCCTGAATATACATTGGAAGGACTGATGCTGAAAGTGAAACATCAGTACTTTGGCCACCTGAAGCAAAGAGTCAACTCATTGGAAAAGACCCCAGTGCTGGGAAAGATTGAAGGCAGAAGAAGGGACGACAGAGGATAAGATGGTTGAATGCCATCACCAACTCAATGGGCAACAGTTTAAGCACACTTCGGGAGATGGTGAAGGACAAGGAAGCCTGGCATGCTGCGGTCCATGGAGTTGCAAAGAGTCAGATATGACTGAACAACAAATCTGTAGTTAACAGAAGATTAGTTTATTATAAGGTCAACTTCATGCAAAGAAGCAGAATTTAATTGGATTTCAGAGAAGTGGAGATATACTAAAGACGGGAATAGTATCTTTAGAAGTGGTATAGTTGTTTGAAGTCTATAATTGAGAATCATTACTTTGGGCAGCAGGGAAAGAACAGTTGACATAGAGGTGAGATAAAGGTATAGAGAGAGAAAGAAAAAGTTGTTACTTTTAAGGGGCTAATAAATAATTAATCTTGTGAGAAAAGTAGCTTTAACAGACACATAGAAGACTGACTGATGGGAAAGATGGTTTGCCAGAATTGGATACAAACCAGTTAAGGTATAAATGAGATCTGCCTGAGCTTGAGACTTTGCATTGGAGGTGGACAGAAATGGTTTCTTATGAGTGGGATGCTTTAATGACTCATTGGGCATGGAGATTTACAGATGCTCATATTTTCAAAGCATTTAGTCAAGGTTGCTCCATTAACATTTGTTATTCTTGGTTGATTTTTTTTTTTTAAGAGCAGGTTTAGTATCTGTCATGTATAGGGCTATTAATTTGATGCCTCAATGTTCCTCCTCACTTACTTGGATGTTCCTAGTCTTATGTGTGAGTTTTCTTTAATCACTTTAGGTCTTTAACTGGTTTTCTTTAATTCTGCTTCTCCTGGAAACCTTTGCTGATTTGTGAGACCACTGTTTCTCAGGATTGGAAGGGTCAGAAATAGTCTAATCCATGGATAATTTAATGCTTGATTCTTTTGTATTGTTCTTTTCCATTTTAGACTTAAATAACTGATATCTTGATTTTAGTAGTTGGATGTATCAAGAAGTAGGAACTGGGGGCTTTGTGACAACATAGCATTCTCAGACCCAGAGTCGTTTGGAGGTAACCAGTTGGCCATACTTTGGAGTAGCTGAGGGCCAGCTGATTTTGATGCTGAAGTATTGATACCATCCAGTGGCATCTACTACAGGCTACTCTGACCTTTCTTTTTAAACCTGGGCTGGAGTTGGGTAGTTAGACTTAGGATTCAGTCTCTAGGGCCAGGCTAAACCTAGGAATCTTATGCTTCTAGCACTTCCTCCATGGTTCTGATCTATTCATGGGCAGGGAAAGGGTTTTGGTTGGTGGTACAGAATCAGCCTCTTTTCTTTCAAAGTTTGTTGGCTAAAGCCGGTCTGCTGTTCTTGGAGATGCCTGTTTGTTAAATTAGGCTAAAATGCTGGGAAACATTCTCTAGAGGGATTCTAAATTATAACTCCTTAATATTTTCTGCTTATATAATTTGAATGCAGAGTCCTTGGTGTGGTTCAGGCTTTACCAAAGAAGCCCAGTTGATGGCTGCCAGGAAGCTTGACCAACTGTTGTTTCTAGAATTCACCAAGCCCTGGGGCTTCAAGGCTCAGAATCTTGATTTTACTTTATGAGTCCATACTTTTGTTAATAGTAGATTCATGTAAACCATAGGCTTAAGACTCATGCATCATCTCGGGAGGCTAATTTATTAAACTGACCTATAAAAGACCAGAAGATTTTTGTCAGCTTAGCTAGTATTAAGGTAAAGCCAAATTATTATTTAAGAACTATCATAGTTATGCCTAATAGAAAAGCAGTGATTATTTAAAAATCCAACCCAAATATGGATACATATAAAGAGTCCTTTCCAAAAGTAAAAAAAAAAAAAAAAACAAGAGTCCTTTCCGATCCCACCTCATGAGATAACAGTTGTTCACAGCTTAGTCTATAAATATTCTTCCAGACTCTCTGCGTATGCAATAACTTCTATTGCTCCATTACTTTATTTTCTGAAGTTCTGTAGTTATGTTATGCACACTGCTTGTCAATTTGTGGGAAGCCAGAGGACAGTGAGGTCGCCTAACGACATGGAATCAGAGGAAGGGGAGTAGACTGGATGACTCATGGCACAGCAGCTCAGTATCCTGAATTGTCTATTCAGTGTTCTAGAGTCTGCTGCCCTGGCACCCCTTCCCCAAAACAGTTTGGAAGACCAGTGTCAGTGTATCTTTCAGATGGTTATTTGTCACTGCTGCTGCTGCTAAGTCACTTCAGTCATGTCTGACTCTGTGTGACCTCACAGACAGCAGCCCACCAGGCTCCCCCGTCCCTAGGATTCTCCAGGCAAGAACACTGGAGTGGGTTGCCATTTGCTTCTCCAATGCATGAAAGTGAAAAGTGAAAGTGAAGTCGCTCAGTCGTGTCCGACTCCTAGTGACCCCCCGGACTGCAGCCCACCAGGCTCCTCCGTCCATGAGATTCTCCAGGCAAGAGTACTGGAGTGGGGTGCCATTGCCTTCTCCCTATTTGTCACTATAATTGGCCAATTACAGATCCTGGCACCCAAGAGGTGCTAAATAAATAGTACATGTGTGCGCACTTCTCCACCTGGCCCCCTTTTTCTGACAAGTACTTTCTGTAGCTGTGTTTAATACCATGGTCTAGTTTTGCCTTGGTCTGTGTGTCCTTTGGTCTCTTTAAAAGATGACTTTTCTCTCTCTACTTTCATCTGTTTTATCTTATATTTCGGGCTTCCCAGGTGGCTCAGTAGTAAAGAATCTGCCTGCTAATGCAGGAGACTTGGGTTTGATTCCTGGGTCGCAAAGATCCCCTGGAGAAGGACATGGCAACCCACTCCAGTATTGTTGCCTGGGAAATCCCCATGGACAGAGGAGCCTGGCAGCTACAGCCCATGGGGCCGCAAAAGAGTTGGACACGACTTAGTGACTAAACAACAACGACAACCTTATATTTCAGTTCTCTGCAACCTTACTTCTCTTTTCCCCTTGTGCTACGTACAAAGGGAATGAAAATCTATACTTTAATTCTTGTAATTTCTAATTTCTCAGAAGAAAAATGTTTTCTTTCATCAAATTTTACTATTACCCAGCTCTTTACCTTAAACTATTTTGCTTTTATCTTGTATACCTAGTGGAGCTATATTAAAAGTGTTCATATGGAGTCTGTCAGTAAAACTCCATATGTGAAGTGGCCAGAATGACCCCCCTTTAGTGCAGGTTTTCTTATACATACAACGACTCTATTGAGATGTAACCATATACTATATGATTTACCCATCTTAAGTGTACTGCTCAATGATTTTGAGTATGTCCACTGAGTTTTGATCACTGCAATCAATTTTAGAACATTTTCATCATCCTCTGAAGAAACCTTATACTATTAGCAGTCATTCCCCATTCCCCTCAACTCCAGTCCAACCCTCGGCAAACACTATTTTCTCTTTCTATAAATTTGCCTATTCTGGATATTTCATATAAACAGAATTATGTACAATAAAATGTGGACTCTGTGTTTGGCTTTTTTCAGGTACATTGTTTTCAAAGTTCATCCATGTTATAGTGTGTTTCATGATTCATTCCTTTTTATTCCAAAATGTATCTACCATGCTATGGGATAAATCACATTTGTATGTATCTATTCATCAGTTGGGGAAACAGTGGAAACAGTGTCAAACTTTATTTTTCTGGGCTCCAAAATCACTGCAGATGGTGACTGCAGCCATGAAATTAAAAGACGCTTACTCCTTGGAAGAAAAGTTATGACCAACCTAGATAGCATATTCCAAAGCAGAGACATTACTTTGCCAACTAAGGTCCATCTAGTCAAGGCTATGGTTTTTCCAGTGGTCATGTATGGATGTGAGAGTTGGACTGTGAAGAAGGCTGAGTGCCGAAGAATTGATGCTTTTGAACTGTGGTGTTGGAGAAGACTCTTGAGAGTCCCTTGGACTGCAAGGAGATCCAACCTGTCCATTCTAAAGGAGATCAGCCCTGGGTGTTCTTTGAAAGGAATGAAGCTAAGGCTGAAACTCCATTACTTTGGCCACCTCATGCGAAGATTTGACTCATTGGAAAAGACTCTGATGCTGGGAGGGATTGGGAGCAGGAGGAAAAGGGGACGACAGAGGATGAGATGGCTGGATGACATCAACGCCTCGATGGACGTGAGTTTGAGTGAACTCTGGTAGTTGGTGATGGACAGGGAGACCTGGCGTGCTGCGATTCATGGGGTCGCAAAGAGTCGGACACGACTGAGCGACTGAACTGAACTGATTCATCAGTTGATAGGCATTTGTATGTGATTTCCTAATAGCAAAGTAGCGTTTTAAATAATTATTACTCTTGAAATCCAAACAAATGCTATGCAAAATATAGATGGAAGTTATGGAAGGCTAGGAGGAAACAACTGTTTGTTTCCACCTGTTAAACACCACTACAGGTGTTTTCTTCAAATATCAGCAGTAATATTTGGACATTTGGAAATTATCTTTGAAATCAAAATATGTTTAAAAATATGTTATTCTTGGTTATATCCTATAATTTTCCTGTAAGAAGAAATATTAGCCATGCAAACAATCAATTTAGATAAAATAAGCCACAGAATGTACTATGGTATTTTTGCTGTTCATTTGACCCTTGAACAGCATGGGTTTAAACTGCGTGGGTCTACTTGTTCTCAGATTTTTCCAGCAGTAAATACCACAGTTCCACATGATCTGTGGGTGGTTGAATCCTCCAGAACAGAATCGGGATATGGAAGAAGCATGGATACAGAGGGTTGACTATAAAAGTCATATGCAGATTTTTGACTGAATGGTGTTAGATGCCCCTAACCTTTGCATTGTTCAACGGTAGACTGTAATTTTATGCCTCTTATTTCCTCCTCCCTTCCTTTCCACATCCAACCATCCACAGTGTCCATACAAGATTCTTTTTTTTTAATTAAATTTTTTATTGAAGATAATTTACAATGTTTTGTTAATTTCTGCTGTTCAGCAAAGTGACTCAGTTATAAATATATGTGTTCTTTTTTATATTCTTTCCTATTAAGGTTTATTACAGAATATTGAATATAGTTCCCTGTGCTATACGTACGGTAGGACCTTGTTGTTTATCCAGTCTGTATATAGTACTTTGCATCTGCTAATCCCAAACTCCCAGTCCACCGCATCTATCCTTTGGTAACCACAAGTCTGTTCCTTATGTCCATACACGATACGGTCTCCCTCATTCCAGGCAGACACTTGAACCTCTGAGCCACCAGGGAAGCCCTATATACAGGATGTAGTTACCACAATAAACAGGGCAGAGTCGAGTGATCATGGGCCTTAGGGCTCAACTACCTGCTTCACATCCCTGCTGTTTTTAGTGCTTATTGGCTGTATACGCTGTATACATCTCTCACTACACTGGTGTATTTCCTCTGTAATATTTATTAGGGTGTACTACCCACTCCAGTACTCTTGCCTGGAAAATCCCATGGACGGAGGAGCCAGGTAGGCTACAGTCCATGGGGTCACGAAGAATCGGACACGACTGAGCAACTTCACCTCTCAGATATTACTGGTTTCTAGTGAAGTTTGAAATGTTCTTATCTCTTGTCACTAAGTGGCAGATAGAATGACTTAAATACATTCTGGTTGTTTTCATTGTGCATCTATTTATAGCTGAGCCTATATTGAGGAAGTAGAAAAAGCATGATCTGGAGAAATGGGAGTTAATATTTATTTTTGTTATTTTTTCCATAGTTAAATAGCATAAATGGAAGTAAAAAATGCATTATAAGTCTAACTGTTTAAAAACTACACTATCCTTTTCTAATGCTTGTACATTGGGATAGACTATTTTATAAATTGTATACTCAGAGCATGGCATACTTTTATACCCTGTTTCTGAACACAGCTTTTTATCATTATCATTTTATATGTTACTGTGCAACTCTTTATCCTTATGGTTGCTTAATATTTCATTCTCATTTTTAACTATTTTCTATTAGTAGTTAATTTCTAATTTTTTTCTCATAATAGCACTGTATTGTACATCCCACATGCAGTTTTTTTTAATGTTTTGGATTACTTTGAGTTATTTGAAATGTATCACCAAATTACTTTCCAGAAATGTCTAACTGATATACATTGCTTTCAGTTTCAGAAGAGTCTTTTTTTTAAAAATTGAAGTATAGTTGATATGCCATATTAAGTTACAAGTGTACAACATAATGATTCACAATTTTTAAAGGTTGTACTCCATTTACAGCTTTTGTAAAATGTTGGCTGTATTCTCTGTATTGTATGATATATCCATGTAGCTTATTTTATACCTAACAATTTATTGCTCTTAATCCCCTACCCCTATATTGCCCCTCTCCCTTCCATCTCCCCACTAGTAACTGCTACTTTGTTCTCTCTACTTGTTTTCTTGTTACATTCAATAGTTTGTTATATTTTTTATTCAGCATATAAGTGATACTAGTATTTGTCTTCCTCTGTCTGATTTATTTCACTTAGCATTAATACCCTCCACGTCCATCCATGTTGTTGCAGATGGCAAGGTTTCATTCTCTTTTTATGAGTTTCAGCATAGTTTTAACCAGTGCCATCAGCCTTTTCTTCTGAGTACTTTTCAGTGGGAGCATCCATCCTAACCATGAACCCTTATGCTCTGGTTTGCAGACATGCATTTGGAGGAAGATTGGCACTGTCTGTATTCATGTCTCCCAGTCTGTGGGTGGTCAAATATGTTTTGGAGAGTCTCAAAATAAGGTCTCAGAGAAGTCCTACTGAAAAGACTAGACTTCATTAACTAGAATTTCTAAAACTTACTTAAATCTAGAATTTGTTTTTCTCATAGACCCTATTGACAAACCTCTCTGGGAAATGCTATAAATGTGTAATATCTGTAGGAAAAGGAGCCAGCCTGTGATGCAGTAGAATGCTTTTTAGGGAAATGATCTTATGCAGGAGACAGTGAGGACGTTTGCTCAAACATTATGCTACTTGAATGGTGAAAGACCTTGCCTTGTTCATTCATCCATTAAATAAATTTACTGAGAGCCTATTATGTGCTAGACACTGTTCTTCTACTGGTGACATAGCAATGAATAAAACCAACAAGTCCTTGCCCTGAAGTAGGCAGTAAGTTTGGAAGAATAGCCATTATATAATTCAACCACTTAGGGCAAGGTTCCCTACACATTGTTTCATGTGGAGTAGGTTTCCTCTTGAAGAATTTTAAGTGCTTACTGATCCCTGATTTAAACAAAAAAATAGAAACATTATCCTTACTCTCAAAAAACTCACCATCTACTAGAGAAGTAAGTAATTATAATGTGAAATAATAATTATTGTGATGGTAGTATGATCATAGTGTATAATAGTAACTCCAAAGAAAGGAATGTAATCTATATTTTCATAAATTATTTACCTATAATAGGAATTTTTCCCTTCAGAGTTTTTAGGCACTGCCACAGAACTGAACATATATTTATTTCTGTGCACAATTACTGTAAGACTAAAGACATCTTCACTGCCAAAGACAAGATCTAATTTTGATTTAAGATGTAAATTTACTCACTTCCCACTTACCCATTAGCTATCATATAGGATCAGAGTAGTCTTCATGTTTCTTCTCCATAAGTCATCATATTCTTCATAAGTCAGTTCTTAGCCATTGCATCAGGGAAAGGAAGCAAGGTTGGAATGAGAATCCCATCTTGAGTACCTGTGAGTTCCTGCTTTAAAAGTCAGTAAATCCATTAGCTACAGGAAACTGGCTGTACTATAGTAGGTTGGAGGTGCAAAGTACAGCTTTGGTCCTATCTGTCTACCCTTGGTGTCACCAAGTACTGAAGATATTCTAACACTTGTAGGCTGTGATGGGGGAGAAATGAAGCCCATAAAAACTGTATAATTAAAACAAAATACTAATTTTAAATTAAAAATGTTACTTTCCACTGATTCAGAAGAAAGGCAAGTTAGAAATACTATTCAAGGGTTACAGACAAGGTTTATCTGTATAATTTTGATGGTGTTTCTTTGCTCATGGAGGTAAAATATGCTGTGAGCTACGTTGTAGGGCAGGAGGAATAATGGCCCCTGTCCAGTAATTGTCATGTGCTCATGTACAAGAAAGACAGACCCTGGGATGTCTGATGGAAGAAGGACATCTTTGTAACAAACCCACAGTTTTGGTGTTTTTTTTTAGGGCATTCAGGGAAAGAATGAAGTCATTGGCAACATATCTCCCCATGATCTTTCTGTCACTGCGTAAATGCATAACTTAGAGCGCCTATCATTGCCATTTCACTCTTTTTCCTTAAACAGAGGAATGTTTGTGGTTTAGCATAAAGTTCATGAACTAAGAAAAGCAGTTGGACACAGATGCCTGTATCTTTCCACTCAATGTAGCTTATTACCTTTAACTGCCTGTTAAAATCATGCTTTTATTTTTCCTTTTCAAATATGAATTGCTATCACCAGGCTTAGCAAATGAAACGGATTACTTATGGTAACTGTACGTAGTTATGCACTCCAAATCCTTGAGAGAGCTTTCCCAAAGGACAGGCAATGTCTTTCAAAATCCTATTACAAGATTTTATTTTCAGGTGCTGTGAACAGAAAGCTGAAAGCCTCCATGTTTTATTGCTATCCAACTTCATCAGGTCTGCTCACTCTACTGAAAATTGTGGCAAAAGTGATACACATCAGCTCTTTTATTCTTTTGTTACTACTCTGTGCAAATAAAAGCATATTGGGGAATTTAATGAACCACTAAGTCCTTGGAGGGAGATTTGAAGATTTGAAGTATATGACTATCTGTCTTTAACACTGGAGGTTTTTCTGTAAAGCAGATTGGCATGAACAAAATAAAGTCTTCACGTATAGCCCAGTACTTACGACATATGTGCTTAAATCACAAATGTCTATAGTAGTGACCTTGGAGATGAATTCAGTGACTAGTGGCTTTCTGGTTGTGCCAAGGAGTAGAGCTGCTGGAACTATGATCCTATTTCAGAGGTGGTCTGTTTACCCAGAAAATAGAGACTGTGGTGGTCAAAGAAAATTGGAGAGAGGGAATTTGATTATTCAAAGAAGTAATGGACACTTTCCAAGGATACATCCTGGAAATCTGGGTGAAAGGCCACATCTTAGCTTGCTTTAGTGTTCACATACAGAGTTGGCTTTTCATTGGAATCTAGGAAAGGCAGGGTGGATGGATCTGTGTTGTAGAGAGGTAGGCACACAGGAAGGATGACATTAGTACGCCTGTCATTAGGTGTAGGCTTCAGTTTATTGCAATCCCTGGCCAATCAGTCTAACTCTACGTTTTGCTGTTCCATAGGATCATAAGCAAGTGTTGATAACCTTATAATGATAATCTGGATTCTGTTTAAATTTCTAAGTACTTAACCATGAGTAATGAATAATTGTGGTATACCTCCTGACTAATAAAAACACAGAGGCATGGGCAGTGGTGTAGTTATGAACTGCTGGCCCAAATGGTGTTGGAATTGACTCTGGTTTGTCCTTTATTTTCAGGGCTAATACTACCTATACCCTACTTTTCTTTCTTTGGACCACCCTCCCAGATTGCCACTTATATTATTGCTTTGAATGAAGGAGAATGCAGTTCTTTAGCTTGCTCTGGGAAAATAACAAGGGGGAGCCTCTAGTCCTTTAGCCTATCAGAAATTCCAGCTTACAGTGACTCTGGATGTATGTAACCAGATACTACTTAACTCAGTATTAGTGGGAATCTCAATGACATCAACATGAAAATATTATTCTAGTTAGCTTAATAAATATAGCCCTGCACTAATTATACCAGAAAACAAAGGACAATATGTTTTCTCTTTCCCAAAACCGAAAGGCCTCTATCTAAGTGAAGCAGCCATAAAATGTAGTATAGAGAAATCTTAATGGCTACGAAGAGAGAAAAATGGCTGATTTGTGTGGTTTGTTTTTTTTTTTTTAAAAATCAACTTAATGTTCTGTTTGTTTACTACTACACATTTCTGAGTGGAATAATTCTTATTTGGCAGTCAATATTTCCCATCAGAGCTAAAAAGAATTTTTAGTGTGTTTTGGGCACAAAACACATTCTATTTTAGACAACAGAGAATCATTTTTTAGTGTTTGCTTCAGAAGTTTATGAGGTAATTTCAACAAATCTTACAAATGTTTGCTTAATGGTTCCCCATCTCTATTCCTGTAGTACTTTTTACACATCTTTATTTTGACATCGCTTATGTTACCAAGTCCTCAGTTTGCCTCTCTTGCTAAACTAAAGCTTTGTGAGGGTAGGGGGCTATCTTACCTGGCTTTGGATCTCAGATTCTTTGTATGGTGTTCCGTCTATGGGGTCGCACAGAGTCGGACACGACTGACGCGACTTAGCAGCAGCAGCAGCAGCAGCAGTATTTATTTGAAGAACCGACAGAATGCTTAAGAGTGTTACCTGGAAAGTTAAGTAACTTCTTATATAATTTGCAATACTGTTGTTTAAGGCACATTTTTCATTATTGTCACATCATGTTTACAAAAATCTCATGGATCAAGGAAAGACTCATAGCACTAGGTAATAATACTGAGTTATGATAGGAGTCTTTTGGGAATCTTTGTATATCAATCTTAATTAGAAGAGAGTCAAACAGACAGTATGCAGAGTATAAAAAGAGGACAGGGGGCATTCGGTCTTTGCCGTTAGGTATCACCTGGATCTTTGACATCCTGGAGTTTAGACCCTGCTTGTTTCCAAATTTGAGACCTCGCTGACTTTTTGTCTTACGTCTGGATTGTTGCTATTGCCTCTCTGATCCTTTTATGTCTTCCAGCCCCCCCTGTTTCTGTGAACTAGATTCACACCTGTCAGACCTTTTCCTGCCTGGTTGGTTCCCTGGCTTGGCCCACCTTGCCTGCCCTGTTACTGCTGATGCCCTCCAGTGATGCCTGATTTGACTCACTGGTTGTAACATATCACTTGCCAAAACCTTTGTGAGTGACTGTTATCTACAAAAACATTTACTCAACAACTGGTATCTTCGCTTGAAATAACGTGGAAATCTAAGACAGAACTTTTCGCAGGATTTACTTCCTATGAAATCAAATTCATCAGAATGCCTCGGTTTTAACTGTTAGGGCTAATGGTGCGTGTGAAGTCTAGGATGTAGTTACCTGTACTATGACTTCTGAAAGAGATATTATGGAAGTTGGTTTTGTTTTGTTTTAAAATCTATGCTGTGTAAAATGTAGGAAGGAATGTGAAAATGTTAAACATTGTTCTCCCTAACTTTAAAGATATGAATATAATACAAACATCAGGCAGACATCAGCTGTGATCTGATTTAGATTTATTTTTTATGGTCTAGTACTAGTAGTAAAAATTATAATTCTGCTTTCCAGGTTATTAATCTTATAGAGTGCACAGGAAGACTGTAATGTGAATGCTGTTATGCACATATATTTACATCCTTATTTTAAAAATACTTTATTATGGAAAAGTTTAAAACTTCATTTTACCTGTTTTTGAAAGTCTTTATTTCTTTGTGTGGTATCCAAGTTTGTCTCGTACTCTTCTGCCTGAATAACTTTCACATTTTTTGTACTTCAGTTTGCTGCTGATAAATTCTCTTAGGTTTTGTTGAAAAAGTCTTCATTTCTGAGAGGCATTTTCTCTGGGTATAAAATTCTGAGTTACTAATGCTTTTCTTTTTTCTTTTTAATTCTTTCAGTAATTAAAAGAGGTCATCCCATGGTTTTTTTTGCTTTGCACAATTTCTGATAAGAAGTTTGCTTAATGTTTGCTTCTTTGTGTACAGTGTGCCCTTTCCTCCCTCTTGCTGCCATCAAAATGATGTCTCTGTGTTTGGTTTTCAACATTTTGAATATAGTTTGTGTAGGGCGTGTATGTGTGCATGTGTGTGTTGTATTTATCCTGCTTGGAATTCTCTCAGCTTCTTGGATCTATGCTTTGATTTCTTCTGTTATTTTTGGAAAATTCTGTCAGCATTTCTAACATGTCCTCCACTCCATTTATTCTTCTGGGATTACAGTTACACACGTTAGACCATTTGATATTATCCTATAGCTCTTGGACATTCTGTTCTGGGTTCTTAATTTTAATTTTCTTTTTCTTTGTGTTT
Source organism: Ovis canadensis (assembly GCF_042477335.2). Classification (NCBI taxonomy): domain Eukaryota; kingdom Metazoa; phylum Chordata; class Mammalia; order Artiodactyla; family Bovidae; genus Ovis; species Ovis canadensis. The sequence goes on along the minus strand of NC_091246.1, from coordinate 17,834,930 downwards.
CACTTTGGGTAATTTCTGTTGACCTATTCTTGAATTTATTGAGCTTTACTTGGAAGTGTTTAGTTTACTGATGAGCCTGACAAAGGCATTCTTCATCTCTGTTATCATGGTTTTTTTTTTCTTTTTTTTTAAGCATTTTCTTAATTCTTTCTTATAGTTTCCACCTCTCTGCTAGAGTTTGAGGACTCAGGTTTCAGTAGTGAATTTTCCACTTATTTTCTCTGAATCTTGGTTTTCTCTTTTACAAAGCTGAAAAACTGGGACTATATAATGATAACTAACAGAATTGTTTTGAAGATCAAGCAGTTGATCTTGAGCAAGTCAAGGCAAGTCTCTTTCTTTTCCCTTGGTCACTTAAAGACTTGGACTGTATGATTCCTTTGGTCTTACTTAGTTCCTGTAACGTAAGATTCTGTGAATGGGAAGAGACCTAACACTGATTGACAGCCTGTATTAACCTTATGCAGAATTTGAGAAAGGGATAAAAATCACATTTAAAAAGTGCTTTTGAAAACATTTTACTTTTTCTAGGTCTATGTGGATTTTAATTGGAAGAAACAGACAGCATTAAATCCAGTTACCACTTGGTTAAGTCTGTTAAAGAATCATTTAAATTTTTTCAACTGTTGGGTTTCCTGACTCGCTTGAGAAATTTCATGGCCTATAAAACATATCACTCTTTTTCTCTGTGCCTATAGAATTTTAAATTATTGGGTTGCAGTTTGCAGTGTGAGGAAAGCTTGCAGTGTGAGGAAAAAGTAATGGAGGTATTTTTGTTCTTTACTGACTAAGTGTAAAATGAATGATATTCTCACTGGATTTGGCTTTGTGGCCACAGGCTTGGGTTCAGATCCCAACTGCACAGTTGTGAAACCTTGGTCTGATAATTTAACTTTTGGGCCTGAGTTTCTTAGCTGTGCAATAAGGATGATACCTGCATCAGAGAGCTGTTTTAAAGGTAATATGTGTAAAGCTTTGGGTATAGTGCCTATTTAATAGGAATCAATAACTGAGAGCTTTAAAAACAGTAGCTACAATGAAAGATGCCACCATTAAGTTGAAGTTTTATTAAATAGAAGGGGAAAGGTGAGTTTAGTATTCTTTCTATTCTTTCAGTGAAAGGGTCCACCTGGTAAGGGGATATTTTAGCAATAGGGAGAAGGTTAACTGAAAAGTGAGTATTGGAGAATAAGAATTATAACCAAGAGTTAGTGTTTACTATGTGATAGATGGTCACATTTAATCCTCAACGTAGCCAGTGAGATAAACTGCCCTTCCTGGAGAAGCTTTTCTTTATCTGAGTGAGGGTGACCACACCCTTTTTTTGTATTCTTCTGATCCACTTTGTACTCTGTGACTGTTTTTTATTTAACCCCTATCCTCTCTCCACTTCTCATCCCCCGTGAGAGGTTTTCTATGTATTTGGCCCAGAAATTGCCCACAGTAAATTGAATTCTTGAGATACTGAATCATTGTGTTTTTCTGGTCAAAATGAAATTCTACCGTCTTTATGTTAAAGGTGAAATTTTAAGCATTAAATGTGAATGTTGGTCTAAAGTAAAGATACTAAAAAAAAAATGTTGTGGATAAAGAGAATGCTCAATCAGACTTGTTCCCCCTCCTTCCCCTGATACATACTGTTAAGAAAAGCAAACATAGTATTTCAAAGTAGCCCTTGTTCTGGAAATCACCTTAGAGTAAATTTAATGAATTTCAAAGAGGTGTCCAAATTCTGTGTTTGTAAGTAATTTTACTGTAATGGATATTATTCAAGATTGAAATTATTTAATACAGAGAAACATTCTTTTTCATACTGGAAGCAACTGTCTTCCCAAACACAGCCCACAATACAGGCATTCTTATTTGAATAACACTGGGAATAATGTCAAACTATTTTTGCAGGTTGGTTTTGTTTTTTTTTTTTGGTCATTGCACAAGTTTTCACAAAACTACATTCCTGATCATAGATTTTTAGAACTGAAAGGAACCTAAGAGATTTCATCTCACTTCTTCCTGCCACCCAGAGAGATGAAGTGATTTATCTAAAATTGTTTAGCTACCTAATAACAGAGCTAAGGAGAGGACAGAGTCCTTTATCCATTCTCCATAGTGCTACATTCCTCTGGAAAAAACTGCCTACTTGCACTTGATTTTTAATGCTAGTTAGAGTCTTAGGGTAAGGTTTTTTCCCATGACTAACTAGTGCTCTTTTGTTTTCTTGTGTGGGTGTTTGAGAACAAGCTATCAAGGGTGGTGGGGTTTTTGTTATCCTTGTTGAACAACTCAGAGTCTAAGGCACTGAAAAGAAAAGGCATTTGTCTGGTTAGCATTTAGGGGTCAGGAAGGAGTGGTTGTAGCTCCAAATTTTTGCTCTTAACATCAATAGGCAGATGTTTTAAAGTTGGGTTTTGTAACCTGGGGTCTGAATTCCCTAAACTTTTTGAGAAAATTATGCAGCTACATGCTTATCTCCTAAGAAAAGGATCTGTAGCTTTCATCAGTTTGTCAAAGTTAAAAATTATTTTTTTTAGAAGGAGGAAAAGCTAAGCAAACTTGATTGAGAACTGTGTCCCCACTCTTTTTTATAGGTTTTTTTTTTAATTAAAAAATTTTAGTATTTATTTTGGCTGCGCTGGTTCTTTGTTGGAACAGCGCAAACTTCTCTAATTGTGGCATGTGGGCCTAATTGTGTATGTAAAATCTTAGTTCCCCAACCAGGGATGGAACCCAGGTCCCCTGCATTGAAGGTGTGAAGTCTTATCCACTGGACAACAGGGAAGTCCCTGGGTCCTCATTCTTGAATTCTGAATACTGATTATACTAGAGGGTTCCCTTCTCTCCAGCCTCCTTCTGCTAGTGTCCTTCCTCCTGACAAGCCTTCTGGATAGTTTCCTGTATCTTGTCATGGAAGCCACTGGAGGCCCTAGCCTTCTTTTTGCAGAACTTTTCCCATAAGTTTCCTAAGCCTTCAATAGAAATTCATTTTACTCAGCTTCCTTCCTAGATGAGAACATGTAGAAAAGCATGTTCTACATTTTTAAGTCTGGCAAAAGTCACACAAAGAAAAAGCTACCACTAAGACTGACGTTGGAAGAATTTGTTTATTCATTTTACAAAGTGTGTACTGACCACATACCACGAACCCTCAGGCATCGTGTAAGATGCTGGGAAATGAGAAGTGGTCTCTTATGCAAAGCTCACATTCTGCTAGGGACACACTTTAGTGGTAGTAATTCAGCATGCTAACTGCTCTAAGAGAGGTACCACTAAAGCACTGACATCAATCCTGGCCAGGAAGAGAGATGGATATTAGGGTAAAATTCACAGAAAAGTGACAGATATTTGAGTTGCATCTTAAAGGTTCAGGGTTTTAGATATCAGTGTTATGTTTGTGCCTTCCTCACTTCAGCTAAAATTCACATTTACCACTCTCTTATTTTGTGTTTTCAATTAGAGCTCCAAGCGAGAATGGAAGCCACTGGAGGACCGTAGCTGCACAGACATTCCGTGGCTGCTGCTTTTTATCCTCTTCTGCATTGGGATGGTAAGAAGCTCACAGATCCTCAGAACATGAACCCATGATTCAAGGGGATGATGGGGAGTTGGTTTGAAGAGGGAACTTGTTATTTAGATATTTATTTATATTTGTAAATGGATAATCCCTCTTGAATTGCTTATAACTGGAAGTTCTAGGATACCATAGAATTAGGTTATTTTTTTTTTCCCATACACTTAAGTGGTATTTGGTACCCCTTGACTTTTTTTTTTTTTTTTTTTGGTTTGCATGAGAACTGAGATCAAAATTAAGGAATAATTGAAACTCTGTCTTTGACTAGATCATTTCAGAAAGCCAGAAAGCCTTTGAAATAAATATCCATGAACTCTAAGCTTGATGCATGTGTTGAGCAGAGTAGTGGTCATGGAGTTGAGTCCTGAGTGTTTATCCAACCCAGTCACACAGTCCTGACAGTTATTTTTTTTTTGCCAGTCAGTTTTTTAGGGACTTGATGTGCCTTTCTATAAAATTAGAGGTTTTTCTTGATGATGTCTACAATGTTCCCAGTTGTGACATTTTTTTTGAGTTCTTCTTAGAGGGGAGTCTGGTTGCTCCCTGCTTCTTCCTCTTTCTACCCATACTAGGCTCCTGCAGCCTGCTCTGCCTATGGAAATAAGTGGCATTTCTCAGTCAGGGATCATGGGAGCTGGTGTTTTTCCAATGGGTATGGAGGATGGATGAGCAGAGTACCTGGTGCAAAGCGTTGGGGCTGTGTTTATTCAGATTGCATCCCCGGTCTGCCCTGCAGGAGTTTCCACACAGGCTTCAGGGACTTTAGTGTCACTGCCGTTGTACTGGGCTGGACAAGAGGTAGAAAGCAGTCCTTTTAGAGCTAGCTGATATTTCAAGCTGGAAAGCATTTAGAAATCCTCATCTGGTCCATCACCCTCATTATACACATCAAGAACATCAGACCACAGAGATGAAAGTGACCATCCCGAGGCCACACCGCTAGTTAACAGCAGAGCTGGGAACAGAGCCCAGTCTCTTACCTTCCAGGCCAGTGCTCTTTTCTGTCACCTTGTTTCTCCCTCGAGGGAATTGTGCAGACAGTATTGTCCTCTCTCTCTCAGTCTTTGCAACTCGAAACACGATTATGCTACCTTCAGTTCAGTTCATTCAGTCATGTCTGACTCTTTGCAACCCTATGGACTGCAGCGTGCCAAGCTTCCCTGTCCATCACCAACTCCCAAAGCTTGCACAAACTCATGTCCATCAAGTCGGTGATGCCATCTAACCATCTCATCCTCTGTTGTCCCCTTCTCCCGCCTTCAGTCTTTCTCAGCATGAGGGTCTTTTCAAATGAGTCAGTTCTTCACATCAGATGGCCAAAGTATTGCAGTTTCAGCTTCAACATCAGTCCTTCCAATGAATATTGAGGACTGATTTCCTTTAGGATGGACTGGTTGGATCTCCTTGCAGTCCAAGGGACTCTCAAGAGTCTTTTCCAACACCACAGTTCAAAAGCATCAATTCTTCTGTGCTCAGCTTTCTTTATAGTCTAACTGAATCCATACATGACTACTGGAAAAACCATAGCTTTGACTAGACGGACCTTTGTTGGCAAAGTAATGTCTCTGCTTTTTAATATACTGTCTAGGTTGGTCATAGCTTTTCTTCCAAGGAGCAAGCATCTTTTAATTTCATGGCTGCAGTCACTGTCTGCAGTGAGTTTGGAGCCCCCCAAAATGAAGTCTGTCACTGTTTCCATTGTTTTCCCATCTATTTGCCTGAAGTGATGGGCCAGATGCCATGATCTGCTACCTTAGGCACGCTTTTTTTCCCCCCCCTCTCAAGTGTGCGTGTATTTAATCTTTTCCCCATACCTTTTTTTTTTTTTAAAGGAATCTTATTGTTTTTCATTATTGCTACTTTTTAGGTAATCTTATTCTGTGTCTCTCTGCAACTGCCTACCTCGCAAACATCATTTGAGAACAACCCTTTTCATGGGTAATGGGCAGAAGTGTGGACACCAGTCCAGCTCCTGAACCAAGCGAAAGAAAACAGGGAACTTTGATGAGATATAACACGTTCAGTAAAATAAAAGAGTGTTAGTTTTAAAAATAATAGATGGCTCTGTTTCACCAAATCTAGGATATTTTGAAAACATCAGAATTACTCATTTCCTAACTTAGAACTTGTAAGATATTGTTCAAGAGTCTACTTAGTTTAATGGAGTAGAAACTGAAATCCAGCATCCAAGGGTAGAGGAGATATCTTTGCTAACAGAAGTAGTCCACAACCTCTCCCCACCTCCTGAGTTTCCCTCTGGGACAGATAGCAGCTGACCTTTCAAAATTATGTTTATAAAAATATGTACCTACCTCCCAAGGTGCTTTTGATTTTCTGTGCTAAAATAGCTCAGGAAAGTGCAATCACTAATGTTAATAGGCTGATTTGGGAGTGACTGGAGAGTCAGGAGCTATTTGTTTACTGAAATGTTTTAATGCAATGGTAATTAATATAATGTTGATTTCAGTGTGGTGGTAATTAAGACCCATTGTGTGTACTTTTAAATGCAGGCATAGTGTTATTTGGTTTAGAATGTTTCTTTTTATGGATTACCATTCCTTGGAGTAGAGCTAACATCAAATTTTACCATGTGGAAACTGGAGAAATCTCACAGTTCTGTTGCCTACCTTACTGGCGTAACAGTAGACTAAAAGTTTTTTTTGTCTTCTGAATATTTGTTTTGTATGTTTTTGGTGATGGCAGTTTAGTCACTAATTCTTGTCTGACTCTTGTGACCCTGTTGACTGTAACCTAACAGGCTCCTCTGGCCATGGGATTTCCCAGGCAAGAATACTGGAGTAGGTTGCCATTTCCTTTTCCAGGGGATCGTCTCGACCCAGGGATGGAACCCAGGTTTCCCGCATTGCAGCTGGTCTCCTGCATTGCAGATGAGTTCTTTACCGACTGAGCCACTAGGGAAGCCTTGTATGTTTTTTAAGAGTTGCATTTCATTTTTGTCTTCAGATTTCATTCTGTAATACCTTTAAGAGAAACATTCAACAAATATTTTTTGAGCATTATCATGGGCTTGATGCTATCATATATATATTTATCTCACTAAATTCTCCCAATTACCCTATAAAATGAGTTTTATCCCAGTTTACAGGCAAAGTATACTGAATATTAGCTTATCTACGAATATACTGCTGCCCATGAGAGGCAAAAATAGAAAAGGAACTGGAATTTTCTGCCTATATTCTTTTCATTTAATGGCCAGTTGCTTCTGCTTTTATAGGCATTTTCTTTCTCAATCCTCTTACAGCCTGTCATTCAAACCATATCTTTACTCACTGCTCTTACTTGCAGTTCTTTGCTCACTCCTTGGTGTCTACTCTCTAGTTCTGAAATATTTTAAGATCTTGTCATCTTTCACTCATCCTTACCATTAAATCTTTTTATTTATGCATGTTCATCTCATCATAAATATGTGTACTTCTCTTTTGTTTCTTCTCTTACTTTTAAAATATTCTCCATGCTTGAATTGTCTAGAACTTAGGATATTTTTTAAAGTAAATTTCTGTCAGTCTTTGTGAGAGTTATCATCTCCAAGATTGGAGCTTATTTGGTATTTTGAAATCATTGGATATATGCTTCAGTTCAGTTCAGTTCAGTCGCTCAGTCGTGTCCGACTCTTTTCGACCCCATGAATTGCAGCATGCCAGGCCTCCCTGTCCATCACCAACTTCCAGAGTTCATTCAGATTCGCGTCCATCGAGTCAGTGATGCCATCCAGGCATCTCATCCTCTGTTGTCCGCTTCTCCTCCTGCCCGCAATCCCTCCCAGCACCAGAGTCTTTTCCAATGAGTCAACTCTTCACATGAGGTAGCCAAAGTACTGGAGTTTCAGCTTTAGCATCATTCCTTCCAGAGAACACCCAGGACTGATCTCCTTTAGGATGGACAGGTTGGATCTCCTTGCAGTCCAAGGGACTCTCAAGAGTCTTCTCCAGCATCACAGTTCAAAAGCATCAATTCTTCCGCACTCAGCCTTCTTCACAGTCCAACTCTCACATCCATACATGACCACTGGAAAAACCATAGCCTTGACTAGACGGACCTTAGTCGGCAAAATAATGTCTCTGCTTTTGAATATGCTTACCCTGTTCTAAAAAATTACATGAATTGTACCTCTTAATTTCTGTTTTCCATTAAGGTAGTAAACAAGTGGTTCTCAACACTAACTGCATATTAGAATTTGCTGGGATTAAAATAAAAATACTCATTTTGGGGCCCCACCCCACTGAATCTGATTTAATCTCTTTGATTCTAATATTCAGCCAGGGTTGAGACCCACTGTTGTAGGCACTGATATACTGTTGCTGTTTTAAGCAAGAAATGATATGACTGGGTTTAGAAAGATGGCCCTGGTAGCCAGTGTAAGTGTAAAGTCATTGTAAAGGGGGAAGAGATTTCAGGCCACCACTCTGGAGGCTGATGCAGTGGTTCAGATGAGTCTAAATAAGAGGTAAAAAATCTGAAATAAGTAGTAAAAGAGAGCAGGAGACAGATTGAAGAAGTGGAATTAATAATGTTTGATGTCATCAGTGTTACAGGCAAGTGGGATACTAAGGGGTTCTGTTATGGGTTATATTATGGGATATGTATATGGTTCAGTGTAAGCTTTTTTCAGCTCAGATCCTACTCCAGCTCCTTGTAGGTTCCAAACCACAGTTTCTGCGCACACAAAGGAACAAGAGTAGGATGGATAAACAAAGTGCAACTCTTAGTACCCAAGCAGTCACTTGATTACCAATAAAGAATTCCTCAATAAGCATGGCTTGTGGAATGAAGCTTGGGCCACATGAGCTCAAGGTTCTTCCCACCTTAGTTAGGCTGACTTCATTCTGTTCCAAGGAGAGGTATATGTGAAAAGAAGAGAGAAAAGAGATTCACTTGTACCAAATCTGCCCAGATCATCGTATCACAAAAGTCAGGATAAAGAGCAAGCTGGGGCTCCCCTGGTGGCTCAGTGGTGAAGAATCTGCCTGCCAGTACTAGAGATGCAGGTTCGATCCCTGATCTGGGAAGATCCCATGTGCTACAGATCAGCTAAGCCCGTGTGCTGCAACTACTGAGCCCATGTGCTTCAGCAACCGAAGCCCACATGCCCTAGGGCCTGTGTTCCACAACAAGAAAAGCTACCTCAATGAGAAGCCCGTGCACCCCAACTGGAAATTAGCCCCTGTTTTCTGAAACAAGAGAAAAGCCCACACAGCAATGAAGACCCAGCACAGCCATAAATAAATAAATAAATAAATAAAATTTTATATATCCTAAAAGGAGTACATGCTTTGAAAGATAGAAGATACAGACAACTCATACAACTTATTCCTAATCATTATTGCTGCTTACTATGGACTGGGTACTATTCTCTGCACTCAATACAGATTTAATTTTCACAATTGCTCAATGCTACTCTGGTTATCATCATTCCCATTTTATAGATAAGGGGGCACAGGGATATGTTAAATAACTTGTCTAAGATTACATGGTGGCAGCATTGAACCCAGGAGAGAAGAGGAAGGAGGCAAGGCCTCAAGAGACAGTCCCTTCTTTGTTGCCTGGAATTGGGAACAATGGAAGTTGTTGTTGAGAACATGGACCTGTAGAACACAGTAACCTTACCTGCCAGTTAAATGTTGTCTACTCAATATTTCAGACTCTTTGAGCAAAGAGTTCAGCATTACTGCTTCCTCTAGTGCGGAGTTAGAAAGCTAGCGTCCTCTCCCTCTGTATCTTAGCTGTGCAAACTAGTCAGACATGGTGCTTCTGATGGAGACGGGGCGTATGCCGGAAGGGAAAGCGGTTTGGGAAAACGTAGAAGGAACTGAGTTGTGGACATGTAGGGTGTGTGCATAGGGATAAGCAGTTGGAAATACAGAGTTGGAATTTTGGAGAATGATCTGGACTAGAGCTGAATTTTAGAGCCATTATTGCATAGGTCGTCCCTTCAGACTGCTTTCAAGGACCTTTTTTATTTTATAGTCTTAGTCTAGTTCTCTGAGTGTAGTGTTTCTACCTCATTAACTCTTGTGGAGCAGGCAGCACAAAGGGAAAGATTCAAAGACTTACTGAAGTGTTTAGTCACCTGTGTGATGGGCTGTGCTTTGCTAGGATCATAGAATAGGAAGAACAGCATGCCAGAAATTACCTTAAGGTCACCTGATCCAAATGACTGCCTGCTCTCTGTTAAATCCTTTGGTTTTTCTTTTTTTATTACTGTGGTAAAATATACATAACTTCGTTTTCCCTGGTAGCTCAGCGGTAAAGAATCCACTTCTAATGCAGGAGACACAGGAGGTGCCAGATCTATCCCTGGGTTGGAAAGATCCCCTGGAGAAGGGAGTGACTACCCACTCCAGTATTCTTGCCTGGAAAATCCCATGGACAGAGGAGCCTGGCAGGCTACAGTCTGTGGGGTAGCAAAAGTGTCAGACACCACCGAGCAACTGAGCACACACATGCACACACACATACATAACTTAAAATTTATTATTTTGACTATTTTTAAATGTACAGTTAAATCCATTTACTTTTAATCTACTCTTCCTCACCCCCTGCACATACTACATGCTCAGTCATTAAAGTGGATCAAATGGGTCTGTACTTCTCCCTGAAAGTATAGCCTAAAAAAGTTTACTCTGTTTCTATAAATTTTGGAATTGGAAGGACTTTTGAGATTAATCTAATTCATTCCTAGTGACAGGTAAGGAGACTGAGCCTCAGAGAATTTAAAGTGATAAAGTGACTTACAGGGTCATGAGTATTTGCAGCTGGTTTCAGTTCTCAGTACATATTCTTTGTCTATGTTTTTTCAATTGCTCAGGCTGCCCATGAAATAGCCTCTCTGATTTTACCTTCCTCATGCCCCGTTATTTTTTCTTTTGAGAACATTTCAGTTCTTTCAGGGTGAACTTGATATTTCCTAGACTTCCAACCATTCTTGTTTTTTCCTTCTTTCCTCTTTCTTAGAGTAATATATCCCATTAAACTTTAAAGAAATCCCCAAATCTGGCAGATTGCCAAAGCTTTTAAATTTATTTTTGAAATTTGTTTGCATAAGTATTAGTTCTGCATCAGACTTTCTAATCCAATGCTGTTTGCTGAAGGAGATCAACCCTGGGATTTCTTTGGAAGGAATGATGCTAAAGCTGAAACTCCAGTACTTTGGCCACCTCATGCGAAGAGTTGACTCCTTGGAAAAGACTTTGATGCTGGGAGGGATTGGGGGCAGGAGGAAAAGGGGACGATAGAGGATGAGATGGCTGGATGGCATCACTGACTTGATGGACACGAGTCTGGGTGAACTCCGGGAGATGGTGATGGACAGGAAGGCCTGGCGAGCTGCGATTCATGGGGTCTCAAAGAGTCGGACGCCACTGAGCGACTGAACTGACTGACTGACTGAATAGCCTCCTGGTCTCAGAGTTCTTGGAAAAGGAGGAACAGAAGCCAAGTGTGTTACTCTAAGGTTTGACAAGTTAGTTACTAGCAGACTGACTCCAAGTGTTGTTTGAGGTAAGAGAGATAGTCTTTGAGAAAAAATTCTGGATATATTTTCATTAATCCTTGGGAGAAGGCTGTAAGCCTAAAGTCTTGAAACACAATGCCATATTCATACTCCCTCCCCACCCCTCATGCATGTTTTGTTGACTTTTGTTTTCTTCAGAGCAAAGCAAAGACCTCTGCCTTGCTCAGTTGTGTGGTAAAGGCTCCATGTGTGAAATTCAAACATTGCTTGTGAAATGAAACGTGTCCTTTTTTTTTTTTTTTGACTAAGAGTGAGTGAAACTAAGCCAAAACTCTTACTTAAATTGAACTAAACTTGTAATGTAAAGGGGAAATGGACACAGTCCATTAATTAGCCAATTGTTTTTCTCCCACATAGACAATAGGTACTCATTAGCTGCCAGATCTTGCCTGTGATCTACCATCTCTGGTCTCTTTATCTGATTTGAGTCACCTCCTATTTGTGATTAGATTTGTCTGCTCCTTCTCACTCTCTCTTGAAATAGCAGTTCTGAAAGCACTTCAGTAGCTCAGTCATTTTAAGTTCTTAACCATGATTCTGTTCCTTACGAATAGACTCCTTTCTCTCTAATGATTGCTCCCTACTATAGGTGTATAAAAGCTTTCCTATCCCCCTTACAACTTGCTTCATTAATGTGATTTCCTTCTGCTAAATAACATTCCATCTGCCTCTTGGAGCCATTGAATTATAGAGTACATTCTGTAAAGTTTCTCTTACCCTATTTTAATTTCATGTACCACATTTTTTCTCATCTGAAAAGAATGAGAAATATTGCTTCCTGCATTTGGATTTCACAATTTTTTTTTAAAAAAGGAGATTGTCTTTTTAATTATATTTGGCCTAGTTCTCCATTGTCACTACTTGTACCATATGGGACATCTCCAGGATAACAGTCGTGGTTTCTCTCTCTCTCACTAGCTTCCTATTCCCCTTCCTTTCCCTCCTACAGCTTCTCACCCTCTCTACTCTAATGCTTTGGGAAGCTACTAAGAAGTTTAAATGGCCTATGTGAAAATATGTCAGTGTTCCATTTTACTATATATATGAGACATTTATAATTTATACTCTGCCTATATCCCAGAGGGATATGAGGTGGCCTATAACTGAAAAACACAAACACACACATGCACAAAAACACACACATGTACATCTCCAACAGTGCTGTTAAACAGAGTCATAAAGGGACTTCAGAAACCACTGAAGGCCATCTCTAACACAAAGTACTTATCAAACATAAGAAGAACATTTCTATAAAAAGTGAAAGAAGAACATAACCTTTTAATTATGCAAGGGCTTTGCTATTTTAGACGAGTAGTGAAAGAAGATGGTAATTGTGGTCTGAATGTTTCTCTGTAATGACAAAATGACTGACAGTATTTCTCACTCCCCCCACACCCCCTAGAAATTTTTTTCCCAAAATTTAGAACTGAAGGGATTTTTGGTTAATCCCCAATTACTGTTATCAGCTTCTTTAGTCTGACTTTTTCTTTAGCAGCTACAATATATTGACTACCTGCTGTGTCCAGGCCCGGCTAAAAGTTAGAAATGTGTTATCTCATGGAGGCCCCATCATTTGGCTGTGAAACAGTTGATATTATTTTTTGTCATAGATGAGGAAGAAACAGTCTAAGAAGGTAAATGGATCAAGGTTATATGGTGGTAAATGGTAGAGTGAGGGTTTGAATCCAGATCTTTCTGGCTCCTCTTTCTATTACTCTATGATGCCTTTCGTTAAAAGACCTGTATTGGAAAGGTTCACCATTAACCTTAGTATCTTCTGTTAAAGATAACAGAAACTCAATCTTTTAGTGACCTCATTGCAAGAATATATCTTAACCTCTGTCTTTTCTCCCAATTCAGTTTATTAATAGTGACTCACCTTATTTCCTGTTCTTATGCCCAGTAGCCTGCAGTTGAGTGTAGGGCTTATTGCTTTGCTTTGATCAGTGCACCCTTGACTTGGCAAACATGATGCAGTGCCGTTGGTACTGTGGTGAAGCATATCCCCATGAAATGAAGTGACCTCTGTGGCACATGGACCCAGGGCCTCACTGTCCTTGAGTCTCCAATATTCAGAGCCTGAATGTACTTCACCGTATAATTCTTTGGCTTCTACACAACTTTATTGCAGGAAGAGAACAGAAGTGTTGTGTGTTCTGAACTGATAATTCAAAACCCACATACCTATTGTTCTTTGAATTTTTGTCTTTCATCTGTTGCTATTCTTCATTTAACAGAACTCTTTGACAATCAAATAAAACTAAAGAATAGGGATTTCCCAGGTGGTCCAGTGGCTAAGACTCCGAAATCCCAATGCAGGGGGCCCTGGCTTCAATCCCTGGTCAGGGAACTAGATCCTACATGCTACAGCTAAGATCCAGTGTAGTCAAATAAATAAATATTAAAAAAAATTTTAAAGAATGAAGAAAGCTAAGTTTGAGTCTTATGCCCTGATCTTTACTAGCTTCTATGGCCTTGTATGACTTATTTACCCTCTCTGGGCCTCAGTTTCCCCATCATGAGGATTAGAGATAATGTATGATGAGCAGCTGGTACAGATCCTGGCATTGAGCAGATGTTCAGTACAAAGATGCTGCTATTATTATTATTATAAAATGCAAAGACATACTTACGATGTAAAAGCTTGAGATTTGTTTTGTTATTGTAGTAAATAGTGTTTCCCTGTGGACTCCTTTGTACAGCTTATGTGAAACCCAAGGAAAACAGTGGAATAGTGTTTGCAATAAGGAAACAGAGCTCTTTGTTCCCTTCAGCGGACAAAAGAAGCTCATTATCGTATCAAGTAGTGGCTGTTGCTATTGAAATGGTTTATTTGTATGTTTTTTTTCTGTGTTTTTCTCCTAGGGATTTATTTGTGGCTTTTCAGTAGCAACAGGTGCAGCAGCAAGACTAGTATCAGGATACGACAGCTATGGAAATATCTGTGGGCAGAAAAATGCAGAGTTGGAAGCAATACCAAACAGTGGCATGGACCACACCCATCGGAAGTGAGTAGACTGGCTGAATGGTGAACATTGTGGGAACTTGAACGGGGAGGGGGCATCCTGCTTTTTTCTTTACTGTTATAAAGATAATATCTTACTGAATATTATTTTTATATGCTTCCTGTTTGTTTTTTTTTTTTAACTGTCCACTTGAATCATTTCTGGTTTTGGTCTATAAATACATTTACCAGGAAACAAAATTAGGTGCCATGTTAAAATGGCCTACCTTGAGGTTTTAATGAGTAAATGCATGATTTGCGAGAGTTACTCCTTTACTCGTACTCTGTTTTCCCATTAGCCTTTAGGCTGTACATGAAGTTTTAACCCAGAAAACAATATAATATTTTCTTCCTAAGACTGCTTGATGGAAGGCAGATGGATAATGGATTTTGACACAGTAAAGTTATAATGAAACATTTTGTGGTGCATCATTTATAAGTACACACTGATTTCCAATTTTATAAAAGATATATTTTCTTTCTCAGACTTTGAAATTTCATTCGGGTTTTCAAGGTTTAGGTTTTGGATTTCTTGAAATTCCTGACTTAATCACCTCTTTTCTTCAAAAGAGCTATTATTTCATTTTTACTGTCTATGGGGAAAAAGATATCTTATCAAATGAATTCTATGTATGATGTCAATATATTTGTTCCAAACTGTGTATTTATGCCCATCAAACTTTATTAGACAGGTCTAATAAATAAAGACAGGTCTTTAGAATGAATCACACTAATTTTAAGGTTAGCCAGTTCTATTAGTGAACTTTATAGGAGAATGCTAATGCAAATAAAAACATTTTTTAGACTGTAGTTCTATAATATTTTGAGAGATATAATAACAATTTATTGTTAGATAAATATGTTGATTAAATCTGGGCCCCTACTAAATTAAAATTAAATAAATTAAAAAACTTGAAAAAAATCCAAATAGTTAATCTTAAAAGATATTTCTCCATTTAATGAAGGAATAATGCAGTTCAAATAAAAAATTTTAAATAGTAATAATGAATATTTGTATAGAATGCAATAGTCAAGAAGTATATGATACCAAACTGTGGGATGGGGGTAGCAAAGGCTTCGAGAGATTGAAATCACCTCCCCAGAAGTCTGATGGGCAGTGGACTGTCCAAGACAGACCATGAGCTTTTCTCTTGATAGATACCTGCATCCTTTAACAGGAGAAGTAAAAATTGGACTTGAGAGCGTAATTTGGAGGATTATTTCATTTGTCCTTCTTTTTGATTGCTTTATGGAATTAACACAAATTTTAGGCTTTGTGTTATTTGCTGTGGCAAATCTACCCATGTATTTTGTTTTTACTTCTCATTTTGGAACAGTTTTAGACTCACAGAGAAGTGCAAAAATAGTAGAGTTTTGCATATCTTAGTGTCAAATATTATATACCCTTTAATGCTGTTGACATGTACCAAACATAAGATATTACCATTTAGATAACTGAGGAGACAGGAGAAAAAGGACTCTAGTTCCTTGGGTTTACTGGTCACATGAGGTTGTGATCATTTTTATGGCTCCCTTTTAACTTGCTAGTAACTCCAAGCATGTTCTTATCATAAAGTTTGTGTAATTGTCAGTTCATCCTTAACCTTTTGGAGATTCATTTGGTTAATTTTTAAGAAATATTTTATTTTATATTGGTGTATAAGTGAGTAGGAGGCACAAGAGATGTGGGAAGAGCCCTGGAGGAGGAAATGGCAATCTACCCCAGTATTCTTGCCTAGAAAATTCCATGGAGAGAGGAGCCTGATGGGCTACAGTCCATGGGGTTGCAAAGAGTCAGACACAATTGGACGCACACACACACATTCACACAGGTGATTAACACTGTTGTGTTTTCAGGTGTATAACAAAGTGATCGTTATACATTGACCTGTATCTATTCTTTTTCAGATTCTTCTCCTGTTTAGATTGTTATATAATACTGAACAGAGTTCCCTGTGCTATACAGTAGATCCTTGTTAGTTATCCATTCTAAATATAGCAGTGTGTACATGTCAATCCCAAACTCAGTTTTCAATTTCAAATCCTAAGATTATTCTGTGTACGTTTTGGCCTCTTGCAAAGAGAACCTGCTTATTATTTTGAAAAAATGGTTCCTTTTCCCTGAGTGCTTAGCATAGTTGGGACACACTCATGGATAGCTGTAGGGTAATCCCTCAAGTATAGCAATGCCTTAACTTATGTGAGTCTGAGTGAACTCTGGGAGTTGGTCATGGACAGGGAGGCCTGGTGTGCTGCGATTCATGGGGTTGCAAAGAGTCGGACACGACTGAGTGACTGAACTGAACTGAACTGAACTTATGTATCCATGTTAAAATTTATTTTTGATCTCTACTTCTTCTTTGCACATGAGCATTTTAGCCCTGAGTCATTTAAGTATTTCTGTCTATGAAAGTGAGAGTGACAGTCACTCATCATGTCCACTCTTTGCAACCCCATGGATTGTAGCCTGCCAGGCTCCTATATCCATGGAATTCTCCAGGCAAGAATACTGGAGTGGGTAGCCATTCCCTTCTCTAGGAGATCTTCCCAACCCAGGGACTGAACCTGGATCTCCTGCCCTGCAGGCAGATTCTTTACCATCTGAGCAACCAGGGAAGCCTATTTCTATCTATAAATGGTAATTTTTTATAAATGAATGGTACAGTTTTGAATATACCGTTCTAAGGTAAGTCTATATTGTTTGGATTTGAAAAGAGATAGACAGTCTTTGTGTTTATGAGAGTCCCTTGGTTGCAAGGAGGTCCAACCAGTCCATCCTAAAGGAAATCAGTCCTGAATATTCATTGGAAGGACTGATGCTGAAGCTGAAACTCCCAATACTTTGTCCACCTAATGCAAAGAACTGACCCATTTGAAAAGACCCTGGGAAAGATTAAAGGTGAGAGAAGGGGACGACAGGATGATATGGTTGGATGGCATCACCGATTCAATGGACATGAGTTTGAGTAAACTCCAGGAGTTGGTGATGGACAGGAAGGCCTGGGTGTGCTGCAGTCCATGGGGCTACAAAGAGTCAGACACGACTGAGTGACTGAACTGAACTGAACCTATACTCTATTCTCTCTCTCTTTTTTTTTTTCTGCCAAGTATATTGATTTTCTCCTTTTCACACATACATCTTTGGCTTTATTATAAATACCACACCCTTCCATTCCTACAGGATTTTTAATACATGTTTTGTCTTGACCTTGATCATTTTCTCCCATCCCTTATCCTTAGCACCTAGTACCTGATACTTACTAGGGCCTCTACACATAGTTGTTAAATAGGTTAATGAATGAATCCTCTAAAATATTGAATATAGCTAACTTTCTTGCCTTCATGAATGTTGTTTTTTTTTCCCTATCAGAAAAAAAAAAATCCTCCTATTCTTCATGTGGCTAAATTCTATTCATCTTTCAGATCTCAGTATAAATGTTACTTCCCAGAAAGGTATTTTTTAAGCTCATGATTTAAGTTCTAGTGTGTCCTGTAATATGTGTAATTTTACATTTCATCATTATTTGTTAAATGTTTGTCTCTTCTAAGTTTCATGAAAGCAGAGGTAAGGTCTGTTTTGTTCACGGCTATATCCTCTGTACCTGGAATGTAGTAGACACTCAAATGTTTGTTGGATGGGTAAATAAACTTATTTATTTTTGAATATGTTCTTAGTGAATTAGAGTCTGAGGATCTGAGTATTTTAAGGTTATTCATACATTTTGCTGATTGTCTTTCCATAAAGTCTATTCTATTTACATTCCCTCTGATAGTGTCTGAGATTGCTTTATCTTTGCTAGTATTATTAGTTTTTGCACAAATTTGATTCAACCGCAGAATGGTATTTTATAGTTTTATTTGCATGCCTTTAATTATTCATGAGTGTGAAACCACCGCCCACTGCCCACCCCCCCGCCCCCACTACATGTTTGTTGGCCTCTCCTGAAGACCTTTGTGCCAGCACATCTATTCTTGGTCTTCTTAGCTCTAATCCTCTCCATCCTTTATACTGTGATAGGATTAAGTTCTTTAAAGCCCTTTTTACTGTCATTTCCCTGCTCCAGAGCCTTTCCTTTTTTGTTGTTACCTATTGAAAATGAGCCCACTCAGCCCTGGCATGACCTGGACCCCATGTACCTCTGCAGTCTCCCCTCACTGTTTCTCAGTGCAGTGGGGCCACTCTCCGTGATATTCAGTTGATTCAGCCTCTGTGCTGTGTACCTCTCTGCCAGTCTGAATTCTTGAAAGAACGTGGGACTTATATACCCTCTCTATGGAATATTTCAAAGCTACCTTTATCCCAGAACTTTATATTGGATTTCTGTTGCCTTTAAGTTGTTGTCTAATTATATTGTGCTATTCATCTGCCTATATTAATGATCAGTTGCTAGATAACAATATTTCCATAAACATAATGGCTTACAGCGGGAGACACTTATTATGTCACAGTTCCTCTGGGTCAGGAATCTGGATGCAGCTTAGCCGGACTCTTGCTTCAGTCTTTTACCAGGTTGCCACAAGGTGTTGATTAGAGCTGGGGTTCTCCTGGGGAAGTTCCCCTACCAGGCTCAGGTGGTTGTTGGCAGCACGCACTCCTCAATGATTGTTAAACCAAGAGCCTTAACTCTTTACTGGCTATCAGCCAAAGGCTACCTTCAGAGCTTGCTACATGGGCCTCTCCATATGGCAGCTTACTTCAAAGCCAACAGGAGAGGGTGTCAATACAGAGAGATACAGACAAGAGAGTCTGTTAGCAAAATGAAAGTTACAGTATTATATAATGTAACTGTACAAGTGATAACCCTCACCTTTGCCACATTCTACTGGTTAGAAGCAAGTCACAGGCCCCACCCAAATTTAACGGGAAGATTCTGAATTATAGGAGGTAGGGGTAATTAGGGCCTTTTATAGTCTGAAAGCCACACTGCCCAACTCTCTCTCCCTGGAGCACCATGTTTTGTATGACTCCCAAATTTCAGTACTCAAGAGTTATTTCAAGGGGCTTGTTGAATTACAATAAAATAGGAAGGAGGTAAGTCAAGAGGGACATGAGAAGGAGAATGTCTTTGACCTATTCTAACCAGAAAATTTAAGATGCAAGATGACTATAAGAATTCTATTTGTAGTAAAAAGTTTGTATTTTTTTAAATCATTTTAATTAAAGTGTCCTTTTCTCCCCAAATAGTATTTACTGTAGTAATAAAGATGTATAGGAACATGGCAGACAATATTTTCTGAGATACTGGAATGCCTCAACTTCAAATGGATTATGTCCCAAAGTTAATTTTTAAGTCAGTTGGATGAGATGTGTAAAAATTTTCTGCATAGAAACAATGCTATAAATAAGACTCTGAGACTAGGTCAACCTGGAAAAGCTCATTTATCTTAGAACCATAAAGTGCCAGAGATGAAAGGGATCTTTAAGATTATCTAGTGGGTAACCTCCTTAAAGCATCACATCAAATACATGTGAGCACCAGCATAGGCCCAAAGAAGATTAAGTGGTTTGTATTTATAGCCGAGCTCTGGTGGTAATGGTCCTATAAAGCATGGGCATTGCTTATAGCCAAACTTTTTTTTTTTGGTAGAAAAGATTAAGATGATAATAATATATTTTGAACTGATTGATGATTCTAGAAAACGTATCTCTTCTGCCACATTCTACATTGCCTATCATTTTCAAAACCAGAAAGCTAGTCATAGAGTGTATGTGTCAATTTTTAGACAGAGAGAATCATTATTATTATAGAAAATGTTCCCAGAAGAGAAGCCCCCATCTTCCATACCAAATTGGATAAAGCAGAGATGCTTCTAGTTCTAAGATACCTGGATTAGTATATATGAGACTATATGGTGCAAAGTGTCTTGCTCTTTTGAGCCCTGGTAAGATGATTGGGGAGGCATTGTGTTTTCACCACGGATACTCCCTTTTTCTGGGTGCCTGGGATGGGTAGGCTGTGGCAAGGTGGCAGTGCTCTTAGTCTACATAGGCTATTACAAAGCCAGGTGAGGGTATGTAGGGAGTTGCTTTTAGTCATTTTGATATAGGCGTTTTATTATTAATAGAATTCTGTTCTCCATTCTGCAGACAATCCTAACACACAGGTTAGTGTCCACTTTCTTTGTTACTCTAAGAAATTTTCCCAGTATATCTCACTTATCAATATTGATTTTTCTGCAGAGGTTCTGAAGGTGTATTTTTTGCACAAATCTAACTTCCTTCTTTATCTTTTTGGCTTTTCTCTAAGGAATCCATTAGTCCCTATCGCTGATAAAGGCTCTGTGGTCCTAAAATGCCTCTCAGATTTCAGATAAGTCAGTGTTAACAAGATGTACAGGAAGTAGGCTTCTGAGGAGGTTGATGGCATGCATGTGTGAGTAAAATCTATCAGGGGCATTTTGTTTGAGACCTTTTTCAATTACCTGCGTAACCTTTAGTAGGGTATCTAGCGTGAGTTTTTCTTCTTTTCTTTAACTGTCTCATCTCCCAGAAATTCACAGCCTAAAATGTTTGTGCAGTAAGGGCTCTTGAGATCACTGAGCGCCTTCATTTTGTAGGCGAAGAAACTGGAGTCTAGGAAACGTCAGTGAACTGACGAAGACAGTGATGTCAGGACTAGTCTAGTGCTAGTCCTGATATTACTCATCAGGACTAATCCTTAGGCTAGTGCTCTTTGCATTATATGCTACACTATGGTAAGCTACACAGTGATTGCCTTTCTCACCTTTTTTGCTTTTGGGGCCTCTTACTTCCAGCATTTAAAGATGAAAGAAACTTTTAGTAGAACATGTAAAGAAGGACAGGTTATATAAATCAATAAAGTTATAACTAAAGAAACATTGAAAGGAACCAAAATACCTATACAATCTCTGGAGGCTTTGAATAATTTGCAGGCAATCTTTATGTGTTTCTTTTTCTGTCAGGTAAAGAATATGAATTTTAATGATGAAATGCATTATACTTATTTCACATTTGGACATTTTTTACCATTTGTGTGTTTCAAATATTCATTGAAAAGCAGGTAGTTTAAAACTGATGTTACTCTCTTAGTAAGATAATTGATTGTTTAATAGGCAATAGTCTTATTTTAAAGAAACTCTAATTTTATAATCTCTACATGAATCCAGTGGCAACCCACTCCAGTATTCTTGCCTGGAGAATCCCATGGACTGAGGAGCCTGGTGGGCTGCAGTCCACGAGGTCACAAAGAGTCGGACTCGACTGAGTGACTTTACTTACTTACTTACATGAATACAGAACAGGACTTTAACGGCCGCTGATTACCTTCTCTAAAGCTCAGGAGCCTGTAGCTTTAGTGTCTAGTTTAGCCCACCCCACGATTGCTAACTAGCTTATTAACTTTTTTCCCCCCTTGTTTCTTGCTTTTTTTTTTTTTTAATTGAAGTATTATTGATGTAGTCTTCCCAGGTGGCTCAGTGGTAAAGAATTCACCTGCCAAGCAGGAGATGTGTGTTCGGTCCTTGGGTCAGAAAGATCCCCTGAAGAAGGAAATGGCAACCCATTCTAGTATTCTTGCCTGGGAATTTCCATAGACAGAGGAGCCTGTCAGGCTGTGTAGTCCACAGGGTTGCAAAGAGTTGGATATGACTTAGTGACTGAACAGCAGCATCAGCAGTATAGCTGATGTACAATACTGGATAAAGCTTATAAACTTTCATAAAGGCTTATTTATTATTTAGGGGATTGGTAGTGATATTATACCCATATGAAGAATGTGTTTACTCTTTAAACTATGCATAAGCAGATTGCCAAGCTTTCTGGATCTAGACTATGCTATATAACCATATATTTTAGGAAGAACTTTATTAAAAAATTATAATATAAAACACACCTCTTTGAAGATTTTTTAAAGAGTTATCAAACCTCGTTGATCGTGCATACCTGTCTCTGTTTGGAAAAAAATAGAAAAGTAAAGATAAAATTTGCCAGAATACTCACTTTGAGGATCCTTTTATCAGCTCTGTACAGTTCTTCATGTTTATATGACTGAGACTGACTTCTCTTCTTCTCAATGACTTAAATCAAATTACTGCCTACTAAATGATTATCCTTCACCAGTCTCTAAAATTGTTATTTTATTAGTCATCAGCAAATGTTTATTGAAAATCTACTGTGTTCTAGAAACCTTTATTAAGAATAACAAAATAGGAAACAACCTAAATGGCTGAAAAAAAAAGATTTGGTTAAATTCATTCACTCATGCATGTATTGTATTTCTTGGGCATCTACTTGGGGCTAAGCTTTGGAGATTATACTCTTGATGAAAACAGGCACACTTTTATCTCATGGAAATTATAGTCTAGTGGAGAAAACAGAACTTAAAATCATCAGATAATCACAAATGTTATTACAGCTGTCAAAAGTATTATGAAAGGTGAGATATAAAGGTACCAAAGAGGTTATAACAGGAGGACCTGGCCCAGCCTGAATACTATGGAACAGTAAAAATGATGGTACAGAATTCCATCCATTGACATGGAATAGCCACATAATGCTATTAAGGGAAAGATAAAATTATAAATCAGTATATATCTTGTGATTTATATATATATATTCAGTTCAGTTCAGTCATTCAGTCATGTCCTACTCTTTGCAACCCCATGAATCAAAGCACGCCAGGCCTCCCTGTCCATCACCAACTCCCGGAGTTCACTCAAACTCACGTCCATCGAGTCAGTGATGCCATCCAGCCATCTCATCCTCGGTCGTCACCTTCTCCTCCTGCCCCCAATCCCTCCCAGCATCAGAGTCTTTTCCAGTGAGTCAACTCTTCGCATGAGGTGGCCAAAGTACTGGAGTTTCAGCTTTAGCATCATTCCTTCCAAAGAAATCCCAGGGGTTGATCTCCTTCAGAATGGACTGGTTGGGTCTCCTGGCAGTCCAAGGGACTCTCAAGAGTCTTTTCCAACATCACAGTTCAAAAGCATCAATTCTTTGGCGCTCAGCCTTCTTCACAGTCCAACTCTCAACATCCGTACATGACTACTGGAAAAACCATAGCCTTCACTAGACGGATCTTAGTCGACAAAGTAATGTCTCTGCTTTTGAATATGCTATTTAGGTTGGTCATAACTTTTCTTCCAAGGAGTAAGCGTCTTTTAATTTCATGGCTGCAGTCACCATCTGCAGTGATTTTGGAGCCCCCCAAAATAAAGTCTGACACTGTTTCCACTGTCTCCCCCTCTATTTCCCATGAAGCGATGGGACCGGATGCCATGATCTTCGTTTTCTGAATGTTGAGCTTTAAGCCAAGTTTTTCGCTCTCCTCTTTCACTTTCATCAAGAGGCTTTTTAGTTCCTCTTCACTTTCTGCCATAAGGGTGGTCTCATCTGCATATCTGAGGTCATTGATATTTCTCCCGGCAATCTTGATTCCAGCTTGTGTTTCTTCCAGTCCAGTGTTTCTCATAATGTACTCTGCATAGAAGTTAAATAAGCAGGGTGACAATATACAGCCTTGACGTACTCATTTTCCTACTTGGAACCAGTCTGTTATTCCATGTCCAGTTCTAACTGTTGCTTCCTGACCTGCATTCAGGTTTCTCAAGAGGCAGGTCAGGTGGTCTGGTAGTCCCATCTCTCTCAGAATTTAATACATATGCAAAGTATAGAATGACATGAAAATATTAATAGTATGGTTAGCTGTTGAATTATGGATCTTTTAAAATTTCTTTTATATTTATTTCTTTTTTTCCCTAAGTTTTCTACAATCAATATGTATTCTTTGGACAGTTAAAAAAAATTAGAGTTAAAAAAAAAGTCCCTGTCTTAAGAGCTTGCATCCTAGTGAGGAAGACAAAATACACAGACACACTGACGGTGCAATGTGGGACCTCCCATGAAAGTTTTGTATACTGACAGCTGGGTAACTTCAGTTTCCTTGGTTCCTAACTGCAGGCTGGTGGGGACAGGAAGGCAATTTGATGGTAGCCCTGGGACCACCACTGTGTTCAGTCTATTGCTTCTGTAACAAATTGCTATAAACTAAGTGCCTTAAAACAGCAAAGTTCTCTAAATGTGAATTCTGTTCACAGCATGGTTCAGCTGGTTCTCTGCCCCAGGTTTCACAAGACTGAAATCAGAGGTTTGGCAGGGCTGTGTTCCTCACTAGAGGCTCTTGGGAATCAATCTTCTTTCAAGCTCATTCAGGCTGTTGGCCGAGTTTAGCCAGTTTCATGTGGCTGTAGGATGAGGTTGCATTTCCTTGCTGCCTATCAGCCTGGGGTCATTCTCAGCTTCTAGAGGTAACCTGTGTATTCTGTAGCCTGTATCCTGTGGCTCATGGTCCTTTTCCTTTAACAGCTGTGGGTCAGAGCTCTTATGCTTCAGTCTCTCTGACTTCCCGTTTGCTAGGGTTGCATCTTAATTCTGGATTGTCCATGTGGGTTGGCAAATCTCTCAGCCAATGACTCGGGGTTCAGGAACAGAGTCATTTAAAGTAAGAGTTTTAGACCCCCAGTTAGGTGAGTTGGGGATTCAAAGCAGGAGTTGCATTCTAGCAAGGGTAAAGTCAGATAAAGTAGATCTGTGGAAGGAGGGCACACATAGTGAGAGTGGGGCAGGTGAGAGCCAGTGCTAGATGGTCACATGCATTCTGAGCCAAGAGGTAGTTTCAGGAGCCCATCTGTGGTGAGGATGGTATTCCAGTTAGAGTGCCCAACCTGTTCTTGTTGGCTGAAGAACATCATCTACAGGTTGGAGCTCTGCAGGCCAGCCTGAAGCCTGGTGAAAACTGGTTCACACAGTCAAGAGCTTACTGCTCTGTCTTGCTGAGTTGTGGCTCAGGACAGAGTTAGTGCGTTTGTCTGCCGTGCTGGGTTTTGTTTACAGAGTGTCCAGGGTATTAAGAGCAGCCCAGTAGATATCTGCTCATTCCCACACTTAGGGATCACTTTGGACAAATGGACATACTTTGAGCATTTAATAAGTTTGCCTTTGTTTGGAGGGAAAGCACTCTCCTCTCTGCCCTTCTGTCAAGTGCTCTCTGAGTCCAGCATTAGCCTACCACCTGTCCTAGTTTGGCTCAACACGAAAAAGAACAGCCTAGTTAGATACCTGGGCTTCCTGGGTGACTCAGTGATAAAGAACCTACCTGCCAATGCAAGAGATGCGGGTTCGATCCCTGGGTCATGAAGATCCCCTGGTGGAGGAAATGACAACCCACTCCAGTATTCTGCCTGGAAAATCCCATGGGCAGAGGGGCCTGCGATGTTAAAGAAGCCCTTCAGTCCATAGGGTCACAAAGTGTTGGGCACAACTGAGAAACTGTGCAGCATAGATCCTTCACTTAAACTTGCATTTGTGGACTCCTTTGCCCACAAGTTTACAAGCATTTGGAAACAGTAACATTTATGGTATTCTATGGGAATTTATTGTATTATTTATGCCATTTCCCCCCCTAATTTTTTCATTTTTTTCTCTCATGGAAAATGTTAGTTATAAAAACAATAACTAAGTTTTCAGAAGACAAATTTATGGGGCATCTTTGGAAAATATTTTTTGTCATTTCATGACTGCAGATTCTTTATCCTGAATTTCTAAAACACTTTTTACAAAGTTATGTCTGTATTGCTAGTGAACTTCTGTCTCTAGGATAATAGTTGCTCTGGATAATACTGCTAGGAATTTGAAAGACGAGATCCAGTTGCATGCTATAGGAAATTTAGGACTTGAAATGTTGAGCAGATTCTAAATAAGGAAGTAAAAAGCCACTTAACAGAATTAGATGACAGGCATGCACCTGGGAACGGGAGGGATGGTTGGTTTCTCTGTGTGTTCCCTGCCTAAGTTGTACACTTGACATGTCTAATTTAAACAACTGATTGCACATGCTAACACAGAGTCTTACTACTTGGGCTGGTTCCAGGTTAACCGGGCAGCTGTAAAGGTCATCATTTTGTCATTGTATATAGCCTTATAGGGGAATGGCTACCCACTCCAGTATTCTTATCTGGAGAATTCCATGGACAGAAGAGCCTGGCAGTCCATGGCTGGCTGGCAGGCCACAGTCCATGGCGTCGCAAAGAGTCAGACATGACTGAGTGTCTGACGCTTTCACATAGGTTTATATGTGTGACCTTTGTAATTTGCTTAAGTAATTATTAAACATTTCAACTATGAATTTTATAGTCATCGATTTCCCACCTATTTATGTTTATCTGGTTGTGCGTGTTGAGGGCAACTGCGAAGTTAGAAGATATGCGGTCCACACATGACCACCCTCAATTCTGACACTACGTACAAGTTCAGGGATCCACAAGACCAACCTTAGGTTCAATAACTTTCCAGAAAACCTCACAGAACTTGCTGGAATCTATTACAGTTATAGTTTATTACAAAACTATTAGGAAAAGCAAACAGATTTTAACAGAAGCTAACAAGAGAAGCTCTGCTATTGTTCTCCCCCCTTGGAGTCAGGGCATGTTTCTTGCCTGGCACTGATTGTGATAATATACATGAAACTATTGCCAGCTGGGAAGCTCACCAAAGCTTCAGTCTTCAGAATTTTATTAGGGCTCCATTATGCAAGCATGATTCATTGCCCAGGTAGGTGACGTAGCTTCAGCCCCTCTGGTCAGGTTGATACCATATGATCCAGCACTCCTGGTCTACATAACATAACATTGCTAATCTTTCTCTGGGTGGTCAACTTCTACCTTAAATCCTATCTGGTGTGGCCTGCCTCCAGCCTTCACACTGTTAGACTACCTGTCATGATTGAAATTTCAGGTGAATAAAGACACTCCTACGAGGCTTAGAGATTAAATCTTTCAAAAGCCCAGGGCAAAGTCCAGACCTCTTCCTGAGTAGAAGTTAAATTTGTTACTACCCACTCAGACTCTTTAGGTTGGATTTTGTAAAATATATTTTTCACGATGAAATTTAAAGTATATTATGGTCTTATTACGTTATAATTTACGTATAATAATTTACCCATTTTAATTGTATAGTTTTGATAAATGTATGCAGTCATGTGCCCTCTGTCATAATCCATACTTCTTTTACCCCCACAGTCCTTGCCCTCCAACAACCACTGATCTGTTTTCTGTCACTATAGTTTGGTTTTTTTTTTCTTATTTTAATATTTGTTTATTTGTCTGCACAGGAGTCTTAGTTGTGGCAAGGCAGAGCCTTCAGTTGCAGCATTTGGGATCTAGTTCCCTAATCAGGGATTGAACTCAGGCTGCCTGCCTTGGGAGTGCAGAGTCTTAGCCGCTGGACCACCAGGGAAGTCCCCCTTGTCAGTATAGTTTTGCCTTTTCTAGAATTTCTTATATATACATGGAGTTGTACAGTGTGTAGTATTTTGTGTCTCACTTTTTTTCCATGTAGCATAATGTGAGTCATCCATTTGTCAAATATATTAATAGTTTTTTTTTTAATTCCTGATTAGTATTTCATTGTGTGGATGTATCATGTTTTGTTTATCTGTTCACCAGTTTTTGGATATGTGGGTTTTTCCATGCTTAAAATTATTATTTTTTCTATTGTGAATAGATGTTGTATGAAGATCTTGGGTAGATACCTAGGATTGGTATTGCTGAGTCATATGACTCACAGTCATATGATCCTATGTTTAACTTTATAAGAAATTAACAAGCTATTTTACTAGGAAAGGAGGAGATTTACAGCTGCTCCATCTCCTCACTTTGTAATCAGTCTTTAATCTTAACTATGGCAATCCACTCCAGTACTATTGCTTGGAAAATCTCATGGACGGAGGAGCCTGGTAGGCTACAGTCCATGGGGTCGCAAAGAGTCAGACACGACTAAGCGACTTCACTTTCACTTTCGCTTTCATTCTAAGATATGTGTAGTGGTATCTTACTGTGGTTTTAATTCTTATATGTCTAGTGACTGACGACGTTGAGCAATTTTTTTAAGTGCTAGTTGATCACCATATATCTTCTTTTGCAAAACATTTATTTAAATCATTTACACATTTTAAAATAAATTGGTTTGTTTTAAGAAATTGAGAGTTCTTTATGTATTCTAGATAAAAGACCTTTCTTGGGAGTATTCTGTAAATATTTCTCTAATATGAGGTTTGCCTTTTCATTTTCTTAAGGGCATCTTTTGACAAATAGAAGTTTTTAATTTTGCTGAAGTTGAATTTATCCATGACATAAATTTTAGAAACGTCACATGAGAATGTGTCATTTAGTGGTTCATGCTTTTTGTGTTATAAGGAATCATCACTGTACCTCAAAGTAACAAAGATTTTTTTTTTTCTGTTTTCTTCTAGAAGTTTTTTTATTTAGAGCTTATGTTTAATGTTTGTGTACAGTGTGAAGAGGTCAAGGTATGTTTGTTTGTTTTCCCCATATAAAAATCCAGTTATTCCAGCAGCACTTATTGAAAAGACTATTTTCCCCATTGAATTACCTTGTCATGTTTGTCAAAAATAGATTTCATTTTAAGTCTGAGGGCATAAAGGAGGTTGATGGAGTTTCTAGTAGCAGCAGTTACCAAACTCCAGTTGATGGAGTTTCTAGTAGTGGCAGTCTATTTAATTAAACAAAATAGGGATGTCACTTTTTTATTGTATTGTTTTATAAATAATTGCAACAAATCATATAAAAGAGATAAGTGAAGTATGTGTAGGTCAGTAGAGCGACTGACACTGTTTGTCAGTGGCAAGGGACTGTAACCTGAAGGTTTAGGAGATTCAAGAAAATCACATCTTGAGATGCTTAAATCACGGGTTATAAAACATATACCTAACTGAATTCAGCCATTTATTTTATCTGTAGACAAAATGTAATGAAAAAGATAACATTAAATTATTTTATTTAAAAATCTTACAAGATATATAAAAAATAATAAGAGAAATATAATCTACTTCTAGTTGAGTAGTCAATATGATATAGATGATAATACCAACAAAGTTAATTTATAGATTTAATATAATACCAGTTGAAGATCCCAATAGGATGTTGAATTGAATTTGATTGATAGTATAAATCAGACAGTAAAGGAGCAGGCAAGAACTTCAGGGGAGGCAAACGTTTAAAAAATTATTCTCATTCATAAAATTAATATTTGAGAGGATTGGAATTAGTACATACGTTGTAAGGTAATTAAATGAAGATAAAAGATCAGGCCCCCACACTGTGGAAGTAAAGAAGAGATTAGACTGGAAATCTAGGTTAAGTGTAGTTACTAAAGTTGATCACCAATTTAACTATGAACTTTCTGGCTTTTGAAGACAGAAAGGGAAACTCAGAGGTTTTACCAGAAGTTGTGGTTCATAGGCCTTCAGGCAGACACTATTAGTCACTTAGGTGGCCTGGGAATAAGACAACAGGGAATGTTGGACACTTTGAACTTTATATATGTGTACCTGTATAAAGGAGAGGAAGAGGTGGCTAATTGGTTTTCAGTGATTCTTGGCACTTGGGTACATGGGCTTAGTGATACTAATTTTTCAAGAGAAGCCAGAAATTTATAAAGTACCCTTTTGATCCAGTCACCTCCCAAAGACCACTTTACCTCCTAAGACCATCACTTTTGGAGGTTAGAATTCAGTGTATGAATTTTGGGGGGACACATTCAGACTGTAGCACCTATCATCATCTACTGTTTTTTAAATACTGGCAATTGGTGTACTGGCCAAACAAAATGTGTACTCAGTATCTGAGTAAGGTTTATGTGTGTGCAGTTGTTATCATCTAATTAAGGATTGTGATGTTTAAAGAGGAACAAAGGAGTTTTTGCCATTCAAGACCAAAACCTATTCCAAAGTATATTAATAAGATTACCTGAATGTAGGTTAATAATAGTGATAGAAACAAAATAGAAATATCAGGAATAAACTCATAGTGGTTTAATATGTGTTTGATATGTGAAATTAGTGTCTAATAAAAAAAAGCATTGTTGAATGATAATATGAAGAAAGCTACATTTAAATCTATTTTAATCTCATACCATGCATTAAATAGTTTTTCTTTATTTATTTTTAATTAAAGGATAATTACAGTATTGTGTTAGTTTCTGCCATACATCAACATGGATCAGCCATAAGATGAGTTAAATATTTTTTAAACAAACATTGTATACCTACCTTTATTATGGAGAAAGTGAAAGTGAAGTTGCTCAGTCCTGTCCGACTCTTTGCGACCCCGTGGACTGTAGCCTACCAGGCTCCTCCATCCATGAAATTCTCCAGGCAAGAATACTGGAGTGGGTTGCCATTTCCTTCTCCAGGGGATCTTCCCGACCCAGGGACCGAACCCGGGTCTCCTGCACTGGAGGCAGACGCTTTAACCTCTGAGCCACCAGGGAAGCCCTTATGGAGAAGAGATCATTTATCCATTGTTGAAGCAATAAAGAAATAAATTAGTACCAAAGTAATCATGTATAATTATCAAAAACTTTGGTTCTCTAATATAGAGAAAAAAGCAATGCAATGAGAATAATATTTATAGATTTTCTCTGATAGGTAAGATTTCCTATGAAATTGTCTACCTTACTGTAAGTAGTATTGGTTTACCCTGTCACCATGGTTGGTTTACACTGGAGAGAAAAACATGAATATGTGTGGCTTAAAGATCTTCATTTGTAGTGAAGATAACAGTAGTACCTACTTCCTAGAGTGTTTTGAAGGAATAAGTATGATAAATGATGTATACTCCTTAGCACATTGCCTGGAACCATAAATGGTAACTGCTATTTATTATAATCATCTTCATTGTTACCATCTTCCAAAACAAGTTTCAAAGTTACTTATCAAAGTTTTTAACCCAACTGGGAAAAACACTGCTATTTGAACCAGCTTTACATTTGGGTAGTTTATAAAGCACTTGCACATATTCTGTTTCATTGATTTTCACCCTGTCCCTGGGAGATGTTTTAATTTCTTCTCTCTTTTTTTTTTTTCTTTAGTTTTTTATTTTTTAAATTTTAAAATCTTTAATTCTTACATGCGTTCCCAAACATGAACCCCCCTCCCACCTAATTTCTTCTCAGTGGGGGTTTTCAGGATTCTCTGTTCTGTAGCCACAGCTTCATCTTTGTCATTACCTTTAAATCAGTTCAACCCGATTCAAGAATTCCCCATTCTGACCACAGCTTTCTCTCCTAGCTTGTGTGTTTTTCTTTGTCCGCTAGAGTCATTATTTGACTTCTAGTTTTTTGACTCCTGTAGTTTCTACGTGCTCTTCCTTCTCTCTTTTATCCCTATTTTTTCTGATAATTTTTTCATAATATTGTGACAATATCTGTCCCCTGTCTCTGTGTTTCTCTTTCTCAAAGATTAAAAAGAGATCTGTGATGGGCAAAGAGTTTGATTGGATATGTCTCCAAAGAAGAGAGATCAATGACCAATAAGCAAATGAAAAGGGGCGTAACATCATTTGTCACCAAGGAAATGTAAATCAAACCCACAATGAGTTACCACTTCACATCCACTAGAATAGTTATCATAAAAAAGACACATAGTTGACAAATGTTGGCAAGATTGTGGAGAAATTAGATCCCTCTTATATACATTGCTGGCGGGAACAAAAAAAAGTGCCACCGCTCTGGGAGACAGTCTGGCAATTTCTCAAAATATTAAGCACAGAATTACCATATGACCTAGCAATTCCGCTCCTTGGTATCTTACCCAAAAGAAACAGAAACATATGTCCACACAAAGACTTGTGTACAGATGTTCATCATACCATTATTCATAATAGCCAAGGGGGGAAAACAGCACAAATGTGCCCCAACTGATGAATGGATACATAAAATGTAGTATATCCACATGATGGAGTAGTATTTAGCCATCAAAAGGTGCAAAGTACATATATATGCTACAACATGGACAAACTTCAAAAATATGCTAAATCAAAGAAGCCAACACAGAAGACCACATTTTATATGGTTACATTGATATGAAATGTTCAGAATAGGCAAATCTATGAAATGAGGGTAGATTAGTGGTGTCCTAAGGCTGGGGGTTAGGGAGTATAGGGGGTTTGAAAGTGGCTGCTTAATGGGTATGAGGTTTCTCCTGGGAGTGACAATGTTCTAAAATTAGATTGTGATGATGGATGAACAACTTGGTAAATTACACTTAAAAATAGTGAATGGGTCTATACAGTTTACAGTTTAAGCTCAATAAAGTTTAAAACTAAAAAGAAAAATAAATGTCTGGCTTTTGACTCTTAGCAGATAGGATTTCCTCATTATGAGCGCTGGAACAAGTTGATTGTGAGAACCATCCCTTTCTGTAGTACTGACCATGAACTTGGGATTAGGGGTATTCTTCTAGTTAACTAGATAAATAGAAAACTTTTCCTCGTAGCTCTTATGAAATACTTTTTAAAGACTGTTTTAATTTGCTTTCTGTCTCAGATTAGTATAAGGAACACAATATGATGTCTGACTCCGGGCAATTATTTCTTTCTTTATAGGACAAGTATAAGGAGGAGAAAGACACTGTAGCTCAATGGGAGGATCAGTTTTCCCCTTGTGTTTCCAGTTCCATGCCTTTGTTTTGCAATGTTGCTGCCTCTTTTGGCTCTTTGCTCATCTTACTTTACTCTTAGTTTTAATTCTTTGGGGGCTTTTGATAATCTGCTCAAAGCTATGAACTATGAAGTCTCTCTTCAGAAAAACTACATGTGAGTTTGCATACCAGATGTTGCTTACAATTTCAGGAGGATCACAAATTTCACCCAGGATAAGAATCTCAACCCCATACACTGACTTGGGTGATCTTATGCTCTCCTGCAGTGAGGTTATCATTTATATGCTGATAATTCCAAAATCTGTTTCGTGTCCAGATTTCTCTGCTAGAACACTGCAGCCATTTGTCCAGGTCCAGTTAGATACTCCACAGACACCCCGACTCAAATTGTCTGAAGTTGGAACATGGTCTTTATCCCTCCATACTGAATGTGTCTTATTGAATAGAACAGGAGCCCAAGCCAAGAATGCTTTGGCCACTCTGGCCTAAATCAGATGCTAAGTATCCTTCTTCATTTCTTCCTTTCCCCCTCTCTCTCTAGTCAGCAGGTTTTCTTGATTATGCATACATGCTCTGGAAATCTCTTTTTCATTCCCTTTCCCACGCCAGTCCAAGTCCTCCTTTCCTGGTAGAGATGCAGTAGCCCCTTGACCAGTCTCCTTGCTTTCGCTCTTACCTTTAATTCAGTCTCTCAGTGACAGCTGGCAAACTCTCAATGGCTTCCCAGTGTCTTTAGAACGAACTCCAAACTTTCTAACATCTTTAATACCACTTGCAGGGCTCTATGTGATCTAGTTCCAGCTTACCTGTCTCTTGTGTCGCTGTGCATCTCAACCATCCCAGCCTTGCCTCTTTTCTCAGTAATGCCGTGCTGTCTCTCACTTCTTAAGCCTTTGCATGCTCTGTTTCCTCCCTGCTCCCACCGCTGCTCTTCCACACCTTGCTAACTCTTACTCATTCTTTAGGTCCTGGCTATAGATTTTCTTTCTTTTGGACTCCTGTCCTGACTCTCCATTCATAGCACCCCTTTGATGCATCCTTTGCCATCCTCTTTTTTTTTTTTTTCCTGTTAAAGCATTTACACACAGTTTTGTCATTGCCTCCCTCCTTTCTGGGCTATAAATACTAGGTAGGGAGACACTTGTTTGTGTTGGTCTTATTTGTCACTGTATTGCTAGTGCTTATTTAGCCCTGCACCTGGCAGAATGTTCAATACATTCCTGTTAAATGAATGAGAGTTATTTCCTTTTACCTAAAATATCTTCTTCCTTACCTTCCCTCTACTCTTGCAGCACTTGGTAAAGTCTTACATGCGTACTATCCATTTATTAGTTTACAAATAAGAATGAAGCTCTTTTATTATTCCAGGTACTATTTTAGGTACTGAGCATATAGTGATGAATTATACAGTTAAATATCTCTGCCTTCTGGGAGCTGATACTTTAACAGTGGAGACAGATAATAAACACATAAATAAGTAAAATTGATGTTGTGTTATTACGTGTAAGTCCTGAAGAGAAACAAATAAAGCAAGAAAGATGGGTAAGGCACATCAGAGTAGAGAGGTGGTATTTTAGATAGGGTGTCCAGGGAAAGCTTCACTGAGAAGGTGACTTAAGCGAAGGCTTGAAGCAAGTGGAGGAGCTAGCTATTGGTGTGCTGCTATCTGGGGAAAGAACCTTTCAGGCAAACAGATGTGCAAGGGCCCCATGTGAGAGTATGCCAGAGTGTTTGAGGAACAGGCCATAGACCAAGGGGGAGTGAGGTCAGGGAAGTAAACATTCTGAGTATCAACTGCTGCTTTCATCCAATCCCTGGGCCTCCTCTTTAGTTTTTTTTTTTTTGTTGTTTTTTCAAGCTCTCAGTGCTGTGAATTTCCCAGGAAAGACTCGGAAAATTTCTCTTAGCAGGTCCCTGTGCGTCAAGAGCTGCCGTGGTACTGGTGTAGAAGGCTGCCGTGTGGTAACAGCTCGGTTGCTTCTTGAAGGTTGGGGAGGTGCACGCTTAGACATTTCTTTAACATGCACTGCCTCTTTCTCAGGATGGTTTCACCATGGCCTCTTTAGGATTGGGAAGGCAGTGGGTACGCGGGACACCACGGCTGCCAGCTGCATAGGTTGGACTATCCAAAGTTCACCCCAGCCCTTTTTTGTTCAGTCTGTGTCCACACAGTCTTAGGGACTTTATAACATTGTACAGTTCTGTCAACCACTACTGGGAGTTATAAATTGGGAGATAAATATCTGCTCACAGTTTGTTTTTCTCTCTGCTCTTAGCTTTGTCCCAGAACTTTGAGGGCCAGGAAAGCTGTAGTTAATTATGTGTTACACTTAGTTGTGTTGGGTTTCAGTGATCTTAGTGTGCTGGCCTCACAGCTCTGTCCTTTATAACACAGCTCTTCGTGGGGTAATTGGGTTCCATCCTAGCTGGATGACTGTACTTGCCTTGCTGGCACCCCCCTACAGGAAGTAAGAGGCCTCCTCTGGGCAGACTTCCAGAGTGAGTGGAGCATAGCTCTTGGGCTCCCTGCAGTCTATATTTAGCAGTTGCAGAAGCCTCTGCTAGGCTTGTTGTGTTTTCCTTTTGGTGTGACTCACTAATGGTAGCATACTCTGTGGAAGGGGGCTATAAATTGTACATTGATATGAAGTAATAATTGGAAAAATGATCAGACTCCATTTTTACGCCCCTCTGGGGAAAACACGTGTCAGGAATCACTAAAGCAGAAGGCAACCGAGGGATTTTTTCTGCTGGCTTTCCAGTTTTAGTGCTGCAGTGCTTCCATCCTGATTAGAGAGGAGAGAAGCCAAATTCAGCAGGAGGCGGCCAACAGACCTAGTATCTGCTTGCCACCTTTTGCTCCAAAAAGCCCTGCCGCAGAGAGTTGCCATGGCAGCGGGAGGCAATTTAATGGCAAAGGCTCATCTCTGGAGCAGCACGCTGCTGGTACTCCAGCCTTCTCCTCTCTGGCCTTCAACCCAAGAGGCTGGTTATACCAGGGCATCACTGTGTCGTGGCCATTTAAAAGGATGTTGTCTAATGGAGTAGAACTGTAAGATGTGCCCGAGTCTGAGGATGGCTGCCTCTTCCATCGCCTGCCTCTCCCTGGTGTATAGCCCTTTGATGTCCTATCCTATAGTCCACCTTCTCAGAGTATTTGCGGTTCCTTAAATATGCTCTTTCTTGCTTCTGTGCTTTTACCCTGCTTCAAATGTTTACTCTGCTTCGAATGTTCCCTTCCCCATCTGTCTGGAAAATTCCTAGTCACTTTTCAAAATGTGGCTTAGCCACTGCCTCCTGCTTTGTGATGCTTCCTCTAACCCCATAACCTCTGCGGAATTACGCTATTTCCTCTGCTATCCCCATTTTGCCACAGCTCACATGGTTCTGAGATGACTCTGTATTTTTGTCTTTTCTTCTCTAGTTACTTGCATTTAAGAACAGTGTGTGTGTGTGTGTGTGTGTGTGTGTGTGAATTTCATATCCCCAGGACCTAGCCCAGGAGTGGGCACATAGTAAACACTTATAATGTATGTTGAGTAAATGCAGTGTTCATATCAACTTTTTTAAAGGTTTATTTGACTTCTTTCTTTTTGTCTGTGCTGGGTCTTTGTTGCTGCATGTGGGCTGTCTCTAGTTGTGGTACATGGGCTTCTTATTGTGGTGGCTTTTCTTGTTACAGAGCATGGCCTTTGTAGTTGTGGTGCATGGGTTTAGTTGCTTTGCAGCATGTGGGATCACCGTGGGCCAGGGATTGAACCTGTGTCTCTTGCATTGGCAGGTGGATTCTTAACCAGTGGGCCACCAGGGAAGTCCCATATCAACCTACTGAATCTTTGTCACGGGGGTGTTGCATACCATTCAGCCAACAACGCCATCACATCCAAGTGGGGCTTCACTTATTTTGGGTTCCAGAGGGTTGACTCAACTTGATTCTCTGATTTGATGGCTCCGTAACTCACTTGCCATTGCATCTGCTCTCACTTTCCGGTTCGAATTGGAATAGCAGCAGTGAAGAGAGCAACACCCTGGGAGTCAGTCTCCCCAGGGCTCATGTCCATGTGGCCTTTAGTTAGTTGCCCAGCTTGTAAGTCTCAGTTACTTCTTGTTGAATTAGGACGTGTGAGGACAGCCCTACATGGTCAAGCTTACTGTTTTTACCTTGCCTTATCTTCCTTTAGGAAAGTACAGCAAAATGGAGGTTTAAACTAGGTTTAAATCTTCTGTGGCATCTTTATCTGCATCAGCACTGTTCACCTTCTTTTTCTGAGTAAGGCTTTGAAGGTCACCCCTTTCTGTGTCTTTTGTCCCTTTTCTTGCACTTTCCCGTGTTAATGCCCCTTCCTTGGCCTCAGAGCCACATTTTCATCTTTGGTGCATCTGTTCCCTCAAGTTCACTGTGTAGGTAGGTAGATATTTTATTTAGGTATCTCTCCTTTCCTGCCCTTTAGAGATCCCTTACTATTGTATTCCAAGAATTTCCCTTTTAAATGAATTTTTCTCTCCTTTGATAATTCCCAGGAACAACCTTAATCATAATATATATTTATCTTTCTTAACCCACTGTCTTCTCTAATGTTTGCATTATAGTTCATTTTGAACATTTTTTTTTCCCTTCCCCTAACTTTTAAGTTCAAAGCTTGCTTTGGCCGCTTTACAATTCTCTTTGCAAATGTGTTCTTCTCTGGGTCATGTGATCATGCTGTGCGCGTGTTGTACAGGCCAGTGCCTGCAGGTGTCTGGGCTGTTTCATTTGTGCAGTATTTTTCTCTTGGTGCTTCTCTTCTCTCATCCCCACTTTTGCTATTTTAGTCATTCCAGCTCCTCTAAAGAATGGAAAGCTCATATCCAGCTGTTTTTAAGGTATTACTAGGTCTAGTAAAAGATTCACTGAGGATAGCAATGAAATTTGCTTTTAACGTAATTTTATAAATTGTCTTTGACAGTGGTTCTCCATCCTGAAAGGATAGGGCATAGGAGCCAAGGCACATAATTAGAGTTACCAAAGAAGCTTTCTCAAAATTCATCTGCCTCATCCCCATCCCACCCATTTGCCTGGTGGCAGATGGAAGTGGGCAGTTTAAAGAAAATTTTCTAGAATATTTTATAGCTTTTTACCTGGTATCTCTTGCCTCTTCTCGGTTGAAAAACAGTCATCTGCTAATTTGTTATAAAAATCTGCCAGTGCTATGCTTATTTGAGAGTTGGTTATTTTTTTCATTTCAGAAAGATAAAACTGCCACATATATAGTTCATTTTGTTTGAAGTGAAAACTGAAACGAATGTAAGGATTTATTTACCAGGCTAAGGGCATTTTCAAATTGAAAGGCACAAAAGTGTAGTTTTAATCAATCCTAAATTTGTGTGTTTAATACGTGCACTTTTCCTCCTCTGTGAATATTCAATTAAATACCAATTAATTAAAATATAATTACTTATAGACATGTTGCCATGGATTGGATGAGCTTCAGAATGATGGCAACAATGTTCAGAGTTAATATAGAACAGTTACAATTATCAGTTGTATTTGTGAGAAATATTTTAAGAGTAGAGCAGATTGGAAGTAGAGTTGAACTCAGAATCAGAAGGACTGTGTTGGATTTCATAACTCTGTCATCTACCTGCTAGCTCTCCAGGACAATGTCATTAGTCCCTTATGTTAATGTCTTTGTCTCATCAAGTTGGCAAGAGGATCAAATTAAAGTCATTAACGTGGAGTTCCCAGCACCCAGACATTGATAGAATCTAAATCTAAGGCCTAAAAATTATTTTAAACACGTTGTGTTTACATGTTGTGTGAATATGGGAGATGCATAGGGAATTAACTTTATTGTGTTCTTAGACTATGGACCTTGGTGGCTTTTGAGTTTAATGATGTGTATGTGTGTGAATATATTTCCTGAGGATACCATTTAAAGTTATTTTGGTTATACTAAATATAACATTCTATTGAAGTTATATAAAGTTCTATTGAAGCAGATTCTTCTGAAGCGTATACACAGGGTAAAAATGTGTGGTGTTAATGTTACAGTATAGTAGTCATAGTAGAATTCTTCTTTCCCTCTTAATATTTTTCCCTTATGCTAGATCAGTTCCGGACACCTGCTTAGTTCTTATCAAGGCTAAAGCCCTAGCAGTCATGAATACACCTACACAGATCTTTCTTCCAGTGAAAGCTAAATACTAGTATTGTAGCCCTGTTTTATGTCTATATCAGAGAAGTGTTGAATTTATTGCCTTACTATAAAATGTAAAATTTGTGAAAGGCAAGCCAGTTCTTAATGATATGAATCACAAGCATATCCTGCATGTTAGATGCTTTATATACACTGTCAATAACATTATGACAAAGTAAAAAATACGTGGTATGCAGTTTTACAGGTAAGGAAACTGAGGCTCAGAGGGATAAATATATTCCCAAAGGTCAGAGAACTGTTAAGAAAGAAACCCAGAAAGTAAGCTCAGATTGATCTGACCCAGGTGTGGTGTAAAGCTGCTGCCCAGTATGAATCAAGGGAGTGTGCTTTAAGATATAAAAAGGTTGGGAATAAAGTGAGCACGCTTCTGGCCTTGGAGGGGGACAAAAGTTTGCAGGATGATCAGATAAGTCATCTGTTCTGAAGAAGCTGTAAAAGGCACTGTCATTGACCCAGCCTAGGCCCAGCTATCTGCAAGACCCTAGAAACCTCTGGCTTTCTCCCCTTTCCCCCAAGTTGTTGTTTTTTTTTTTTTTACTGTCTTGAGATTCTCCAGATATTTAAGGTGTTTTTCATCGCTTATAACCATACAATTAACTTCTCTACCCGACCCTAGTTCTACTGTCCATCCCACCCAGTATCCCAAGCACACACATAGAAACACACAACAGGACTGTATGAGGATAAATGATAAACAATAGGTATTTAAAGGATGTAATGTGTCTGGTACATGGTAAGTACTCAATAAATGTTAGCTATTGTTTCCATGTTAATAGTATTATCATTAGCAGTGGTGGTGGTGGTGGTTGTGGTTGGTAGTAAGTGAATCAATG
Organism: Ovis canadensis; assembly: GCF_042477335.2. Taxonomy (NCBI): domain Eukaryota; kingdom Metazoa; phylum Chordata; class Mammalia; order Artiodactyla; family Bovidae; genus Ovis; species Ovis canadensis. Next base: position 17,795,321 of record NC_091246.1, on the reverse strand, counting down.
GTTCTAGAATGCCTTTCTCAAGGCCCAGCATGTTCTCTGCCCAGGGACTGGCTTTGAGCAGTTCATTGTACCAGGTCTCAGGCATTGGCACCTGTAAAATAAGATATACAAGACAGATGGAGGGAGAGTTCATAAGGGAATAATTGTCTCCACACAGAGATTGCCAGGAAGTTTCTTCTGTGCACTAGATCAGACAGTGAATCCACTTCCAGGCCACATCTTTCTGCCTGACTTTTTTCCTTTAATCTATGTAGAACATTAATGGTATTGGAGTCACTAACAGATTTACGAAAAAAATTTTTTTTTAGTTTGTTGATTTGTAGCTTATATTTAACCTTCATGGGGTTCTTGGTCCCCAGCTCCACTGAAGTATTCAGTGGTTACTCTACCCACAATGGCCTTCCTAGTCTATGCCCAACTTTTTTTTTCTGTTTCAATTTTTTTTTATATCCCTTTACATTATCCATTTGAACACATATGTTGACTATTACTTTTCAGTTTTTCTCTAATTCTTGTATTTGGTTGTATTTCCTGATTTGAATCATATTTTATAAACAACAGAGGTTAACAGTATGGGAAAGGTTGTTGGAAGGTACATTATCTTCTAAAACTTTCCATGGACCCAGTAGAGTAGAACCCAAGGCTGGAGGTTCTTTAACTCTTATCTTGGGAGAAAATATCCCTACTTGTAGTCTCTTCCTGGATCAATAATATTATTCTTTGCTTATCTCAATTAAGAGGGTTTGGCTGTTACTTTCTTTTTGGGTAAAAAAAATGTTTTAGTGTAATTTCTAATTAATTTTCTCTTTCCTAAAATATAAATGTACAGGAAACACAAAAGATAATTTAGGATTTGGGAGTTACTTTGTTTATAAGAAATGGACCTTTTTAGTAAACAACATTTATTATAGTTATCTCAACTCAAAAGTAATGTGCATTCATTCTAGAAAATGAGAATTCTAAAAAGTAAAAGAAAAAAATTAAACTCACTTTATCCTAACACCCAGAGATGACTGTAGTTGAACTATTGGTATATTTTCCTCTACTCTGCATTCAAGTTTATTAAATTTAATAATGCATTTTTACAATTATATATTCTTTAGCTCAAGTTTATCTATCTTTTTTTCAACTTTTTTACTAACATTCAGATGAAACAAAGAAACAAAACAGAGGCCATAAACCTGTATCCTCAAGGGTGGAAGGGTGATAATATCCTATGAACAGGAAATAATATTTTAAAAACAGCCCTAGGGCAGTTAGTTAATTACTTAGAAAATTGAAGTAACATGTTTTCCCTCTTTTCCATACACCAAAATGTATCTGTGAAACATTTGATACAATGGGAAGAGGAGCTCCTTTTGGGAAGCATAAGTAATGGGAAGTAATAGGGAGCATAAAGTGGTAAACTAATCACACAGGTAAAAAAGATTTGATGACAAAGATAGAAAACTTTCAAAATGATAATTGGCAAATCATTGGACATACTTGTATCAGCCTTAACAAAAATTTAATACTCTTAATATACAGAGTTTTTTTGTATCATTTAGTGGCTAATAGATTTTAAAAACCTCCATTTTAAAAACACAAAAGGTATAAAATATTTTGAAACCACAAGTGAACAATGTATGAAATAATGTTTAGACTCATCAAAAATGTGGCTAAAACACTAAGGTGTTATTCCCCCTCCCCTCTTTTATTTTTTGACATTGCCGCTTGGCTTGTGGGATCTTAGTTCCCAGACCAGGGATTGAACATGGGCCCTTGGCAATGAAAATGTGGAGTCCTAACTACTAGACCTACAGGCAATTCTTTCTCTCTTTTTTTCTTTTTCTCTTTTAAATTGAAGGATAATTCACCTACTACACGATGTCAGTTCCAGGTGTACAGCATAGTGATTTGTTATTTCATACATTACAAGATGTACACCATGATAACTAGTTACCATCTATCACCATACAAGATACTACAATATTAATTCTGTTCTCCATGCTGTACATTTCATTCCTATGATTCATTTTTTTTTTTTTAATAACTGGAAGTTGAGCATACCTTTTAATCTCCCTCACCTATTTCACTCATCCCCTGCCTCCCCAAGCCCCTCTGGAAAGCACCTGTTTGTTCCCTGTATCTGTAAGTCTGTTTCTGTTTTGTTATGTTTGTTCAGTTGTTTCATTTTTTCTGTTCTACCTGTAAGTGAAATCATATGATATTTTTCTCTGTCTGACTTATTTCACTTAGTGTAATAGCCTCTAGGTCTCTCCATGTTGTCACAACTGGCAAGATTTCATTCTTCTTATGGCTGAGTAATATTCCATAATACATACACGCACATCTTCTTTGTCCATTTTTCTCTTGATGAACACTTAGGTTGCTTCTATATCTTGGTTATTGTGAATAATGCTGTAATAAACATAGGGGTATATATATTTTTCAGTTCTCTAATTCTCTGGCCACTTAATCCAAAGAGCTGACTCACTGGAAATGAGCCTGTTGCTCGGAAAGATTGAAGGCAAAAAGAGAAGAGGGAAGTAGAGGATAAGATGGTTAGATAGCATCACTGACCAAATGGACATGAGTTTGAGCAAACTTCAAGAGATAGTAAAGGACAGGAAAGCCTGACTTGCTACAGTCCATGGGGTGTGTAAAATAAACAAATGGTACTACATGAATGGTGCTATTATAAAGAATTGGACACAGTTGCAGCCATGAAATTACAAGACACTTACTCCTTGGAAGGAAAGTTATGACCAACCTAGATAGCATATTCAAAAGCAGAGATATTACTTTGCCAACAAAGGTCCGTCTAGTCAAGGCTATGGTTTTTCCTGCGGTCATGTATGGATGTGAGAGTTGGACTGTGAAGAAAGCTGAGTGCCAAAGAATTGACGCTTTTGAACTGTGGTGTTGGAGAAGACTCTTGAGAGTCCCTTGGACTACAAGGAGATCCAACCAGTCCATTCTAGAGGAGATCAGTCCTGGGTGTTCCTTGGAAGGACTGACGTTGAAGCTGAAAGTCCAATACTTTGGCCACCTCATGCGAAGAGTTGACTCATTGGAAAAGACCCTGATGTTGGGAGGAATTGGGGGCAGGAGGAGAAGGGGATGACAGAGGATGAGATGGCTGGATGGCATCACCGACTCGATGGACATGAGCTTGAATAAACTCCGGGAGATGGTGATGAACAGGGAGGCCTGGCGTGCTGTGATTCATGGGGTCGCAAAGAGTTGGACATGACTGAGTGACAGAACTGACTGACTAGCAACTGAACAGCAATATCTTTTTGAATTAGTGTTTTAGTGTTCTTTGGGAAAAATATCCAGAAGTGAAATTGCTGGATTGTACAGGTGGCACAGAATCCACCTGCCAACACACAAGACACGGACTCGATCCCTGGATCAGAAAGATCGCTTAGAGTGGGAAGTGGCAATCTGTTCCAGTATTCTTGCCTGGAAAATTCCATGGACAGAGGAGCCCAATGGGCTACAGTCCATGGGATCAAGAAGAGTCAGAAACTACTGTGCACACACACAGTAGTTCTATTTTTAGTTTTTCTGAAGAACCTCAGTACTGTTTCCCATTGTGGCTGTGCCAATTTATATTCCCAGTAATAGAACTTGAGAGTTACCTTTTCTTCACATCCCTGCCAATACTTGTTACTTGTTGTATTTCTAATAATATCCATTCTGACAGGTGTGAGGTGATATCTTATTATGGTTTTGATTTTTGTTTCACTGATGATTAGTGATGTTGAGCATCTTTTGATGTTCATACTGCCCACCTGTATTTCTTCTTGAGAAAATGTCTGTTCTGCTCCTCTGCCCATTTTTTAATTGAGTTGTTTGTTTTTCTGATGTCGAGTTATATGAGTTCGTTGTATATTTTGGATATTAACCCCTTATTGGACATATCATTTGCAAATATCTTCTCCCATTCAATAACTGGACTTTTCATTTCATTGATAGGTTCTTTGCTTTGCAAAAGCTTTTAAGTTTCATGTAGTACCATTAGTTTATTTTTGCTTTTATTTCCCTTGCTTGAGGAGACAGATCCAAGAAATTGCTAAGATGAATGTCTAAGAGCATATTGCCTATCTTTTCTTTTAGTAATTTTATGGTTTCAGATTTTACATTTAAGTCTTTAATCCATTATGAGATTATTTTTTATATGGTGTGAGGAAGTAGTTGTTTGAATTTTTTTTGCCTGTGGCTGTCCAGTTTTCCTAACATGACTTATGGAAAAGACTGTCTTTTCCCCATTGTATATTCTTGTTGTCTTTGTCATAGATTAATTGATCATGAGTGCATGGGTTTATTTCTAGCTCTATTCTGTTGCATTGTTCTGTTTTTCTGTCTTTGCACCACACAATTTTGATTACCTTAGCTTTGTAGTACACTTTGAAATGAGAGAGTGTGATACCTCCAGCTTTGTTCTTCTTTGTCAGATTGTTTTGGCTATTTGTGGCTTTGTTGTTTCCATACAAATTTTAGAATTATTTGTTGTAATTCTATGAAAAGTGCATTGAATCTATAGATTGTGTTGGAGAATATGGTAATTTTAACAGTAGTTGTTCTTCCAGTCCATGAGTGCATGTGTGTGCACACTGTGTTGTGTCTGACTCTTTGTGACCCCATGGACTGTAGCCCACCAGGCTTCTCTGTCCATAGAATTTTCCAGGCAAGAATACCAGCGTGGGTTGTCATTTCCTCCTCCTCAGGAGATATACCTGACCCAGGGATTGAACCAGCATCTCTTGTGTCTCCTGCATTGGCAGGTGGATTTTTTTTTTTTTAAACCAACTGCATTACCTGGGTATGATGTATGTATCCATTTGTTTACATCATGTTCAGTTTCTTTCCTCACTGTCTTAGAGTTTTCTAATGTAGCTCTCTTGCTTCCTTGGGTTAGATTTATTTCTAGTGCTTTTTTTTTTTAATGCAATTGTAAATGGCTTGTTTTCTTAATTTCTCATTCTGATAGCTTGTTGTTAGTATATAGAAACACAGCAGATTTTTGTTTATTAATTTTGTTATCCTGTAATGTTACTGAACTCACTGATGAGTTCCAATAGTTTTTGGTGACATCTGTAGGATTTACTATACATAGTTTTAAGTCATATGCTAACAATGATAGTTTTACTTCTTCCTTTCCAGTTTGGATTCCTTTTTCTTGTCTGATTTCTGTAGTAGGACTTCCAGTACTATGTTGAATAAAGTTACAAGAGTGGGCACCCTTGTCTTGTTCCTGATTTTAGAGGTAATGCTTTCAGCTTTTCACCGTTGAGTATGATGTTAGCTGTGAGCTTGTCCTGTATGGCCTTTATTATATTTGAGGTATGTTCCCTCTATACCCACTTTATTGACAGTTTTTATCACAAATTGGTGGTAAATTTTGCTCAAAGTTTTTTTCCACATCTATTGAGATGACCATGTGATTTTTATTTTTCAATTTGTTACTGTGGTCTATCACATTGATTGATTTAGAGATGTTAAATCATCCTTGCATCCCCGGGATAAGTGCCATTTGATCATTTTAAATTTAAAATTATCTTTTAAATGTATTGAATTCAGTTTGCTGATATTCTGTTGAGAATTTTTGCATCTATGTTCATCAGTGTTACTGGCTTGTAATTTTCTTTTTTTGTGATGTCTTTGTCTAGCTTTGTTATCAGAATGTTGCTGGCCTCATAGAATGACTTTGGAAGCATTCCTTCCTTTTAAATTTTTTGGTTTAACTTGAGAAGACTAGGTGTTAATTCTGTAAGTGTTTGGTAGGATTCACCTGTGAAGCTGTCTGGTCCTGGACTTTGGTTTGTTGGGAGTTTTTTGATTACTTATTCAATTTCATTATTGGTAATCAGTGTATTCTTATTTTCTGTTTCTTCCTGATTCAGTCTTGTGAGATTTATGTTTCTAGAAATTTATTTATTTTCTAAATTGCATTTATTGGCATATGATTGTTCATAGTAATCTGTTGTGACCCTTGGTATTTCTGTGGTATTGGCTGTAACTTTCTCTCATTTCTGACATTATTTATTTGGGCCTTCTCTTTTTTCCTGATGAGTCTGGCTTAAAAGCTTATCAGTTTTGTTTGTGTTTTCAAAGAACCCATGCTTTTTTTCACTGATCATTTCTATCATTTTTTTATCACTTTCATTTTATTTCTGCTCTGGCCTTTATTCTTTCTTTCCTTTTATTAACTTTGGGTTTTGTTTGTTCTTCTTTTCCCAGTTCCTGCAGGTGTGTGGCTGGGCTTCTTATTTGAAATTTTTTAAATTTCCTGAAGCAAACTGGAATCACTATAAACTTTCCTCCTAGAGCTACTCTTGCTGCATGCCGTGGATTTTGAATTGTTGTATCTCTGTTCTCATTTGTCTCCAGGCGTATTTAAATTTCCTCTTTGATTTCAACCCATTTGTGGGCTGCCTACCAAGAGGTGTGGATCTGGCCTGTACCATGTCTTCACTGCCTGTTTAGTAGCATATTGTCTACCCGCCACATGTTTATGAGTTTTGCAGGGTTTTTTTTTGTAGTTGATTACTGGTTTCATACTTTTATGGTCAGAAAAGGTGCTTGATATGATTTCAGTCTTCCTAAATTTACTGAAATTTGCCTTGTGGCCTAGCATGTGGCCCATCTGAGACTTTGTTTCATTATGTGCACTCAAAAATAATGTGTATTCTGCTGCTTTTGGATAGAATGGTTTCTATATATTAGTTAAGTTCTGATTGAATGTGTCATTTAAGGTGTTTCCTTATTGACTTTGGTCTATTGATATAAGTAGGGTGTTAAAGTCCCCTACTATTATTGTGTTACTGTCAATTTCTCTCTTTGTCTACCAATGTTTGCTTCATGTGTTTTAAGTGTTGGGTACCTTGTAAAGTTGCTCAGTCATGTCTGCTTCTTGGTGACCCCATATGGACTGCAGCATGCCAGGCTTCCCTGTCCTTCACTATCTCCCTGAGTTTGCTCAGACTCATATCTGTTGAATCAGTGATGCCATCCAACCATCTCATCCTCTTTCATGCCCTCTCCTCCTGCCTTCAGTCTTTCCCAGTATCAGGGTCTTTTCCAGTGAGTTGGCTCTTCGCATCAGGTGGCCAAAGTATTGGAACTTCAGCCTCAGCATCAATCCTTCCAAGGAATATTTAAAGTTGATTTCCTTTAGGATGGACTGGTTGGATCTCCTTGCAATCCAAGGGACTCTCGAGAGTCTTCTCTAGCACCACAGTTCAAAAGCATAAATTCTTCAGTGCTCAACCTTCTTTATGGTCCAACTCTCACATCCATACATGACTACTGGAAAAATCATCGCTTTGATGCTACAGACCTTTGTCAGCAAAGTAATGTCTCTGCTTTTTAATATACTGTCTAGGTTTGTCATAGCTTTTCTTCCAAGGAGCACGTGTCTTTTAATTTCATGGCTGCAGTCACTGTGCACAATGATTTTGAAGCCCAAGAAAATCGTCTGTCACTGTTTCCATTTTTCCCCCCAAAATACATGTTGGGTACATGTATATTTACAGTTGTTATATCTGCTTCTTGGATCAATCCCTGATCGTTCTGTGACATGCGTCTTTGTTTCTTCATACAGTCTTTGTTTTAAAGTCTATTTTGTCTGTTCTAAGTATTGCTACTCCAGTTTTCTTTTTGTTTCCATTTGCATGGAATCCCTCTTTCCTTTCCCTCACTTTCAGTCTGTATCTGTCTTTAGATCTGAAGTGCTCCTTTGTAGGCAGCATTTATATTGGGTTTTGAGAGGTTTTGTGTGTGTCCTTTAAGAGTGGAGTCTCTGTTTGCTACAGTCCTCTGACTTCCCTGTGTGCAAACCCTGCTCATCTTCAGTGCTAGATATTCCGAAGGCTTGTTTTCCTTGTGCAGAGTCCCTGGACTGAGGGCCCATTATGGGTCTTGGATCCTTCTCTCCTTGAGCAGAACTTCTGCCGTTGTGATTATCCTGCCATTTGTGGGTTGCCTACCCAGGGATGTGGATCTTGCCTGCACCGTGTCTCCACCCCTCTGTTCATCTCACTGTGATTCCTTCTTTATATCTTGAGTTGTGGAAAATCTTTTCTGCTAATCTTCAGGTCATTCTCATCAATAGTTGCTCTGTAAATACTTGTCATTTTGGTGTGCCCACATGAGAAGATAAGCTCAGGGTCTTCTTACTCAGTCATTTTGGCTACCCTAATATATATTTGTTCATTTTTATAATGATATGCTTTATATATGATTGTATATTCACTAAAGTTTATGTATAAAGTATAATTCATGTTATATAGCAGTAATTGGGGGGGGGTACAATTTGTCAAAAAAAGAAAACTAAAGCTAGTTATTTTTTAAAAAAAAAACCTAAAATAGATAATTTCTGATTACAAAATACACATTACAAAATTTTAAATATTAAAAAAAATCATTAAAAATGAGTTCTGTAGTTCTCCATCCCTACTGTTGAGTATATTTATAAGCAGTTACTTTTTTAAAAATCAGTGTATGACTAGATTTGCGAAATGTTTGTTCATGTATGATTAAATTTGTTAAGTAGAATGCAATGAGATGTTCCTTGCTCTTAGGTTTATTCAGATATGCAGTGAGCCAGACTATGTTTTGTGAAATAATATCTCAACATTTTTCTTCATGCTTTAGGTATGTATTCTTTTTGGATCCATGCAATCTGGACTTGATAAACCGGAAGATCAAGTCTGTAGCACTGTGTGTAGCAGCATGTCCAAGACAAGAACTGAAAACCATAAGTGATGTTCAGAAGTTTGCAGAGATAAATGGTGAGACATTAGGCTTTCCAAGTCTATAGTACAGTCACTGTTAAATATTATGTGTTTGCCTTTCAATATAAATTTGTCCGAGCATTAAATAAATCATCATAGAACCTTAGAAAGAAAAAGAAAAGTGAAGATACTTTTGGACTTCCTTGATGTAAATTATTATAGTCACTTAGGGAGCTTGTTGAAACACCAGATTCCTGGGCTCCGCCCAGGGAAATTCTGACTGAGTAGGTCTTTGGGTCCTGAAAATTTGTATTTTTTACAAATGTTTCAGGTGATTTTGATGTAGCCTGTTTGAGTATTTGGGAAATATTAGACTACTGTATGGGAAATTTGGTGTTTTTTTCTGCCCCTCAAGTATAGGTTCAAAGTTAGTTTATTTTTATCCCTGGATATAATATGTATCTATCATAGGAAATTTGAAAAGTTCAGAAAAAAATAATGAAGTCAAAAAACTTCCACCATTTTTCAGTGTGTTAATTGTATATATAATTTTGTGTTTTGTTTTTTTAATTAGGCATTATGTCTTAATCATTTTTCAAAGAAATAAGTTATGAGAAACCTTGAGCTTAAATATTTGGGAATTCCCTGAGAAAATAAGCATATTCAATTTCCTGAACTCCAGCTTTCTTCTCCTAGGTTGCTAATCTTCAGGTGCTACCCTCAGCTCCATATGACTCACAGCACTTCTTTTCAGAGAATGTTTTTTTTAAAACTTCTCTTCAAGGAAGGCTGCATAGTGATAGTCCCTCAAGCTTGTATTTTTCCATGAGGTTTCATGTTTGTATTTTGTGTGCATGAATCTGGAGAGTTGCCTTTGTCCTGCCCAAATCACAGGGTAGTTCTTGCCTTGAACAAGAGCTGACTCAGGCATCCACCTGCTATCACTTCTGGCTGGTGGGAGAAATAGCCCAGGAACATAACTATACATCAGCCTGGTTCTAGAGTTTAGAGTGTTTCAGATGGAGGTGCTAGCCTTCTGAGGGAGCAGGATGGAGGCTCCCACACCAGTGGTATTCCTGTCTGTCAGCATCAGATAGTACGAAGAGCATGGGACTGATTTGGATCTGGATTCTAATTCTGCTTCTGTCACTGACTGGCTCTGTAATGAGGGACAGAAGGTATAGCCTGTCTGAGCCTAGACTTACTCATCTGAGACACTGTAGGTTTCAAATAATGCCCCTCTCTTAGGTTGGTATGAGGATTAAATGAGATGATGCATGAAGAGTACTGGATACTTGGTGAGCACTGAATAAACAGTTACCAACTACTCTTTTAAGATCTCATTCTCTCATACATGTGTTGATTTGCTGAGTCTAATACCAGGACTGTCAGCTCTATCATTATCAGGTTTCAGGGAAGGATGAGTTATTCCTTAAGGGCTTTCCTAAAATATCAGACAATGTAGGCATGTATAGTGTACTCTGAAAGGTAGTATGATTGAGTGGTTAATTGTATAGACTCTGGAACCAGATTGCCTGGGTTCAGATGTTGGTCCTGCTACTTAATATCTGTGAGACCCTGGGCAAATTACTCAATCTCTCCATGCCTCAATTTCCCCGTCTATGAAACAGGTGTATTTGTACCTGAAGTACCTCGTAGAATTGTTATGAGGAGTTAATGCATGAAAAATGATTAGAACAGTATTGGGCAAATATAACTTGTTTAAAAAAAAAAAAAAGGATTGGCTACTGCTGTTACATCATCATCACTGTTATTCTACCAATGAATGTAATACTTTTCCTGTCTCCAAACTCTAACTTGTACTGAATTTACATACTGCTGCTGTGTTAATCTTCCTTATTAATCTCTTATTCAGAAATCAGTGGTAAAAAGATAAAATCAAAGTCTATGGGTCTTACCCTGGTATTCAAAACTATGATCTAGTATTGAACTATTTTCTAACATGTTCTCTTGGACCTACTTACTGGATTTGAGTGTTGGTCCTTGAACCTGACATATCATCAGGAAGGCCAGAAGAGAGCTAGTTCCTTGTTGGCTGCGTTGCCTGCTGTGATGATCCACTGGGGGAAAATGCTCCATGATGCCCGGTTTTCATGCTTTGTTTCCAGACCCCTGTCCTTGTAAGTGAATGTGATACTGAGTATGACCTTAATAGGTCTCATTAACAAGCCCCTTCCAGTGAGTTTTGCAGCTTTGTATTACCCATAGTATCTTGCACAAAGTTGTTGTTCAGGAGTGTTAATGAATAAACATTATTTGAGAAAACAGACCTCTTTGATTGGTGCCTAGTGATAAAGGCACCCTTAGGCTTTTGAGGCAGCTGTTTGCAAAATAAGTTAGCAGATTAGGCATTTAAAAAGGTAACAATGTCAACATCAAAAAGCACAGCAGTAGAGGATGAAGAAGATAATTTAAAAACATAAATAGGAAACTATAAAATTATAATCAAGGGGGAGCCTTTTTTGTAGGGGCCTGAGCACTTTAATGTTAAAAGTATCCCTAAGTTGAAATTTCTGAATTTCTTAAAAGAATCTTTATTGTTTTTTGGATTGGTGAAAAGAAATATAGTAGCCCTCATAATCAACAAGAGTCTGAAATGCAGTACTTTGGTGCAGCCTCAAAAATGACAGAATGATCTCAGTTCATTTCCAAAGCAAGCCATTCAACATCACATTAATCCAAGTCTATGCCCCTACCACCAATGCTAAAGTAGCTGAAATTGATCAGTTCTACGGAGACCTATAGGACCTCCTAGAACTAACACCAACAAAACACCAACAAAAAGATGTTCTATTCATCACTGAGGATTAGAATGCTAAAGTAGAAAGTCAAGAGATACCTTGAGTTACAGGCAAGTTTGGCCTTGGAGAACAAAATGAAGTAGGGCAAAGGCTAACTGAATTCTGCCAAGGGAATGCATTGGTCATAGCAAATACCCTTTTTCAAAAACACAAGAAACGACTTTACGCATGGACATCACCAAATGGCCGATACTGAAATCAAATTGATTACATTTTTTGTAATTGAAGATGGAAAAGCTGAACAAGACCTGGAGCTGTCTATGGCTCAGATCATCAGCTTCTCATAGCAAAATTCAGGCTTAAACTAAAGAAAGTGAGGGAAACCACTAGGCCAGCCAGGTACAACTTAAATCAGATCCCCTATGAATATGCAATGGAGGTAACAAATAGATTCAGGAGATTATAACTTGTAAACAGTGTGCTTGAAGAACTATGGACAGAGGTCTGTAATATTGCACAGGAGGCAGTGAGCAAACCCCTCCCAAAGAAAAAGAAAAGCAGGAAGGCAAAATGATTATCTGAGGAGGTTTTACAAATAGCTAAAGAAAGATGAGAAGTGAAAAGCAAGGGAGAAAGGGAAAGGCATAGCCAACTAAATGCAGATTTCCAAAGAACAGCACAGAGAGATATGAAGGCCTTCTTCAATGAACAGTGTATAAAACTTGAAGAAAACAACAAAAGGGGAAAGACTAGAGATTTCTTCAGGAAAATTGGAAATATCAAGGGAACATTTTGCCCACAAATGGGAACAATAAAGTACATAAATGATAGAGACCTAGTAGACACAGAAAAGATCAAGAAGAGATGGAAAGAATACACAGAAGAACTGTGTAAAAAAGATCCAGATGGATGGGATGATTACAGTGGTGTGGTCTGCCACCCAGAGCCAGCCAGACATTCTGTAGCACGAAGTCAAATGGGGCTTAGGAAGCACTGCTGTTAATAAAGCTAGTGGATACTACAGAATTCCAGTATAATTATTCGGAACCCTAAAGGATAATGCCATCATGATGTTGCATTCAATATGTCAGCAAATCTGGAAGACCCAGAAATGGCCACAGGACTGGAAAAGGTCAATCCTCATCCCAATTCCCAAGAAGGGTAGTACTAAAGAATGCGCTAACCATCCGACAGTTGCACTCATCTCCCATGCTAGTAAGGGAATGCTTAAAATCGCTCATGCTAGGCTTCAGCATTATGCTAACCAAGAACTTCCAGATGTCCAATCTTGATTTAGAAAAAGAAGAGGAACCAGAGATCAAATTGCCAACATTCACTGGATCATAGAGAAAGCAAGGGAATTAAAAAAAAACCATTTACCTCTGTTTCATCTACTATGCCAAAGCCTTTGACTGTGTGGATTATAATAAACTGGAAAGCTCTTAAAGAGATGGAATACGAGACCATCTTACCTGTCTCCTGAAAAAGCCTGTATGGGGGTCAAGAAGCAACAGATAGAGCCTTGTTTGGAACAACTGATTCATTCAGGATTGAGAAAGGAGTACAACAGGGCTCTCTGCCGTCACCCGGTTTGTTTAATATGCTGAGCACATCATGAGAAATGCTGGGCTGAATGAGTTACAAGCTGGAATCAAGATAGACAGGAGAAATAGCAACAACTTCAGATATGCTGATGATACCACTCTAATGGCAGGAAGTGAAGAGGAACTAAAGAGCTTCTTGATGAGGGTGAAGGAGGAGAGTGAAAGCTAGCTTAGAATTAAATATTAAAAAAACTAAGATCATGGCATCTGGACCTGTTACTTCATGGCAAATAGAGGGGGGGAAAGGTGGAAGCAGTGACAGATTTCCTCTACTTGAGCTCTAAAATCACTGTGGGTGGTGACTGCAGCCATGAAATCAGAAGATGTTTCCTTCTTGACAGGAAAGTTATGACAAACCTAGACAGTGTGTTGCAAAGCAGAGACATTACTCTGCTGACAAAGGTTCTTATAGTCAAGGCTATGGTCTTCCCAGTGGTCACGTACGCTTGTGAGAACTGAACCATAAAGAAGGCAGAATGCTGAAGAATTCATGCCTTCGAACTATGGTGCTAGAGAAGACTCCTGAGGGTCCCTTGAACAGCAAGGAGATCAAGCCAGTCAATCTTAAGGGAAATCAACCCTGAATACTTGTTGGAAGGACTGATGAGCTGAAATTGAAACTCCCGTATTTTGGTCATATGATGTGAACTGACTCATTGGAAAAGTCCCTGATACTGGGAAGGATTGAGGGCAGAAGGAGAAGAGGGCGTCAGAGGATGAGATGTCTGGATGGCATCACCAACGCAATGAACATGAACTTGGACAAACTTTGGAAGATGGTGAGGAATAGAAAGCCCTGGCATGCTGCAGTCCATGAGGATGCAAAGAGTTGGATATGAATGGGCAACTGAACAACAACAGAATGTAAAGCACAAAGATGAATGCTAATGTAAACTATGGACTTTGGGGTGGTTATGATTTGTCAGTGTAGGTTTATCAGTTGTATCAAACATAGCATTCTGGTGGGAGAATGTTGATAATGGTGGAGGCTAGGCATTATGTGGGGGTATGAGGTTTATGGGAAATCTCTGTACCTTCTTCTCAGTTTTGCTGAGAACCTAAAACTACTCTTAAAAAATTGTCTTGGAGAAAAATAGATCTGACCCAAAAGTTCCACTTTTAGAAGAATTGATAGCAGGATATTGAAGAGATATTTGCACCGTCTTGTTCATTGCAGCCTTATGCTGCCAAGAGGTAGAAGCAACCTAAATCTCCATTGACAGATGAATGGATAAAGAAAATGTGATATATACATACAGGGGAATGCTAGTCAGCCTTAAAAAATAAGGAAATTCTGCCATATACTATAATATGTAGGAAGCTTGAGGATATTATGCCAGGTGAAGTAAGGCAGTCACAGAAAGACAAATGCTGTATGATTACACTTATATGAAGTACCTAAAATAGTCAGGGGCTTCCCTGGTGGCTCAGTGGTGAAGAGTTCACTTGCCAGTGCAGGAGACTGGTTCAATCCCTGATCTCAGGGTATCCCACATTCTGGAGAGCAACTTAGCCCATGCGCCACAACTACTGAATGTGTGCTCTAGAGCCCGGGAACTACAACTACTGAGCGCACGTGCAGCCGCTACTGAAGCATGTGTGCCCTAGAGCCCATGCTCCACAAAAAGAAACCCACCCACTGCAACTAGAGAAAGGCCTGCACAGCAGCGAATGCCCAGCACAGCCACAAATGAATAAATAAAGCTATAGATCAATAAATAAAATAGTCAGACTCTTTAAAGGTAAATGGTGGTTGCGAGAGCTGAGGGGGATGGGAAATGGGAAGATGATGTTGGATGGGTACGTTGTTGTTTCGTTGCTAAGTCATGTCTGACTCTCTGTGACCCCATGGACTGGAGCCCGCCAGGGTCCTCTGTCCATGGGATTCTCCAGAGAAGAATACTGGAGTGGGTTGCCACTTCCTTCTCCAGGGGATCTTCCCAACCCAGGGATCAAACCCATGTCTCCTGTGTTGGCAGGCGGATTCTTTACCCCTGAGCCACCAGGGAAGCCCAGCACAGCCATAAATAAATAAAGTTATAAATAAATAAATGAAAGTCAGACTCTTTAAAGGTAAAATGGTGGTTGCAAGAGCTGAGGGGGATGGAAAATAGGGAGATGATGTTGGATGGGTGTAGAGTTTCAGTTTTTCAAGATGAAAAAATTCTAGAGCTCTGTTGTACAACAGTGTACATATAGTTAACACTAACATACACTTTAAAAAAAATGCTTACTATGGTACATTTTATGTTAATGTTTTCATCAGAATTTTTTAAAAAGAAAGGGAATTCTGACATATGCTACAGTATGTATGGACCTTGAAGATATTAGGTTAAATGAAATAAGCCAGTTACAAAAGGGCAAATACTGTATGAGTCCCCTTATTAAATGAGATACTTAGAGTGATCAAAGGCAGAAGGTGGACTGGTAGTTGCTGGGAGCTGTGGGGAGAGAGAAATGGGAAGTTATTGATTTCTACATGAAGAGTTTCAGTTTTGCAAGATGAAGCGATCTGGAGATGGATGATGCTAATGATTGCACAATAATGTACTTAATGAAAACTTAGTGTATGTACATAATGAATGTACATTAATGTACCTATACATTAGTGCTACTGAAATCTGCACTTAGAAATGGTTAAGATGATAAAATTTTTGTTATATGTATTTTACCATAATTTAAAAGTTTATGAAAGAGAGAATCCTATTTGAGGTAGTAACTTTTTTAATGATAATTTTAAAACTTATTTTATTTTATTTTTTTTTTATTTTAATTTTTATTTTTTAAATTTTTTTAAAATTTTAAAATCTTTAATTCTTACATGCGTTCCCAAACATGAACCCCCCTCCCACCTCCCTCCCCCTTATTTTAAAATGCAAGGTCAAATAACATTTTTTCTTACCAGAAGGAAAAGATAATATAAATCCTTTTCAGAATTTTAAGTTTCCATGACAACGTTTGAAGGTACTTTTTAGCACTTAAACATCCATTCATGTGAACTTTTATTACCTTTACAAATAGTTGAAATCAGTATAAGGAAAAGCTCTTAGTTCCTGTAGTAACGTAAGAAATGCATTTATCAGACAAATGATAGTTCCTCCATTCTTTGTTTCTTTTGGACAAGAAAGAGGAGTTGTTTTCTTGGACACTTAAGTTTGTGGAATACTTCTGTCAAGTATGTCTGACTAGAATAGAAAGCTTGGAAGAAATAGCTGAAAATTAGATTGATTATGTAGAGATACTGCCATATTACAGGGAGCTTTAAAAGACAGATTTCAGATGAATATAAAAGTATGTTTTTGTACATCAATTGATTGATAGATGTATAAATGTGCATTTCATTATTTTGAGCCATAGCATATACAGACATAAATATCATAAATATGTGATGCTAGAGAATAAAACAATTTAACAATTGCCTTTAAAAATCAGAGGTGCCAGATACCATTAGGATTCAGTGTTAAACTTCTTTGGTGCTTTGTTTATCATCTTGCTGCAGTGGTGCAGGACTTTCCTGCGGACAGAATCATGCTCTATTTATCTCTGAATATCCAAGCCCTAATATAGGATCTCACATAGCAATGATTCATGTTTTTTGAAAGAATAATAGACTGAATGTCCCTCTTCATCTCTACTGCCACTGAATAATTTCTCATTCTCTTAACACATTATCCTTTGCTCAACTCTGTATCCATGTGAATTGCCACCAGCAGGTAAACTGTTTAGCTTGGAGAAATATCAATAACCTCAGATATGCAGATGACACCACCTTCATGGCAGAAAGTGAAGAGGAACTAAAAAGCCTCCTGATGAAAGTGAAAGAGGAGAGTGAAAAAGTTGGCTTAAAGCTCAACATTCAGAAAATGAAGATCATGGCATCTGCTCCCATCACTTCATGGGAAATAGATGAGGAAACAGTGAAAACAGTGTCAGACTTTATTTTTCTGGGCTCCAAAATCATCGCAGATGGTGACTGCAGCCATGAAATTAAAAGACGCTTACTCCTTGGAAGAAAAGTTATGACCAATCTAGATAGCATATTGAAAAGCAGAGACATTACTTTGCCAACAAAGGTCTGTCTAGTCAAGGTTATGCTTTTTCCTGTGGTCATGTATGGCTGTGAGAGTTGGACTGTGAAGAAGGCTGAGCGCCGAAGAATTGATGCTTTTGAAGTGTGGTGTTGGAGAAGACTCTTGAGAGTCCGTTGGACTGCAAGGAGATCCAACCAGTCCATCCTAAAGGAGATCAGCCCTGGGTGTTCTTTGGAAGGAATGATGCTAAAGCTGAAACTCCAGTACTCTGGTGACCTCATGCGAAGAGTTGACTCATTGGAAAAGACTCTGATGCTGGGAGGGATTGGGGGCAGGAGGAGAAGGGGACGACAGAGGATGAGATGGCTGGATGGCATCACTGACTTGATGGACATGAGTCTGAGTTAACTCTGGGAGATGGTGATGGACAGGGAGGCCTGGCGTGCTGCGATTCATGGGGTCGCAAAGAGTCGGACACGACTGAGCGACTGAACTGAACTGCACTAGAATTGCTGTGAAATAAGTTCTTTTTATTCATCTCTAAATAATTCATCTTATTCATTTATTTGTCTCTCTTATTCATACTCTCCAAGTGATTATTCATGCTTTTCTTTTCTTAAGTCTCTTTTGCTTCCTCTTTCCTAACCTTATGCTCTACGGAGGAAACAAAAACCATCTGGTGAGAGCTCCCATCTGAGGTCTTATTTTCCAGCAGAGCATGAATCCATCAACTTTCCTTTCCTGCCATTTCTGATGAACAAGTTTATTTCCTCCTTTACTATCATTATTTTGGAAAACTCAAAATTGTATACATTGTATGGGATGGGTAGGAATCTTCCTCCCTCTGACACTAACTTCAGCTTTGCATGAAACTTTCATCTCAGCCCAGCCAGATCATCCGCTGGGCTCAAACCATGACAGATGGTGAAGGGAAGGGAAGATGATACCTGCTCAGATGTTCTTCCTCTTCCTCTCCCTCTTCTGATTGTGGTCCTACCACCACCTCTGGTCCATAGTCCACCCTTCACTTTACTCCACTGTCCCTGATGTTCAGCTTGGGCATTTGAGTCTGAATAGGCGAATCAGACTGAAGCTCTGTGTTTTGTTTCAACATATTTATAATACCTATTTGTGCTGTGCACAGCAGCATGTGCCATGCCCATGCTTTGCATGTCATTTTATTCTTTCCACATACAGTCTAAATTCTAAACAAAAGTTTAGAAATGAGAATAATCTGTAAGTTGAGGGCTGACTGCTTGTTCTCAGTTGGTGCTGGTATTTTACATGGAATTCCGTATTATTTCTTGTATTACTCTTATCAAACTGTTATATCAATATTATTTTGTTTTCCCTAACACTGTAGTAAAATGGCTGGTTTCTTATTTTTCTTTTGTGTCCCGTTTATAGCTCTCCTACTTGAGTTCTTCTTCAATGTACTGTATCTTGTATAAATTCAGAGTGCTTTATGACCTGCCCTTTGGGCCATGTTCACATTTTGAGGTGAGCCATACGGATTGGTGCTTTCAGTGATCATTGGTGAAAATCATGAGAGAGTATGTGATCCATTCAGATAAAATATGTGAATAACTAACAAGCCTTTTGATTATTGTTATCTAATTGGTTAGTGTAGAGTTAGTATGAATAGGCAATCAGATTATTGTTTGCCTTTTTTTTCTTACCAGTCAGTTACACTATAACTTAAACCACAGAATTAGTATGGATTCTTTTTTTTTTTTTAACTTTCACTGGAGTATAGTTGCTTAGTATGGATTCTCTTTGGCCACAGTATATCAAAAGATTGGTTATCATTTATAAATGAATGAAATGAACAACTGTAGCAATTGATTTAATTGTCTCCAAATCAGAGATCATCAAGGGAGACTTGACTGTTAAAAAGAGGGGGAAATTCTTAAGTTTAGTAATATAATTCTAAGTAATTACTTTATTCAACAAATAATTAATTAGTACCCATTAAATATGTACCAGAAAGACAAAAACAAGGTATAGTCGCCATGTGTAAGGAGCTTGCGTTAGAGTAGACAGACAAACTTCTCTTTATCCTCTGCAATAGCGTAGGAGTCTTGTACAAAGATGGCCAAAGTTAATTCCCTCAGCAGATATTTATTGTGTACCTAGTATGTGCCCATAGTGATCACAGATGCCATATCTCCAGCTAGTGAATAGTGCTTCTTGGGAATTGCAAATATGTCCATCCTTTTTATTGGCTAGAAATGGAAATTGGAAAATTGTCTTTCTCTTTTCTGGCATATAAATACAGAATGCTTTCCTACTTAGAAAGGAATTCATTGAATTCATATTCACGTCATTTGTTCTTAATAACAAAAACTTCTGCATTGAAAGATTTTCTTTTTTATTAACTACAATTTTCTAAACCATGTGTTTTAAGGACTATTTTTTTCCTCTTGGTGTATCCTAAAAATGTTATTGAGATATTAAATCAAACAAAATTTTAAAATAAGAATTAGCCGCCAATGCCAACTCTTTATTTCAAATAATTTCATGTTTTAGATTAGTATTTCTTAACTAAGGGTGACTTTTGCACCTGCCACAGCTACCTCCTCCCTCTCCCCCACCCAGGATGTTTAGTAGTGTCAGGAGACTTTTTTTTTTTTTTTTTTTTGGTTGTCACAGTTGGGTGAGAGGTTACAGGGAGGCTGCTGGCATCTAGTGGACAGAGACCAGGGTTGCTGATAAACATCCTACAAATACACAAGTCAGCTCCCTGCAACCAAGAACTGCCTGAGAATTGCGTTAATACCAAGGTTTAGAAATCCTATTTTAGATAGTATACTTTGTAGTGGATGGTGAAAAGCATATATCGTTATATATAACATATAACACCAAAATATAAGAGGTTAAAATAATTCTTTTTTGTTGTTGTTAATCAGGATATCTGTTTTATTCAACAGATGACTTTTGAGTGCTGTCTATGTGCCAGGAAATAGAAATTCCAGGTATTTTGTAGGCATAAGATCCCAGTTCTCAAAGAGCTCACATTCTAAAGATAGAAATGATATGTAAACTAAAAAATTATAAAGTAATATGTGTTTTATAATACAGCTAAGAAGTAAATAGCTTTGTTTGGGTGCATCAGATAAGACTTGACGGAGGGGGTAAAGCTTGTAGTTTGTAGAAATTCTCCTCAAACTTGAACATTCTTTCAGATGCTAGTTAGGAAAGGACAGCTCAAGCAGAGGGAATAGCATGTGAAAAAGCCTGGAAGCTTGAGAAACCGCAAGAATTATAAGTAGTTTATTAATGAGCCTGGGGTTTTAGGTAGAAGCCTGCCTTAGGAGGGCCTTGAAGCCAAGGAGTTTGGAATTTGTCCTGAGAGCAGAGGTATAATAAACGAATCCTAAGTTTACAGAAATCATTCTGAAGGTTGTGTGCAGGATGGAGGTAAGAAACCCTCTGAGAGAGTAGTTTAACTGACCCAATAAGAGATCACGATGGTCTGAAATAACATAGATGTAGGACTTCCGTGGTGGCTCAGTGGTGAAGAATCCACCTGCTAATGCAGGGGACACAGGTTTGATCTGAGAAGATCCTGTGTGCTGCAGGGCAGCTGAGCCTGTGTGCACAACTGCTGAGCCTGTGCACAGCAGCCACTGACGCCTGAGCGCCCTGGAGCCCGTGCTCTGCAACAAGAGAAGCCACAGCAATGAGAAGCCCGTACGTCGCAGCGAAAAGAAAGCCTGTGTGCAGCAATGAAGACCTAATGCAGTCAAAAACAAATAACTAAATAAAATTATTTTTAAAAAATAACATAGAAAGGTCTGATTGTCAGGACTTGGTATCTTGAATCTCTTGAATAGTATGAGAAGACATAAATGGAAGATGTAGATAAAGAAGATACAGAATGACTTCCATACTTCATCTTGGGAATTTTATGAATGGTAGAGCCATTACCTAGGGTAGATTTAAAACGGGAAGAGGCAGAGCAGGTTTAGAGAGTGGGTGATGGAATCCAGTGGTCATATATGGATGCGAGAGTTGGACTGTGAAGAAAGCTGAGCGCCAAAGAATTGATGCTTTTGAACTGTGGTGTTGGAGAAGACTCTTGAGTTCCTGGGACTGCAAGAAGATCCAACCAGTCCATTCTAAAGGAGATCAGCCCTGGGTGTTCTTTGGAAGGAATGATGCTAAAGCTAAAACTCCAGTACTTTGGCCACCTCATGCAAAGAGTTGACTCATTGGAAAAGACCCTGATGCTGGGAGGGTTTGGTGGCAGGGGGAAAAGGGGATGACAGAAGATGAGATTGCTGGATGGCATCACCGACTCAATGGACGTGAGTTTGAGTGAACTTTGGGAGTGGTGATGGACAGGGAGTCCTGGCGTGCTGCGATTCATGGGGTCGCAAAGAGTCGGACATGACTGAGCAACTGAACTGAACTGAACTGATGGAAAAAAATGTTTTTCAAACGTATTATCTTTGCAGTGTCTGTGAAATATACATTTTTTTCTCAGGAGCATGTTGAATACTTGTCTGATTATGATTATTAGGAAAGACACAGAAGAAGCATTGTAGGCTGCAGATAAAGAATTCTATTGCTTAGTTTGTCAGTGATCTCCTAAAAGCCCTTGGAAATATGACTTGCCTTTTTTCATCTGTAATGTTTGGAGCATGGTGATGGAAATATATCTCTTAGTGAAGTTGTTATAAGTGATATTGAGCTAAAAAATAAATAATTAACTATTATAAGACATTTGAAATATTGTAGTAGTTAACATTCTGGGGACTATAGCAACTGTTTACCAAGATAAATGCTTATATACCCAAGTTAGGTTCCTTATATTATTCATTCTGATGGCTTTTGAATAACATTGGCTGAGTTGCATAGATTGCCTCTGATATGGTTTTGATAAGCTTCTCTTCTTTGCTTTAGACTTTTCATTACTCTAGCATGGTATTTCCCTGTTTTTTGCAGTAGAAGAAAAATATTGTCTTGCTGTTTATAACCAAACGTCTTATGTCTATACTTCTATTACAAAAAAATAAAATAAAATAGATACTACCTTAAGAGTTCACTAAAAATACATTAGCAATACACATGAAAAGAGAAACAATTGTAAAACATTGGCCATTTCTGGGTTGTTTTAATGTTCTTCATTGAGGCTTCTCTGTCCATCAGTCCTTTGAATAGGAAGCAATATAAGGTTTCTTCTGATTGTTACTACCAGCACATTGTAAAGATCTTTTTCCTTTAATCTATTTAGTACAGGATCTATTTAGTACTGGCCTCTGTCCCAGAATACCATCAGAGATAAGGCTATTATCCTTTCATTGAGCACTATCCTGGGAAAGTCTTTATAAAATTGAACTCTGTTGCACCTGCTGACCTCCTTTTTTAAAATGAAAAAAGGGTGGGGATGAAGATTATGTTCACTGAATTCAAATGGAGCAGTGTGTTTGACAGCACTGACACAATATGCTTTAGTTAGGGCCTTTCGTGTTGTGCAAATCAATTCCATCTTGGACTCTGAAAGAAGTAAGTTGACAATTCAGATCAGGAAGTTGATGGTCACATTGGGTGCTTGCCCTGCAGTTACTGGCACAGAGGCTATTTTTTCTCGAGCAATTCTGTAATAGGACTCCAACTATTTTACAATTAATCTAAAGTGTTTGCTTGCCATGGCTGTCATATTTTCTCTAAAATTGCTATAAATAGTATCTAGTGGTATTACCTTTAAACATGAAAGCCTAATTTTAGAAGTTGGATGCTTAATATTCATTTTTAACTAAGTCATTAAAATGGAAGAGAATGATAGAAAACAATTTTAGAAACTTAGTTTCCTATTGAGTCTATCTTAAGAGCTGCAGAATCTTGAAGAACAATGCCATACAACTTTCAAGTATCTCTTTAAAATTATTTTACACTGCCCAGTTACCTGAGATATTTTGATATAAAGTAGATGCTACATGTATTTATGTAAATATGCTACTAAGCTCACATATTCAAACACTTAACAGGTTGGTTTGGGGGCAGCATTACTGATGTAGTGCAGGTTTGTGGCTTTCTCAAACTCTTTAGATTGAAAGTATAAGATGTAAATTGAAAGTATAAGATGTAAATGAAATAAACCTCTCCATTTTGTTGTCCCAACAAATCTTTTTTTCTGTATTCCATTCTAGTTCCTTCTCATGTCCTCACATGATGTTTTTACAATTAATTCAGTGTTAAAATCTGCCTTCACATTATATTTTAAACATAGTCCATGTGATACAGTGTAAAATCTCATTATTGCTATAATATAAATGCAAAGCCATTCTATTTGTATTTAATAAAAAAGTATTTGCCCAAATTAGTAACCTAGTAAGAACTTCAATAATGAAATACAAACAGTTTACATGATATAATATAATTGGTCTGAGCAAAATTAGAACTAAAGCCTAAATGTCCCTAGCTAACAATGTCTTTGTACAATGAACTTTATCATAGTTGCCATATTGAAAAATTAGCATGTTGTTTGGATAAGACTTAATCAAGGATTTGGTGTACTGTATCCATCCAAATTATATATATATATATAAATGAAAGTGAAAGTCACTCAGTTGTGTTCAACTCTTTATGACCCTGTGGACTATTCTACAGGCGAAAATAATGGAGTGGGTAGCCATTCCCTTCTCCAGGAGATCTTCCTAGTCCAGGGATTGAACCCAGATCTCCCGCATTGCAGGCAGATTCTAAGCAGATACCAACTGAGCCACCAGGAAAGCCCAAGAATACTGGAGTGGGTAGCCTATCCCTTCTCCGACAGATCTTCCCAACTCAGGGATTGAACTGGGGTCTCCTATAATGCAGACAGATTCTTTAGCTGAGCTACCAGGGAAGCCCATGTATATATGTATGTATGTATTGGCCATGTAGTCAGAAAATAACCAATCTAAGACTGAATTTAAGCTGTTTTAAACTATCTGAAAACTGAGACTCTTTGATCAATTGATTGATTTGATCGGTTAGTTCAGTTTATTTACAGTTACTGTCTCATGCCTCTTACATAAGAAAAAAGTAATGTGTTATCTGAATACTATGTGCTATATGAAGTAATCTTAAATATTTAGTAGTGGAAAGCATAGGAAGGAGAGATGACATATGTAGTTGAAGAAGAGTTTTGTAGCCAAAGAGATCTAGGGTTTAATCCCAGCTTTACTGATTATTAGCTATGTCAGTTATTTACCTTATCGCTTAGCCTCTATTTTATCCTCTGTTAAGTGGGCTTAATAATGCCTGCCTAGTAAAGTTAAAGTAAATTATATAATTTATATATATGAGAGAGAAGAAGTTCACCCCACCAGTGAGTTCACAGCATGATGGGAGGAGGAAACGGGTCCTTTGCTCATCCCGACCGTTCTCTTGGGATGAGAAACCTGCATGGGGAACCGAACGAGCCTCACAAATGGGCTGGTTTCAGCCTAACCCTCAGAAGCACTAGGGCTGGCAAAAACTCTTGGTTTCTTCTGGAGAATTTTTATCATGTTAGTTTTTTCCATTGTTTGAAGACATTTCTGGACAGAGTTGGGTCAGTTACAATGAAAGTTGACTCTTTATAAAATTATATGTGTGTGTGTGTGTATTATACAGGGCCTTACATATGACACTCAATGAAGATGCTCTAGTATTTACTGTTATTACCCTAATACTGTTAATTGAACTTTGTATATAAGTTTCCAGAGAAGAGTCTGTTTCAAATGATTGAGGATTGATACTATTAGACCAAATCAAACTTTTATTAGTTCTATAATGTTTGAAAGTTGTATATGTTGAATTAATATTAACCTATAAAATAAAATTAAAATGAATTTAGAAAAGAATTTATTCAGACTCTGTTCTGCTAGCTGACATATAGCTTTTCTTTCAACAGGCTCAGCACTATGCAGCTATGACCTAAAGCCTTCTGAATATGCATCATCAAAAGCAAAAGGTCTTTGCCCCAAACTACCTGTTCCAGCGAGGTAAATTTTATTGTATTTCATTAACTTGTGACTTTTGTTTTTGTAGGTAGGTTTTAAACTGTATATGTTATGAGAAAAGAGTGACTTGATGATACCTGTTGCCCAGTTTCAGTACTTTTACAATTTTTAAAGAATAGAAATGACAACATGAATTTCACATTATTTTAAAGTACACACACACACACATACACACAGGCAAACAACATTTCTCGTTCTCAAATACTTTAAATTTCTTTGGGGGGCTCACTTTAAGAAATTTTTTTAATTAATTAATTTATTTATTTCCTGGCCACGCCTAGTGGCATGTGGGATCTTAGTTCCCCTACCAAGGATTGAACCCATGCACCCTGCAGTGGAAGGGCAGAGGCTTAACCATGGGACCACCAGGGAAGTCCCTCACTTTTTTTTTTTTCTTTTCTTTTATTTTATTATTTTTTTTAATTTTAAAATCTTTAATTCTTACAGGCGTTCCCAAACATGAAGTCCCTCACTTTTTTAATGTCATAGTATTAAAGCTGTTGATACTATAAAACTTATAACAAAATTTGGAAGTCAGGTCTCACAGTTTCAAAAGATTCTTTGAAGTTTCTTTGAAGTTGATCATCCTAACTGGTATTATTTTTAAATTACCCTTATAAATTTAAAAATATGCCAGTGATTAGTCTCCATACTTTATTTCTGGCTATATCCTGTAGGTACTTTCTCTGTAATAAGCTGTTTGTCCTAATCAACAAACATTTATTGTTAAGTACCTACTATATGTAATGAATACAAACAAAGAAATATTGTTTATTTGAAAGAATTTTAAAATTTGGGGCCATGTCACACAGATTTGGGCTTCTGGGGTTTTAGTTCCCTGACCAGGGATCAACCAAGGCCTTCAGCAATGAGAGCATGAAGTCCTAACCACTGGGATGCCGGGGAATTCCTTAGATATTTCTTTTATCTTTTCTCTTTTTTTGGACAGATCTCAGAGTAGTTTTAAGTGAGGCAAATTTTAAAATTATAAATTGATTTTTTAAAAAAGGAAATAGCTTCTCAAGCACTGTAGAATGTCTTCAGAATTAGGTATATACTATTTGGAGTATATCTGATCTTAAGAACCTTAGCATATATCACTAACCATGTATGACATGAATATTTCCCAGGGATACTGAGTCAAAACCACTTTTAATTGTATCTTAGTATATCATAGAAAGCTATTGGTTAAAATTCTTATCTATGTCTCCTTTCCTTCAACTGACTTAGGGGTATTACTTATGCTTCATTAACTTGAATTTGAAATTTTCTGTTGAAAAGTTGACAAGGACATATTAATTGATTTCCTGCTCTTTTAGTTTTGTCAAGTTGCTGTTGAAATTAAAATTTAAAGCCTACAGACATAAAAACAATGGGACTGTTTAAAAAGATACTAAATAGGAAGGACCTACAAATTATCTGCTTAGACCAATAAGTAGGGAGACTCCATTCATGAAAATGGAGAATATTAGGGAGGCTGTGACAATAAAGAAAAGAGAAAATTATCAATGTAAAAATAAGAGAAGCTCTGTTCTCTTATCTACTCAGCTGCTAATGCCTATTTTAAATGCATATTTGAGTATAGAGTCACTATTTTAAGGCATAAATATAATAGGTATGAAAAAGCCGTGGTATGAGAATGAAGTTGCCTGCTCTAGTATAATATACGTGGGTTTAGGGTAGAGGGCAGTTCATACTGCATATCCTTCTGCACCTCTGACCTCTGACTCTACCATGTTGAGGACTCCCTGTTCCTGGTTATGCTGGGTGATCCAGTCTTGGCTGCATACTCATGGATGTCTCATGTACAGCATCCTAAAAGCATTCACTAGGACAGAAAACATAGAATTAGGGGCTTGAATGTTAGAGATGGACAGGCTTGGTAGCATGGTTATCCACTAATGTCTTAGTAATCCAAGATGCAATGATAAATCTATACTGTCTGAAAACTGCTTATATAAATGTTTATACTTTATTTAAAGATCCTCATGTTTTACTTAGGAGAAGGCAATGGCACCCCACTCCAGTACTCTTGCTTGGAAAATCCCATGGGCGGAGGAACCTGGTAGGCTGCAGTCCATGGGGTCGCTAAGAGTCGGACACGACTGAGCGACTTCACTTTCACCTTCAGTTTCATGCATTGGGGAAGGAAATGGCAACCCACTCCAATGTTCTTGCCTGGAGAATCTCAGGGACGGGGGAGCCTGGTGGGCTGCCGTCTATGGGGTCGCACAGGGTCGGACATGACTGAAGTGACTTAGCAGCAGCAGCAGCAGCATGCTTAACTTATGTTAGTAGTTTACAATCTATCACTTTTGTCTGAACTCACCTTTTTGGAAAGTAAATGAGAAGAGATAATTGACAGAAGGAAGGCAAATCAAGACCTTGTACATAGTAAATCTAGTATCTGGAAAGCAAAGTCAAAGGATCAGAAAACAATAAATTTGTTTTAATAAAAAATTTAGGTCACTACCCTGTTTCACACATAGATACCAAATCTCCAAAGATGAGTAAGATCTAGTCTCTGTCCTTAAAAAGAGTAGGGACTATGATTGACTTTTTTATACGTACTAACACTTCTGACTAACACTAGGCAAACCTGTGATGCAGGCAAATGGCTCTCAGCATAAACAAGTCTGTTAAGCTCTTAGTAAACCAAGTTTCCTCATATATAAAGTGGAAATATCAATACCTGTTACATGGAATTGCTGTAAGAATTAAATAAGATACTATGTGTTAAACATACATTATTGTGCTTGGTGTTTGGGGCTGGTGCATGGGGATGACCCAGAGAGATGTTATGGGGAGGGAGGTGGGAGGGTGGTTCATGTTTGGGAACGCATGTAAGAATTAAAGATTTTAAAATTTAAAAAATAAAAAACTAAAAAAAAAAGTTTAAATTGAGAACAAGGAAGATTCTATAAAATAGTAATAATCAATGCAATCAAATGTATAGCTGCTAAAGAGAATTCTTAAAAGAGGAATAAAAAAAAAAAAACCTTCCCATCTCCTCATCTGTCCTGGGTACTCAGGAACTTTCTGCAGATGAAGGTAGTGTCTATTTTAAAGAAAAACAGTGGTAAACTAATTTGCAGTAAAACACTGCACACAATTGCCAAATGGTTACTGTTCCTAAGAGCTTTTGAATTTTACAAACCAGTGCCTAGAAAGGGCCATATTGTATCCAGATTCAGAACTCTGTTGGTGATATGCTGAACATGGTAGCCATATGGCGTTCTAGCCAGCCTATATATTTATAATGCTTAAAGTTCTGAGTATAGCTAGAGAAAACTGCAGTACTAGAAACAGAGTTCATAACTTCAGCTTATTCATCAAACAAACATTTATTTTGATACTTTCAGATGCCAGAAAGGACACTAAGTGTTGGAGAATTAACATGATACAGAACTAAGAAACTAATAGTCATGAAAAAAAATACTATATATCTATGTTTTTAAGTGAAGGATCAAGGTGAATTAACACTTACAAATCATCTATTGGGTGTCAAGCACTGTTTTAAGTTTCTTGTGTTATCTCATTGAACTCTCTCAAAACCCTGTAAGGATATTGTCCCTTATAAGAGAAAGGTTAGATAGATTGCTCGAAGTCACACAGCTAACTGTCGAGAATCAGAATTTGAATTTAAGATCTTGTAAAGTCTATATCACAGTTAGTTTGAAGTGGGGGAAAGGGAGTATAGAAATGAAAGAGGAGAGAAAAGAAAAAAAATGAAACGTGAACATCACTGCATAGTGCCATTAGATTCTTGATTACTTATTTCCTGCCTTTGCTATGCTATAGAGATATTGCCAGAACCTTTTTAAATTGTTTTATTTCTTAAAAAGAATTTAATTAGAAATCAAGTGTAATGGCTTATAACCTGGAGGTTTGAAATAGTTGTGTGAGGTGCAGACTTCCATCTTATGAAGGAAGGCATATGTTTGTCATCATACTTTGATGGAGCTCATTAACTGTGATAATCTGGACTTAAAGGCAGATAAATGGCAATATGTTTGCCAAGGTAAGATACAGTTTTCTTATAAGTGGCTAATTTAAAAAATCTTTAAAAGACTCATTATAAATTCATTTGTTCTTGTTGACTAATGTTTCAGTAATGTGAAACAGCATCAGTTAGTTCCTAATGGGATGACATTGACTTCTTAAAGATTCAATATTCTGTGGGCTTTAAAAGGTAGAAGACTTTCTATAAACAGAATTCTTTATGCTTTTCCTCTTAATTAAGAAGCACAGAGTGTGTCATTTGGGTTAGACACTAAAGTAGAAATGATCTCATGTACTAGGCTCTCCGAAGTGTAATTTTTCTGAGAGATATACAAAATCAGATAGCTCGTCTTAAATTCATTATATCACATGGGATTTAAGTGGTAAAATATAAGACAAACCATTTCAATGCCATGATTACTTATAATTTTTCAATAGTAAAGCAATTCAAGTATTAAAAACTTGTGACTGGTCAAGTTGTTTTTGTTTGGGAAAGAGTTGAATTGAGAATAAAGAATGACAAAGGAATCTAATACTTATTATTTTGAAGCTAAGTATTTAATTTCATTTTTGCTGTTGCGTCCAAATGTTATCTTCTCTTTTGTTTGCCTTCTATTTCTTTTATTCTGTAACACTAGATTTACCTGTTATTCCTTACCACAAGAACAGACTTTGACCATTTTGACCATCAGATAGACAATGTAGTTAATCAGCTTGTGCTATTTTTATACCTTTAATTTTAGAGCTGTCAGATTTTTTTTTTAACTGACATAGATTGAATTATAAGGCAACAAACTGTTGTTACTTTACTCCACTTCTTTGAAGGATACTTATAAAAGTATTCTTTCTAATTGACCAAGTGTTTATATACAGTATACAAATGACTTGAAAGGGTAAGTTCAGAGCTGATATCACTCAGCTTTTCCCCTTAAATAAAAATGAAGGCTTAGAATTTTAAGACTATAATTCTTCCCTTTTCAAATCAGCTATCCTCGTTTTAAGTTTGAAAAGCAGAAAAAAGCTAAAGCTACTGGGCATCCTGCTTATATTAATTTAGAATCATTGACTTGTGAGTAACATGATGATGAAGGTGATGTGAAAAGACTTACAGAGATCTTACTCCTACCCTTTCAGCTGACAGATGGAGGAACAGAAAAGCAGAAAGACATAGTGACCTGCAGCTATATAATATTAGGAGAATCACCCAGGGCTTCTAAACCCAAGTCCAGTTTCCTTTGTCACAGGTTCCACTCCCTTTTGGAGACGATGTGTATTTCTATCTGAGTATAAAAAATATATCAACATCCTGTTAGGATATGGAAGATTTAGGAGGAGCCACTTCTTGGTGGAGTGTGAGGTTTATGGGCACATGACAGGATAAAGGAAAATGGGAGTAAGACCAAGAAAATTGGTGGAAATTACAAACAGAACATCAGTGTTCTTAGGTGGATGTATTTTATGTTCAAGGTTGGAGGCAGGTGAGTTAAACAGAGTTGACATCAGAGATTTTAGGATAATAAATAAAGCAGATGAAGATGTAGACATTCATAGACCAGAGAGGACTTTAGTTTTGAAGGATAGAGAACCAGGCTTAAAATATGGTTAGAAGTCCTTAGACAGGGACATTAACCTGGCAAGGACAGTATCAGGAAAAAAGCAGTTGTAGGTCACAACACAGTTGTTAGTTTAAAGGTTTCTGTCCCAGGTTAGTCTCCACTGAGCAAGAACTTGTTAATGTTTTTTGATTCTTATAGTATTTCTAACTAAATCTATTTTATCTAAAAGCAATCTATAACTTAATATATTTTCAAATCATTAATGAAACAACTTTTGATCAAAAAATGGTGACTTACCTGTAATTCAAGCATTATCAGAATACTCTGGCTTTCTGCAGTTTGTGTCAAAATATCAAGTCTTTGGCATTATCTTTCACCAACACCATTTGGAGGTATATACAAATACACCCACATTTGTATTTGGAAGCAGTTTTAAAAAATAAGCATGCCTATCATTGTCATTTTTGGATATATTTTACTCTAAAGCATAAGTAAGATAAGGCTAGATCTTTAAAATTACATTATTTTATTGCTCCGTAAAGCTTAACAGCATGGAAGATGTTTATTCTTACTCCCAATGGTGCTCATGTACCAATATTGAAGGAAAATCAATATATAGTTCACTTATATTCTTACTTCAAAAGATACATTCTTACTGTTTTTTGAGGAAGGAAACAAAAACAGTGTTTTGCTTCAGGTCATACAAAGTTGCTTTGCTGAGATTAGAGACTTTTGGAATTTGGTGCTCAACCATGTAATCTGTTCACCAATTTAACCAAAATACAGTACCAGTCAAGAATGAGAACACACTTACATCAGTCCAGTCAAAAAAGTTATATTAGAACCATGACTGAAAGTCCTATACATAATTCTGAAAATGCGGGATTCATGTTAGTAATGACTAAATTTTAACTTAATGCACGTGTAAATATGTGTTGTACATAGGGACACATGTGGGCTCTTTTAGAATTCGAACAAATCATAACTGAGGGCATGTTCATAGAGCTTTGCTTAAAATCTCTCATTAATTAAATGCACACATGCTTTCAGAAGCTAAAATAGAACCATGTTATAACAAACTATACTTCTACCGTGCTTAATACATAGCTATGTTCCTTCACAAGTAAGAGCTGCAGTCAGTATAAACCTGATATAGTTGATTCATTTTTGGACACAAATAATCTCCTAATAATAATAACATATAAAAAGAAAAGAAAATAGTCCATAATCCCATGAATATAACAAAGCAGAGATTTTTCTTTAGAGTTTTTCCCCTGTTCTCATTCTTAGATCTTTAATAGAGAAATGTAATCATCACATTAGATATGTTTTTCATTTTTTTCCCTTGTATTGTTATAAGTTCTTCCATATGCTAGCATTCATAGTTATTGTTTCAAACAGCTGCATATTCTGCTGTATGTTGATGTCTTGGTATGACTACTTTGTATGAGTTATTAAACTGGTGCCTCAAATACCTTTTTTAATCTAAGGTTTTGTATGTTGTTCTGATAGAGCAAATATTCTATTAACGGTGGCACATTTCAAGCAAAAGTATATGCTTTTTTATTTTTAAATAGCTTATGGCAAAAATTAATTTTGAGTTCAATAAAGTATATGTTTGTAAGTTTTGTCATCTGCCCCTTGATTGATAGATGTGTAGGCCGAGGAGGTTAAGTGTTTGGTTTTGTTTTTGGTAGTTGTGTATGTGTGTATATGTGTGTGTGTTTCTTTTCAGAAGGGGAGGGTAATGTCTTCTGTTGGAATATGCACTCCACCCTCTTTGATAAGCTTGTGGTAAGATTTGCATCACGCCCCATGACAGTCATCTTCATAGCATTAAGCTCACAGCTCTTAGCTCCCATATGATGTGTGGAGGGTGGAGTGTATTGCAGTCATATTCACCTTTCATTTGTGTGTTTGATGTGGCATTTATATTAAGTAGGAGTAATTTTTTTTCTGATTTTTTTTTTCTTGTGTCACCAGTGCACCTATTCCATTCTTCCATCGCTGTGCTCCTGTGAACATTTCCTGCTATGCCAAGTTTGCAGAGGCCCTGATCACCTTTGTCAGTGACAATAGTGTCTTACACAGGCTGATTAGTGGAGTAATGACCAGCAAAGAAATTATATTGGGACTTTGCTTGTTATCACTAGGTAATTGTTTTTCTCATTATTAGCTATTACATAGTATTACAGTAGAAGACTGTTCTTTTAACCAAAATATGAATACTGCTGGGGATACTTGTAAATTGTTTAACTTCCCGTAGCCAAAATAATTGTTTCAGATTATATATAGTTATAAGTATACACATATTTTTAAAGGAATATATATATATATATATCTGAAACTCATTTCCCTTCTTTTTCTCTCATTGGAGAAAGCTGGTATATTCCCAAACTTTGGTTACTAAGTCTATAATAACGTTTAGTATGATAATAGGAGGCTTCTTTTAATGAGTCAGCACCCCTTTGTTTTTACTTATGATTCCAAAAGGCTTACTTGCTTATAAAAAGAGGTTATATATTCTCATATATTTCCATCAAAACCCATAAATTTCTGATAGGTTACATTTGGATTATACAGTTTTTTCATTGATACAATTAATGTTACTGTATTGCTGGAAAAATTAGGAACTCTCCACTTGTTAGCCAGTGAGGTTTTTGGTCAATAAATAGGTAATAAAATAAATAAATAAATGTGATTTTCAAGTTATAAATTCCCTATATTATCCTAGAACTGTATGTAGCCATATCAGAATTTATATAGACTTTTTTATATGGAAGAAGTGAACTGTAGTAGGAACCAAAGAACTATTTCGTTATATATGTAAAATGAGTGTTTATGCCTGTTAACACCAATTATAGTCATTGAGAAGACTAGCTGTATTTCTGTCTTGTCATTAGAGAGTATTTTCTTTTTGCTTAGGTAGTACTTGACTCAGTTGAAATAATGCTGTCCATATGAAAAGCTATTTCTGTGATATTTGAAACGCTCCCATCTGTTTTTGGTTCCTGTACATTTATTGCAAATGTGAGTACCTCAATAACATTACCTAGTCACAGATCCCAAACATTTAGTTGGCTTTGCAAATGGCCCAAGAAAACTTGACTATTAGTCCAGCCTTATGTAAAAATTATTTGATTTCTGAAATAGTTGAATACTTGAACCAAGAAAAAAAAAAATCCAAACCTAGAAATGTAGTGCTGATAATGTTGTTAAGTCATTGGAATTCCATTTTTTATTAGAATAGTTTTCTTTTTGAGGTTTAAGATCCTTATTCATTTGTTTGTGAAACAAGACTTTAAATAATTAGAGATAAATTATGATTTCAGAAATTAATTTCGCTATGCAAGGGTTAAATCCTCTCAGTTTTTTGTTTTGAGATTTTTTCACTCAAGATTTTGCCACATTGGGGTGGGTATAGGAGTTGGCTAAATAACTCAACTAAGCTTTGCTCCTTTTTGAAGAGCTTCTCAATCAAGACTCCTGACCCCAGTTGAGAAGTAAGGTCAGGAATTTTGACTTCAGTAGTTTTCAGGGTATTATTCTATAGAGTCAGACCACATCTTGGAGTTTTAGAGGAGAAAAAAACAGAAAAAGATAATATACCATCTGACTTGTTGGCCAAAACAAACATCCGAGAAGTTGGTCCTGAAACGCATAGATGGCACAAGGAAGTGTAGCATTTAATTTAACTGATCTCTGTCTGTGTTTGGTAATTTTCTGGTCACGAACATGGCATGTCATTCTCTGCACTTTATGTGTTGCCATCTCTGTTTGCATGCGAGTTCTGATGTCTTCCCGTGGTGAATCCATAACAGTTCTGTGCTGTCTTTGAATCACCATATGCATTTGCATGTATTCTGTTCTGTCGTTTATCAACCCACAGTTAAGTGCTTTTGGTTTTAAGTGATGCTGTTCAAGTGACACAAGTACTCAAGTCCAAATACAAAAGCAGCCAATTTCCATTCTTACCAAAATTGGGGTCATGAACTTGTCAATAGCAACAAATTATTTTCCCTAGGAGAAAACAATTGAAAGAGTTTCTCTTTGTATTTTCTAATGTTTTCAAATGATATTCTGTGTGTCCTTTATCTTCCCTACAGTTCTGTCCATGATTTTGATGGTGGTAATCAGGTATATATCGAGAATACTTGTGTGGATCTTAACATTTCTGCTCATCCTGGGTTCACTTGGTAAGCTACTTTTTCCTTTGCCACCCCTGATGTCATCTGTTTTATGTTTTCCTTAAATTTATGCTTCCTTATTTTGTTTTCCCTATCTCTCTTTGCTGTATGAATTATGTTTTCTCTGGTTATTTTCACCCTTGCTTTGGATAGTATACATTTTATTTTTACTTCTGCAGTTAGTAACCTATACATTTTCAGAAAATATTCTTCAGTCTAGAATTCTATGATTTTTAAAGGCCGAAAGGAAGCAGTATTTGTTGAGTCCTTCTCCCCTTAAATTTAGCATAAACTTTTCTACCTTTCTAATTCTATTTCTTTCTGCCCATTTGTACTTTTTGTCTCTTATTAAATAATTTGAGTGTTCATGTTCAGGTTATTATTAAAGTTAAAATATTATTTGTTGTATTTTTTTAAAGACTTTTGCTTACCTTTGCCTTAAGAGTCTCCTTACTTGGTTTTAGCGATAGCTGCTGGTCCTGTTTTTATTTTTTATTAGAGTATAGTCAATTTACAATGTGTTGGTTTCAGGTGTACAGCAGAGGGATTCAGTTATTCTGCTATTTTTATAAAAGTCCGTTTTTGAGTTCTTAATCTCAATTCATATTTGTTCTGACTAGAATCTGAGTTCAGTAATTTATTCATGAAGGACTTGTGGGTCGTATATATTCTGAATTCTTGGTTATCTAAGATTGCCTTTGTCATCATATGTGAATGTAAAATTGTTGCACATAAAATTCTTGAGGTACAATATGTTGCTTTATATCTATACTTTATTTCAGAGAACTTTGACATCAGTCTAAGTTTGTTCCTTTGCCCATAACCTGCCTGACTTACCAGATGTTTATGTAATTTCTAACTTACAACTTAAAATTTTTGTCTAGTTCAGAATCTTAACTAAGTTTGCCTATGATCTCTTTTGGGAGGATCTTTTTTAACTTTGAAAAGTTTTCTTTATTTCTGTGTTTGATTATTGTTTCTATTCTAGTGGTTTTTGACTTAAGATTCTTGTTATTCTCCAGTCATCTACCAAATTAGCATTTTTAGTCCTTTTGTTGTTTTCTTTACATTCAGGAAGAACTCTTCAAGTTTATCTGCTCTATCACTGATTGAGCTTTCCTCAGTAGCACTTCTGTACTTGATTACTTAATTTTGTTATTCCAGTTTCATCTAATTTGTAGTTCTTCCTTCTCTCAACCATCATACTTTTCATTTCAGTTTGTAGCCTTCAAATCTAATTGTGTGCCGGATGATGCCTTAGTCATATTGGACTGTTGTAGCAAAGTACCATAGCCCTATAAACCATAAACATTTATTTCTCAAAGTTGTGGAGGTTGGAGCGTACAAGATCAGGGCACCAGCAGATTTGGCATCTGAAGGCTGACTTCCTGTTTCCAGCCATCTGATTGCTGTCCTCACATGGCAGAAGAGGGATAGGAGCTCCCTGAGGTCTCTTTTATAAAAAGGGCACTAATCCTATTCATGAGGGCTCCACCCTTATGACCCCTTCATCTTCTAAAGGCCTCACCTCCAAATACCACCACAGTGAGGATTAGGATTCAGTAAATGGATTTTGGAGACACATAAGCATTCAGTTCATAACAGATGAATAGCTTTTAGAATAAAAGTAGATTTAAGTCCTGTCTGTTGTTCAGTTGCTCAGTTGTGTCAGACTCTTTGCAACCCCATGGACTGCAGCATGCCAGGCTTCCCTGTCCTTCACCATCTCCTGGAGTTTGCTCAAACTCATGTCCATTGAGTCAGTGATAGACTAGCTCTAGCTTGAATCCTAGCTCTCCCACTTACCAGATATCTGGCATTTGGCATGCTATTGAACTTCCCTAAATTTTCAGTTTCATCATTTGTAAAGTGGCACTAATAATACCCACTTAATAGCATTGTAATTAAATGTGGTTACATCTGTTTGTGCTAATTCCTGGCACAAGTTTAAATGGTTAATAAATGATATCTACTGTGGATGTTATGAACAATGTCCTTAATGTCCTAACAATTATCTTATTCTATATATTTTCCTGTAACTTCAGCCTTTCTCTCAACTTTTTCTGTTTAGAGAGAATGTATTTTATTCCTGTTTTTGAGGATATTAAATAGTTTTCCAGGCAATTTTCTTTCAAGATTCTAAAATGGAAGTAGTATTTCCCTTTCTCAGAAACATTTTCCATAGACTCAGTTGTTTTGCTTACTCATCTTCAGTAGAAGAAAAACTCATGCTTAGTATTTGCTTACAAATACTAAGGAATTTCCCTTTGACACTATTCACTCTTGACTTGAGTGCAGATGAGTTGAGTTGATTTGCATAGATCTTCAGTTCAGTTTAGTTCAGTTCAGTTGCTCAGTCGTGTCCGACTCTTTGCGACCCCATGAATTGCGGCACTCCAGGCCTCCCTGTCCATCACCAAATCCCAGAGTTCACTCAGACTTGTGTCCATCGAGTCAGTGATGCCATCCAGCCATCTCATCCTCTGTCGTCCCCTTCTTCTCTTGCCCCCAATCCCTCCCAGCATCAAAGTCTTTTCCAATGAGTCAACTCTTCACATGAGGTGGCCAAAGTACTGGAGTTGCAGCTTTAGCATCATTCCTTCCAAAGAAATCCCACGGCTGATCTCCTTAGCCCAGTGCTTCTCTCTCAGGCATTTCTCTTGTCCACCTAGATATATACATCTACTCTGAATCTCCCATTTCCTTACCACAGCCTACAAGGCCTTACAGTATGATCTGGAAGCCAGCTCCTGCTCTACCCACATCTGTTATCACTTTTTCCATTGCTCATTGCTGTGGCTATAATGGCCTCTTACTTTCTCTCCTAGGCGTAGCCCCACCTCAGCATCTTAGAACTTGCTATTCCTTCTTGCCTGGAACACTCTTTCCTTAGTTTCATAGATTTGTTTTCTCCCTGTCTTTGACTCTTTTGCTCAGATATCATCTCACCCCAGAGAGGACTTAGTTACCCATCATATATAAAATTGTACTGCTTTCCCAACACTAACACTTCTATCCCTCTTACTAAGCAGGGGGTTTTTTTAGGTTTAATATACTGTGGTTTTGGTTGTTTCCTTATTTTTTTTGTTCCCCCAAAACTATATAAGCTCCAGGAGAGGTGATGTTGGGGGCTTGGTTTTTTACTGCTCTGTCCTCTGTCCTCAATTCCTGGGGGTTTTCCCGGGTGGCAAAGTTGGTAAAGAGTCTACCTGCCAATGCAGGAGACACCAGAGACGTGGGTTCGATCCCTAGATCAGGAAGATCCCCTGGAGTAGGAAATGACAACCCTTTCTGGTATTCTTGCCTGGGAAATCCCATGGACAGAGGAGCCTGGAAGGCTACAGCCTATGGGGTCACAAAAGAGTCAGACATGACTGAGTATGCACGCATGCAGGCCTTAACCCCTAGAACAGTAGATGCTGTGGGCACTCAAAATATACCGAATGAATTGAATGAAGGTGTCTGATACAGCTCTCTTATTTGGATGCAGTTATGCCTCCTTCTTCAATCTAGACTCTCTGAGCAAGTGATAGAGATAAAAAGTCCCATTTCTAGTGCCCACTGCTATCAAACTGTCAAAGATTTCCTTTGTTCCTACCTATGGTAGGAACTACTCGTTTGATCTTCATTTATTCATAGTACGAATATTTTATCAACTATGTGAGTGTGTCATCACTAGGCACTGGGGTTATTGTACAGCAAAGAAGATCTTTGCCTTCCTCAACTTCATTGCTGTTTTTTTTTTTAACTTTTGTTCTTTTTTTTTTTTTTTAATTGGTCACAAAACTGTGTGACATGTGGGATCTTAGTTGCCCAACCAGGGATCTAACCCATGCTCCCTGCCTTAGAAGTGTGGAGTCTTAACCACTGGATCACTGGGGAAGTCCCTTCATTGCTGATTTCTATGCCCTTTACTTGCTTTCCACACACTCCCTAGCTTAAACAGATGCTGAGGCTCTCGTCAGTGACCAGTGCCTCTCAGGGGTATCTGTCCTTGCTGGGCTCTCTCTCAGCTTCAGAATTGATAATATAGTTAAAGGAAGTTCATTTGATACAGTTAAAGATTTGTAAGTGCGTAATGTGGAAGATGATAGCGGAGTCATTGGAGTTCCCCTTTGCTGGCAAGAAGTGACAACCACACACCTCCCAGCCAAATGGATTGTTGCTGTTAGTCCATGGTGAGGTGTAGGAAGGGTCTAGAAAATTGAGGATTTACGGTACACATTGTCTTGTGCTAATTATTGCAAAATTGTTTCCTGTCTCCAGGTGGCACAGGTGTGCTCTGGTGGCTGTATGCAAAGCAAAGAAAGTCTCCCAAAGAAACAGTTATTCCTGATCAGCCTCAGGTAGCTGAGGCCAATCTTCGCGCCCTCCTCATCTATGCCATTTCAGCAACAGTGTTCACGGTAAGTACAGGCCTCGGTGTGTCTTTCAGGTTTATGTTTTATTTATAGACCATTAATGAAGCAGAAACTTACCCCTAGCTATTGCAAGCCTACCCTTGATCACTGTCAGGTTAAATCTCTGTCCCGTGGGGTATGACCTCCTCAGAAGTCTTCAGAGGCTTCTCTAATTGATGGGTGCTGTTTGATACGACATTTTGTTCTGCACTGTCTGCTTTTTGAGAGGGAATGTTCACCTAGAATATTAATTATCATTTTCTAGGAAGAACATATATCTTACTGTCATTAAATAATATAACTATTTTTAAAAAACAGTTCTCTTTATTATAGAATAGTATATTAAGAAATAAGCCATCTCATGTCATTCTATTTTTCACTAATTATTTTCCCATTTTTTTTCCTTTTAAACTTTTAACAGCATTATTCCAAAAATAGAGATGAGCTTCACTAGTATAATTACTATACTAATTACAGTAAAATTATTAATTAACATGGTTCAATAATCTATATTTATATTTTTGGTTTATCTCCCTCTTATATCTGATAAAAGGGGAAAAAAAATCTCAATTTATTTCTTGGAGCAATCCCAAGCTTTTCATTGAGCATTAGAAACTAAAAATAAAGCCGCTATAAAACCATTGTGCTATCATTGTGCAAATACTTATTAATCATCTTTTAAGTACATTTCTCTGTGCCAAGTGCCAGGGCAGAGTGGGGAGTGAATAAGTTTGACATGAACCCTGCTCTTAAGGAGTTCATGATCCAATAAGGGAGAGGACGTACAAATACCTGTGCTTTTGTGGTCATAGCATATGGTCTTCTCCCCAGTTTACAAAATTTTATGAGTCTCATCCTGATGACAAGCGACATGTTTTGATTTGTAATGAGTAGGAAATGGAAAAGTAGCATTCTAGGATGAATAATAATTTAGAAATTCTTCTATGTTTAGAGGACATTTTCAGTAAATAATGAAAAATGATAAGTGGAATTAAGAGTTATGTTAAAATTTTTTCACCATTGTTTCCGTTTTTACCACTTAAAACAGCAGCTTGAACCTTCCTGTCCATTTTCTGCATACAGGTTATCTTGTTCCTGGTCATGCTGGTGATGCGCAAGCGGGTTGCTCTCACCATTGCCTTGTTCCACGTGGCTGGCAAGGTCTTCATTCACTTGCCGCTGCTAGTCTTCCAGCCCTTTTGGACTTTCTTTGCTCTTGTCCTGTTTTGGGTGTACTGGATCATGACACTTCTCTTTCTTGGCACAGCCGGTAAGAAGACATGTTGCTGCTTTCTTTTAGCAATGAAAC
Source organism: Ovis canadensis (assembly GCF_042477335.2). Lineage (NCBI taxonomy): Eukaryota > Metazoa > Chordata > Mammalia > Artiodactyla > Bovidae > Ovis > Ovis canadensis. The sequence goes on along the minus strand of NC_091246.1, from coordinate 17,754,753 downwards.
TGATTTGCATTAAAATATTTTAAAACATCAGAGAAATATAATTCTTAAGACATTTAGGAGTAAGGTCTGATAAGCCATCAGAAATAACAGAGGTTATGGCTCTTCAATAACACATTACCTTTTTACAGATGAACTTACTTAGCAGAAATAGACTTAGAGAACTAACTAATGGTTGCCAGGGGTGAGAATGTGGGGAAGGGATAGTTTGGGAGTTTGGGATGGACACATGCACACTGCTATATTTAAAATGGATAACCAAGAAGGACCTACTCCATAGCACAGGGATATAGTATATGACAGCCTGGAGGGGAGGAGAGTTTGGGGGGGAACGGATACGTGAGTTCGGATGGATGAGTCCTTTCACTGTTTACCTGAAACTATCACAACATTGTTAATCTGCTATACCCCAATATAAAAAGGAAAGTTAAAAAAAAAAAAATAACGCATTCCCCATTCATGATATTTAGATCTTCCCAGCAAAGTGAGTCTAAACCAGGCAGGGCCTGAAATCATATCCAGTTTTGAGATGGTTATGGATTTGAAGTAGGCTCCTGTACTGACTCAGACATTAGATTCATTCTGAGTTGAACCAATGAATGCAGTGCTCCTCTGGAGTTGCCTCAAACTCCAGTGACAGCCAAAGATCAGCCTGCCTCCTTGGGATTTTCTAGTTTGGAAATGACCTGAATCTATATAGAGCTAGCGGTGATACAGTTCATAGTTAGATGCTCAGACTTACTTGTAGCCATACTTGATATCAAAAGGTTGCTGCTGCTGCTAAGTCGCTTCAGTCGTGTCCAACTCTGTGAGACCCCATAGATGGCAGCCCACCAGGCTCCCCCATCCCTGGGATTCTCTAGGCGAGAACACTGGAGTGGGTTGCGATTTCTTTCTCCAACGCATGAAAGTGAAAAGTCAAAGTGAAGTTGCTCAGTCGTGCCCGACTCTTAGCGACCCCATGGACTGCAGCCTACCAGGCTCCTCCATCCAAGGGATTTTCCAGGCAAGAGTACTGGAGTGGGGTGCCATTGCCTTCTCCAATATCAAAAGTTATGTATGTCTAAATGGAATTAATTGGGAAGAGTGGTATAAGGATAATAAGCATATATATAACTTCTCTGGTCATTCAACACACCACCAATTCAAAATAATATTAATTTCTGTACTTTGCTAATTTTATATGTGTAATTATTGGGCAAGTAATAGCTCTTTAAGAAAACTAAAGTGTTGGAAAATTCATAACTAAACTAAATAGCTGATAATGTGGTAAGAATTATATTCAAACAGAGCAACTTTTAAAAGCTATATATGTTGCCTTTGAGGAAAACAAAATGCTTGATTTTACAGTGTTCTGCTATACAACTTTTGAAGTGATAATTATTTTTGTCCCTTAATGAAATAACACTGTGATCATAATGCCAGTGGTTTGGGGGTAGGGATATATTGTTGGAAATTAGCTTAATCTCCTAGATTTAATAGCCATGTTTTTTTGGTTTATACTTTATGTGCTTCTTCTTTCCTTCTTTGATGTTTTCCTAGGTAGTGCTGTTCAGAATGAACAAGGCTTTGTGGAGTTCAAAATGTCAGGGCCTCTGCAGTACATGTGGTGGTACCATGTGGTGGGCCTGATTTGGATCAGTGAATTTATTTTAGCCTGTCAGCAGATGACTGTGGCAGGAGCTGTGGTGACCTACTATTTTACTAGGTGAGAATTTATACTTGTCAGAAAACTTAAGTTGTAACAACATGGATGGACCTAGAGGGTATTATGATAAGTGAAATAAGTCAGGCAGAGAATGTCAGATACCTGTATGATTTCACTTATATGTGGAATCTAAAAAACAAAACAAATAAACATAACAAATAGACTCATGTGAAATAGACTCAAATGAAAGTCGCTCAGTTGTGTCTGACTCTTTGCAACCTCATGGACTATACAGTCCATGGAATTCTCCAGGCCAGAATACTGGAATAGGTAGCCTTTTCCTTCTCCAGGGGATCATCCCAACCCAGGGACTGAACCCAGGTCTCCGGCATTGCAGGTGGATTCTTTACAGCTGAGCCACAAGGGAAATGCAAGAATACTGGAGTGGGTAGCCTATCCCTTCTCCAGCAGATCTTCCTGACCCAGGAATCAAACCAGGGTCTTTTGCATTGCAGGCGGATTCTTTACCAACTGAGCTATCAGGGAAGCCTCATAGATACAGAGAAAAATCAAGAGACTGCCAGAGGAGGGGTCGAGGTTGTGAGTGAAATAGGTGAAGGAGATTAAAATGTACAAACAAAAAAGAATGATGATGGGGATGAAAAGTCTCACATGGGGAATATGGGTGATAATATTGTGATCATTTTGTATGGTGACAGATGACAACGAGACTTATTGTGGTGATCATTTGTAACGTGTGGAAATAGTGAATCACTGTTATATATGCAGAACTAACAGTATTGTAGGTCGATTATACGTCAATTAAAAAAAAAAAAGCAAGGGGAAAAGAAAGAAAACTTAAGATAATCTAAGTGATTATGCCTGAAGGAAATGGAACTGAGGCTGATAAGAGCTTAATTTCTTTAAGAAGTAAGTGGAACTCAATATGACAAAATATGTAGTTGATAATTTTGTGAGGTAGGAAAATGGGAGGTTATTATTTTATTCTTTATTCTCTCCTGTAACTTTCTTAAAAAATTAATTAGAATAGCAAGTCATGCTACACTTAAATTACATTTATCAGGAAAATAAATCTAGTTAGTGTGTTATGTATTGGGTTGGCCAAGAAGTTCTTTTGGGTTTTTCCACATAAGGTGGTATGGAAAAAGCTGAGTGAACTTTTTGGTCAACCTAGTACTTTTGCTTATATAAGGATCTAGCAAAGGTTAACAAGTCTTTAATTTGTATGAATCAGAAAAGGTGTTGTGACTTCCTTTCCTAATTTCAAAGCTAACTATGCACTACAATAGGCCTGACAGTTTTCCATTAAAATGAGGTGCCAAGTCTAACATCTTTCTACATTCCATTATCTGATTATGTAATTACCACCGTAACTGTTTATTAGTAAGAGCTTTCAAAGCAGTTTTATTTAACTTAAAATATTAGAGCATAAGAATGCCATGAAACTACCGTAAAGAAATGAAACATTAATTTTACATGATACATCTGAAGCACTTGTGGTTTCTTTGCTATTTTGCCATAGAACTAGAATAAGGGAAATGAACTAGTTTTTCACTCTTTTTTGAACTAAATCTTTTCTGTTTCTATCCTGGTCAAGCCTTTAATTGTCTTTTTGGTCATGTTTTAAACAGGGATAAAAGGAATTTGCCATTTACACCAATTCTGGCATCAGTGAATCGCCTTATTCGTTATCACCTTGGTACTGTGGCAAAAGGTTCTTTCATTATCACGTTAGTCAAAATTCCACGAATGATCCTTATGTACATTCACAGTCAGCTCAAAGGAAAGGTAAGGAAAAATCTTTTCTGGACTTTCTGTGGACACATTCCAGATCTCAGTTCTGCACATAGCAAAATTCCCAATGATATTAAGTCCAAGTGTGAATGTTTTCTTCCATGTCCTTGCCAAGTGGAATCTAATTCAGTCCCCTTATCTCCCACTCTTGTACTCTGTATGCTCTGGCAAAATTTATCTAATCACAGGTTTCCCCAAATATCCTGTGCTTCTATTCCTCTGTGTGAATTCACACTTTCCTCCTTGGAACCCTCCTTCCTGTCCTTAACTGCGGAAACAACATGCATTTCTGTATAGCTAAGCTCAAATGGCCCCTCTTCCTAGAAACCTCCCCTGAGTCCTCTAACCTCCCAAGTGGCATCTTCTCTCTCTCTTCTCCACTCTCATTGCACTAGAATCTGTATCATTCTGACTCTAACCTTTGTTACGTTTAATGCTTTTAAGTTCTTTGTTGGTCTTATATACTCTATCTTATATACAATAGGTACTAAGTAAATGTTGGATTGAACTGATTAAAAACAATTCAACCATTACATTTTGAGGGAAAAAAGGGTGAGTGTGGAGGCTTTAAAGCATAGGTTGTGATTTTTCTTAATTTTTACTTTTCTAAAATTTATAATATTCTACCTGGTATGGTTTGATTCTTTGGTCTTTAATTATTTTCATTATTCATTCTTTCCAGGAAAATGCTTGTGCTCGATGTGTGCTGAAATCTTGCATTTGTTGCCTTTGGTGTCTTGAAAAGTGCCTAAATTATTTAAATCAGGTAAAAGATTTTAAAAATACATCTAACACTCACTTTCTTTTTTTTTTCTAACACTCACTTTCAAAGATAGGTTCATTGTTTCTTCTTTCAAGATAAAGTTTTTGAGTTTAATTGAAAAATGTTTTTTTTCTCATGGTGTTGTACATTGTGCCTTGATCAAGTATAACTATTTCAATCATATTCTTATTTTGAAACATAATATATATTCTTCCCAAAGCTTATTATTGCAGGAGACCCCAGTTTAATTCCTGGGTCAGGAAGATCCCCTGGAGAAGGGATAGGCTACCCACTCCAGTATTCTGGCCTGGAGAATTCCATGGACTATATAGTCCATGGGGTCACAAAGAGTCTAATACGACTGAGCGAAATTAATTGTAATACATGGATTAATTTTCTTAGAGTCCGTCTTTCAGGAAAATCATTTATCTTTTATTCCTTAATTTACAACCTTTTATTTTTTATTTTCCCTGAGAATCTTGTCTACCCTAGCCATTGTTCTTTAATTCACTTAATGTTGTTTGAAAGCTTTAGTGAAAAGTTGTTGTGACACTTACTCCTTTTTTGCAACTGTCTACTATTGTTCAAAATTAACATGCCATGGGGGTTTTTTGTTTTTGCTTTATCCAGCTGCTGAAGACTGTGGTACTGGCCTGGAAAATACTAGCAAAGAAACTGCTATTTCTAGGGTCAAATGGAGGGATTGATACTTAGAGAGTAACAGTTCACAGAGGAGTGGCTTGGTCCTCTCTCTTTCTGTATCTGAGCATGTAGGACTCTCACTGTGAAGCACTCTTTTCATCTTGAGTTGTTTTTCTTAACCACTTTTCTCCAGCCCCTAAAAATCAATTCTAATGTACTGATGCCCTTATCTAATAGACCAAAGATAAAAATTGACTTTCTCACCATTAACCTTTAAGTGATTGAAGAGGAGCATTGCACTGTCCATTCACTCACATGTAGCCAAAGGGAGAGGGTCCTGTGGTGATGGTGTTGAGCATGCCTGGAGTCTGCTTTATTGGAGTTCTATGATAAATGCGAAGAAGTAGATTTCACATTTCATTAGCAAAATACATTCCTGTGGTTCATAATACTCTTTGGATGTAAAGTATTTGGAAGGTCATTATTAAAATAATTAGTAACAGCCACAACATTCTGCAAAATTACGTTTTTTAAAATTTGGTTTTGGAACAACTCATCTTCATCAAAAAAGTTGATGGATGCAGTAACAATAATCATCATTACATTTTGTATCCGTCACTAAATAGCTTATATTCAGAGAGATGGCTGTCTGTTTTCGCCTCCCATAGGTACTTTTTGCTCTCACAGTTTCCAAAATGTGCAGAAAATAACTTCCTTCCAATGTCTTACTAGCTCCTATTGGTCTTTAATGATTCTTCCTGAGCACCACCTCCAAGAAACTTTCCCTCATTACCCCAGCTCCTCCTCTGACATTGCACAATATCAATTCATACCTCTGTGAAAACACTAGGAACACTGTATAGGAGTTGTCTGTTTACTTCATCTCCTCCTTTAGGCTTTTAGCTCCTTAAGGACAGGATCTTATTTTTGTCTCTGCAGAAACTTCCATAGTGCCTAGTATACAATAGGTAGTCTTTAAATGTTTTTAAATGAGTGATTAATCACCAAATATTTGGACTAAAAACGATTAAGAGAATGATATAAAACTGTAAGGATCTCAAAAAGAAGTGCTGAAGGAAGGAAACAAATCACATGATATCAAGATGGTAACCAGGTGAAAACATACAGAAAATTTTCAGCTCATTCCAAGCTAAACAGTAGTCAGCAATTTAGTCCTAATAGTCCTGTGATATATATCCAAACTACAAGTTGGTGTTTCTTGTACAAGTTTTGTCCATTTTGCATCTTCAAGAGGTAGGCATGATGCTTGAAGATTCAAGAAAAGCATTGACATAGTAGCAAATCAATCATGGGAGTGAAGGTTTAGGGAGAGTGATTCTAACCTCATCCTTGGAATATGAAGTATTCCAATGTGAAGACTGGTTACCATTGGAGTGTCATGTCTCTTGTTTTCATAGAAATGTTGAGATGATGTCAACATATTAAAAATGGTAGAATACTTCTTGTCGTGACAGATTAATTTTAAGCATAAGTACCAGTTGCCAGTGGAATTTTTTAACCCTTGTTCCTGTGAAATGTTTCAGAGCAGGATGGGCACCCATCTGTTTGGTGGTACTGAATCAATGAGCTCCAGAGATTTTTCTAAAATTTGAGAAAGCGGTGTGTAAGTGTATGATCTGCTAGTATAAGAAGAGACACTTTAATACTATCACACGCAGTCAGCAGGTATAAGCTTAGTCCTCTGCTACAGGTGTGAAGCCACAGTAGAAAGAGCCCAAATGTTGAAGATGTGTTTCCTACCCTAGCAAGCTCGGTGAAACCTGAGAGTCTCAGTTTCCTGCTTCAGTAAGTGGAAAAAATATACCTGTCCTCATAGGCTTTAGGTTAGGTTGAAATATAATGCAGATAAATCAACTCTTACAGTGTCTAGCTTTTGGTAGACACCTAGTAAGTGTTATTATCACTCTTTCTCTACCCCATTTTATTTATTTATAAAGAACTCCCCGTGTTTTACTCTAAGATAACAGAGCTGTGACAAAGAATTCAAAAAGTAGTTCTATAATGTGTCTTTTCTCTGACAGTAAATGTAATATAAAATACTGAAGAGTTTGGAAAACCAAACCAAGAAAAAAACATCACCCATGATCTCACCATCTAACATAACACTTTTGTTACCAGCAAAATGGCAACTCAGTCCTTGACCTCCCGAAGGAAAGAATTCAATCAAAAGACATAGAACACTTGTAAGCAACAGAAGTTTTATTAAACAAAGTGAAAGTATACTCCCAAGAGAGAAAAGGACAGTGGGCTGTGTGGACACTAGAAGCAGCCCTCTGGAGAAGGAAATGGCAACCCACTCCAGTACTCTTGCCTGGAGAATCCCATGGATAGAGGAGCCTAATGGGCTATAGTCCACGGGGTTGCAAAGAGTCAGACATGACTGAGCGACTTCACTTTCACTTTCCAGCTGGGGATAGGATTGGTTTTTCAAAGTAGTGGCAAGTTCCTCCCTGTGTCCTGCATCATTTGACACGTTGATTGTCAGTTTTAGGTTATATAACTTTTCTCCTTGTGTGCAGGCACTTACCCACAAGCACCCAAGAAAAACCCTTGCGGGGTTGGGGCAGCGCACAGGGGGCAGTGCGGACCAGGACAAATACTGCAATACTAGTTTATTACAAATACAGAATAATGAACCCCAGGTTATACTGTGTCACCTTTTAGGGTTTTAGGGCTTGGTGTGCCTGCGCCAACATGTGATGGAAGGTTTTATCTTATTTGGGCCTGATAAGTCTGGAAATTTAACTGTCTTGACCACAATTAAGGGAGGATCTCTGGGCATGTTCTGATCACCAGTGTCCAGGTCAGGGAGGAAAAGATGGCCCCATCCAGGATGGAGCAGGGATCCACTTGTGTCTGAGTAACTACTTAACACTTTCATTAATATACTTAATAATAGCTTTGAGAATAAGTTTGCAGTATTTTACTTCAATTAATGTCTGATAAGCTCTGAACCTCATATGTAAAGTAGGGCTAAAATAGTGTTTACAGTGCCTGTTGCCATGAGTATGAAGAGAGTCTATGGTGCTCTGAGCATGGGCTTAGACACAGCAAGTCTTCAGTGAGTGGAGACTCTTATTCTGTAGTAATGCCCACAGTTAATTCTTTTATATTTTTTATAATGTACATCAATTTTTATCACTGACACAATGGACATGGGTTTGGGTGGACTCCGGGAGTTGGTGATAGAGAGGGAGGCCTGGAGTGCTGCAGTTCATGGGGTCACAGAGTCAGACACGACTGAGCAACTGAACTGAACTAAATTTTTATTTTCTCTTGTCAAGTCTGTTTAACTTTTCCTTCGTGGTTTCTCTCTTGGCTTTTCTACTTAGAAAAGTTTTCCCCACTTGAATATCAAATAATTATTCTACCTTTTTTTCTTGTAGTCCTTTAGAGGTTTCCCTTCTTTGAAAAAAGTTTATTTGGGATTCAGTCAGTTGTTCCAGGACCAATTAATGATTAATCTATTCGTTCTTCTGCAGTGAAATGTCAATTCAATCATGTATTAAATTCTTATATGTTGTACTTAAGTCTGTCTTTGGGTTTTTTTTTTCTATACCGTTGATTTGTCTATTCTTCTACCAGTACTGAGTTTTTGTTTGGTTTGGTTTGGGTTTTTCTGTTTGTTTTTAATTTTTTTTGAAATATAGTTGATGTGCAGTATTATATAAGTTACATGAATATAGTACTGGAATATTTATTATAGCTTCATTATATATCTCATGTCCTGTGAGGCAAATCTCTTGCATTCTTATTTTTCAAAAACTTCTTGTATAATCACCTGTCTATTCTCTGAGGTTATGTTTATTCAATGGAGTACAGTGAAATAATACCAATTACAATGTCAGCTATCATTTACTGAGCACTTATCATGTGCCAGGCACTTGTGGCTCACATTTCACATGTAGAGTCTTTCATTTGGAGTTTGGTTTTTTGTAATACTCCTTGGAAATGGTTAACAATGAGTCAGTTAATGTCACTTTACGTCATTTTCCTCCTGTATGCCAACATCCAACCTGAGATATCTCCCTGGTAGTCCAGTGATTAAGAACCTACTTTGCAGTGCAGAGGAGGTGGGTTGGATCCTGGGGGACTAAGATCCCACATTCTGCAGAGCAACTAATCCTATGCACCACAACTATTGAACCTGGACACCACAACTAGAGACTCAGTGCACTACAGTGAAATGTCTGTGTGACACAGCAAAGATCCTTTGTGCTGCAACTAAGACCCGATACAGCCAAGATAAATAAATAAATTTTTTTTTTTTAAAGAAAACTTGCAACTTGAGGTTAAAAGCTTTGAGTGGCACCGGACAGCATAAACCCCTGAAGGACCACTTGAGGTTCATTACATCCTTCATGTGATTGAGTGCAGCAGCCAGGGTCCAGAGCTATAGGGAACAGTAGCGAGTGGTCAACTGCAGAGCTCATGTTCCATCCAAAGAAGGCTGTCACCACTTAGCTCTAATATACCTTTGCCATGTGAGAATTTATAGACAGTTTCTAACTCTTCAGTTTTCTAAGAGAAGCCAGAATTCTGGATGTTTGAATTTTATCTCTTGCTATTAAAATGTTTACAACTAATAAAAAAAGAATAATTCTGAGTGAGCCAGAGCAAACATTGTATAGTCTTTGGGCCACATATCATCAGTTGTCTATAGGCCATCAGTTGGTCGCCACTGCTGTAGAGAATACAGAGGATAGTAGAGAGGAGTGTTGACGTGGAAGTGGGGTAGACCAGTCATTGTGCAGCATGATATGAAATCCCATAGTCCCCAGCTATGTGCCAAGCAGTGTGGAAAATACAGCTGGCTTCAAAACAGAGCTTTATGAATGGATAAAGAAGATGTGCTGTGTGTGTATATGTATACACACACACACACAATGGAACATTTCTCAACTATAAAAAATGATAAAATAATGCCATTTGATGCACTGGTCATAGCAAACACCCTCTTCCAACAACACAAGAGAAGACTCTACACATGGACATCACCAGATGGTCAACACCGGAATCAGATTGATTCTGTTCTTTGCAGCCAAAGATGGAGAAGCTCTATACAGTCAGCAAAAACAAGTCTGGGAGCTGACTGTGGCTCAGATCATGAGCTCCTTATTGCCAAATTCAGACTTGAATTGAAGAAAGTAGGGAAAACCACTAGACCATTCAGATATGACCTAAATCAAATCCCTTATGACTATACAGCAGGCCAGGCTTCCCTGTCCATCACCAACTCCCAAAGCTTGCTCGAACTCATGTCCATCAAGTCAGTGATGCCATCCAACCATCTCATCCTCTGTCTTCCCTTTCTCCTCCTGCTTTCAATCTTTCCTAGCATCAGGGTCTTTTCCAGTCAGTCAGTTCTTCACATCAGGTGGCCAAAGTATTGGGAGTTTCAGCTTCAGCATCAGTCCTTCCAATGAATATTCAGGACTAATTTCCTTTAAGATGGACTGGTTGGATCTCCTTGCAGTCCAGGGGACTCTCGAGTCTTCTCCAACACCACAGTTCAAAAGCATCAATTCTTCGGCACTCAGCTTTCTTCACAGTCCAACTCTCACTACTATATATAAAATATGTAAGCAACAGGGCCTACTGTATAGCACAGAGAACTATACTTGATATTTTGTAATAACCTAAAAGGGAAAAGACTCTGAATAAGAATATATATATATATATGAATCACTTTGCTGTACACCTGAAACTAACACAGTATTATAAATCAGCTATAGTGAAAGTGAAGTCGCTCAGTCGTGTGTGACCTTTGCGACCCCATGGACTGTAGCCTACCAGGCTCCTCCCTCCATGGGATTTTCCAGGCAAGAGTACTGGAGTGGGTTGCCATTTCCTTCTCCAGGGGATCTTCCCGACCCAGGTATCGAACCCAGGTCTCCCGCATTCCAGGCAGACGCTTTAACCTCTGAGCCACCAGGGAAGTACTTCAATTTAAATAAAAACAGCTTTAGATTTTTTAAAATAGGCCGTTAAATATATATAGCATAGGTGCTAGGGTTTTGCAGATAAACAGAGTAAACCGTGAACCACTTTTTGTTTCTGCCTGTGCTTATCTTGATGTGACAGGAAGTAATTGTACATCTAATGGAACAGTATAAAATTCGCTTTAAGTAGAAAGATTGTTCCAACTAGAATCTGTTTCTTTTGGGCATTGAATTACTCAGGTCTTGGTTTACTTGGACATTGTTTGAAGATAGTACATTTAACACTGGAGGACATCTGTTCTCCAGCTGATAAACCCTTAAGATTATAAAGCTTTTCTCTACATAGTATGAGTGGGAGTTATTTTTTGAGCACATACTTAAATCCCTGATAGTACACTAAGCACTTTATATATATTAACACTTTCTCCAACTCTGTAAGGAAGGTGCATTTCCTCTATTTTATCCATGAAAACATTGAGTCTGGTACCTTGTAGCAGATCACATGATCTAGAGGTGAAGGAAGTTTCAAATCTAAGTTTGCCTGGATCATGCCATGACTACACACTGCTTCCTACAGTTGACCCTTGAACAACAGCTTTAGATTGTGTGGGTCCATCAGAGATGAACTTCTCACCCTGGCAAGAGGGATTTAATCTAAAGGGAGGAGGAGTGAGACAAATGATGGGGAGTGGGAGGCATGTGCATTAATCCAGGGAAGGGGCAGGGCTTCTTTAAGGGAGTGAGGTGCTACCCCCTTTTTATCTTGTTTTGGTCATTAATATATGGTATTGGCCACCAGTGGGTGTATTGTTTAATATGTGAATGTAGTAAAATCAACTTATGATGAAAAAAATTATGGGGGTCCACTTATATAGAAATTTTTAAAAATAAATACTATACACTCTAGTACAACGCAGTCCACTGTTGATTGAATCCATGGCTGCAGGAACCATAGATAACAGAGACTATAGAGTTAGTCTTGGAGAAGGAAATGGCAACCCACTCCAGTATTCTTGCCTGGAAAATCCCATGGACAGAGGAGCCTCGTAGGCTACAGTCCATGGGGTTGCATAGAGTCGGACACGACTGAGAGACTTCACTTATTTTTTTTTATAAAGTTAGTCTAACTGGTTGGCAGAAAGTTCAGAGAACACTAATTAGCCACAAAGGACTCAGAATTTCTTAAGAACCCTGGCGTGAATCCTTTAGACTAAGAGGTGTAGAAGGAGAGGGAATTGACAACTGTGTGAAAGAGTTGGCATCCTGACCCCTGTGTTGTTCAAGGGTCAAATGTGTACATGCTTTTGTACAACTTAAAGAAAAGTAATTGTTATAGAGAACGTTCAAGCTTTCTTCTATAAATTGCTGAAAGCAGCTTTCTGCTGAAACTGTTTCCTGTTTTAAACTAAGACAAGTGGTAGTTTTTATGCAGTCTATTTAAATTAAGATTTACAACATATTTTTAATTCTGTCCCTTAAAAAGTTAGAGTATTTAGAACCAAACTGAGTGAAATATATGGTATAGATTGGACTTTGTGCTTCCTCCATCTCTCCCTCAGAATGCAAAAGGGATCATTTTGATTACCGTTGCCCCTATTTAATGTATGATGGTCCACATGTAGAGTTGTACTTATCTGTTCCCCTTTTCCTACCATTGCTATCTAGCTTGCCCTATTAAGTGGATTATTATGTTAAGATTTTAAACTTTAAGAGAATTTCTAGGTCCTTAAATGAAGAAAAAAAAAGAAGGTGTGAAAGTATAGAATCTGTGCTCTGGGACCTATGGCCGGGCAGGCCTGGGAACCAGTACTTTTTCACTATAACCTTTCACACAAAAGTACACACACCAGGGACCACTTGGGCTAATAGGCATCCTTTTATAAAGATTACTGGATGGTGATCATCTTTCATGTTGCTTCTGAGAATTGAGTCCTGCCGGTGAGACTTAAAGAATTGAGTCTTTAAGCCTATGTCCTGCGTGAGCAGATGTTGGGCACAGACTAAATGTTAATCATTGATGACTCTCTGTGGGCAGTTTAGCTCAATATCAGGAAGGCAGTCTGGGAAGAAGGTGAGTGGGCTCTAAAAATCTTAACTAAGTCATCAGCAGAAAGCTCAGAGAATGCTTATTAGCCACAAAAGACTCAGAATTTCTTGAGAACCCTGGTGTGAATCCTTTAGACAAAGAGGTATAGAAGGAGAGGGAAATTTCACTGGCCTGCTGTGATCTTTAGCACATTTTTCTTCCTAAAGAGATCATCTTGACCTTTGTGTATCACATGCAGCTCATCTTCTTGCCTTGGGAGCAGGAAAGTTTATAACATACCCACTTTTTTCCAGTTAGGTTGACTATAAAAGAGTTGCATAGATCTGTAGGAATATTGCCAAGAAGTCTGAATTTCTCTGAGCACATCCAACCCTGGAACCAAGGAATGGAGAAAAGAAATCACTGCTGCCTCCTTTCATGTCTACAAATAGCCTTTTGCTTTAAAAGTAGATCAAATGGGTGGAGATGGTTGGAGGAGGGAGAAAGAAGCAGCAAAGGAAGAAGAATAATTCTCAAGTAAAGTGAAGCTCTCAAAATTAATGAGAGCAGCTAAAAAAACTTTTGTTGTTTAGTTTCTAAACATTGGGCCTGCTCTTAGACTTAGCTGGCCTGATGATAACAGAAGAGAGAGATTGGAGGTATGTGGTCCTCTCGGTCCTGCCTCTTCTTTCAAGGAAAGTTATGTTCAAACTGAAAAGGGGAGTACAGCATAGTTAAGCATTGTTGGTCTTCATTTAAGGGGTGAGATTTAAGACAACACCCAGTTGTTTTAAATAGGTTATCCAGTACCCTTGATTCTAGGCATTATAATGAGGCTTTTTTACATCAACATTAATTATATGTATGTGTGTGTGTGTGTACATGCCTAGATAGTTTGTGTGTAGTTAATGTGGTAGGCTTTTTTACCCTACCAACTTATTGGAAAAGCCTCTGATACTGGGAAAGATTGATGGTAGGAGGAGAAGAGGATGACAGAGGACGAGATGGTTGGATGGCATCACCGACTCAATGGACATGAGTTTGAACAAGCTCCAGAAAATAGCAAAGGACAGGGAAGCCTGGCGTGCTGCAGTCCATGGGGTCACCAAAGAGTCGGACAGGACTGAGCGAATGAACAACAGCACAATATATTGCTATCTCGTGCTCACAGCTCTTATCTCAAAAGCTAATATATACAATATTTTAAGGAGATCTTACTAGTAAGTTGTCCTGGTAGCACTCATCTACTGCTTGTCCACTTTATGCTGTCATTTGCCAGTGCTTCCTATCAGTTAAAAGACAGCAGGCACCAAAGAGTTAACTACCTAACTGCAGTGGTTCACATTTCCTAATCTTCTATAAAGCTTCTTTTGAAACATTTTGCGAATAGCCTCACGACATCAAAATAAACTGTACTTTTGATCTTATGTAACAGTAACTCGGCTAAAAAATGATACAGAACTTTCCAAGCCTGATCTATTCCCAAGGAACCCAGAGTAGTTCCCAGTTCTCACCAGTTCCTTACTCACCTAAAAAATGAACAATAACAAACAAACCCAAAACAAAACAAATAAAAACAACCAAACAAGCCCCATTAATAATTTGTTTTAGGGCAGTGTTTTCAAACTGCTACCTGTGGGCTAAATATGTACTTCAGTACCTAAGTTTTATTGGAACACAGCTATGTTCATTAATTTAAAAACTGTTTTGGCTGTTTTATGTTATGATGGCAGAACTGAGCTATTGTGGCAGAGACTATATGATCCACAAAGCCAAAAATATTCACTATCTGGTCTTTTACCAAAAAACTTTGTTGCCCCTCCTCTAGAGTACCCTTCAGAATCAACACCAACCTCACTTACAGTCTAGAGAACCCATCTTCTCAGCCTTTTTGAAACATAACCACATATGCTCATTTCCAGTTTCAGTTCAGTTCAGTTGCTCAGTCGTGTCCAACTCTTTGCAACCCCATAGACTGAAGTACACCAGGCTTCCCTGTCCATCACCAACTCCCAGAGCTTACTCAAACTTATGTCCATCAAGTCGGTGATGCCATCCAACCATCTCACCCTCTTGTCCCCTTCTTCTCCTACCTTCAGTCTTTCCCAGCATCAGGGTCTTCTCCAATAAGTAGGCTCTTCACATCTGGTGGCCAAAGTATTGGAGTTTCGGCTTCAGCATCAGTCCCTCCAATGAATATTCAGGGTTGATTTCCTTTAGGATGGGCTGGTTGGATCTCCTGGCAGTGCAAGGGACTCACAAGAGTCTTTTCCAGCACCACAGTTCAAAAGCATCAATTCTTTGGTGCTCAGCTTGCTTTATAGTCCGACTCTCACATCCATAACGACTACTGGAGAAACCATAGCTTTGACTAGATAAACCTTTGTTGGTGAAGTAATGTCTCTGCTTTTTAATATGCTGTCTAGGTTGGTCACAGCTTTTCTTCCAAAGAGTAAGCATCTCAATTTCATGGCTACAGTCACCATCTGCAGTGATTTTGGAGACCAAAAAAATAAAGTCTGTCACTGTTGCCATTGTTTCCCCATCTATTTGCCATGAAGTGATGGAACCGGATGCCGTGATCTTAGTTTTTTGAATGTTGAGTTTTAAGCCAGCTTTTCACTCTCCTCTTTTACGTTCATCCAGAAGCTCTTTAGTTCCTCTTCACTTTCTGCCATAAGGGTGGTGTCATCTACATGCCTGAGGTTATTGAGGTTTCTCCCAGCTGTCTTGATTCCAGCTTATGCTTCATCCAACCCAGCATTTTTCATGATGTAATCTGCCTATAAATTAAATAAGCAGGGTGACAATATACAGCTTTGATGTACTCTTTTCCCAATTTGTAACTGGTCCATTATTCCATGCCTGGTTCTAACTGTTGCTTCTTGACCTGCATACAGGTTTCTCAGGAAGTAGGTAAGATGCTAGTATTCCCATGTCTTTAAGAATTTTCCACAGTTTGTTGTGATGCACACAGTCAAAGGCTTTAGCATAGTCAATGAACCAGAAGTAGATGTTTTTCTGGAATTCTCTTCCTTTTTCTGTGATTGTTTCTGTCAACGATTGTTGGCAATTTGATCTCTGGTTCCTCTGCCTTTTCTAAATCCAGCTTGAACATTTGGAAGTTCTTGGTTCACATACTGTTGAAGCCTAGCTGGGAGAATTTTTAGCGTTACTTTGCTAACCTGTGAAATGAGTGCAGTTGTGTGGTACTTTGAACATTCTTTGGTATTGCCTTTCTTTGGGATTGGAATGAAAACTGACCTTTTCCAGTCTTGTGGTTGCTGTGGAGATTTCCAAATTTGGTGACAAACTGAGTGCAGCACTTAACAGCATCATCGTTGAGGATTTGAAATAGCTCAGCTGGAATTCCATCAACTCCACTGACTTTGTTTGTAGTGATGCTTCCTAAGACCCACTTGACTTTGCACTCCAAAATGTCTGTTTCTAAGTGAATGATCACAACATTGTGGTTATCTGGGCCACTAAGATCTTTTTTTATATAGTTCTTCTGTGTATTCTTGCCACCTCTTCTTAATATCCTCTGCTTCTGTTAGGTCCATACCATTTCTGTCCTTTATTGTGCCCATCTTTGCATGAGAAGTTCCCTTGATAGCTCTAATTTTCTTGAAGAGATCTCTAGTCTTTCCCATCGTATTGTTTTCCTCTATTTCTTTGCATTGATCACTGAGGAAGGCTTTTTTATCTCTCCTTGCTACTCTTTGGAACTCTGCATGCAGATGGATATATCTTTCCTTTTCTCCTGTGCCCTTTGCTTCTCTTCTTTTCTCAGCTATTTGTAAGGCCTCCTCAGACAACCGCTTTGCCTTCTTGCATTTTTTCTTTGGGGATCGTTTTGATCGCAACCTCCTGAACAGTATTATGAACCTCTGTCCATAGTTCTTTAGGCAGTCCGTGTATCAGATCTAATCCTTTGAATCTATTTGTCACTTCCACTGTGTAATCATAACAGATTTGATTTAGGTCATACCTAAATGGCCTGGTGGTTTTCCCTACTTTCTTCAATTTAAGTCTGAGTTTTGCAATAAGCAGTTCATGATCTGAGCCACAGTCAGCTCCTGGTCTTGTTTTTGCTGACTGTATAGAGCTTTATCTTAATTTGCAAAGAGTAGAATCCATCTGATTTCAGTATTGACCAACTGGTGATGTCCATGTTGTCTCATGTGTTGTTGAAACGGGGTGTTTGCTATGACCAGTGCGTTCTCTTGGCAAAACTCTATTAGGCTTTGTTCTGCTTCTTTTTGTACTCCAAGGCCAAACTTGCCTATTACTTCAGCTATATCTTGACTTCCTACTTTTGTATTCCAGTCCTCCTGTGATAAAAAGGACATCTTTTTTTGGTGTTAGTTCTAGAGAACCTTGTAGGTCTTCATAGAACCATTCAACTTTATCTTCTTTGGCATTAGTGATTGGGGCATAGACTTGGATTACCGTGATATTGCATGGTTTGCCTTGGAAGCAAACCAAGTTCGTTCTGTCGTTTTAGAGATTGCACCCATGTACTGCATTTTGGACTCTTGTTGACTATGAGGGCTACTGCATACAAGCTATGCCAGTTTGTATGAAGACATTTCCTGTATTAAGATCATACTGTGTTTCTCAAAGAGCACTGTTATTTCCTGCTGTTCCAATATTGAATAAAGTTTATGAACCACAAATAGTGACCTACTCAGTACAGTAGTCTCTTTTGGCCCTGAAAAGTTCTGCATTTTTAACCAATGAAATTAATCATATAATGGCAAATTAAATTTTTGATGACTCCAACCTCATCTTCATACCCAGTTCGTAATAACTAATGAGCAGACAATTGGAACACTCATAAATTAAAGACTCTCTCTTCTGATCTCAGTGTTTAAAACATTACAGACAACACAGTATAAAGTATGCCTTTGTGTTCTGTGATTTTCCTGCAACTTCATATTTTGGACTCACCAACAACTTCTTAAGTCAGCACCAAACCAAAAATTGCTCAGGACTCTATGTTTTCATTACAAAGTCCATATACGTTCCCTTCTTAAGAGTCAGACATATTTCATGTTATGTTACTTATTCACATTTTCCAGAAAATGTCAGTGCTATTCTAGAATGTAATGCAAAACAGAAGAAAAAAAGAAATCAGAGTGACTATTAGTCAAAGAAAACATGGGGAGACAGAAGCAGGTATGATTGGATAAAATATGTCAGCTGGGGACTGAGTACTACAGGAGAAAGAAAACCAGCCCAGTCTAGCCCCAGCAAGAGCAAGACTGAGAAAGGGCTGGGGGTGGGAAGGAGGAGAGGGATTCTTAGATATTTATGAGCTTCTATAACCGAGAAGTACAGAATCTGGCTGGTTCCTAACCATGTAAAGACTCACCAAGTGCAAGTACCTGGTTTCTTTCTCTGCTCTGACTTCCGTTATGTTGGCAAGACAGGCATGGTCGTCTGTATCCTCACACCTTGCGTCCAGGTACATAAGAGAGCTCCTCTGTCAGAGCACCTACAGAAGAGAAAGAAAACTTCTTTTTTTCCCAGAAGCCCAGGGGAACATCTTTTACTTTCATTGGCTCTGATTCGTTTATGTACCAATTCCTGAAGCAGTCATTGTGGGTGAAACATGTTGATTGACTTACATCGATCAAAGCTTATCCCCAGAGCTGGAGGTAGTGTCAACCTCACTCAGACTCCAAGAGAATGAGAAAGCATTGTTTTCTCAAAGGGGATTTGATGTTCTGCCCCAGGAGGGAGGGGTATAAAATCAGCAACAAAGAGTTGTCTACTGCTAGAACTGTGAGTAAGTGACAGCACAGAAGAAAGTGCCAAGGAGGAGGAAATAGATGTTCCCGATATAACAGCACAGCAATCTGGTGCCTTTATATGTGCGTGTAGCTTTTAAAGCATCACTGAAATGCCTAGTGATGAACCCAAAGTATCTAGGAAAGGTTAAATTATGGTTTGATTTTAATAAGATGGGGAAGAAGGTAATGAATGTTGGAAAGGTTTATGTGTGTTTTAATAAATGTCAGTGTTTTTAAAGGACCAAAACTAGGCCATCCGAGTTCTCTTCACCATATCAGGTTTTGTTTTTTTTTTAATGTCTTATATTTCCTTGTGCTTAATCTAAATCTGTACCTCACCAAAGCCATGGGTTTAACTGTGAAATATTTTTGCAAGCTATGCTTTAACTATCCTTGGTTTAAACTGTAAAGAAAACATTTACTGATTAAAAAATTGTTTTCGCTTTTGTCCAGAATGCATACACAGCCACAGCTATCAACAGCACCAATTTCTGCACTTCAGCGAAGGATGCCTTTGTCATTCTCGTGGAGAATGCTTTGCGAGTAGCTGCCATCAACACAGTGGGGGATTTCATGTTATTCCTAGGCAAGGTAATAAAACCAAGTATATTATCTGAGACATACAGTAAATTTTCACATATGCAATAGTTGCTCTTAATTTAAAAAATATATGTAGCTGACCAAAAACCTAAAAGTCACATAATATAAAGCAAGCACTTACAGAGCCCTCAATATGTATCAGGCATTTTTCTAAGTACTTTACATGTATTGTGCTCATTTAATCCTCATAACAAATTTGTAGTGGAAATTCTATTATTATCTATTAACTTCATGATACAGATGAGGAATCAGAGGCAAGCACAGTTAAGTAATTTGCCCGTGATTCTCCTGACATATTTTGAAATAAGAAACAGTCCATGTGGTGGTTAGGCCCACTGCATCTGAAGCCTGGCTGCCTGGATGAAAATCCTGGACTCACTAGCTGTGTGACCTAAGGCAGGGTACTTAACCACTCCATGCCTCTGTTTGTCCATCTGTGAAATTGGTGTCACAGTAGTGCCAAACCCCTAGAGTTATGAGGATTAGGCTAATTAAAATGTGTAGAGTACCTAAGATAGTGCCTGAGACATTGTAGGTTCTTGATGAATATTAATGGTCATTGTTAACTATATATAAATCCCTTAAACTAGAAACTGTTAGGGAATGAGAGCTAACTGTCCTCAAGTATCTTTTTATTCTATGCTATTAAAATCTGAAAAATACGAGATAACATTATAATTGGGGTTCATTGTATCTATATTTCAAACCATAAAATACTCAGAAAATTTAAGATACTACCACTATAACCTAATAACTTATTTTTATATTACCTCCCATGTTTTCCATAGGCTTATATTTCTATAGTATAACAGCCCTACTATACATACCTATTTGTTCCGCTCTTTTCACTTCATATCCTATTATGTATTTTTTCATATTGCTTTGATAACCTTAATAATTACTCATTATCATGATGGCCACTGTTCCATCAAATGCTATTTTCTTACTCTTGAGCACTTTTTACTCCAGCCACTGTGCTTTTGAAAGGAAAAGCACATTTTTCCCTTGCAAAGGAAACGGGAAAAAGTATTTGATGTTGAAAGGCATTGATTAGCACTATGTAGGTTTTTTAATTTATTTTTTCATTGGAATATAATTGCTTTACAATGTTGTATTGGTTTCTGCTATAAAACAATGTGAATCAGCTATAAGTATACATATATCCCCTCCCTCTAGAGCCTCCCTCCCACCCCTAACCCTCATCCCATAGCACTGTGTAGTTTTAAGTTCTCAGGCACAGTCTTCTAAGAAGAATTATACAACTGTACAGATAGTTATTTTAAAAATTTTTAATTAAACATATATTATGACTCCTGGATTTTTGTCATGTTTTTACAATAAGAAATTTTTTATAGTAAGAATGAAATGAGTTAATTCATATTAAGGACTAAATACAGGTCTGACCTTATTACTAACCATTACTGTTATTTATGTGCTATATGAATAACTCAGGGAGACTCCAGATTTTTGGTTTATTTTTTACATATTTATAATTGACCCCTAGTACTAAAAAGCAACTTAAAAACATATATAAATATACAGAGCAATTAAAAAGTTTTTGACACTTACTGGGTACCAGGCACTGAGGGCAGTGCTTTATGTGAAGTGTTTCATTTGGTCCCCCACCCTCCACCCCATAAGGAGAGCTCCTGCTATTATCTTCATTTTATAGCAAAGGAAACCAAAGTTTAGAGAGCTAAGTAGGTTGTCCAAATTTAGAAAACTCAAATGTGGCAGAGCTGGAGTTCAGATTCAGATCTGTCTGACTTCAAAGTTTTTAATCACTGTGAGCTATAATTGCCTTAACTGACAAAAATTTTGTCCCTGGGCCTTTTCTCCCAGAAGCCTTTTGATTCAGTGATTCTGATGATGGTAAACTACTAGAGATAATTCTAAATACAGCATTATTTATAATAGTGACCAAATGTAAGCAATCTACTGCCTAACAAATAAAAGTTGGAAGTAATAATCTGCAGACTATTTGCCTATTAAAACTTTTTTTTTTTTTTTTTCAATTTTTTTGGCCATGCCATGCAATCTTTAAGATCTAGTTCCCTGGCCAGGGAATGAACCTGCGCCCTCCACAGTGAAAGCACTTTAACCACCAGACCATCAGGGAATTCCCTAATTATGTTTTCTTATTTTTTAATTTTTATTTTTACTTTATTTTACTTTACAATACTATATTGGTTTTGCCATACATTGACATGAATCCACCATGGGTGATGTTTTCTTATTAAGAGTTTATAATATGATTGTGTATAATATGGTAAGTGGAAACGCTGAGTAAAACTACTAGACTATCACAGAACTGTTTAAAAATGTGCATAAGAAAAAAATTAAAATTAATATCTCAAAATGTTAATAATGATTGCTTTCAGATATTGAAAATATGAGTGATTCCAAACCCCTTCTCCCACTTTACCATGATAAAGTTTCTATGCATTTTGTATAATGGAAAAATATATACATAATAAAATGTAGTGTTTTAAAATTGGCTTTGAGTTTTTTAGCAGCCTGTCTTCCAAGAAGACAGGCTTTTTTTCTTAGGTTTTTTTCTTACGTTTCATAACCTTTTAGTCATTAAACAAGTATAGAGTACCTACTAGTAATGTACCAGGGGCTTTTCTGGATGCTGGTTGTAATACTAGTCAATAAAGTGAATTTAAAATCTGGTGGAAAAGACAGTTTTGTATCCCTTTTTTCGCTTCATATTATGAGCATTTCGCATTTTATTTAAAATGTCTTAAATGTGATTATACAATTGTATAATTTATTTAACAAAGCCTTTGTTTTTTACTATTGAGCTTTCCTCAATTTTTTTACTATTATAAAGTGTACTATAGTGAAACTTTTGTATACCAATTCTTGCCCACAGTAATACTTATGTCCTAAGGCCAGAATTGTGGAAGTGGAATTAATGAGTTCAAGTACATAATAGGATTTTTGATATGTATTTCCAAGTTGCTTTCCAGCAAAGTATAATTTTGAATAATATATCTAATGTTATTTACAAAAAGACCTAAGACCATGAAAGATAAACAGTTTTTAAACTCTCAAATCAAAAAAGGAAAAAGGATAAGAGAAAAAAAAAAAACTTCTGGGTTTCTAACATACTAAAATGAATTTCTTGTTTTCCTTTTTCTTTTTTTGGTTGTTTTCTGTTTTCAAAAATATACTTCTGATCACAAAATACAATAAATCTTTTAAAGAGTTTCTTTTGTTACAGTTAATGAAATTAACTAAAATTAATGAAATTAATAGCTGCTAGTATGCAGAAATAGTTTTTGGTCAGATAGTTCAACTAGATAGATCATAATAAACATAAAAGTGTTAGGAACAAATTATTAGTGTATTCAACAGCTTGGATGAATCTTGAGGGAATTATGCTGAGTGAAAAATGCCAATCCCAGAAGATTAAGTGTTGTATGATTCCATTTATACAACTTTCTTAAAATGACATTATAGAAATGGAGACCATATATGTGGTTGCCAAGTTAGTGATAGGGTGGGAGGAAGTAGGGATAGCTACAAAAAATTAAAATGAAGGAGGCTTGTGATGATGGGAATGTTGCTATCTTTACTGTACCGGTGTCAATATCTAGATTGTCACTTTGTATTCACTGCTGTCAATATAATTTTGCAAAGTGTTATTACTGAAGGGAACTGGATAAAGGGTACAAGGGTACATGTTCTGTGTTACTTTTCTACTATTTCACATTAATCCATAATTATTTCAGAATTTAAAATTTAATTTTCAAAACCTTGATTTTAGAAAGAAAACAAAAAATAGTGTCATGGATTTTGTTTCTATGAAGCCCCAATGATTTTATCGAATGGTAAATTAGATTTAGAAGAGACCCTACCTCCTCTAGTTTAGTGGCCTATGACCTATGATTGCTGGCCTATAGGGTCCTCAAAGGTTAAGAATAAAGATGTAGAAGCTATATTTCAACATTTTAAAGTCTAATAGATATTGCATATTTATATTATGTCTATTTAATAATACTTTTTGTGACACTCCTTATATGTCCTAGTTGACAGTTTAATCTGAGTTCATTCAATTAAAAATGAAAATAAAAACTATTACTTATAGATGCTATTTTATTGGTAAACAAAATCTTTCAAAAACATGGGTTTCATGGGAGAAAAGGCATCAAAAATCCAAGATTGATGACCAAAACAAGGAAGAAACTAAGATTGCCAGTCACTATGTAAAATGCTTTCAGAATGCTTATTTTAACAATTACAGGGTGTATGTCATATTGAATCTCTTTTAAAGATGGATGAATAGGCTCAGAAAGGTTAAATGAACTTGCTTAGTCACAAAACTAAAAAGTACTAACTCAGATTCAATCTTATATCTTTCTGACTCCAAAACTAGTATCCTTTCTTCCTCTTTTTCTCACATTCTACCCTGATTTGCCAATAATTTATCCTTTATTATAAGATTGTCTAAACTTTTAAAATTATATATCCTATTAAAAATTTTGAGCACATTTCCCCAGTATATTTATTTATTTATGACATATGCAAAGCTTTTAATAAAAAATAAATTTTTAGTTTATGATAAATATAAATAGAAGTCCCAAGTGATTCTCTTGAACACTCCCTTGGCTATGTGTACTCCACTATGAAGGACACCCACCAGGTATATAGAGCCGTACTTCTTTTAGGCTGTGGACTTTCTAAGACTCACTGGGGGTACTTTTAAAATGAATATTGCTGACTTCATCTTAAATCCAACCTATCAGACTCTCTGGGGGCAAGGCTCAAGAATCTGCATTTTATTCACAAACTCCCCAAGTGATTCCTAGCCCATCTGATAATTTGATAACCACTAATGTATCCTCTGCTTGAGTGGATGCATGATACCCTTTCATTATACTAGGGAGTAATTATTACATTTCTTTGACTTTTTAAGCTAAATATCACTGATTTTCATAGTTGTTTCTCATGTGCAATATTCTGCCTCAACAGCTTTTGTCTCAACACCTGCTTTTCCTGAGCCACATCTTCTGCCTATTATTGACTTTAACATTCAAATGTGGTTTTAACTTTTTGTGATGTAGAGAAAGCATAAAGCAGCTCAGTTCTCCCATAGGATAGATGTAAAAACATTAAAGAAAAGGATAAGAAATAACTCACTCTAAAATTGAAACAAAAAAAAAAAAAACTGAAACCAGAAGAGTGAAAAAATATGGGCCTAATTAGCTGTTTGTGGACATTACCCCAGAAATAACTCGTCATGAAAGAAGATTCTTAAATGTGTTGCCACAAAAATGATGGGAGGGGAGCAGATCCAGCTTTGCTCCCTAAAATCATCTGAGAGAGGGATCAATTTGTAGCTTAACCAGTATATCCTCTGATGCATTATAATTCCTGGTTAAGACAATGATGAATGAGAGATGCTTTTGTGTCGACAAATAGTAGAGGAAAGACAAAAAAATTCCCAGTCTCTTGTCTTCAACCCTGGGCAAGGAAAGGCTGCTGTGGTTCTTGAGGACTCTTTCTTTTTCTTTGTTATTTACAGCTTGATGCTAGGCCAGAGTGAGGCTAGGGTTCAGTGTACCTATTACTGTGATGTATCAGTATCCAAGTATTTGCTGAATGTTTACCTAGAAAGAGCAATGGTGTTGGCATCACAAGACTATTTTTTGAGTGGTATATGCTCTTTATTCTACTCTGTGGCCTTGGGCGGATCAGCTAGGCTTTCTACGAATGTTTCCCAATCTATAATACAAGGGTGATAATGTTTGCTATAAGCTATTCATAGGGTTATTGAAAAACTGAAATAAAATATATTAAATGGACCGCAGAAAATTTAAAGTGCTGCATGTGTGGTGATGAAGCATCAGAGTAGGTGGTTCTTGACAGTGAGCAAATGGCTATTTCTTTTATTTTTACAGCATGAATGTGTTTCGCAATCTTTTTCTTCACAAATAGTCCAAATCAACACTTCATAGCAAATCGTATTAAACATACCACATGTTCTATGGGAAATAAAATACAAAGAGAAAGCTCTCAGAGATGTTGGTTGCAGCATTATTTATATCTGAAAACAATGTCTCCAAATGTAGGAGGATGGTTAAATAAATTTTAAACCACCCACAGAATGAAAAGAGTGTAGCTGAATATGTACTTAAGAAGCATGTATTATATATAAATATTAATGAAGAGCTTTTAATGAGTTGTTTATATAATAGCATTTCATATATATAAAAATGCTTAGAAAAAAATACACAGCAATACTCTGCAATGTCAGTAATTTTCTTCTGCATGCTAAGAGTGTGTAATTTTTTTTTTCTAAGATAGGTATGCATTTCTCTTAGAGATCGCCACAGATGCTAAATAAGTGAAGTCTTAGGGAATAAGCATACCACTTGGAAAACTTGTTTATTTTTATTGTCAACGTGGATGATGTTTTATGTTACATGATACACATGTGTATGCATATCTATGGATTATACTTTCTAAGTTGCGGGGGCATGAATTCATACAGCCATCATTTCTAAATAGTAAAGAGGATTGTAAGTCTGCAGATGATGAAGAAATAGAGGTTTTCTGCAGGAGGTTATTCAGTGTGGTCTTTGTTTTCTCCGTTTCAGGTGCTGATAGTCTGCAGCACGGGTTTGGCTGGGGTTATGCTGCTCAACTACCAACAAGATTACACAGTATGGGTGCTGCCTCTGATCATCGTCTGCCTCTTTGCTTTCCTAGTCGCCCATTGCTTCCTGTCCATTTATGAAATGGTAGTGGATGTTTTATTCTTGTGTTTTGCTGTTGATACAAAATACAATGATGGGAGCCCAGGCAGAGAATTTTATATGGATAAAGTACTGATGGTAAGTACTTCAAATGCCCTCTATTGCTTTAAGGATTAAAAATACTAATATAAATGTTGTAGAACATTCTCTATGTTTAATTCCCATTATATGCAACTGAGTAATTCAGAATTAATCTGTAGCACTCATGAATGAGGCTAGTCTTGGGGAAGTCAGGGAAGAAGACCCTTTTGGCAAGAATGAGACCATTTCAATCCACCTAGCTAGAGCAGTGTCCCACTGAGAGTCCTGAGTTCACATTGCTCCCTACTGTTCTCCTTGTCTCTGCAGTTAGATGAACTTTAGTAGGCATTTTTAGCCCTTGAAACTGCAATGTTGGACCACTCACATTCTAAGTGCCTTTTCTGAATCAGGATTCAAAGACAAAAGATTTCCCGGGTTGTAGTGCCTACCTGTATTTCTCCATCTACCACTTTTCTAAATATTATTGGTGTCAACCTGTTAAAACTCATTATCCTAGGTATGCCAAGCCAAACTGAAGATGTTTTGTAATGAATACAGATTATCAGACCCATGACTGGTAGATTGTATTGTTTTCCACTAGTCAAGATCCAAACCTTTACAAAGATAACATATTCTTTATAGTTACATAGCCTCTACAGCTTCCCTATATTAGAACCTCAGTTAAATGTTTTAAAAAATTTGGAAATCATATTAAAATGATTTAAATACTGGGATCTATGTTAAATGCTACCTAATTAAAGACATTTTTAATAATACTTTACTATTAATCTGTGAAATATTCCTATCTCAAGAATGAATAGTACTGAAGATTAAACATTAGACATTGAAATAACAAAACATCTTCCAGTAATATGGTTTATCCAGTTAAATCTAAAATAAATGTATTAATAAATAAGCTAGATTTTTTTTCAATTTCAAAAATTCCAAGTGATTCAACTGACCTATTTGATATTCATTATCTCTATTACTAAGAACATCACCAGCTACATTTTGGGCATTTTTATAATCTCAATTATAATCCTAACTGATTATTCTCATCATTGAACTTGACTTAAGAGCACTGCATCTCTCTTGTGATTAAGGCATTTAGAAGGAGGGATTTGTTTTGTTCTTTAAGCCACTGATGAAAAACAGAGTAAAATATACAGTTTTTCTCATTTTAGTTTTGTCTGTAAGAATGATGAGGATATTGAATGAGGAAGTGCTCCATAAACTTTGACAGGATAGAAATGTTTCCTTTGGGGCATAATCCCATTTTAACTGCTTCTGACCAGCTGTTTCTGGTTGTTACTCCCTGTCTTCCTACTTTATGGAATAATTTCAAGGCCATATAGATAATTTTTTTAAAGTAGCTTATTTATGCCTTGGTAAAAATAGTATACTAAGTAGTGTGAGTGCTTTCTTTTACCTACTAGAGTTATTTTAAAGAGGGGGCTTAGTGGAATAAAATGTTCTTGTTTCATTTATTTAGCCTTGATATGGAAAAAAGTAAAATAACAAAACAAAATTCTAAGGAGAAAATAGTCTTTTCTAAAAAACAAGAGTTATTTTCTCTTCCAGATAACTAAACATCTCTTTGAGTCTAAGTAAGATTGTCACAAGGAATGGTGGGAAAAAAGATTTTATATCAACAGCTTGCAGTCCATACCCTCAGACTGAGCCATTCTTGTTTATGGTACCAAACATTATTTATTGCTGGTTTTTTTTAGGCCATCCATTTACCATTACTGAGTCAAACATGTCAATATTCTTTAGAAATCATCTACCATCTAAAGTCTGAAAGGACCTAAGAATTTATGTAATCTGGTTCCTGTTTTTCAGGAGTTTGTGGAAAACAGTAGGAAAGCAATGAAGGAAGCTGGTAAGGGAGGCGCTGCTGATGCCAGAGAGCTAAAACCGATGGTAGGTGGTGGTGAGGAGGCAGCTGCCCTCCAGGAGTTTCACTTTCTCTTCCTCTCTCTCTCTCTCTTCACTGACTGCACTTGTTCAGGAGAAGCTGTTGTGATCTGTATCACGCAGGACATGCTGCTCTTTCTGTTTGTGTGTTTACCCATCACTTGGATGGCGGAACTCTTGTCCCAGCTGAGACCGCCTTCTGTAAAAGTAAGCTGAAAGGAACAGTGTTCATGCCGGGGGTAGGGGATCTCTTTGTCCCTGAGGTGAACTTGGCAGTTTCCTTTTTTTTTGTTGTTTTTAGCTATCAGAGTTTAGTTTTCATGGGACAGAACATTTGGTTGTGCACTTGAACTGACAGTTTAATACTTATCATTTTAGAAGTTATGATAGCAATTCCTTTCAACTTGCTGAAATTCATATTTCTCCCCCATTTTAATATTGGTTTGTTTATGTTGCTGTCTTCTGCCCTTTGCTGACTTTTTCTTCTGTTGCCTGGACTGTACTTTCTTTGTTTCTTAAGTGATTTTTCAGTAGCAAACAAGGCTATTTCTATCCACACCCACATTCCCACTCAGTAAGACAATCTGGTCATCTCCAGCCTCAGCTTAATTGTGAGAAAGATAAATTATCTCTGGTCAGTGATATATATAACCACTCTCTTTTCATTTGAAAAAAGCAACTTAAAGTTAACCAGTGAAAGAGAATCCTGAGTAGCTTTTCCAACACACATTCGTACTGCTGCATAATGACAGATGTCTTTAGCTATACTGGTCTAATTACTGCTTGTATTACAAATGTATTCTTCTTAAATAGCATGTTTATTTCAAAATATTATATAATTGCCTACATCCTTAAAACAGTTAATTTAAAATAACATGCCTTCTGATTGCATATAATGTCCCAAGAAAGGTAAGGGAAGGATTCTTTTGTCTTTCTTCTTTATACTTTAATAAATGGTTTGAGTTATAAGTCTCTAATTTAAGAAATAGATAGTTTAAAGCAAGTCCATTTAAGTATGTAGGAATAGAGGAGATGGGTTCATGGCAGAGGTACATGTTTATACAAAATAATTGCATAGTTAACCTGCATTAAAACCTCACAAAATGTTTAGACATAAACTCTTCTCTATAACCCCATCCGTTGCCTGTTTCAGTGTTGGCTCTTAATAGCATTGATGATGATAAAATCAAAACTTCAACACTTATAGTCCCAAGGCACAGGTTGCTCTAATCATAATTAAAAAGATTTAGAATTGCCATATAAACTCTTAGTTTTAAGTGTGCATCAGCCAGAACTAGATGAACAGAGAAGGGTTGCTAATCACCAGTATCTCCTATGAGGATCCTCACCTTCCTACCCTTTCTTTCTGCATCCCCTTTACTTCACGTAGCCTGAGGGGGTTGAAGTGAAAATTCTGCCAACACCAAGGTGGTCTGGAAAAAAGAGGAAGGCTTCCTTCTTGCCACTGCTTGGTTGTCCTAATTGTTCAGAAAATAAAGTTTCAAACCCAAAACTTTTAAAAGATATATACAGTCTTAAAATGTAAACTCTCCCCTCTTTTCTCTCTTTTCAGTGGTTGAAGCTTACATTAAATCATTCTTCAGTGAAAAGTGTTTAAAGAAAGGGAGAAATAATTAGAACTTTAGCACTAGCTACTCTGACCATGAGCTAGCAGGTATTTCTCTCTTATTCTTGGGGGAAAGATAGCTGACTTGTGGCATACCAGAATGCAAATATATCTTCTCCTACCTAGACCCCTCATTCATAGGTATTAGTACTAGGAGAATTGCCTACATTATGTGACATTCTACTAGAAGCCAAAAATGTAGAAAGGGTTTTCTCCCCCTAATACTAGTTTCAGTTTTGAATTAATATCCCTTAATTCAGAAACTGCATTGAATTCTTCATTCTGCTTTTATTTTATGTTGTTCACTGGTTCATTGCTTGCAGATTAATGACAAAGCCCTCTGCTATGTATCCAAATACATCCTTTATGTGTTGTTTTTCTGGTGCTTTGCACACTGTAGCATTTGATCTGTAAGAATGATATTTTAAGTGGTTAAAAAAGTTCCTGTGAGAGAAGTGTGAATTGTTGTTCCCAGCATAGTTAAATCTTTTAACTTTTAAATCTTTCATCAGCACCTTTACTTCTTCTCTTCTTTTGTAGTATGCATGAAGAGAGTTGACCCCAGCTACCACCAGCATCTTGTGTATGTCCCTAAAGAATTATTTTAGAAATCCCCTCCTATAGTTTGGGGCTTGGTTGAATTTAGGATTGCTTATTTGTATTTGCTTGGTTTAATTCACATGTTGTTCCCTTAGATGAAAGTTCTGTTAACAGACCATCATCTATTGAAACACTGCTGTTCAAGTTCACTGTCTTTCTCTTTAATGCAATAGTTTAATATAGGAAGTTTTTTCAGTCTATAAAATAATGTGCAGAAATCTAAGATTTAAATATTTACTTTTGATGGGATCACTGAACTAAATGTCAGTTCAGTTCAGTTCAGTCGCTCAGTCGTGTCAAACTCTTTGTGACCCCATGAATCGCAGCACACCAGGCCTCCCTGTCCATCACCAACTCCCGCAGTTCACTCAGACTCATGTCCATCGAGTCGGTGATGCCATCCAGCCATCTCATCCTCTGTTGTCCCCTTCTCCTCCTGCCCCCAATCCCTCCCAGCATCAGGGTCTTTTCCAATGAGTCAACTCTTTGCATGAGGTGGCCAAAGTATTGGAGTTTCAGCTTTAGCATCAATCCTTCCAAAGAACACTCAGGACTGATCTCCTTCAGAATGGACTGGTTGGATCTCCTTGCAGTTCAAGGGACTCTCAAGAGTCCTCCAACACCATAATTCAAAAGCATCAATTCTTCGGTGCTCAGCTTTCTTTATAGTCCAACTCTTATATCCATACATGATCACTGGAAGAACCATACCCTTGACTAGAAGGACCTTTACTTCCAATTTTTCTCTTAGACTTGAGAGAGCAACTCACTAGTTAAGGAAACTTTGAAGGTTTGTAAGATCTTTCTATAAATCTTTGAAATTTATTTTAGAAAAATTTACCAAATATGATGAGATTTAAGAAAAAGATATTCTGGCCTTCTGCTTTTTGTCATACAGGAGAAACTTATAGAGAAAATGGAGGAAAAAACCTGGACACTAGAGCAATGTAAACTAGAGATGAATTCTCTGCCTATCTTAAAGATGACCCACAGGGAAATGTGAATTTCAATAGGAATTTCAGCCCCTGGAATTTAGGTTCAGGAGAGAGGGATTCTCAATCCATTTTGCTTTATTGCCATTTGTGACCATCTGTGCATTTGTAACATCATTCATGATCTCCTTTTAATGATAATTGTCTAAGATTATACTCTGTATGACTTTGTTTTCTAGGCTTCGGGAGCAAGTTCTGCTTGAACCTAGCCGATCGTTATGGAACCCATTGACATTCCAAAACAATATATACACATAACTATGTATTTGCGTGTGTGGGTGTGTGTATATATGTATATGTATGTGTGTATATATATGTATACGTATATACACACACACACATAATCAGCCAAAATCAGAGAAAAGGAACAGGGATTTAATACCTTTTTTATGCTTATTTTTGTCAAACATGTACTCCTTTCATACGGGTGGCTTTTACAAGGCAACTGCCATCATTTAATGTTTTCAATTGTAATTGTCTTAATGGAAATGTTAAGATTCATATCTGATTAACATTTTTAATAACTTAGAGGAGATTTTAACTTTAGTTATTTAAATTAGGTAAAATTATTGTACTGAATCCTCTGTCTAAAGTTTATTCAGGGGTGATTTCCCTGTTGTGTGCATAAAATCAAGACCTTATTTTACTGATGCATAAGTCCTAGTGGGATGAGACTAGGCATATGCTTTCAGGTTAATAAGGACTTACTCCAATCAGTTTTCCCCAATCAAAGAAGCCATGTCATTTTCCTTTTAGAAACATACAAGTGGACCCAATTTGGGAATTTTCATAATAGCTCATGCATTTGTCAGCCAACATTAAAATGTAACCAACTCCTCAGGTATTTGTAGTTTACCCTAATGCTTCTATAAAGAGAGTAGGTAAAAAAGAAAAGGGTAGATAATCTTTCTTATGCAAACTTTTTTCTTACATTTTGTCTTTCTTTCTTTTGATGTTAGTAGCATCCTCCACACGTTCGTGTGCCTGATTTGAAAGGAAGCTGGGGCACCCAGCAAGTTTAGCCTTTAAGTTTCTGTGTATCGGTTTGCAGAGTAAATAATGCTGGGAGGAATAAAAAAGGGAGAGACGCATGGAACACAAAGCATTGAAAATTCCGGTGCTTGGGCTTCTGCTTCAGAGGAACCCTAGTGGCTTAGAGCTAAACAGCCATTTTATTCGAATGCTTGCTGTAAAACTTAAAAACATACTGGCAGGTGCTCCTCTTCTTGGCAATTCATTAAGTATCCAGAATTCTACAATGTTTAACTGAAGAATTGGTTAACGTTTTGATCCTCAAGTGTTGAACGTTCTTTGTGTTTGGGGATGGGTTTTGGGTTTTGGGGGGTTTTTTAATTCCTGAAGCTTACCAGATATGAATGGCTAATATTCCATTGTTCTGCTTATTGTAATGGTGAATGCTTTAAGAAAAAAAGTGTAATTTGCTAAGAATAATTCATGATCTGTTTATGCGATAACTCCTTTTTGTTACAATTTTTTTAAAAAAAGCTATTTTTGTTAATGTAAAGTAAATATTTCAGAGCAGATTTTTTAAACTTATTGCACTAAATACAGGCTCTGTACAAAATAAAAAAAAGAAAAGCCTCAGCATTTTATCATTCCATGGAAGGAGAATCTTTTGAAAGAAAGCATTGCCTCCTACCAGAATTAGAAAATGAATTAGACCAGTATTATGGAAATACATACAATTACTGTCACTAGGGCTTAATAAGCAGCTGTTTGCTAATGTGCTTCCTTTCAAAGGGTTGGACCTTTAAATTGCTGCAAAAGGTAAATTGTATTTTTTTTTTAAGTATCCGTGTTCTTTAGCTAGGGTAAGATTTGCTAAATGCCTTGGTTTCTTTTCAAAGCTCATGTAATATTTCTGATTTTTCAGAATATTTGCAATAAGAGTCTGGAATTTAAAAAAAAAAAAAGAAACAAGAGCTCATGTCTTGGCAAGATCACGGAAAAGAATATTATGAGAGTAGCTAATTTGAAACAATAATTCTCCAGAAGTTAACATCTAACATCTGATGTCACTAAATGATATCATTGTGCTCTTTTATATCATTTGAAATGGAATAAATATAATCATGTAACTAATCATCCAAATAGGTGAGAGAGCAAATCATGTAAGAAAATTTAGCATACCTTCTGTTTCATAGCCACACAGATTATGGACATTAAGAAACATTGGGAACTAAATTTAGGATTGGCAAAAGTCTAGAAGATGGGTATCAAAACAGAAGACATTCCAGGCGCTAGTTATTTTAGGAGGTGTCCCTCCAAAGTGACCTGCTGGAAGTCTTGCATTTGGAAATTAGGTTCTGCTCACTTGGACATCCCAGCACCATGGACACTTGCTGCTCCCTGTTCTGTATGCTCGCAATCTCAGCTATTTGGAAGCCACCAGGAATGCTTTCTAATTATCATTTGCAACTAGAACTGTAATCAGAAAGAAATTTTGTATTTTTGTATAACTGGATTGTGTGCCATTTTATATAACAGGTCCTGTTTTACAAATAAATTCTGTTTTACTAACATTGTGTTTAGAAATTATGATCTATGTGTAACCATGTCATTTGTGTTCCAAATTAATGGCCAGCCTGTTTCCCCTTCAGTGAATGTGTGTGCCATACAGGTAGATATATGCAGACGGGCATATATTATTATGCACAGGCATAATATTACACAGGCACACACAGAGAGATATTTGATTTATAGAATATCACTCTCTCATGAGCTTCATTCCTTGAGGCATTTTAGAAAGACTCACAGAGGCTTTTTAGCAATATTTGAATGTTTTGAGGTTATGTTTGAATAGTCCTGCTGCCGCTTTCATTCATCACGAGTCATGCCTCAGCTAGCTCTGGGCTGCCTTACTGCTATTTGCTCCCTGCCTCCATCTCTGCCCAAGTGAGAAGAATCGATGAAGAACAAAAATTATCTGTGAAATGTGGTTACCTGAAAACGTTTATAAACCACTGACTCTGTGTTGTGGTTTTTGTCTTTTTCTGTGGTGTATCTTCAAAAGCATGTTCAGGACACCTATTTCCAGAGTTGTAGTGAGCATCCTCTCATCAAGGGTAATCACAGTGAGAAGAGAATCATAATTGTTGCCGCCATTGGAAAATTCAGGCTCTGGTGCCTGATTCAGACTTTCTGGGCTCCTGCCTGAAGATTAAGCTCTGCTGTATATGATAGGGAAGGGAAAAGGTTATATTTCAGTATAAATCCGAGAGACCCATCTTCTATGGGAGGCTTACCAGTACATTAGGTAAACATTAGGAATTTAGCTAGAGCACTGAGATTGTATAATCCTTGTAAGGATGAGCACAGCTCAAAGCAGGTTGTTCCTTTAAACCATTTAATGCAGTGTTTAATGTTTAAGGATTAGAACTTTTATCCTAGCCTATTGCATAATTAAGTCCTAAGTTACTGCAGTTTAAGTAGCTTAACTGTATGTTGGTCCCTCAACTTTTTCCATAATGGTTGAGGAGGGGGCACTCACTGAGTCTATTTAAAAGTTATGTGGCAAATAAGTTTTCCCTTTGTACAGATGCTCCCTCTTATTTTTTTCTTTTTTCAGCGAAAGGCAGTAAGCTGCCAGTTCCCAATACCACTGATCTTGGTCTGCCACGGGCTCTGTTATCTTCCAGGGCAGTTTCAGGATTTCACCCAGCTAGAGGGTAGTGAGGAAATGATTCCTTCCTGTATTGTGGTCCTGAACCACTTGAAACCAGAGTAAGGCTCCTCCCACCCTCTCCCTTACTAAAGGTACCAAATATTCATGAGGCCGTATTAATGCCCCTAAGACCCAGACCGTTTCCACCAAGCACCGCTACTAGCTAATAAAGACCACTGAAAGGCCTTCAATGTAGAATTCTACGGTCATTCCCAAAACTAGAGCTGATAGTTATGGTGACCTGAATGTTTTATTTTATTTTTGATCAGTAACCTCACTTGAATTTTTGGAGTTTCCAGTAGCCTTAACATAACCTCTGAGACGTTTCCTTCAAAAAGGTCTTTATAAGTTTTCACCTTTCAGAAAGTTTTCTACTGCTTTTTTTCTTCTTTTTTTACTGTTACTTAAAAAAATAAAAATGAAATCCCCAGAGTGTGGAGGCTTATCAGTGTACCTGCCACAGTTAATTTCTGTATTCTCTTCATATATTCCATCTGACAAATGAAAAGTGCACTATCATGGCTTGCCTAGAGTTGTTAAGATGTGGTCTGTGGATATATATTAGAAAATTGTGAGTTCATAAGTAAATGCATAAAGCAGAGCTTTGTGTATTATATATTCACAATGTAGAATGCCTTCTGCTTTAAATGCATATTCATGTATCTTTGTATACCAAGGAATACATGTTGGCCCATTTGAAAAGTAGTCTTTCTTCATAGACAGTGGCTGCTTTTAGAATTAGCTCATCTTTTTCATGGCACACAGCCCAAATTGTGAAAAAGCAGAAGCCTTGAATGTGCCAAGAAAAAATATAAAGCTGGCAAACTTAGAAAACAAAATAAAAAGCATGTTGTATACACTTAAAATTTTTAAATAGCATGTTTTCCCCCTTCATGTTTCATAAATTTGAGTCAAATTCTTATTCTCCCAAGTTTTAATCAAGAGGGAAATTTTAATCTGAGATTTAAATCTTTGAAGATATCTTTCTTATAAAGAACTTCAATACAAAGTTTTTAAACTTGAGAATTTCTGTGGAAAACCTTTTCTATGGAAATACTACAGTACCCTCTCTTCCTCCCCATATCCTTTTTATATGTGTAAAAAAAAGATAAATGTGCTTCCATTTCAGTATCACAGGAACAGTTATCACTTTTCTAAATTAGATAGGAAGGATTTAAGTTTCGTATTTTCTAAAGGAATTCATTAGTAAATTTGTAAAAAAGACATGCAGTTGCTAGGGACCCAAATATTAGGCCATTTTATTCAGTTTTGATACTCAGTTTTACAGCATGAATGATCTCCTGAGAAATAATACTGTAGACCAGGGAATTCAGAATAGTAAAGCATTCAAGTAATTCGTAGTCAAGATCTAGCTGAACATCAAAAGGTTGTAATTTCCAACTGTTTCAGAAATCTCTCACTTTTATTTGCTAAGACATGAATTTAATATTTGATATTCAAAAGCAAGGGGCTTCCCAGGTGGCACCAGGGGTAAGGAACCCGCCTGCCAATCCAGGTAGACATAAGAGACACGAGTCTGATCCCTGCATTGGGAAGATCCCCTGGAGGAGGGCATGGCAACCCACTCCAGTTATTCTTGCCTGGAGAATCCCATGGACAGAGGAGCTTGGTGGGCTATGGTCCATAGGGTCGCAAAGAGTCACACATGACTGAAGTGACTTGGCACGCACGCATTCAAAAACAGGTTTGTAATCTTTTGCGGGGACCAAGGGTCCCTTTGAGAAGCTTATGGAAACAATGAACTATCTTTCTCTCAAAGTCTCATAGCCTCCCTATGAATATTTAAAATACTGGTAGAATTTCAGGACCCTCAGCCTGCCAGCCTCCATCTGACCCCCTTAGAGCCTAATGAACACAAGTCAGAAGCTACTCTAAAGTTGGTTTGTGTTTTAGAATGAAGCAGTGATTAGGCCTCCAATGAAGATACTTTTAAGGTGGTGCTTACCAACTTCAGACATGGAATCATCCTTTTTTTAATTAAAGTTGATTTACAACGTTGTATTTCTGCTGTACAATAAAGTGATTTGGATAGAAATATTTTTAAAAATTATTTTCCATTATGATTTATCATAGGATACTGAATATAGTTCTCTGATACAGTAGGACCTTGTTGTCTGGATTCTTTTTTTTTTTTTAATAGCTTGAAAACTTTAATTTAGTTCCAGCTTTGAAAGTAGAAACCACACCAATGTGAATGAAAAACAGGATGATCAACACTGAATTTCCAAGATTTCCTTCCTTGAAGGTGTGAGGATGTCTCTGTCCTGGGATGAATTTTTGGCAAGGTACCAAATTATTTACAATGGACAAGAAAACCCAAAAGGAAATAAATAGGGAATCTCTATAATTATCCATCTACCAAAACGCTACATTCTTTCACATTGTCGCTCAGATGTGACACTTATGGCATATTGTTAACAGTAAGTCTCTGTCTAAAAATAGATCTCAGTCAACATGACTGAGAACATTTGAAGACGATAAATTAGCAACCTCACTGTAGTTCATAGTTGACAACAATTTTTAGTGGCAGATGCTGAGGGGAGAAATTCAAAGGTTGTTTTTCTCCAAGCATTAAATCGGGGGGAAGGGGTGTTTCCTGCCATTTTGAGTGGTTTCCAGTCACCACTAGAGCCGCCTTGGACCACTGCCGATGGACTGTGCTTCTACTGCCCACATTCGCTTCACCTTCCTTCTTTAGAATTTCTTCACATTTACCCCCTTACAGTTACCCTCTTGGGCTTCCCTGATAGCTCAGTTGGCAAAGAATCTGCCTGCAATGCAGGAGACCCCGATTTGATTCCTGGGTCAGGAAGATCCCCTAGAGAAGGGATATAGGCTACCCACTCCAGTATTCTTGGGCTTCCCTTGTGGTTCAGCTGGTAAAGAATCCGCCTGCAATGAGGGAGACCTGGGCTTGGAAGATCCCCTGGAGAAGGGAAAAGCTACCCACTCCAGTATACTAGCCGGGAAAATTCCTTGGACTGAATAGTCCATGGGGTCGCAAAGAGTTGGACATGACTGAGCGACTTCCACTTCACCCCCTTACTATTAAGAGTGCTAGAGGGTCCTCTGGGCCCTTGAAAAAGCAGGCATACATCCTTAAAAGAGTCTGAAGTTATTCTAAGATTTGATTCCAGTGGTCATGATTTACAGTCAGACATCAAATATTACCTGTATTTTCAAGCTGAAGAAAGCAATGGAAATGTCACAACTGACTGGTGAAGAAAATAGAAATCAGGGACTTTGCCAATTGTCCAGTGATTAAGACTCTGCATTTCCAACGCAAGGGCCATGGGTTTGATCCCTGGTTGGGGAACTAAAGTCCCACTTGCCTGGGGTGCAGCCAAAAACTAAATAAGAAGTCAGCTCCCTTCCTCACCCCATACCCCTAGAAGAGCTCTACTGAAATTTCCACAGTAGTGAAGAGAGAGACCACAGATGGAAGTTCCCATATTGGGTGGAAAAATTCCTAAGTCCAGTGTAAGTATCCACATTTGATAACACCTTTTTGTCATACGAGTGTGTGACCTAAAGGGGGAACGTCCTGATGTTCACCTAGGAATCTGATCC
Organism: Ovis canadensis; assembly: GCF_042477335.2. NCBI lineage: Eukaryota > Metazoa > Chordata > Mammalia > Artiodactyla > Bovidae > Ovis > Ovis canadensis. The sequence continues at coordinate 17,716,301 of NC_091246.1, read as the reverse complement.
ACCCATCTCATCAACTCAGAAATTGGAGTTAGTTATTTTTTGAGGAAGATGTGTTAAACCATCCTATGCGATTAAGCATTGAGAAGACTTGAGGAAAATGAATGGGCCCAGGACTGGAGTGAACTTCCTACCAGCATCCTGCAGCCCATTCTACCTGCCACTAGAAAATGTGAGCACTTCCATCATTTACCATGTTGATCATTAGGCCAGAATTTTTTTCAAAAATTGTATGAAGTCATTTAGAGGAATGAAACAATGCTAGGACAGCTTTGGAACGGATGATTGAAGACAGATTGCTGAGTACATTTTCCCCATCCTTTGGGTTCTAGTAGTAGTTCTCAGAACTTTCTGGCCCTCTTGTTTTGGCTAATTTTTATTTTCAAAGACAGCAGAGGGAGAAAGTTACCTTTCTTCCATTATGTTGCATTAGTACTACTAGACTATGACGTTGTTGAAGTTTTCTTGATTTCTTCCATCCTATAAAAGAAGCTGGGAGCCCATAATGAAGTTTCAGTTATACTGTCTCAGAATATCCTTGATCACTGAGTGCATGTCTGGTGGATCTTATACCCGATTAATTAATTCAGTGGGCTGTTGGCTGATTTGGTTTGTTACAACTAACAAAAGAGTGGGGAGAAAAGTGTGGAGGGCACCTAACAAAATGACAGGGGCTCTGGGAAAACAACCAAAGACAAAAGCATATCTTCTGAAGACCAAAAGTCCAGCAAAGTACTTTGTAGCACAGCCTTCCTGAACTCCTAAGTTAGAACAGTCTCCTAGAATAAAGCAGCAAAGTTTGAAAGATCAGTCAGTGCCAAGGGACCTACGCTAAGCCTCATGTCCACTGTCAGATCCTGTCCAGTGTATGGGGTGATTTGATAAAAACAGGCCCATCAGTGTGATTCAGTGTTTCACTGCTTTGTAATCCACCATGAGAAGTGTGTTGTGGTGCCACATATTTCTCAATCTGATGCCTTTTTTGTCTTTGGTTTTGTTTTGCCATTTGCATTCCTATTTCATAGTGTCACGATGAATTTTTGTATCACGTTTGGTCTTTGTCCACTACAAACTGTAGGATCACAGTTAAGCCTTCCATGAATTCCCTGGTTTGGTATCTTTTACCTTAGCATGATTTTGAGGGTTCCCCCCCCCTTATTATGTTTCCTTATTACAGTGCCACTACACTGTATTCAGGTGGGGAGATAAACATGTAGCTGCTTGAACATGCCCCAAGGAAACGGACCATAGCCCTGTGGTATTTGTGGCTGTTGTTCTTGACACAGTTCAGACTTTGCAGAGGGTTGTGCTCTCAGAGGACTTAAAAAATATGTATATTAAGCAATTAACTTTCTGGAGTTATCAAATCTTGCTGGGAAATTAAATTCTAAGAGCTCTGAATTGGATGGAATTCCATCTGGCTTCAGAGTACAATGAGCCAATATGAAATGGAGCTTTGAAATGTTTTCCTTGTGCAGAAATATGATCTAGAAACAAAAGTGCTGATCTAATGCTAAGTTTTCTGTGTACTAACTCAGTTGCCAGAATTATAATGAAAACTGTATTTTAGTCTAACAAATGTATAGAATTTTTTATGTAATAAATAAAATTTTATAGGAAATAATGTCATTGTCTGCTGTGTCGTAACACTTTCCCATGCCCAGAGTTGTGAATAGTGTAGACGAGGAAAAATAATTGTTCTCCATACCTGTCCGAGTTCTTAGCTGAGACTCTATAATAGAAGACAGATTAACAAGAGGAAAACACACAGAAGTTTATTAACATGTATGCCTCATGTATACATGTGAGATACCCAGGGAAAAATGAGTAACTCCTCTAAGTGGCTTAGAATTCAAATTAAATACCATCCTAATAGGGAAAGGGGAGAGAGGATGCAGGCCTTTTAGGGGAGAGTAAATGATATTTAGGAAAGATGAACGGGCCCTTAGAAGAACAGATGAGAGGCATGATAGCTTGTGACAAAGTGTGTCTGGGTGTGGTGTCAACTTCTAGTCTCTTCTGTGATAAGAGTCAATCTTCCCTGACTGATGAAACTCCTGAGAAAGGGATTTATGACATTTGAGTTCTTTTTAGAGAATCTGTCTAGGGAGATAAGGAGAGTTCAGAGAATGCCTTGGCCTGCATTTGCTGTTTTTTCAAGTGCCTACAGCTCAAAATAATCAATATAACAAAGCAGCATTTTCAAGAAAATGGCATGTCTTGAACTTCTGCAGTCATACTTTGGGGTGGCATATTCTGCTAACTGCAATAGAAAGTGATTGTGGGCAACATCTTGTTTTCAAATTAGGTCAATATACTGCAAGAGTGCTCTGGAATTTCCCAGCTATTTCTTTCCAGTGTGTCTCAGCCTGTTCTAGGATCCCTGAAGTATGAAACATAAATGTAAATATACTAAGTAAAACCTAATTTCCAAAGTATGAAGTTCATCCATTGCCTGGCCAGCCTTCCTAGCTGGAGTCTGAGTCACTCTGAGTACGAGGTCTAAGTATGAAGGTTGGAACTGAATTCAATCACCAGGCAGAATGGAAAAGCCTGTTAGATAACGTTTGCCATGGAAAACACTGGTTGTGCTTGGTACAGTGCCCTGCACATAAATCAAAGCCTGGTGCTAAGTTGGTGAGTTGTTGAAACTGTGGTGTGCCAAAATTTAGGCAATAGCTGTGCCCCCATTAATGTTTGGAAAAAAATCAAGCTTGTTTAAAACTAATCGTATTTTAAATGATACTGGAGACTAAGTGTGTTTTTAAGTGGAAGGTTTTTAAACAGTACCGATAAATAATTTTGGATTTTTCTCCAGAGGCTGCTGTACAGACTGCTTTTCATTAGCAAATGTTGAGTGATGCCCAGATCATAGGCCTGGTTGTTGATCTCTACCACCTTGCCAAAAGGAGTTGTCATAGAACCTTGGTGAGGAGTCCTCAAATACTCCAGGTGTTTGAGATACTGAAGAATGTTAACCATTCTGGACTGTTCATTCTCCTTTAGGGGGCAGTAGTCTTGAAGCAGATTTGCACAATTCCTAGTTATATAGACTAGCTAGTGATTAAAGAGCCTGTGAAAAACCTCACATCTCGTGAAAGGTACCAGAAATCTTTTTTCTCTGTTTGGCTATGAGAAGTATAATCTTTATTCAATCTCAAATTTTAGAAAATAATAATCTAGAGGGTCTCTTTTAGGAGGCATACTGCTTGTGCACTTTAGAGGAATATATAAGCTGTGATTGAAATTTCAGCTTCAAATAGTGCTCAAAGCTCCTGGAGGTGCTGAAAAGTTCAGAAAGAACCCAGAGTCCTGTGAGGCCCTTTGAAAGTTTAAAGTGTTAGTAGCTCAGTTGTATCCAGCTCCCGTGACCCCATGGACTGTGTGGCCAGGCTTCTCTGTCCATGGAATTCTTCAGGCAAGAATACTGGAGTGGGTAGCCATACCCTTCTCCAGGAGATTTTCCCAACCCAGGATTACAACCCAGATCTCCCACACTGTAGGCAGATGTTTTACCATCTAAGCCACCAGGAAGCCCCATGAGGCCCTTTGACCTCCTATTTTTGTCCAGGTGCTGTGGAACTAACCCACGAGTCCAGGCCTCTTCACATTATTATTTTTAGTTGTTGCAAGTAGCAGTGAAGATGAGGAATAGTTTGTGCCTTTAACTTGATTTTGTGCTTTTACTGTCCAAATCCTGAGAAAAATAATTTTAGAAGATGTACCTAGGTTACATTTAGGCTTCCAGAAAATGCAAAGCTAAGCTCTTATGCCACTTCCTGGGCTTATCAGCAATTTCAATAGGCATCTTAAAGCTCTCTAGGTAGTTATAAGCTCCCTGGCCAGGTATGTCAGACCAGAGAGGTGACAGTAAGGAATTGTCTTCAAGGCAAAGCAAAAGGGCTTTCACTCAATCAAACTCATACTGTAACCTCACATTTGGAGACAGGATATTAGGGCTTTATGTTTGATTTGTTCTGTCTGCCAGAAGGGATTCTTCCAGCTGACAACAAAAAACAATTTTAATATGAAAATTTAGAAAAAAATTTTTTTTAAAAACAGGCATGTGAAAATTGAGAAAAGGAGATTAGCTGTAAGAAACCCTAGACTGCCCATAAGATTAACTCCAAGTTTTCTGTCAGTCTTGTGAAGAGGACAACAAGAAAAGTACATGGTTTTAAATCTCTAATAAAAGGAAACATTAAATAGAACTTCAATGGGAGGGACCAGGTAGGTACTAAAAATGTTCTGATCTTTAATGACTTGAAGTGATGTCTACAATATAGTCAATGTAAAAGGGCATAAAGCAATATTTATAGCATGATCTCATTTATATAAAATCAATATGTTTCTACATCTTTAAATGACTGAGGATATAACAGATGCTCTCTTAACCAATTCTATAGGCATTGCTTGTTGATTGGTTAATTGAAAAATCTGGTTAAGGAGGAAAGTCATTATAAAAGAAATGTTTTTTAAAACTACAACAAGTGAATGATCATTGGCCAAGCTTTGACCTAAGTATTAGTTCTATATATGACACTTTAAGTCTTCTGAATTTGTCTATTGTCTTTTTCTTTTGGCAGCATTAAACATATTAATAATGTAAACCACCAAAAAATGTAATAATGTGAAATATTGGTTTCTTTAAAATGGATCAAGAATTTAGAGATGCTGAATGATGCAGCAAGCTGAGTATAGACTGCTAGGTTTTTATTTCTTGCCAGTGTTTATAATTCTTATGCACACTTAACTCAAGAGTGGTAGTTTTAGTATCTTTATAGTCTTTCCAGTAGGTCTTCCCTGGTGGCTCAGATGGTAAAGAATCTGCACACAATGTGGGAGACTAGGTTTGATCCTTGGGTCAGGAGGATCCTCTGGAGAAGGGGATGATAACCCACTCCAGTACTCTTGCCTGGAGAATACCATGGACAGAGGAGCCTGGTGGGAGTCAAAAATGACTGAGTGACTTTCACTTGCATAGAGTCTTCCCAAAGCATTCACCTTAGCTTTCATAGAAATTACTCTCTTCATACTTATTGTTTTTTATCATATATGTAATATTTTAATAATCATACCATTTCAATAACCACAGAACATGGCATAATGTGTTGAAATAAACATACCTTACTCTTTCTAAGCACAGTCCACTGATGCTGAGAACAGCACCTAGGCTGTTCTCCTGGACCATTCAGTCTACTATGGACATCAGCCAGCACATTCTCCAGAGGACTAGAGGGTGTTAGTTAATCTGGAAATATGGTTAAGTGAGAGTCAGCTGCCACTCTTTTTACATCAAAATGAGAACAATGTTTATCTCTTGGATGTGACATTAGGGTAATTTAATTTTTTCTTTGTTTATCTGTATTTAAATATTTAAAATATTCCTCTATAGTTTTTTATCAGTGAACTAAAATGAACTGGAATGAACAAATTTAATTCATATAACCATTATATGTACTACTGTAGGCAAGAATCCTTTAGAAGAAATGGAGTAGCCATCATAGTCAACAAAAGAGTCCAGAATCCAATACTTTGGTGCAATCTCAAAAATGACAGAATGATCTATGTTCGTTTCCAAGGCAAACCATTCGATATCATGGTAATCCAAGTCTATGCCCCAACCACTAATGCCAAAGAGGCTGAAGTTGAAGGGTTCTATGATGACCTACAAGATCTTCTGGAACTAATACCACAAAAAGATGTCCTTTTCATCACAGGGGACTGGAATGCAAAAGTAGGAAATCAAGAGATACCTGGAGTAACAAGCTAGTTTGGCCCCAGAGTACAAAATGAAGCAGGACAAAGGCTAACAGAGTTTCCCCAAGAGAATGCACTGGTCACAGCAAATACCCTCCTTCAACAACACAAGAGACCACTCTACACATGGACATCACCAGTTGGTCAATACCAAAATCAGATGGATTATATTCTTTGCAGATGAAGATGGAGAAGCTCTATACAGTCAGCAAAAACAAGACCAAGCACCGACTGTGGCTCAGATCATGAACTCCTTATTGCAAAATTCAGACTTAAATTTAATAAAGTAGGGAAAACCACAGACCATTCAGGTATGACCTAAATCAAATCCCTTATGATTATACAGTGGAAGTGACAAATAGATTCAAGGGATTAGATCTGATAGATAGCCTGAAGAACTATAGATGGAGGTTCATGACATTGTACAGGAGGCAATGTTCAAGACCATGCCCAAGAGAAAGAAATGCAGCATGACAAAATGGTTGTCTGAGGAGGCCTTACAGATAGCTGAGAAAAGAAGAGAAGCTAAAGGCAAAGGAGAAAAGGAAAGATATACCCATCTGAATGCAGAGTTCAGAGATAAGAGAGAAGAAAGACTTCCTCCTTGATCAATGCAAAGAAATAGAGGAAAGCAATAGGATGGGAAAGACTAGAGATCTCTTAAAGAAAATTAGAGATGCCAAGGGAATATTTCATGTAAAGATGTGCTCAATAAAGGGCAGAAATGGTATGGACCTAACAGAAGCAGAAGATATTAAGAACAGGTGGCAAGAATACACAGAAGAACTATACAAAAAAGATCTTAATGACCCAGATAACCACGATGGTGTGATCACTCACCTAGAGCCAGACATCCTGAAGTACAAAAGTGGGCCTTAGGAAGCATCACTACGAACAAAGCAAGTAGAGGTGATGGAATTCCAGTTGAGCTATTTCAAATCCTAAAAGATGACACTGTGAAAGTGCCACACTCAATATGCCAGCAAATTTGGAAAACTCAGCAATGGCCACAGGACTGGAAAAGGTCAGTTTTCATTCCAATCCCAAAGAAAGGCAATGTCAAAAAATGTTCAAAGTACCGCACAATTGTATTCATCTCTTATGTTAGCAAAGTAATGCTCAAAGTTCTCCAAGTCAGGCTTCAACAGTAAGTGAACTGAGAACTCCAGTTGTTCAAACTGGATTTAGAAAAGGCAGAAGAACCAGAGATCAAATTGCCGCCATCTGCTGGATCATCGAAAAAGCAAGAGTTCCAGAAAAACATCTGCTTTATTGACTATGCCAAAGTCTTTGACTGTGTGGATCACAACAAACAGTGAAAAATTCTTCAAGTGATGGAAATCTCAGACCACCTGACCTGCCTCCTAAGAAATCTGTATGCAGGTCAAGAAGTTAGAACCAGACATGGAACAATGGACTAGTCCCAAATTGGGAAAAGAGTACATCAAAGCTATATATTGTCACCCTGCTTATTTAACTTATATGCAGAGTACATCATGCAAAATACTGGGCTGGATGAAGCACAAGCTGAAATCATTGCTGGGAGAAATATCAATAACCTCAGATATGCAGATGACACCACCCTTATGGCAGAAAATGAAGAGCCTCTTGATAAGTGAAAGAGAAAAGTGAAAAAGCTGGCTTAAAACTCAATATTCAAAAAAATGAAGGTCATGGCATCTGGTCCCATCACTTCATGGGAAATAGATGGGGAAACAATTAAAACAGTGACAGACTTTATTTTGGGGAGCTCCAAAATCACTGCAGATGATGACTTCAGCCATGAAGTTAAAAGATGCTTGCTCCTTGGAAGAAAAGCTATGACCAACCTAGAGAGCATATTAAAAAGCAGAGATGTTACTTTGCCAACAAAGGTCCATCTAGTCAAAGCTATGATTTTTCCATTAGTCATGTATGGATGTGAGAGTTGGACCATAAAGAAAGCTGAGCACCAAAGAATTGATGGGTTTGAACTGTGGTGTTGGAGAATACTGTTGATAGTCCCTTGGACTGCAAGGAGATTCAGCAAGTCAATCCTAAAGGAAATCAGTCCTGAATATTCATTGGAAAGACTGATGCTGAAGCTAAAACTCCAATACTTTGGCCACCCAATGCAAAGAACTGTCTCATTGGAAAAGACCAATTCATGGAAGGACTGATGTTGGGAAAGACTGAAGGCAGAAGTAGAAGGGGATGACTGAGGGTGAGATGGTTGGATGGCATCACCAACTCCATGGACATGAGTTTGAGAAAGCTCTAGGAGTTGGTGATGGACAGGGAAGCCTGGCATGCTGAGGTCTATGGGGTTGCAAAGAATCAGACATGACTGAGCAACTGAACTGAAGTATATTTTTAATAACCGCTATAATTAGTGAAAATATAATTAACATAAAAAGCAAATATCCAGGTAAGTGTAATAAAATGACTATAAACTCGTGTGATAATAGGCCAATAGAGTAGAAAAGACAGTCCCTCCAATTCTATTATTTATTGGAATTTAAGAGCTAAATCTATACCTCAAATGAATAAGAAAAAATCATTTAATAAATTGTGTTTAGCACAGTTGGCTTTCACTTTGAAAACAAATCTAAGTCAAATCCAAATGGATTAAGGAATTTTTAAGTAGAGAATGGAAAAGTGAGAGGAAGGAGTGGGAAGGACTTAATAAACGTAGAAGAATTAGGAGGGGACAAAAGAAGTGATAGAGTAGTAGAGTTGGTGAGGCCCACATCTCGTAGTCTGTGGAAAATATGATGAGTGAGGCCTGTTTCAGATGCATTTACTCAGCGTATCTCAAGCAGTGTGCTGCGCATGTTCACTTCTTTTCAGCAGACATTTCTGGGCAGTAGGATTTGTATTCTGGGAATTCAGTGGAAAATACCAACTCCCTGATCTGAAGTAGCTCATAACCCCATGAAGAAGACAGATGGCAATGAGGGTGCTTCTGGAAGACATAGAGAGGTGTTGTTGGGTTATTAGGAAAAACTGAGCTGAGTCCTGAAGAAGGAGGGAGAATGAGCCAGATGATGAAAGAGCCAGAGGGAGGAAGGGAGAAGATTCTCCCCAGAGGAATAGCGCGGGCCATCATATAGTGACCAGAGGAAATCTCAGTCGTTTAGAAAACCCAGAGTCAAGAAGTGACCCCAGAGGGGATATGGGAGTTGTGCACCTTCGTTCAGACATCAGTTGAGTGTTGTCAAGAGCTTGTGGGGAGACTTGGGAGAGGGGAGAAAGGAGGAAGAGGAAGATTCCAGTGGGAAATCTATAGACCCGTGACTAAATCTGGACAGATGTAAAGGGTACGGTGGGGTCCACTCGGCATGGGGTATGCAACTTCTTCATTTCAACATAGAGACTTGCTCCGAATGGTCAAGTCCATCAGGCTCTGAGTCTGTAATTCACTGATATTGGAATTCAATGTTTCCCTCTTCTCAGTGCCATCTGATGCAAAATCTCTGCAATGATATGAAGGAGCCTTTTGGAAAGGAGTTTGAAGGACTAAAAGTATTTCTATTTGCCAACAGATTTTTTTTTCTATTCCCTGATGAAGAAAATCTACCTAATTTCTTGTTGTTGTATTTTTTTGAGACCCCAACCTAACAATGGCTTTTACAGCTAAGGTAACTACAGGCAAACTTTTTCTCAGTGGCTCTAACTCTGTTCTTCTTTGTTGTCTCCTTAACCATCCGTATGCTTCTCTGCTAACAAGAAATACATATAGTGTATTTTTAGTGTATATATATATATATTTATGTATTTATGTTCCACTTTTTCCAAAAAAAGGCTTATGCAAAATAAGATTATTAAAATAAAAATAGAAAAACAAAGACATAAACAGGAAGAAACAAATATGCTAGATTCTAGGACTAATATGTTTACAGGACAATTAAGCATTAAGTACTTGGAGCTTCCTAGCAACCTTAAAAGAAAGGACAACAGCAAGATTTATAAAATTGTATCCTGTTATGGAAAAAGGTAATATACCTTCTTCAAGTTCTTGTGAAAACAAAAATAATCTGCATATGGCTCTCAGATTGGGGACCTAAGCTGGTAAAGTCCAAGCATGTAACTACCTGATGGTTTAACTGAATTTGTTACCTCATTTTTATCCAGATCAGCCTCCATTAAGACTTATAAGACACGTTCGTAAGTATAAATGAAATAGAAAGGAAGTATTTGTTTATTCCAAAGACATTTACAGAGTCCTGTATTCACTAAAGATACAGAAAAAAGAGACCTAGTCTTTGCCTTCCAAAACTTCATGGACTATTTAGGAAGGCAAAGGGTTAAACAGATGATTGTAATATAATGTACCACCTGCTCTTGCCTGGAGAATCTCAGGGACGAGGGAGCCTGCTGGGCTGCCGTCTATGGGGTCGCACAGAGTCGGACACGACTGAAGCGACGCAGCAGCAGCAGCAGCAGCAGCACAGAGACTGCCTGAAGGTGGGAGAAGCAGGAGGTGGGGATGTGATAAGGTAGAGAAGCCTTTTGAGGAAGGGAGGTAAGTGTCCCAAGCAGAGGGAATGACATATGTGAAGAAATGATGTCTGTGACTGTACTGAAGAATAGGTATGGGGACATGAAAAGGGAGAAGCCAACAGGTATCAGATCTTGAGGGTCTTTGGGCCATACTAAGGGACTTGATTTCATGCTGAAGAAAATAGGGACTCACTGCAGGATTTTTAGCAAGGGAATACTTGATACTTGAATTTTAGAAGGAAAGAATCACTGTGACAGCAGTGGGAGAAACTTGCTCAACCTGTTAAAGGGTGTTCACAAAAAGCCCACAGCTAACATCATACTCAGTGGTGAAAATCCAAAAGCTTTCCACCTGGGATCAATAACAAGACAAGTATGCCTCTAGCCATTTCTATTCAGTATTTGTACTGAAGGTCCTAGCCAGGGTAATAAGAAAAATAAATGAAAGGCACTCAAATTAGAAAAAAGTAAACTTTCTTCTTAGATGACATTATCTTACAGATAGAAAATCATAAACAATTCCTACAGATACACCAATTAGACTTAAACAATTTAAGCATTGTTATGGGATATAAGCTCCACACATAAAAACCAGTTTTATTTCCATGCACTAGCAATGAACAATCCAAAAAGGAAATGAAGAAAACAATTCTACTCGCAAGGGCATCAAAAAGAATACAATATTGAGATTGTATTTAACCAAGGAGGTACAAGATGTTCACATTGAAAGCTACAAAATACCACTGAAACAAATGAACAAGGACAAAAGTAAATGAGAAGACACATTGGAAGAATGAATATTGTTAGGATGGTAATAGTACCCAAAGCCAAATCCATGTAATCCCTATCAAAATCCTAAAGGTCTTTTTGTTTTGTAGAAATGGAAATGGTGATTCAAAAATTCATATGGAATTACAAGGAAGCCCATATAGCCAAAACAATTGTGATAAAGAATAATAAAATTGGAGAACTACCATTTCCTGATTTCAAAACTTACTACAAAGTTAGTAACAAAATGACTTTATTTTCTTGGGCTCCAAAATCACTGAAGATGATGACTGCAGCCATGAAATTAAAAGATGCTTGCTCCTTGAAAGAAAAGCTATGGCCAACCTAGACAGTATATTAAAAAGCAGAGACATTACTTTGCCCACAAAGGTCCATATAGTCAAAGCTATGGTTTTTCCAGTAGTCATGTATGGATGGGAAAGCTGGACCATAAAGAAAGCTGAGTGCCAAAGAACTGATGCTTTTGAACTGTGATGCTGGAGAAGACTCTTGAGAGTCCTTAGACTACAAGGAGATCAAAGCAGTCAATCCTAAAGGAAATCAATCAGTCCTGAATATTCACTGGAAGGACTGATGCTAAAGCTGGCTTTGGCCACCTGATGCAAAAAACTGACTCATTGGAAAAGACCCTGATGCTGGGAAAGACTGAAGGCAGGAGGAGAAGGAGACAACAGAGGACGAGATTGTTGAATGGCATCACCGACTCAATGGACATGAGTTTGAACAAGCTCCGGGTGTTGGTGATGACAGGGAGGCCTGGTGTGCTGCAGCCCATGGGGTCACAAAGAGTTGGACATGACTGAGTGACTGAAGTGAACTGAACTGAACTACGAAGTTATAGCAATCAAAACAATGGGGATACTGACACACACATAGATATAAAAATCAATAAAATAGAAAGAATTAAAAGTACATAAATGAAAGTGTGGTCTGTTGTCAACTGATTTTACAGCAAGATTGCCAAACTACTCAATGTGGAAAGAATAATCTTTCCAATAAATAATGTGTGTACAACTCCATTGGACCCCTATCTCACATCATATACAAAAGTTAACTAAAAAATGATCAAAGACCTAAATATAAGAGCTAAAAGTACAAACCTGTTAGACAAAAACAGGTGAATTTTCATGACCTTGGATTTGGCGATAGTTTCTCAGATACAACAAAGCACAAGCAACAAAATAATAAGTAAATTGGACCTCATGGAAATTAAAAATGTTTTGTTTCAAAGGACACTTTTTTAAAGTATGAGAAGACAACCCACAGTATGGGAGAAAATATTTGTGAATCATGTATCTGATAAGGGTTTAATACCAAGAATAAAGAACTCTAACACGCAAAGACAAAAAACCCAAAGCCCTTGAACTCTCCCATATATAGCACCATACGGCCATGATGTATTTGCTGGACTGCCAGACTTGCTCTCCTCTCTTTTAGGTCATATCTCCCATTTTTCTTCAGCATAAGCCTGATTCTGGGAACTGATCCTGTTTATCCAAATTACAAAGGGCAAGTCTTAAGAGCTAAGCAGACCTGAGAAGATAAATGGGTGGAATAGTCTTTAATTGAAGGACCAAGCCCAAGCCTTGCTAAGTAATTTCAATCCAAGAGAAGATTCCAGTAGAGAAGACCAACTCTAGATGTGAATAAACAAAAAACTCCCCAAATAACTGTTGCCAAAATAAGACAGAAGTTTACATCTCTCACACATTGCCCAAAGGTAATGCATTACAGTGAATAATTAGGAACATGAACTCCAATTCAAGCACACTTGTATCCCTTATGAACTATATGACTTTGGGCATCAGATCGCTAGGCCTCTGTTTTCCCACCTATGTAATAGAGTTATAATAGTGCCCAACCAAAGAACATTTTTGTGATGATTAACTACATTTATTAAATGTAAAGTACATAGAGCAGTCCCTGTGCGTGTTAGTCACTCAGTCATGTCCGACTCTGCATCCCCCTGGGCTATAAGCCCTCCAGGCTCCTCTGTCCATGGAGTTCTCTCAATAAGAATACTGGAGTAGGTTGCTATGCCTTCTCCCAGGAGATCTTCCCAACCCAGGGACTAAACCCAGGTTTCCTGAACTGCAGGCAGATTCTTTACTATCTGAGCCACCAGGGAAGCCCAGGGCAATGCCTGGCGCATAGTAAATGCTCAATGAATATTATCTCTTATTATTGTTGAATATTTTTGCCTTGAACAGTTTAATGTTTTTACCACTGATGTAGATGAAGAATGAAGTGGCCAACACTATAGGTTGTCTCCCAATAACTTTTTACTTAATCTTTGATGATAACAGTCATCTGGTTTTTAAATGGATATATATAGCCATCCTGAACAAAGTCTACACTTCCTAGCTCCTCCTTGCAGCTAAATTGTGACCATGTGACTCAGTTCTGGCCAGTAGCACGTACGTGAAAATAACATGTAACTACCAGGAAATTGTCTTTAAAAGGAAGAGCCAGTGCCCCTTCCTCAATTTCCTTTTCTCCCCCAGCTGGAATACAGATGTGATGGTTAGAGGCTCAGCAGCCATTCTGAACAACAAGGTGACCTTGAGATTAGAAGACATGCATGATGGAACAACAAGATAGAAAGTACCTGCATATCTGACAGTTTTGTGCATCAATTCCACTGACAATTCCAGACTGCTTGAATTAACTTCTGTCTTATGTTAGCAGTTATTGTTTTTTTTTTTTTCATTACAAATGAGCACAATCCTAGTGCCAAAGATATATCATATTTTAAGGTGACTTAGAGCTAAAAATGCTAGCTTTGTCTTCCATGGGATAATAATCAGAGCTCAGGAGCAATGGACTAAATCTGACAGCATGAAGGATGGAGGTTAGCAGTGATAATGTAAAGTGCTTCCTTGGGTCCACAAAAGCAGCCTTGCAATAGCCAAATGAGGTTGATATGGCCTGGAGGTGGGGAATATCTTCTAAATGGATGCCTTACAAAGGAGATGGTGGAGTGCCTGTCACAGGGTAGGTACTCAGTGATGTGTGCCCCCTTTGGTATCATCCCTTCCCACGAGCGTCTGAGTTCAAGGCACACTCTGTATGAACTGACAGCAGGCTATTTTCGTTCAGGGGATTTTAGACTCTATTAATAATTGCATGGTAAACAGCAGGAGGAAGATGACTCTGCATCACTTTTTATAGGTCAGACCACACCTGGAATATAAACAAATGAGTGTTTTCAGAGACAAGCCTGGGAAAGACATCACTTGGGAGGGGGAAAAGGAAAAGAAATGATCACTGTGTACAAATATCTAAAGGGATGTTACAGAAAAAGAGAAAGGAGTTTCTATAATCTTGTCCTAAGCCCCTAAAAGGTGGCTCAGTGGTAAAGAATCCGCCTCTCAATGCAGGAGACATGGGTTTGGTCCCTGGGTCAGGAAGATCCCCTGGAGGAGGAAATGGCAACCCACTTCAGGATTCCTGCCTGGAAAATCCCATGGACAGAGGAGCCTGGTGAGCTACAGTCCATGGGCTCACAAAGAGTCGGACAAGACCTGGCTACTGAGCATTAGTAGGAAGCCCCTAAAGAGTCCTGATGGTTGGAAAGACAGATTTCATCAGTCAGTCAGTGTACATTACCTGTTATTGCTCTCAGGCTGTGGCAGTGACTTCTAATTATCCTACGCAATAACTGTCCTAGCCCACTTCCCTGTGGATAAAACCTCGCTAAAATACCTATGCTCCTGTACTTCTTTGAATTTCGAAGTGGTTATGTGACAGAGTGGTGGCCAATGAGATGTAAGCTGAAGTCTAAGTGGGAGTTCCAAGGTTTTGCCTTCTCTTACAGGTGTCATGCCCCCTCCCCTCCTCCAGCTTCTCCCCTTCCTGGCCTGTCTGGACTGCAGACAGGAGGCCAGAGGAGCAGTGATCATCTCACAAGCAAGAACAAGAGCCACGTGTGAAAGATGGTAGAACAGAAAGATAGGAGGAGCCTGGTTCTTGGAGGACATCCTTGAAGAGTTTCTGTCACTTGGGCAGTCTTCTGGGCTTCCTGTTAGGTAAGAAGAATTAAGCCCTGCCTCATTTAAGGCACAGAAACAGGTTTCTTATCAATGCAGCCGAGATGCTGTCCTAATCCAGGCTCCCTGCTCAGTTCTCAGAGGGAAAAGGCTTTCTTGAACCACTGGCATTTCCTGCTTTTCAGACAGGATGTGAGATAGAACGTCCTAAAAAACACACTCAAGATGGACTGAACTCCGGGCAGGCAGTGGACCTCTTGACCCAAGAGGAATGCATGCAGAGGCTATGGGCACTTCTGCAGCTGCGATGTTATAAAGCAGTATTGAGTGTAGAGTGAAAGGTCAGATTTAATGACCTTTAAAGTCCTTTCTAGAACAAAAGCGTTTCTAATGATCAGAAAGTTAAAAATAAGTGTACTCTGGCATAGTTAAGTTTTAGCCGCTGAACAGATGGTGTTTTTCAGCTATAGTCTGAAAAACTATAGTGGGATATGCAATTTTCATTATAGTTTCTAAGAAAATACTCTCCTTCAATTCCCCTAGGGGACCGTATCATGGCAATTTAAAATTTCTAATGGAATTTTAGTTTGTTTTATTTGTACGAATGTAATTTATCCCACTATACACCACCAGGATTTTTGTCTATCTTAGACTTACAAAGTTAACATGGCAATGAAACATACTCAGCATCATT
This sequence comes from Ovis canadensis, assembly GCF_042477335.2. NCBI lineage: Eukaryota > Metazoa > Chordata > Mammalia > Artiodactyla > Bovidae > Ovis > Ovis canadensis. Next base: position 17,700,590 of record NC_091246.1, on the reverse strand, counting down.
TGATTTTCAGATAGTAATGGATTTATTATTTTTGTCTGTGAAAGAGGGGATCTTGGTAATAAGATTCCTTCCTCACTGTATCATTGGAATGTTTGTATCCTATAAAATAACGATTAGGGATCAATTTATTGGCAGAATTTCTGGCAGTGTTCTTTCTGCAAAAGGGGGATTTTTTCCCTCTCATAGTGGAGGGAGTTCTTTGATGGGGTGAATATAAGAAAGGATAGGTTGACTCTTTGCTGGATTCTATGATTGGTCCCTTTATGGGGATCTCAAGCCTGAGAGAGGAAGATGAGCTGCGTGATTGTGAAGGTGCCCAGTGGTGACTGGTAGGATGCAAGGATTCAGTAGGTGTTTGATAAGGGAATGAATAAATGAGTCCTCTTCCAGCCTGTCTCTGAGTACAGGCTGTGAGATGATATTATAGCCTATGGGGGTGCAAATCAGTGTTTCTCAAAAGGGCTTCACACTGTGAGGTTGGAGAGAGAATAAATAGATGGTGCTTCAAATGGAAATTAGGGCCCCCCTCCAGATTTACTGACTCAGAAATCTCCACTGCTGGGGCTCAGGAATCTGCATTTTTGCACTCCTACCCACCACAGGGCTTCCCTTGTGGCTCAACTGGTAAAGAATCTGCCTGCAATGGGGGAGACCTGGGTTTCATCCCTGGCTTAGGAAGATCCCCTGGTGAAGAGTATTCTGGTCTGGAGAATTCCAATGAATGTATAGTCCGTGGGGTCACAGAGTCAGACACGACTGGCTTTCACTTTCTTTCACACACACCCCCAGACGGATTATCCTGTATAGTACACTGTGAGAACTACAGGTATGTACACTGGGTGTTTCCGTTGAAGCTTCCCCAGAGGCATGGTCTCTTGGGAGGCAGCTGGATCAGGATCTGGGTGATCACCCTCTGGAAAAGGCCACCGTAGCAAATGCGCTTGTCTCTGGCGCCACCTGCTGGTCGAGAGTAACAATTATCAAACGCTCAACCTCTGGAACTACACGTTTTTCTTACGGGGTCCAGATTCTGAGGGCGCTGCATTTTAGAGTCTGAATTCTGATAGTGATGATTAATATACCCAAAGCCCCAGGTATCTAGGGGATATGCTTTTATATCTGTATCCTCTTTTCACTAACCTCACGTAAAATCAGCATATATTTGAAGAATGTCATCCTTCAATTATCTTATATGTTTCTTAGAACAGATGTTCTTATTTCACATCTACTTGAAACATTACCAACCCTTGGATTTCCTCGGAAAGGATTTACTGAACTATTTGGCTAGAGATCTTATTCTTTGTGGTTGTTTTAGGAAAAGAATGAGAAACCAGCTTTTATCTCTCAGTGATGCCTCCAGGCAAGATAAAGAAAAAATGCTTCATAATATCTTGGTTCCTTCTATTTATTGAGCACCTACTGGGAGCTGCCCTCCCAGAGAACTCACGGCTCAGGGACTGAGAGGGCGCAAGCATGGTCCCTACAGCAGAAGTGTGCATGGTGTGGAGAGGGAGGGGTGGAGTCAAGAAATAAGCTGAGACCTGGGGAAGATTCATTCTTCCAGATCATTCATGGACATGACCACATCTCAAGTTCCCAGACAAGAGACTCGTATGAGCTGAAACATAGATTAGAAGTGTGAGGCAGCATTTGGAGTGAATATCTCTGGAAAGGGGTAACCTCCAAATAAGGTATGAGGCTGGAAGTCAGTGATGGGTGATGGGGCCAAGGAGTTAGGCCAAACCTTGCCCCCTTGCCAAGGTTAGATTTCATCCTATAGGTGGTGACTAACCACTGAAGGGTTTAAGATGTGCTTTTTATTAGACTATCCCACTGGAAGATCAATACACATAACAGAGCACCTCCCTTTTATCTGATGGTCTACAAATCCAAGTCCAAATTCCTGATTAAAATTGTATCTAATAGCTGAGAATGTCATGCAGCTTCAACACACAAAAACTCCCAGTCCACCTGAAAAGACTTTCAGCGTTCTAGTAAATAGATTTGGCCTGTGTGTTGTTAACAGGGGTTCGTTTGTTTATTTAATGTAGCTATTTGACAGAGCCGGCTTTCTGAGCTTTTTATTTAGAGCTTCTGTACTGTCTCCTCTTCCTGTGTTAACAGGGCCTCACCCCCAGCAGTGCCAGTCACACACCCCCCAGGGAAATCCCACAGGTGTCCTGAAGGCCAAAAACTGAGCACTGGGTTATATTCAGAGCCTGAGGCCTGAAATAAACCAGTTCATTATTTTGTGCACAATTTTTCATCTTTCAGTTCAGTTCAGTCGCTCAGTTGCGTCTGACCCTTTGCAACCCCATGGACTGCAGCACACCAGGCCTCCCTGTCCACCACCAAATCCCAAAGCTTACTCAAACTCATGTCCATCAAGTCAGTGATGCCATCCAACCATCTCAGCCTCTGTCATCCCCTTCTCCTCCTGCCTTCAATCTTTCCCACCATCAGGGTCTTTTTTTAATGATTCAGTTCTTTGCATCAGGTAGCCAAAGTATTGGAGTTTCAGCTTCAGCATCAGTCCTTCCAGTGAATATTCAGGGCTGATTTCCTTTAGGATTGACTGGTTGGATCTCCTTGCAGTCCAAGGGACTCTCAAGAGTCTTCTACAACACCACAATTCAAAAGCATCAATTCTTTGGGACTCAGCTTGCTTTATGGTCCAACTCTCACATCCATACATGACTACTTACTGGGAAAACCATAGCTTTGACTAGATAGACCTTTGTCAGCAAAGTCATATCTCTGCTTTTTAATATGCTGTTTAAGCTGGTCATAGCTTTTCTTCCAAAGAGCAAGCTTCTTTTAACTTCATGGCTGCAGTCACCATCTGCAGTGATTTTGGAGCCCAAGAAAATAAAGTCTGTCACTACTTCCATTGTTTTTCACCTTTAAAATACAAGTGATCATGGATTTATTTCCATGATGCTTTTCACAACAGGATGAGGTGCTCAGTCTTGCTGCATTATTAAGACCTTCCCTCAAGAAGGATAAACACAATCTTTGTTTCTTCCACCTCCCTTCAGCTTCAGTCACTATGTACAGCCTTACACACTTGGCATGGTCAAGCAGAGAGAGGAGCCTGGTGGGCTACAGTCCATAGGGTCGCAAAGAGACCCAACTGAAGCGACTGAGCAGACAGGCACACATGGAGGAAAAAAGCATGGAATTTGAAATCTGAAGTACTAGAATTTGAATCTCATCCTTCCCTATGACACCCCCTCCCCCATTCCATTGTGTTGGCAAGTCAGTTAACATTTCCTCTTTCTTTACCTGGCAAAGGGAGCTAATAATACCTTTTCTTGTGGACTGCGTGAGAAAAAGGTGTATGGAATAGCTGAGAGCAGTGCCCAGTGCACAGCAGGAGCTTAATAAATGTGAGCTTTCCCCCTTCTTTTTCTATCCTTCCCTTGATACCAGTGAGTCATTAAAGACCAGGAGGCGCACAGCCTTCAGGCTGCAGCAGTGGTGAGTGGCCATGAGTGCATGCTGCTCTGTGCTGTTCTATGGAGTTTACCTCTGAAATAGGTTAATTGGTGGCTCAGACAGTAAGGAATCTGTCTGCATTGCAGGAGACCCAGGTTCAACCGCTGAGTCAGAAAGATCCCCTGTAGAAGGGAATCTATCCACTCCAGTATTCTTGCCTGGAGAACTCTATGGACAGAGGAGCCTGGCAGGCTACAGTCCATGGGGTGCTAAGAGCTGGACGCAACTGAGTGACTAACACTTTCAATTTCAGGCTAATAAAATAAGAGACCTTTTCGTAGCTTCAGATCTTCTGTCCCAATCTCTCTGTCTAGAGGATAGGACTCAGCACTTTTACTGTTGTGACCCAGGTTTGATCCCTGATCAGGGAACTGAGATCCCACAAGCTAGGTGGCATGGCCAAAATTTTTAAAAAGTCTTTTTTGAGCTCTTTTAAGCATGGAGTCCCTTGGACTGCAAGGAGATCCAACCAGTCTGTTCTAAAGGAGATCAGCCCTGGGGTTTCTTTGGAGGCAATGATGCTGAAGCTGAAACTCCAGTACTTTGGCCACCTCATGCAAAGAGTTGACTCATTGGAAAAGACTCTGATGCTGGGAGGGATTGGGGGCAGGAGGAGAAGGGGACGACCGAGGATGAGATGGCTGGATGTCATCACTGACTCGATGGACGTGAGTCTGAGTGAACCCCGGGAGTTGGTGATGGACAGGAAGGCCTGGCGTGCTGCGATTCGTGAGGTCAGAGAGTCGGACACGACTGAGCGACTGAACTGAACTGAACTGAAGCATGGAGTCTGATGACCATCAACCAGCCCCCCACCCTCCTTGCAGTTTTGAGAAGAATCCAGTTCTGTCAATATTAGTGTGTCACTGGACACAGACCACAACCCTGATGTGATGTCTGAAGCCCGGCGCCCCTGACCTGTGGGCAGGGCTGCCCCATCTGCACAGAGAAGCAGCTGGTGCCTGACTGTTGACCCTAAATCCAGAGAGGGTCTCATAGCCACTCCTGCTGAAGTAGGACTTTCTTATTGGTAGATGTTACCTAAGAGACTGAGATCTCTTACTCTTCTGCCAAGCCAACAGTCTAAAGAACATTACTCTGAAAGATTTGGTCCAAAGTTAATCTTTGACTTAAAGGGACACTATTTTAGGGACAGTTCCCATCACATATGTTTTGTTCTGTTGTATTAATCTACTCTTAGTATCCCAAAAATGTAGAGAACTTGGCAAATTATGACTAAATACAATATGGCAGCGAACGTGACAGTCAAAATAGAGCCAACTGGGGCTTCCCTGGAGGCTCAGTGGTAAAGAATCCACCTGCCAATGCAGGAGACACGAGTTTGATCCCTGATCTGGGAGGATCCCATATGCTGTGGATCAACTCAGCCCACGTGCCACAACTGTTGAGACTGTGCTCTGGAGCCCGGGAGCTGAACTACTGAGCCCATGTGCCATAGCTGCTGAAGCTCACGGGCCCTGCAGCCCGTGCTCCACCAGGAAAGACGCCTTTGCACTGGGGCTAGAGTGTAGCCCCCGATGGCCACAACTAGAGAAAGGCCCTCTCAGGAGACAAGACCCCACACAGCTAAAAAATAAATACATAAAATCGTTTTTTGAGGAAAGGGTAAACCCTAAGAATTCTCATCACAAGGAAGAAGATTTTAAAAAACAGAGCCAAATGACAAAAGATTGAAAAGCCACAAAAGAAAAAGACAAGTTGGAGAACCATCATATTAACACAGAGACCTTTGGTGGGAAACATGCTAATAGTTCACACAGCTTTTGTGCTTTGAGTGTCATTAGTACCAATGACTGCCCAAGGGTAGCTGCAAGACAGAGCTGATGACTGATGTGGGGAGCTGATGGTGATGATAAAACATTACCTTGCTTTATTCCTGCTTGAATGATTTTTAAAATCTGATTCTTAAGAAAAAGTTGATGTGGTTGACTCACAATGTTGTGTTAATTTCTGCTGTACAGCAAAGTGACCCAGATATACATATATATGTATATATATAAATTTTCATATTCTTTTCCATTACGGTTTATCAGAAGAGATTGAATATAGTTCCCTGTGCTATACATTAGGACCTTGTTTATCCATCCTATACATAATAGTTTGCATCCTCTCATCCCAAACTCCCAGTCCTTTCCTCCACCGTTCTCCCCTCCCTGGCAACCACAAGTATGTGCTCTATGTCTGTGAGTCTGTATTTGTTTCATGGATGTTCGCTCGTGTTATTTTAGATTCCACATATAGGTGCTATCATATGGTATTTGTCTTTCTGACTACTTCACTTCATTATGGTGATCTGTCGTGAAGTCGTGAAGTCGCTCAGTCGTGTCCGACTCTTTGCGACCCCATGGACTGTAGCCTACCAGGCTCCTCTGTCCATGGGATTTTCCAGGCAATAGTGCTGGAGTGGATTGCCATTTCCTTCTCCAGGGGATCTTCCTGACCCAAGGACCAAACCCGGGTCTCCCACATTGTAGACAGACACTTTACTGTCTGAGCCACCAGGGAAGTCTGTTACTGCAAATGGCATTATTTCATTCTTATGGCTGAGTAGTATCCCATTGTGTGTGTGTGTGTATATATATATATATATATATACACCATATATTTTTTTGTCCATTCCTCTGTGATGGCAGAAAGTGAAAAGGAACTAAAAAGCCTCTTGATGAAAGTAAAAGAGGAGAGTGAAAAAGTTGTCTTTAAGCTCAACATTCAGAAAACGAAGATCATGGCATCTGGTCCCATCACTTCATGGGAAATAGATGGGGAAACAGTGGAAACAGTGTCAGACTTTATATTATTTGGGCTCCAAAATCACTGCAGATGGTGATTGCAGCCATGAAATTAAAAGATGCTTACTCATTGGAAGGAAAGTTATGACCAACCTAGACAGCATATTCAAAAGCAGAGACATGAGTCTGCCGACAAAGGTCCATCTAGTCGAAACTATGGTTTTTCCAGTAGTCATGTATGGATGTCAGAGTTGGACCACAAAGAAAGCTGAGTGGCGAAGAATTGATGCTTTTGAACTGTGGTGTTGGAAAAGACTCTTGAGAGTCCCTTGGCCTGCAAGAAGATCCAATCAGTCCATCCTAAAGGAGATTAGTTCTGAATATTCATTGGAAGGACTGATGCTAAGGCTGAAACTCCAATACATGGCCATCTGATGAGAAGAACTGACTCATTGGAAAAGACCCTGATGCTGGGAAAGATTGAAGGCAGGAGGAGAAGGGGACCACAGAGGATGAGATGGTTGGATGGCATCACCGACTCGATGGACGTGAGTTTGAGCAAGCTTTGGGAGTTGGTGATGGACCAGGGAAGCCTGGCGTGCTGCAGTCCATGGGGTTGCAAAGAGTTGGACATGACCGAGCCACTGAACTGACTGACTGACTATGAATCTAAAGATTGTGCACATTCTTTAACCCAGCAATTGTGTATTTAGAAATTAAAGATGCGTGAGAATATTTTGTTGTGAACCAGAGTCTTGTTCATAATCATAAAATATGACAACCAACCTAAATATCCAACATGGAGAATGAGGTAAGCAAATTACATCTGCAGCAGTTTTTCCCTGGTCCCTCCTCTCTCAATAAATGGAACCATCATTAAACCAGTTGCTCAAGCCAGAAACCTAGAATCATTTAAAAATTTCCTCCTTCTCTTTCTACTTTTCATTCCAAGTCTTATCATTTTCCAAAATACACAGGGTGTCATCTTGTAGATGTATTAACTTAAGCAGGTAACAGACGCCATCAAGCCTAAAAGCTAATAAGGAAAATTGAATGCTTTCAAGTGTTTACTCACCACCGATAGAGGAAGATATATCCTCTGCTCATTCCTGGGTAGTGACTAGGTTTATGGCCCAGGATGTGATCTATCCTGGAGAAGGTACCATGAGCACTTGAAAAAAAGGTGAAATTCATTGTTTTGGGGTGAAATGTCCTATAGATATCAATTAGGTCTAACTGATCTAATGTATCATTTAAAGTTTGCGTTTCTTTGTTAATTCTCTGTTTAGTTGATCTGTCCATAGGTGTGAGTGGGGTATTAAATTCTCCCACTATTATTGTGTTATTGTTGATTTCCCCTTTCATACTTGTTAGCATTTGTCTTACATATTGCAGTGCTCCTATATTGGGTGCATATATATTTATAATTGTTATATCTTCTTCTTGGATTGATCCTTTGATCATTATGTAGTGGCCTTCTTTGTCTCTTTTCACAGCCTTTGTTTTAAAGTCTATTTTATCGGATATGAGTATTGCCACTCCTGCTTTCTTTTGGTCTCTATTTGCGTGGTATATCTTTTTCCAGCCCTTCACTTTCAGTCTGTATGTGTCCCTTGTTTTGAGGTGGGTCTCTTGTAAGCAGCATATAGAGGGGTCTTGTCTTTGTATCCATTCGGCCAGTCTTTGCCTTTTGGTTGGGGCGTTCAACCCATTTACGTTTAAGGTAATTATTGATAAGTATGATCCCATTACCATTTACTTTATTGTTTTGGGTTCGGGTTTATACACCCTGTTCGTGTTTCCTGTCTAGAGAATATCCTTTAGAATTTGTTGGAGAGCTGGTTTGGTGGTGCTGAATTCTCTCAGCTTTTGCTTGTCTGTAAAGCTTTTGATTTCTCCTTCGTATTTGAATGAGATCCTTGCTGGGTACAGTAATCTGGGCTGTAGGTTATTGTCTTTCATCACTTTAAGTATGTCTTGCCATTCCCTCCTGGCTTGAAGAGTTTCTATTGAAAGATCAGCTGTTATCCTTATGGGAGTCCCCTTGTGTGTTATTTGTTGTTTTTCCCTTGCTGCTTTTAATATTTGTTCTTTGTTAATTTGATTAATATGTGTCTTGGGGTGTTTCGCCTTGGGTTTATCCTATTTGGAACTCTCTGTGTTTCTTGGACTTGGGTGATTATTTCCTTCCCCATTTTAGGGAAGTTTTCAACTATTATCTCCTCAAGGATTTTCTCATGATCTTTCTTTCTGTCTTCTTCTTCTGGGACTCCTATAATTTGAATGTTGGAGCGTTTCATATTGTCCTGGAGGTCTCTGAGATTGTCCTCGTTTATTTTAATTCGTTTTTCGTGTTTCCTCTCTGATTCATTTATTTCTACCATTCTATCTTCTATTTCACTAATCCTATCTTCTGCCTCCGTTATTCTACTATTTGTTGCCTCCAGAGTGTTTCTGATCTCATTTATTGCGTTATTCATTATATTTTGACTCTTTTTTATTTCTTCTAGGTCCTTGTTAAACCTTTCTTGCATCTTCTCAATCCTTGTCTCTAGGCTATTTATCTGTGATTCCATTTTGATTTCAAGATTTTGGATCATTTTCACTATCAATATTCGGAATTCCTTCTCCGGTAGATTCCCTACTTCTTCCTCTTTTGTTTGGTTTGGTGGGCAACTCTCCTGTTCCTTTACCTGCTGAGTATTCCTCTGTCTCTTCATCTTGGTTATATTGCTGCGTTTGGGGTGGCCTTTTTATATTCTGGTAATTTGTGGAGTTCTCTTTATTATGGAGCTTCCTCACAGTGTGGCCTTTTTTTAAAATTATCTTTTAAAGAGATCCATAAGGGACTAGTATTTGGCCCTTGTTTTTGTCTCTTCTGTCTGCTCATATCAGAGGGTCTCCTGTGGAAGCAGGGGGCGGCTGTAGCTCATTGCAGGGACAAGGACACTGGCATTGGTAGTTCTTGGGAATACTCGTTGGAATAAGTCCAGGAGCAGATGGCTTCACAGATGAATTCTGGATGTAGGCAAGCAGAGTTTTTCTATTTTCTTGAAGGATAGCAGCCAGTTCTAGCTTCAGGACAGTTCCAACAGCCTCGGGTGCCAGTCAGCTGGAGCTGCTGCTGTTTATTCCCAAGTAGTGAGGGTGCTCAGACACTGGAGGCGCCCCCAGGACTCCTGGGTAGTGACTAGGGAAAATAAAGAGAAAAGTAAGGCGTCAGTTTGTTTTTGAAATGTCTATTTGGGCTGCGTTGGGTCTTAGTTGTGGCACACGTCATTGCATCATGTGGGATCTTTCACTGCTGTGCACAGACTCTCTAGCTGTGGTGCTCAGGCTCAGTAGTTGCAATACATGGGCTTAGTTGCTCTCTGCTATGTGGAGTCTTCCCGGACCAGGGATTGAATCCACTTCCCCTCCATTGCAAGGTGGATTATTTATTTATTTATTTATTTGGCAAGGTGAATTCTTAACCACTGGACCACCAGGGAATTCCCTAGAAGGCATTGTTTAAGAAGCCAGCTAATTGGGTGTGGATGACTCCACAAATATCATGGAAGATGAAATTCATCTGAGAACCATGGACAAGGATGAATTAGGAAACACTGATCCAGGATTGTTTTGATACATGTGAATCATACATACAGTACTATATTGATAATTTACACTATTTTTTGAAGTTAATTTTGACTCGATGGGATCAATATCACCTTATGATATTGAGCCTCAGGGTCCTCACCCATGCCCTCTTCCCTCTGAACTCCTTCCACGGCACAAGGAGTCCACTTGAAGCCCACTTCTTCCCCCTGAGACCACATAGGACCCCAGAACTCCCACTTCAAACAAGGTCTGCATGGCTCTCTTCTCCAGGTACTTCCTCCTAAGGGTAGATCATGTCTGTGGTAGATGGTGTGGATGGAGCTTGGATTAGTGGGTTCAGGAGCAGGGTTTGTCCTCTTGCCTAAGCCCTGAAAATGTTAGCAGCCACCTTGGATGAGGGCTTCCCTGGTGGCTCAGCTGGTAAAGAATCCACCTGCAATGCAGGAGACCTGGGTTCGATCCCTGGGTTGGGAAGATCCCCTGGATAAGGGAATGGCTACTCACTCCAGTATTCTGACCTTGAGAATTCCATGGACAATATAGTCCATGGGGTCACAAAGAGTCCGACACAACTGAGTGACTTTCACTTCACGTTGGATGAAATGCTTACTACTGACTGTTGGGACTAACCAACTCCCCATGCCATTATGGGGCTTCCCAGTTGGTGCTAATGGTAAAGAATATGCAGAAGACACAAAAGACTCGGGTTCAATCCCTGGGTCAGGAAAATCCCCTGGAGTGGGAAATGGCAACCTGCTCCAGCATGCTTGCCTGAAAAATGCCATGGACAGAGGACCCTGGTGGACTACAGTCCATGGAACCACAGAGAGTCAGATGTGACTGAACAACTAAACACACACACACACACACACACACACACACACACACCATTGTATCTCCTGTCCCGCTATTACCTCAGCACTACTCCAAGTCCCCCAGGATCTCTTGTTCGGGTTTTTGCTGTACTTGCCTAACTATTCTCACACTTTTCCTCCCCAGTCCATTCTTCAACACATTACAAGCAGAGTGGGCTTTTCTAAAGTAGAAATCAGACCACGTTACTGCCACAGACAGAAACTACAGCACCCACTCCCTGCAGCAGCAGAGAAGCCCTCTGGCTCGTCTGTCCCAGCCTCATTAGGTGTGAGCCACAGTGACGAACCCCTTTCAGTTTCCAGTACTTCCTATGAATTTCTCCGCCTCAGGGCCTTCTTGTGCAGGGCTCTCTCTGCTTAGAACCTTCTTCTCAGTTTTCACATGACAGGTTCCTCATCCTTCAAGTCCAAAATTTTCCCCCCAGGCAGACCTTCTGCACTCAACTGTGTATGCCTATTTTTTTTCCTCCTAGTAGCCTTTTTTTTTTTTTCCTTTGGGGCATTTTATCACAAAATAGGCTTCAGTATTCCTTTTTTTGTTTATTTGTTTAATGCCTGCTTCCCCCCTCATCAAATTGTAAGCATCATGATCATAATGTATATATCAGAATTTAACACAGCATAGTACATCTATGCAATTAAGTGATCTATATAATTGAATATTATTTAGTCAATAAAAATAATGTTTTCTATGGATATTACTGGTGTAGAAATGTGGACATGATATAATTTTAAATGAAAACAAAGTCATATAGTAATATATAATCTCATTTGTCTTTTATAAGTGTGAATGTATGCTACATATGTTTACAACTTTGTGTATGTGTGTGTGTTTAAAAATTCTGCAAGGTGTAACAGTGGTTATCTTGGTTGGAAAATTGTGAGTGCAGTTTATTTTCTTAATTTTGCTTATTTTTTAAAATACTGATTGTGTATTATCTTCTTAACATATTTTAATTTTTTAACTAAATAAATATACCTCATACTACCTATACAGAAACTATTACAGTAACCTGACATTTTACCTGGAAGCAGTCTAGATGTCCAGCATTAAGGGAATGTTGAGCCAGAAGATGGAACATCCATTCAACAAAATGGTAGGCGGCCATTAAAAATCATTGTGACCAATGTCACAGCATGGTAAATCCTAATCATATAACATTAACTCAGAGATGAATAGAAAATAGGATGAAATAATAGAAATAATTTTTAAATGATGTCATTGCTTTGGAGTGATAGATTTTTTGTTTGCTCCCCAAACGTCCTGTAATAACATTTTTTACAATTAACTTTTTTATTTTTAAAGGAAGTATGTGTTTTAACAACTTATGTATGATCTCACCTTGTTACATGTTATTTTTCTTCAGTAAGAATATTTGTGTTATGTAGTCTTTCTATATAGGCTACATCAAGAAAAAGAAAATCACAAATATCCTGGGATATATAATGCATCACGCATGCCACAAGGTGGCAGTGTCATTGTATTAAGCAGCTTTGGAGAACTTGCTAGGATTACCTAGTTGAGTTCAGTGGCTCTGTGGTATCTGACTTTTGCGACCCCATAGACTGCAGCAAGCCAGGCTTCCCTGTCCATCACCAATTCCCGAAGCTTGCTCAAACTCACGTCCATCGAGTTGGTGATACCATCCAACCGTCTTGTCCTCTGTCATCCCCTTCTCCCGCTTTCAATCTTTCCCATCATCAGGGTCTTTTCCACTGAGTCAGTTCTTCGCATCAGGTAGCCAAAGTAATGGAGTTTCAGCTTCAGCATCAGTCCTTCCAAGGAATATTCAGGACTGATTTCCTTTAGGATGGACTGGTTGGATCTCCCTGTAGACCAAGGGACTCTCAAGAGTCTTCTCCAACACCACAGTTCAAAACCATCAATTCTTTGGAGTTCAGCTTTCTTTAGAGTCCAACTCTGACATCCATACAGGACTACTGGAAAACCATAGCCTTGACTAGGCAGACCTTTGTCGGCAAAGTAATGGCTCTGCTTTTTGATATGCTGTCTAGGTTGGTCATAGCTTTTCTTCTAAGGAGCAAGCATCTTTTAATTTCATGGCTGCAGTCACCATCTGCAGTGATTTTAGAGCCCCGAAAAATAAAGTCTGTCACTGTTTTTACTGTTTCCCCATCTATTTGCCAGGAAGTGATGGGACCAGATGCCATGATCTTGGTTTTCTGAACGGTGAGTTTCAAGCCAACTTTTTCACTCTATCCTTTCACTTTCATCAAGAGGATCTTTACTTTTTTGCTTTCTGCCATAAGAGTAGTGTCATCTGTATATCTGAGATTATTGATGCTTGTCCCATCAATCTTGATTTCCAGCTTGTGCTTCATCCAGCCAAGCATTTCACATGATATACTCTGCATATAAGTTAAATAAGCATGGTGACAGTATACAGTCTTGACATACTCCTTTCCCGATTTGGAACCAGTCTGTTGTTCCATGTCCAGTTATAAATGTTGCTTCTTGACCTGCATACAGATTTCAGGAGGCAGGTAAAGTGGTCTGGTATTCCCATCTCTTTAAGAATTTTCCAGTTTGTTGTGATCCACACAGTCAAAGGCTTTGGCATAGTCAATAAAGCAAATGATTTTCTGGAACTCTTTTGCTTTTTTGATGATCCAGTGGATGTTGGCAATTTGATCTCTGGTTCCTCTGCCTTTTCTAAATCCAGCTTGAACATCTGGAAGTGCTCAGTTCATATACTGTTGAAGTCTGGCCTGGAGAATTTTCAGCATTACCTTGCTAGCGTGTGAGTGAGTACATTTGTGTGGTACTTTGAACGTTCTTTGGCATTGCCTTTCTTTGTGATTGGAATGAAAACTGACCTTTTCCAGTCCTGTGGCCATTGCTGAGTTTTCCAAATTTGCTAGCATATTGAGTGCAACCCTTTAACAGCATCATCTTTTAGGGTTTGAAATAGCTCAACTGGAATTTCATCACCTCTACTAGCTTTGTTCGTAGTGATGCTTCCTAAAGCCCACTTGACTTCGTACTCCCGGATGTCTGGCTCTAGATGAGTGATCACACCATTGTGGTTATCTAGGTCATCAAGATCTTTTTTGTACTGTTCTTCTGTGTATTCTTGCCACCTCTTTTTAATATCTTCTGCTTCTCTTAGTCCATACCATTTCTGTCCTTTATTGAGCCCATGTTTGCATGAAATGTTCCCTGGATATCTCTAATTTTCTTGAAGAGATCTCTAGTCTTTCCCATCCTATTGTTTTCCTCTATTCCTTTGCATTGATCACTGAGGAAGGTTTTCTTATCTCTTCTTGCTATTCTTTGGAACTTTGCATTCAGATGCTTATATCTTTCCTTTTCTCCTTTGCCTTTAGTTTCTCTTCTTTTCTCAGCTATCTATAAGGCCTCCTCAGACAATCATTTTGCCTTGTTGCATATCTTTTTCTTGGGGATGGTTTTGATCACTGTCTCCTGTAAAATGTCACAAACCTCCATCCATAGTTCTTCAGGCATTCTGTCTATGAGATCTAATCCTTTGAATCTATTTGTCACTTTCACTGTATAATCATAAGGGATTTGATTTAGGTCATACCTGAATGGTCTAGTGGTTTTCCCTACTTTCTTCTAAGTCAGAATTTGGCAATAAGGAGTTCATGATCTGAGCCACAGTCAGCTCCTGGTCTTGTTTTTGCTGACTATATAGAGCTTCTCCATCTTCAGCTGCAAAGAATATAATCATTCTGATTTTTGTGTTGACCATCTGGTGATGCCCATGTGTAGAGTCTTCTCTTGTGTTGTTGGAAGAGGGTGTTTGCTATGACCAGTGCGTTATCTTGGAAAAACTCTGTTAGCCTTTGCCCTGCTTCATTCTGTACTCCAAGGCCAAATTTGTCTGTTATTCCAAGTATCTCTTGATTTCCTACTTTGCATTCCAGTCCCCTATAATGAAAAGAACATCTTTTTTTGGTGTTAGTTCTAGAAGGTCTTGTAGATCTTCATAGAACTATTTAACTTCAGCTTCTTCAGCATTACTGGTCGGGGCATAAACTTGGATTACTGTGATATTGAATGGTTTGCCTTGGAAATGAACAGAGATCATTCTGACATTTTTGAGACTGTACACAAGTACTGCATTTTGGACTCTTTTGTTGACTATGATGGCTACTCCATTTCTTCTAAGGGATTCTTGCCCACACTAGTAGATATAATGGTCATCTGAGTTAAATTCACCCATTCCAGTCCATTTTAGTTCACTGATTCCTAAAATGTTAATGTTCGCTCTTGCCATCTCCTGTTTGATCACTGCTAATTTACCTTGATTCATGGACCTAACAGTCCAGGTTCCTATGCAATATTGTTCTTTACAGCATCGGACTTTACTTCCATCACCAGTCACATCCACAACTGGGCATTGTTTTTGCTTTGGCTCCATCTCTTCATTCTTTCTGGTGTTAATTCTCCACTCTTCTCCAGTAGTGTATTGGGCACCTACCAACCTGGAAAGTTCATCTTTCAGTGTCTTATCTTTTTGCCTTTCATACTGTGCATGGGGTTCATGGGGATCACCTAGTGCATTGCATTATTCCTAACATTATTTTTCCTGATATTTGATTTACAGTGACATTTACATTCCTTTTAAGTCCCAGGATTGTAATACCTTTTATGGTTTTTATTTTTAAATTATAAGTTAAATAATTCCCCTGGTTGGTAAAATAATTCCTCTCCCTTCACTGCTACTTTGCTCATAAATCTTTTTCCATTTTTAAAATTAATGATCAAAGAATATCAGCTGCTATTTCCTAAAAGCCTTTTATGAATGAGTCCTCATTTACTCTTGCAGAGTAGATGTTCTTCCCATTTCACAGATGAGAAAATAGAAGCTAAAGGAAGATTGGTAATTTGCCCAAAGTCACACAATTATTTTTAATTCTGTATTTTACCAGAGTCAGAATTCAAGCCCAATCTCTAGAAAGAATTTGTTAAATAAGTAAATTGAAAAATAAGGAAATAAATGAGTTAGTATGTTTGTATATCTGTCTGCCTATCTGTCTACTATCTATCCAATTCAACTCATATAAAAAATAAAGTTATATGGGGAGTTCCCTGGTGGTATAGTAATTAGGATTTCAGACTTTCACTGCCATGGCCCAAGTTCACTCCCTGCTCAGGGAACTGAGATCCCACACACCGTGTGGTGTGGCAAAAAGAAAAATAAAAGAAAGAAAAAGGTTATATGAAACTAACAGCAATGATTGTGATTTATAGTCCATTTAACCCCATGGACTGTAGCCCGCCAGGCTGCTCTGTCCATGAGCTCTCCCAAGCAGAAATACTGGAATGGGTTGCCATTTCCTTCTCCAATATGAATCTAATATAACATTGTAAATCAACTGTAGTTCAATAAAAATATAATAAATAAATAAAATGTTACAGTAAGTAAAATACACATTAAATAATTTCTCTATAATATGATATATGTTGAACATGAAAAATACTTCTGCTTACTGTTATATTTGAGACTTTTCCCTATGGTATTAAAATTATTTGAAAGCTGTACTAATAGATTAACAATACTCTTCCACTTGAATCTAAATATTATATATTATTCAGTCTTTCTTCTGTAATTGAGTTTAGCTATTGCCTCTCAAAATTAGAGGATTCACACCCACAGTCTCACCTATCATTGCTCTCGAGTCACTTCTGGCTGCCCTCCCCGCATTCTCTCTGCTCCGGTCAGCAGACCCCTGGGCCCCTGCTGTCCTTTGTATGAGCAGGCGGACCTCAGGGCCTTTGCACTGGGCCGCCAGGCCTCCTGCGCTCATGTGCTTCATGTAGTGCCAGGTCTCACTACAGAAGTTACCCTATCTGTGAAGCCTTCCTTGAACCACTTACGGAAACAGGCAAACTAACTCTACCACCATATTCCCTGTCTCAGTTAATATCCCTTATTTTTCTGTATAGCACTTATTATCCTTTGACATAAAATTATTTCTTTGCCATCTGTCGAAAAGGTCTCTGCAGTTTTAATTATAAGACTATTATGTATTTAAATTAATTTGGAAAAAATAATTATTTCCATGCAGAACTTTGATATTATCTCAATTTTGTTTGAATCTTCTTTTGTGTCTCTTAGTGTGTGTATGCCTTAATTACGGTTCTTATAGTGTGGGGCTAAATTCCTTAACAAAGTTTTTGATAGTTTTCTTTATTTTCATGAGATATAATTTACATATCATAAAGTTTACCATTTCAGTGTATGATTCACTGTTTTGAGCATTGTCACAAAACTGTGCAACCATGACTGTGGTCTAACTCCAAAACTCTTTAATCTTCCCCAAAAGAAACCCCGTACCTTTCAGCAGTCTGTGCCTCTTCCCCTCACTCAGCACCTGACAGTCACCAATCTACTTTTTTTCTCTATGGATTTGCCTATTCTTGGTATTTCATGTAAATGGAATCACACAATAGGTAGACTCTTTTGTCTGGCTTTTTTCAGTTTAGCATAATATTTTCAAGGTTTAACCAAGTTGTAGTGTGTACCAGTGCTTCAGTCCTTTTTATGACTGAATAACATTCATTTGTGTGAGATGCTACATCTTGTTCATCCATTGTAAGCTGATGAGTATTTAGGTTGTTCACACTTTTTAACTATTATGAATAATACTACTATGAACATTTGTGTACGAGTTTTTGTGTGGAAATATGTTTTCATTTATCTTAGGTATATACCTAGGAATGGAATTGTTAGGTCATGTGGTTTAACTGTGTTTAACTTTTGGATGAACTGCCAAACCATGTTACACAGCAGCTGTACCATTTTACGTTTCCATTTATGTATGAAGGTTCCAGTTTTTCCATATCTTTGACAGTATGTGCTACTTTCCATATTTTTTATTGTAGACATTTTCATGGGTGTGAAGTGTTATCTCATTTTAGTTTTGTTTTGCATTTTCCTAATAGCTAATGATTTTAAGCACCTTTCCATATGTTTTTTTAGCCATTTGTACGTCTTCTTAAGATGAATGTTTATTCAGGTCATTTGCCCATCTTTTAATTGGGTAATTTGTCTTTTTGTTGTTGAGCATAAGAGTTCTTTACATAGTATGGATATCAGATCCTTAACAGATATCTGATTTGTAAATATTTTCTCCCTCTCTGTGGGTTTTTTTCTCTTTCATATAGTCTCCTTGAAAGCATAAAAGTTTTTAATTTTGATGAAGTCCAATTATCTGGTTTTTTCTTTGGTAGCTTGTTTTTTTCTTGCCATATATAAGAAACCATTGCTGCTGCTGCTAAGTCACTTCAGTCATGTCCAACTCCATGCAACCCCATAGATGGCAGCCCACCAGGCTCCCCCATCCCTGGGATTCTCCAGGCAAGAATACTGGAGTGGGTTGCCACTTCCTTCTCCAATGCATGAAAGTGAAAAGTGAAAGTGAAGTCGCTCAGTCGTTTCCGACTCTTCGTGACCCCATGGATTGCAGCCTATCGGGCTTCTCTGTCCATGGGATTTCCAAGGCAAGAGTACTGGAGTGGGTTGCCATTGCCTTCTCCTAGGTTGTAAAGATTTAGTCTTTCATTTTCGTCTGAGAAGTTCATAATTTTAGCTATTTAAATCTTTCAGCTATTTTTAGTTAATTTTGTACATGGTGTAGAGTATGTGTTCAACTTTCTTCTTTTGCATGTGGATGTCTGGTTGTCCAGTCACCTTTTGTTGAAAAATGATTCTGTCTCTATGAAATGGTCTTGGCACTCTTGTCAAGGTCAAAATCAGTTGACTATGGATGCGTGGATTTACTGCTGGACTCATAGTTCTATTCCACTGGTGTTTATGTCTTGGCAGACATACATTTTGATAAATACTTGTGTGAAGTGTGTACATTTTGGTCTCTAACAAGTACCTGGAGTGTAGTTGAACTGGCCCAGGCTTCTTACCTGTCACCTGGCTTGGGTAAGAGACTGAATCTCCTCTGAGACATGAGGATCTTAAAAGGAACACATACCTGGCAAGAAGGTGTAGAACTCTAATTCCACGAGTCTACTTAGAGGCAAATTGACAAATTAGGTCCAAATTCTATCTGTTATAGTGTGGTTAAGAGAATTTGAAGCCTTGCCAATTTTAGACAAATATGACTCCATACACTCATCCCAGCATCTGGTAAGTATCTGTTGAGACCCTCCTCTGTACCATGCACAATAAAGCAGCTTTTAATATGAGGACTTTAATTTCTCCAATATAAACTATTTGCAAAGTTACCAAAAACAGAAAGTTAACTATAGGAAATTATCTTTTTTTGGTCAAAAATCACTAAATGGTAGCTCTAGTTCATGAACAGTTGATTATAGCTCTTTTCTTTGTCAATAATTATCTAGGAGGCCAATTACAGTATCTGTTTAGGCCAATCCTTGTTAAAGGTAATAAAATCTTATCATTTGTATATAATAAAATGCTTGTCCTTCTGTTCCATTCTGTTGAAGATTGGGGGCGGGGAGCAGGATCTGCAGGATTGCATAAAACTTATATCACATTATTAACAAGTGATGTAGAAAGAAAGGGGCAACGACAATGATTCCCTGGGCCTGGAAACTTCGTCTGTCTTTAGATAAAAGCTCTGTTGCACTACGGTCTGCTAGAACAACCAAAGACTGAGCCCTCACACCCTCTTTACTGATGCCAGAGATCCTATAGTAGCATAGTCCAGTTTGTGTCTGGTAATGTATAATCCTGATGACAGCCAGAACAAGAATCATCACTCTGAACCCTGGAACAAAGACGGTGTTCTGCTCAGCATAAGTTCTGCTACAGTGCATTAAAGCAAACTCACAAAGATGGACCAGACTTTTAAATGAAAGAATTCCTTTTTAAGTTGTTTAAAATTGAGCCTTCCATTGGACATTATAAAAATAAAAAAATCCTGTTTGTCAAAAGACAGCATTTAAAGAAAGGAAAGGTAAACCACAGACTGGAAAAATGGTATTTGCAAAATACATTTGAAAAAGGACTCACCTAAAATGTATAAAGAGCTTCTGCATATCAATGAGATAAAGAAAGATAAGCCAAACGGGTAAAAGACATGGGTAGACCTGTCACAAAAGAGGATAGTCAAATGCCCAATGAGCATATAAAATGATACTTGGCATTAATTTGCATGCAAATTAAAACCACAATGAGACAATACTACCCACCCACCCGAATGGCTACAATTTAAGATGTTGACTAGGTTGTGGAGCAACTGAACTCTCATACACTGCTTGTAGGAAATGAAATAAAATAAGCACACTGGAAACTTTGGCTGTATTATTAAAGTTAAAAATAAATAAATGTCCTAAGATCCAGCAAGTCCATTCCTGGTTAGGTACCCAACAAAAATGCATGCACATATGTATTAAAAGAGAAGTTCAATAATGTTCATGGAAGGATTATTTGTAAGGGCCTCAAATTGGAAACACCTCAACTGTTCACAGCAGTTGAATGGTTACATACACTGTGGTATATTCACTCAGTGGCAAACCATGCAGAAACGAAATGAATGAACGATAGCTAACTTGAGAAAACACACGTAAATCTCAGAGATATAATGTTGAGCAGAAAGTTAGATACAAAACAATACATGCAGTGTAATTTGATGGTTAAATCAAGATTAAAAATAGGCAAAACTAATCTATGGTGAAAGGGAGCAGAGTAGTGGTTACTTTAGGGAGTGTTTTGACTGGGAGGGATCAAGAGGGAGCCTTCCAGGGTGCTGGAAATAGTTTATATGTCAATCACTTGTAAAAATTCATTAGCCAGGTATTCTTAAGATATATACATTGTATTGTATTTGTTATTTAATTTTTTTAAGGTATGAAGTGAAGTGAAGTCACTCAGTCGTGTCCGACTCTTTGAGACCCCGTGGACTCTAGCCTACCAGGCTCCTCCGTCCATGGGATTCTCCGTCCATGGGATTCTCCAGGCAAGAATACTGGAGCGGGTTGCCATTTCCTTCTCCAGGGGGTCTTCCCAATCCAGGGATCGAACCCAGGTCTCCCACATTGCGGGCAGATGCTTTAACCTCTGAGCCACCAGGGAAGCCCATTTTTTAAGGTATACTAAAAGAGATGGAGTTTTTCAGATACCATCCTCTATTCTGGTAAGTCAGGAATTCTGATGTCCCTTCTCATCCCCAGCAGACAATTAAGGGGGAGTCTCTGAAGAGGGTAAAACAGGACACAGTGGGGCATCAGGAGCAGAGGGATCATAGCAAAGACAGGAGGTTAAGTGGAAGTCTGCACACTGAGAGCAGAGGATCTGAAGCCTCCTTCTCCCTCTGAGCTCCCAGAAATCTAGCAGCCATGCCTTCAGACCCTAAGCAGGAGACTGGAAGATTATTCTCTGGGAAATCTGAGCAGGCCAAGGGGAAACACCTAAAGATATTAAGACCAGGAGTTCTCCAACAAAATGGCCCAGCCGAATCATCCTGTAGTGAAGTTCTTCAAAACCAACACCTACCCTCAAATAAAAAGCTTTCCGTTAGTTTTTAGCACCCTATTCTTTTTTTTTTTTAATTGATGTATAGCTGATTTATGGGTTTCCCTGATGGCTCAGCAGTAAAAAATCTACCTGCAATGCAAGAGGCCCAGGTTTGATCCCTGGATGGGGAAGATCCCCTGGAGGAGGGCATGGCAACCCACTCCAGTAGTCCTGCCTAGAAAATTCCATGGACAGAGGAACCTGGCAGGCTGCAGTCCTTAGGGTCCCACAGAGTCAGATACAACTGAAGCGACTAAGAAGCAGCAGCATAGCTGATTTACAATGTTGTGTGTTTCCGGTGCACAGCAAAGTGATTCAGTTGTACGTATATACTACATGTACAGAAGTATGTGTGTGTGTGTGTGTGTATATATACATTCTTTTTCAGATTCTTTTCCATTATAGGTTATTATAAGGTATTGAAATGTTTAAGGCAGTCCTTTGGACTTCCCTGGTGGCTCAGACGGTAAAGCATCTGTCTACAATGCAGGAGACCCAGGTTCGAGCCCTGGGTTGGGAAGATCCCCTGGAGAAGGAAATGGCAACCCACTCCAGTACTATTGCCTGGAAAATCCCATGGACAGAGGAGCCTGGTAGGCTACAGTCTATGGGGTCGCTAAGAGTTGGACATGACTGAGCGACTTCACTTCACTTCACTTCATAAGGTATTGAACATGCTGAGTGCTCCATTCCTTTTAAAGGAATTTAAATGTTTGGTTGTCTTTATTCCTAATGACAAGGGAACATGATGGAATTTAGACCCACTGTCCGCCCACCTATCCATCCATCCAGGCAGCCACCATCCACCTGTCCATGATCCATCCATCCCTCTTATTTGTTCTTACTGAGCTCCTGATGAGTACCAGGAATGGCCAGGTCTGGGAATATAGGGGTGAACAAGGCAGATATACCCCTATGCTGATGAACCTCATGTGCCCCATTCTTAAGGATTACTAGACTCCTAAGGCAAGACTCTACCATGAAAGACCAAAACAAAGAGAAAACAACAACAACATAACTTGGAGGAAACAGACTGCAAAGTGTAAGAACACTTTTTAAAAAAATTACTAGATTCAGATAGATAATAGAGAAGATTGTTTTCATCAGAAAGGTGTGTTATTTAAGAGAGGAAGGGACTTCCCTGGCGGCCCAGTGGCTAAGGCTCTGTGCTCCCAATGCAGGGGACCCAGGTTCAGTTCCTGATCAGGGAACTAGATCCCACATGCTGCAATGAAGATTGAAGATCCTGTGTGCTGCAACTGAGACCCAGTGCAGTCAAGTAAAGAAATACATAAATAAATATTAAAAAGAGGAAGAGTCAGAGAACAGAGGTTGAGGAGGGGAGGAAGTGAAAGAAAAGGAAGGGGAGAAATGTCATACTCAGGAAAAAGATCAAGTAGCAGAACAACACTGGCTTTTCCAACAGAGCACTGAAAGCTAAAAGAAAATGAAAAGGCAGTTTCAAAATTCAGACGGAAAATGATGATAGAACTCTATGATCTATTCAAACTATGAAATAAATATGAGGCTAGAAGAAAGATATTTCAGATATGCAAGGGATTTACATGCGATCATACCAATCATCATCAAAGAAAATTGGTCACTCAATGTTTTCTACGTAAAAAACAGAAAATAATCATGGTAAACTATTTTTATTTCATGGAGGTACAATGAGAAAAAATTAACAATCAAAAGAAGGCATGATGAAATCTGAACATGATAATAAATGAGAAAAAGAATTTGAACCATTTGGATTTACTTTTTATTCAACAAATATGTACTGAGAACTACTTTTTGCCAGCATTGTTTTAAATGATGAAAGTGCCTGTCCGTCTGTGCTCAGTGGAGAATGACTCTTTGCCATCCTAGGGACCGTAGCCCACCAGGCTCCTCTGTCATGGGATTTTCTTGGCAAGAATACTGGACTGTGTGATGCCGTTTCCTCCTCCAGGGGATCTTCTTGACCCAGGGATCAAACCTGCATCTCCTGCTTGGGAGATGGATTCTTTACCACTGAGTCACCTGGAAAGCCCAGCATTTCTGTAAATGATGAGGATACAGTGGTGAAGAAAACAGAAGTCTTTGCCCTCATAGAGCACTTTAGGGACATGTTTAAATAATAATTACACATCTAATTAATGAAATGTTATGCAACCATTGAAAAATACATGAATACCAGAAACACAGGAAGGGTGAAAAGACCACAAGCTGTGGACAAAGACAAAAAGGGAAGTCATAAGCCTGAAAATGTATATGGTAGGATAGCAAAATTATGAATGTTTTTCTTTTTCAAAATTCCCTTTAATTTTATATTGGGTTTTCTAACAGACAGGGGAACATCAAAACCCAGGATGCTAAAGGATACTGTATTTAAATTCAGGTGCCATCTAATAAATTCTCCCAAGAAGCTGTGTGATGCCTCTTCCTCAAGAAAGAGAGGGGAAATTACCTATTCCTGATGGGAAAAACATGGCCACTTGCTTAGATGTTACCATAAACTTTTTATTTCTACTTCAGCTATGCAGAGAAAGATGAGGGTGTTGGAAAGAATGCAGATCCAATGTCAAATGGGAGGCTCGAAAGAGCAATGAAACCTTGCCTGTTAATTAGTTCCATGGGCTAATGAGCTCTAGGAGCGGAGTGAGCAGACTCCCTTTAACTGAACCAGAAAAAACTCACTCACAGCTTAAGGACAGTTGGCACCATAGTTTTCCATACAGGACGCTAGTGTTCCTGGCCCATGAGAGAATAACACAGTGGTGATGTTTCTGAAGTACTTTCCATAGGTGGTAATGAAAGCTCAATTTACCACTACGTGCTTGTGTCAAGTGAGATTACAGGAATCTCCATGTGAGTTACTGTGTAAAGAATTCCTTTATACTGTAGAGGAAGCAAGGATTTTTTGGACCAGCTGATTAGATGTGGTTGGACACTAAATCTGAGAAGAACATTCTGGGTTCCCAAGGTATCTAACACAAAGAGAAAACTCAGGAAGCCTCAAAATGAATGTTCTAACCACACCTTGGGATAAGTTAGATGTTCTGAGTTTTTTCATGTTCAAGGGTTCAGTTCAGTTCAGTTCAGTCGCTCAGTCGTGTCCGACTCTTTGCAACCCCATGAATTGCAGCACGCCATCACCATCTCCCGCGACGCCATCCAGCCATCTCATCCTTGGTCGTCCCCTTCTCCTCCTGCCCCCAATCCCTCCCAGCATCAGAGTCTTTTCCAATGAGTCAACTCTTCACATGAGGTGGCCAAAGTACTGGAGTTTCAGCTTTAGCATCATTCCTTCCAAAGAAATCCCAGGGCTGATCTCCTTCAGGATGGACTGGTTGGATCTCCTTGCAGTCCAAGGGACTTTCAAGAGTCTTCTCCAACACCACAGTTCAAAAGCATCAATTCTTTGGTGCTCAGCTTTCTTCAGAGTCCAACTCTCACATCCATACACGACCACGTGAAAAACCATAGCCTTGACTAGACGGACCTTAGTCAGCAAAGTAATGTCTCTGCTTTTGAATATACTATCTAGGTTGGTCTTAACTTTTCTTCTAAGGAGTAAGCGTCTTTTAATTTCATGGCTGCAGTCACCATTTGCAGTGATTTTGGAGCCCCCCAAAATAAATTCTGACACTGTTTCCACTGTTTCCCCATCTATTTCCCATGAAGTGATGGGACCGGATGCCATGATCTTCGTTTTCTGAATCTTGAGCTTTAAGCCAACTTTTTCACTCTCCTCTTTCACTTTCATCAAGAGGCTTTTTAGTTCCTCTTCACTTTCTGCCATCAGGGTGGTGTCATCTGCATATCTGAGGTTATTGATATTTCTCCTGGCAATCTTGATTCCAGCTTGTGTTTATTGCAGCCCAGAGTTTCTCATGATGTACTCTGCATAGAAGTTAAATAAGCAGGGTGACAATATACAGCCTTGACATACTCCTTTTCCTATTTGGAACCCGTCTGTTGTTCCATGTCCAGTTCTAACTGTTGCTTCCTGACCTGCATACAGATTTCTCAAGAGGCAGGTTAGGTGGTCTGGTATTCCCATCTCTTTCAGAATTTTCCACAGTTTATTGTGATCCACACAGTCAAAGGCTTTGGCATAGTCAATAAAGCAGAAATAGTAGGAAAGATATTGCATCAGAGTGTCATATCAGATCTTATTCAATTAGACTATACATTTTGTTTATGTTTGGCTTTTTAAATAATATTCTAAACTTTAAAAATAGGAGGAAAGCTAACTGCAATGTTATTATGGAATCGTGGAATAGTAAAGGACATTATGGGAAATTAAAGAAATACAAATAAAGTATGGAGTTTAGTTAATAATTACGTACCAGTGTGTGTTTGTTAATTGTGATAAAGGTACCATAGTGATATAAGATGTTAATAATAGGGGAAGCTGGATGTGAAGAATATGGAAAGTCTCCGTAGTATCTTTGCAACGTTTTTGTAAACCTAAATCTATTCTAAAATTTTTAATTTTATTTAAATTTAAAATATATATAGGGGGAAATAACTATTATCTCAACCTCAGACAAATCACAGCTTTGGCATAAGTCTAGTATTCAGGCCGCATGACTGCAGCTAAGCATCAGCCACTAAGGGATATCAGTTGAGTCCCAGGTTCTGTTATTTTCAGCGACAGAGAAAAACGTTGAAACTGCAAATCAAAATACTTAAAAAATATAAAGTATGGAACTAATAAGACAGCAAGGTTTAGATTTTGGTTGTGGAAAATATGAAGTCGTTAAATGTTCTCGAGTAAAGAGGTGATACAGTGAGAACAACAATTGAGAGATTTGTTCTGTGAGCAGTCTGCAAAATGGATTGAAGCCGAAGAGAGACTGAAGTAGGGCTATCAGTGAAGAGGCGATAATTGGCAGGTGAAACAAAAGTATTAAGACTAAACCCCTAAAGTGAAACTTAGGGCAAAAGTTTCAAGCATTGTTATTCTTAGTGCCGCATATAACCTCTTCTAGGCACCAGGGGACAAGCAGAGTCTATTGTGCAGATGGCTATATCAGATGATCTTAGCCTTGCTCCATTAGATATCTGAAATCATAGAACCCTTTTCCTTGTCCCAGGTCCACGGTTCTTAGTCTTTGTCAGGTCTGTGTGTTGTCACCTCTGCTTGTCCTGCATCAGCTCAGTACTTGTTTGATAGTCAAACCTGAGTCAATGCTCCTTTTTTATTTTTAACCCATCCTAACGGATTTTTGAGAAACCTATATGCAGGTCAGGAAGCAACAGTTAGAACTGGACATGGAACAGATTGGTTCCAAATAGGAAAAGGAGTACGTCAAGGCTGTATATTGTCACCCTGCTTATTTAACTTCTATGCAGAGTACATCATGAGAAACTCTGGGCTGGAATAAACACAAGCTGGAATCAAGATTGCCAGGAGAAATACCAATAACCTCTGATATGCAGATGACACCACCCTGATGGCAGAAAGTGAAGAGGAATTAAAAAGCCTCTTGATGAAAGTGAAAGAGGAGAGGGAAAAGGCTGGCTTAAAGCTCAATATTCAGAAAACTAAGATCATGGAATCTAGTCCCATCCCTTCATGGGAAATAGATGGGGAAACAGTGGAAACAGTGTCAGACTTTATTTTTGGGGGCTCCAAAATCACTGCAGATGGTGACTGCAGCCATGAAATTAAAAGACGCTTACTCTTTGGAAGGAAAGCTATGACCAACCTAGACAGCATATTCAAAAGCAGAGACATTACTTTGCCAACAAAGGTCCGTCTAGTCAAGGCTATGGTTTTTCAAGTGGTCATGTATGGATGTGAGAGTTGGACTCTGCAGAAAGCTGAACGCCAAAGAATTGATGCTTTTGAAGTGTGATGTTGGAGAAGACTCTTGAGGGTCCCTTGGACTGCAAAGAGATCCAACCAGTCCATTCTGAAGGAGATCAGCCCTGGGATTTCTTTGCAAGGAATGATGCTAAAGCTGAAACTCCAATACTTTGGCCACCTCATGCGAAGAGTTGACTCATTGGAAAAGACCCTGATGCTAGGAGGGATTGAGGGCAGGAGGAAAAGGGGACGACAGAGGATGAGATGGCTGGACGGCATCGCCGACTCAATGGACGTGAGTTTGAGTGAACTCTGGGAGATGGTGATGGACAGGGAGGCCTGGCGTGCTGGGATTCATGGGGTCGCAAAGAGTCGGACATGATTAAGCGACTGAACTGAACGGATTTTTAAAAACGTTTCATCAGGAAAGGATTCAAATTTTATAGAAAACTTGCAAGAATAAAAAGAGTACACTGATAGACTCTTGTTACATCTACTGTTAAATATTTCTCTCTCTAGGTATATATGAATATACATAAATGTATGCACATTTAACATTTTTAACTACTGGAGGATAACTTGCATACAGACTTTAGTCCTATTTCATCGTATGTTTCCTAAGAATTAGGACATTTTTTTACAAACCGTGGTATAGCTGTCAACTCTGGTATGTTCACTCAGTCACTGTTTGTTGAGTTGAACTGAATGACGGGAACACCCATCATCCTAGTCTGACCTTTCCCATCGCTGAGTCATGGGAGTGAAAAATTCCAAGTTTTATTTGAATTTCAGGTTTGGGTCTTTTAGAGTATCACAGAATCATATTTTTCAGATTAGTTTTGAATTTCATTCTTTATGGGTTTGACTCAGTTGTTCAGCTATTCTGAAAACATCTTTGTGAGAGAGTACTACTGAAAGCAATAATGACAAACACTAACCTAGCATTCATTACTGTCAGGCACTGTTCTAACACATTTAATCCTCACAACAACCCTAAAGGGACATACCATGGTATGATTGTCTCCACTTTATACATGGGGAAATGCAGGCACAGAAGTTGAAGAATTTACCCAGAAACAAACAGCTTGTAGAGGGGCAAAATCAAGATTTGAACCCAGGCTCTCATATCTCTTTCTTAATAGTTAATATAAATGTGCGTCTGTTAATCTAAATGTATGTCTCTCTCTCTGTGTCTGTGTGTATGTGTGCGTGTTTAGCCTTCTTACATTTCACAGTGTCTTCTCTAAAGAGGATCCCACACTATTTCTTGTTATTGATTGCTTTTCACTGTGTCGTGTTCCCCTAGGAGAGATGCATTCATTATCTTGATGTGTTTATTTTTCAGCTGAGGCGAAGGTGACTGGTCCCAGGAGCCCAGAAGAATGGACTCAGAGGAGGCTGTTTACATGAGGTTCTCCCACTCACCAGCTGTTGAGAGTCTATGGATGAAGAGCAGGATCTTATTACTTCAATGGAAGCCTGTGACCATGATCCCAGCCACCAGTAGCCAAGAGGACTTGGTACAGTGCGGCTGCCTAATAAATGATTCATCAGAAGCATTTGATACAAATGTGTTGCAGCAGCATCTTCAAATTTAGTGTTGCCTTCTTATCTAGGCTTGTGTTTGTTCAGAGATCCCCACTGCCTCTCACTTCCGTGCCAGTACTGACCTGAAGGCTGGATCCACAGTGGATTCTCGTCCTGCAGGCTGGCTCTGTTTGACTGCTATTTATAAAGCCAGTGTAGGTTAGTAACTATTTATTGAGTGCCAGTTCCATGGCAATTGTTAGTGCTTTACAAACATTTAATCCTCATGCAAACCCTGTTGCATAAGGTTGTACCTGTTATCTCCATTCTGCCCTCGAGCAAATGGAGGCTCAGAGAGGTTGGACGCTGTGTACAAAGTCACACAGTTGGCAGAGTAAGGGCTCAAATTGAGAGAAATCTAAAGCCCCTTCACTGTAACACGCTGCTTTTCTTCACTGCTGCAGAGATCATTAGTGCTGCCCTCCTGCATGTTCTCACTGGCATTCTTCTCATAAATAAGGTGGGGATGGCCGTGTGCGTGATGGCAAGTGTCTGAGAGGGAGGGTCAGGAGGCTTTAGAGGCACTGAAGAATCGCAGAATTATTCTCTAGGAAAAATAACACAATGCTCTTTTAGATCAGAGGTTGATAAACTATGCCTGGTAAGTCAAATCGGCTCCCAACCTCTTGTAGCAAATCGAGTTTTATGGGAACACAGCCACGCCCAATCCTTTATGTACTGCCCAAGGCTGCTTACTCTCTACAGTGGCCGAGTTGCATAGTTGTGACAGAGGCCATATGGCCCTTGAAGCCTAAAATACTGATGCTCTGGGCCTTTCTAGAAAAAGTTTGCTGACACCTGTTTTACACGACTGGGGAAGAGAGCCAATATTTCTTGTTAGGACCAAAGGTTTTTTTTTTTTTTTTTTTTCCATTTGACGGAAAAACAAAGATTTGTACTACTAAGGTCATCACTGGTGGTGGTTGGAGTTGGCGAGAGGGTTGATGGCTATAGGGACTGAACCAGGGAAGGTTAAAGGACAGGGAGGAGAAGGCAGGTCTGGGCCTCTGGGTCCTCAGCCCAGACTCATCCCACTCATGTCCTTCCTGTTTCACCTGCCAAATCAAGTTTCCTGAAATAACTCTGCTCATAAACTTTTAAGTGGCTTCCCACTTATAAAATACTCAAATTCCAACATCCCAACCTGGAATGTAGAGATCATAACAATCTGACCCCTATGAATCCCTCTCTCCATCCCTTTTATTCTTTTTTAAATCATGAGCCAATCATGCCAAATTTGAGTTTATATTTCAAAGCCAGTGGACTTGTCTTTGATTTACTTTTATATAAGCAGAAAAGTAAACATATAATACTTGTGGGTGATAATGGGAAACCAGGCTGAGCTTTCACACCCGATGTTTCACCTAAGCTAAAAGTTATAAACAAGAATATATAAATGTTTCAGTTATTAATACTTTTCTACAAAAGACATTATCCAGTTGTTTAGAAAAAATATTCAAACTAAGGTTTTGTTTTTAAATTGTATTATCATAAACTTTCTCCCACATTGCTGTGTATTTTTCATAAAGATAATTTTTCATGGCTGCAGAATATTTCATCTCTTAATGTTCCTAAGTTTTCGTACTGTTGCACAGGTGTCTGGGCATTGAAGGGTGCCATTTCCATTTGTTCTAACTCCTATCTCCATTCTCTCCAGTTGTTCTTCTCAAAATTTTTCACCTTTGCTCAGGCTGTTTCCTTAGCTTGGGAAGGATCCTCGTGTCTTTTCCTGTCTGCTTAAATCCTAACCTCACAGCTTATGTCTGGTCACCTTCTGTCTTGGATCTCCTATGGCTAGGGGAGAGTTCAACTTGACCTTCAGAATGAGGGATGGATTTCAAGAGACTCATGTCTCTAGAAAATGCTGACATAGTGCCACCTGAACTTGACTGCAATGGCACTGGCAGTATCAAAGGGCTCAGAAGCCTCAGAAATCCTTATTCCCTGGTGCTGTACGCAGGAGAATGGTTTATTGTAGAAAAGAATAACAGTGGACATATATTATGTGCTTTCTATATGTCAGGCATGATCATAAGCCCTTTATATACATTGTAATTTATCTTCATGACAACCCTTTCACTTGGGTACTGTTAATACTTTCATTGGAAGGACCGATGCTGAGGCTGAAACGCCAATATTTTGGCCACCTCATGCAAAAAGAGGACTCATTGGAAAAGACCCTGATGCTGGGAGGGATTGGGGGCAGGAGGAGAAGGGGACGACCGAGGATGAGATGGCTGGATGGCATCACCGACTCGATGCACATGAGTCTGGGTGAACTCCAGGAGCTGGTGATGGACAGGGAGGCCTGGCGTGCTGCGATTCATGGGGTCGCAAAGAGTCGGACACGACTGAGCGACTGAACTGAACTGAATACTCTCATTGTTCAAATACGAACACTGGGGTACAGACAGGTTAAGAAATCACCCAAGGCCATAGCACTGGTAAGTGGGAAGCTTGGCATTGATTGACTGGCACCAGACAGTCTGGTATCAGAGTCTGGGTGCTTAGCCAATGAAATACAAGTGCTACCAACACACGATGGCCCTTTCTCTCTCTAGTCGCAATCACCCAGGCTCAATCAGGTCCACAACCATCTTCAGAGTATATGCAGAGGGAGGGGGCTGTTCTTACTAGGAGCAGTGAGCCTGTTCTTCTGTGTTGGAGAGACCGGGCTTGGGGCTAGCATCCTTTCACAAAGAGGAGGTCAACAGGCAGGTAAACTTGCTGAGTCCTTGGTCATCCTCTGAACATAATAGTTCAGTTCAGTTCCGTTCCGTTCAGTTCAGTCACTCAGTTGTGAACTGCAGCACGCCAGGCCTCCCTGTCCATCACCAACTCCTGGAGTCTACCAAAACTCATGTCCACTGTGTCGGTGATGCCATCCAACCATCTTGTCCTCTGTCGTCCCCTTCTCCTCCTGCCCCCAATCTTCCCCAGCATTAGGGTCTTTTCAAATGAGTCAACGCTTCGCATCAGGTAGCCAAAGTATTGGAGTTTCAGCTTCAACATCAGCCCTTCCAATGAATATTGAGGACTGATTTCCTTTAGGATGGACTGGTTGGGTCTCCTTGCAGTCCAAGGGACTCTCAAGAGTCTTCTCCAACACCACAGTTCAAAAGCATCAATTCTTCAGTGTTCAGCTTTCTTTATAGTCCAACTCTCACATCCATACATGACTATTGGAAAAACCATAGCCTTGGCTAGACGAATCTTTGTCGGCAAAGTAATGTCTCTGCTTTTTAATATGCTGTCTAGGTTGGTCATAACTTTCCTCCCAAGGAGTAAGCGTCTTTTAATTTCATGGCTGCAGTCACCATCTGCAGTGATTTTGGAGTCCAGAAAAATAAAGTCAGCCACTGTTTCCTCATCTATTTGCCATGAAGTGATGGGACAAGATGCCATGATCTTAGTTTTCTGAGTGGAGCTTTAAGCCAACTTTTTAACTTTCCTCCATCAAGAGGCTCTTAGGTTCTTCTTCACTTTCTGCCATAAGGCGGTGTTATCTGCATATCTGAGGTTATTGATATTTCTCCTGGCAATCTTGATTCCAGCTTGTGCTTCTTCCAGCCCAGCGTTTCTCATGATGTACTCTGCATATAAGTTCAATAAACAGGATGACAATATACAGCCTTGACGTACTCCTTTTCCTGTTTGGAACCAGTCTGTTGTTCCATGTCCAGTTCTAACTGTTGCTTCCTGACCTGCATACAGGTTTCTTAAGAGGCAGGTCAGGTGGTCTGGTATTCCCATCTCTTTCAGAATTTTCCACAGTTTCTTGTGATCCACACAGTCAAAGGCTTTGGCGTAGTCAATAAAGCAGAAATAGATGTTTTTCTGGAACTCTCTTGCTTTTTCAATGATCCAGCAGATGTTGGCAATTTGATCTCTGGTTCTTCTGCCTTTTCTAAAACACTGAAATCAGATTGATTATATTCTTTGCTGCCAAAGATGGAGAAGCTCTATACAGTCAGCAAAAACAAGACTGGGAGCTGACTGTGGCTCAGTTCTTGAACTCCTTATTGCCAAATTCAGACTGAAATTGAAGAAAGTGGGAAAACCACCATTCAAGTATGACCTAAATCAAATCCCTTATGACTATCCAGTGGAAGTGAAAATAGATATAAGGGACTAGATCTGATAGAGTGCCTGATGAACTATGGATGGAGGTTCATGACATTGTAGAGGAGATAGGGAGCAAGACCATCCCCAAGAAAAAGAAATGCAAAAAAGCAAAATGGCTGTCTGAGGAGGCCTTACAAATAGCTGTGAAAAGAAGAGAGGTGAAAGGCAAAGGAGAAAAGGAAAGATATACCCCTTTGAATGCAGAGTTCCAAAGAATAGCAAGGAGAGATAAGAAAGCCTTCCTCAGCGATCAGTGCAAAGAAACAGAGGAAAACAATAGAATGGGAAAGGCTAGAGATCTCTTCAAGAAAATTAGAGATACCAAGGGCACATTTCATGCAAAGATGGGCTCAATAAAGGACAGAAATGGTATGGACCTAACAGAAGCAGAAGATATTGAGAAGCGGTGGCAAGAATACAAAGATCTGTACAGAAAAGATCTTCAGGACCCAGACAATCATGAAGGTGTGATCACTCACACTCAGCTAGAGCCAGACATCCTGGAATGTGAAGTCAGATGGGCCTTAGGAAGCATCACTATGAACAAAGCTAGTGGAGGTGATGGAATTCCAGTTGAGCTATTTCAAATCCTAAAAGATGATGCTGTGAAAGTGCTGCACTCAGTATGCCAGCAAATTTGGAAAACTCAGCAGTGGCCACAGGACTGGAAGAGGTCAGTTTTCATTCCAATCCCAAAGAAAGGCAATGCCAAAGAATGCTCAAACTACCGCACAATTGCACTCATCTCACACGCTAGTAAAGTAATGCTCAAAATTCTCCAAGCCAGGCTTTAGCAATAAATGAACCGTGAACATGATAAACGAGGAGCATTTCCAGAGCCAAGGCAGGATGTGATGGAAACACCTGTTTCTTCCAGACCTCACTTTTCTCAGTGTTCCAGGGGCCTAGCATAAAACAGGCATTCCGTTCATCAATAAGGGATTGTGACATAGTAACATCATAATGGCTACAGATTAGTTAACTCCTCCTCTCATGCCCTCTCCCAGGAAGGAGTGGCACCTCTTGCAATGGATCTTGTAAGAGTGGAGGTGGGGAGAAGAGATTCAGAGTGCATTCCGAAGGTGAGTACAACTGCAGAGCAGAGTCAGGAAGGAGATGCATAGTTATTGGCCTCTAGTCTGAAGAGTGAAAGAGCCTCAGGGTTCAGAAAGATGTTAAAGGCTATCTCTGCCAGTTGTCTTTCCAGTGCCTGATCCCCCTAGGACAGCTCTCAGAAGCAAATGCCCAGCTTTTGCTTGAACACCTCCATTGATGGGGACCTCCCTACCAAACAAAAATCCATCCCAGCTCTGTATGGCTCTGTTAGAAAACTGGACTTTTTGTTGAGTGGAAATCTATCTTCTTGTAGCTTCAGCAAAACTGGGTCTAATTCTATCTGTCAGAGGCTAGAGAACAAGCCAGCTTTCTCTTAAACACAACAGCCCTAGAGAGACGTGATGTAAATGAACCTGTCCTCCCTGAGCTTTTCCTCTCCAGGCTAAATACTCACCGGTGCTTGAATTGTGTCTCTTCTCACATGATTTCCAGGCCCATCATCAGATTTGTGTCCTCTGATTGCTTCCCACTTTGCGTACAGCTCTCCGAGTATGGCACTCCACAGAGCACCAGCTCATGTCAGAATAGAACCATCCTTTTCCTGCTATGAAAGCCTCTAGAATCAGAAACCAGTACTCTTGAGTCCCAAGGGGTTCCAGGGCTTTTGGATGAATTTATTTATGGTTAGAAGGGGGCAGCAAAAAAAAAAAAAAAAAAGAATGAGTTAGATGTCTGTGGTTGGGAAGAGATGATAAAAGCTAATGGCTAATTTTTTTTGAATGCTTATTAAATATCAGACACTTTGCTTAAAACAACAGGAATTCTCTCATTCGATCCATTCAGCCACTCTTATTGGTGGCACTGTTATGATGACCATTTCACAGCTGAATAAACTGAGGCTTAGAGAAGCTCAGGATTTTCCAAGGCTATGTGGTGTATGCCAAGACTCAGGCCAGATATTAAGAGGGAGTAAGGGGTAAAGGTTTGGCTTCAACAAAAGGCAGCATCTGGCCAGTGATTATGCTTCAGAAAAGGTTTGACAGTGAAAAGTGGTTAGGGGTGAGCACAGGACTTCTAAGGGCCCAGAGATCGAGAGGGAGAATGTCACACCAGGGTGGCACAGAAGGATATGATGTACAGGGGAGTAATAGCAGCAACAGCTATCATTTACTAAATGTGTACAAAGTCAGACGTTTTGCATACATAATCTCCTCTAATCCTCACAACAACCCTAACTAGGAGTTACCACCATTATGATCGCTATGTTACAGAAGAGGAAATTGAGGCTTATTGAGGTTAAATGACTCACCAAAGACTACACAGCTGGTAAGTGGCAGTTGGAGGATTAAAGTTCAGACAGTTGACTCCAGGGTGATGCCCTGTACTGACTCCCAAAGGGAAAGCCCGTTGGCAAGAAACTTAAGGGAAGGCATTTTTTCTCCTAAGAGATGGGGGATCCCAGAACTTACAAGGGAACTCAGGGCTGCTGGGAATGCCTGACAAAACAGAATAGGTGTTCTGGAAGAGACAATTTTGCCAGATGCTTTAAATCAGTAGTGCCGATACTGAGGCTATCCTAAACTGATATTTAGTCGGAAAGGTGGTCCTGGAGGCCCAGGAACCTCATTCAAATGAATATCCATGACCAGATATGCTATCTCAGAATCAGAAACCCAAGTGTTGAAAAGTCATCTGTTTTTGTGCTTTTGTAGTTCCCTTTTTCCATTTTTTAAAAAAAACAATTTGCTTTCACTCAGTTTAATGGTGACCAAACTTTAGTGTGCATCGGACTCATCCAGAGGACTTGTTAAAACACTGAACACTGGATCTCAGCCCCTGGAGATTCTGGTTTAGTAGGTCTGGGGATGAAGCCTGAGAATCTGTATTACTAACAAATTACCAGGTAGTGCTGATTCAGCTGGTCTGGGGATTATACTTAAGAACAAGGGCTTTGGTTTATTAGAAAAGCTACTTTTGAAATTATCTAAACTGACTTGGCGGTAAAGAGGCAAAGGACTTGCCCATGGGCCAGAAGCAGCGGGAGGGGGTTGGGGTGCAGACAGTGCTCAGCTAGGTGAGTGACTGCTGTATGGGCTGCGGAAGACAGAAGTCACAGCTCGGAGAGACTAGCTGTTTACAGATGAGAATGATGGAGAAGCAGAAGGTCCAGGAAGCTGGGCAGGGGAGCCAGACTGGCCAGAGATAGAGATCTGGCGAGGGCAGAAGTCAAATGGGGTAGCAGTCTTGTCAAAAGCTGCAGGCTCTTGGCAGGGCTGCAGGGAAAGAACTAGAGGAGCGGGGAGGCAAGGGGCCAGGAGTGAGCTCTGGGATATGGCCTGGGACAGGATCTGGCGATCACATTTCAGCTGTGGCTAACCGTCTCTAAAGCCTCCCCCTGTGGTTAAGCCCATCAGACCCAGAGTACCCAGAAGTTGCTCTTTTATAGTAGTGAGCTGAAGTTCTTGCAGCAAGAGAACTAGGACAGTGCTCAATGCTGTTTCTTCTTCCCTCAGCGGTGGGTCCCACGGTGCAGGCAGGGTCAGGGCTAGGGAGCTTAATCTGACCTCTGATGTTCTTCAGTCTCTAGGCTGCATTTCTCCCTCTGGGAAACTGACTCAGCTGCAGCACATGCGCACTGCGGAGAATGGCCTGCGTTGCTGCAGCAGTGTGCTAGCTGCTGGGTAGCTGGCTGTTCTCATCTCTCCTCATGGAACTGGGCAGCTTGGAGAGCAGACTCCTTTCCCTTGGTACCAAGAGAAGGAGCAGCATCTCTGCAAGACTGCATGTGACTGCTTTCAAATACAGTAGCAAAACTGCACATAGGCCCTTTCTGGACCCTGGCCTTCAAAAACAACCCGCTTAGCCTGAACTGGTTCTTTTCATCCCATTTCTTGTATGTGTCTGTCCAGTTACATCTCTGCAAGACTGCATGCGACTGCTTTCAGATATAGGAGCAAAACTGTGCACATGGGCCCTCTCTAGACCCTGGCCTTCAAAAACAACCCACTTAGCTTGAACTGTTTCTCGTCATCCCATTTCTTGTATGTGTCTGTCTAGTTAAAAAAAGAGTTTAGCGAATGCATACTAGATGGCAGGCCCTGTGCTGGGGATACATACAGATATGGGTAAAAGAAATCTCAACTCACAAGTATAGTTGGGGAGATCTTCTACAGAGATAATTACAGCCTTGTAGGATAAATGTTATTTCTGAAACATACAGCTCATGCCCTCTTAGGACCTTTGTATTTTCTGTTTCTTCTATCTAGAATACTCTTCTCCAGATGATTTTTTGTATGCTTACTCTTTCACTCACTTCACTTGGGTCACTCCCGAGAGAGGCCTTCCCTGACCCTCCTACTGAAAATGGAGCCCACACAATTCTGAGTCCATTTATCCTATGTAATTTTTCTCTGTGGAACTTTAACCTCCTCATATGTGTGTGTGTGTGTGTATAGATGTATATATTTTATGTTTTTATGTTTGTATATAAAGTGCCTAGTCACTGCTGATTTTCAGTGCGTAGAGTTGGGACCTAACAGGTATGCAATATATTTTTTCCTTTTGTTCATTCACCATACGTGGTTATCCAGTTGAACTTTCCTGAGCCTCTCCAGTCATCAAAATGGAAGATAAGGCTTGTCTGCTTGGGGAAGGACATTTCCAAGCCTATCTTCCCACCGTTTCTAGTTTCTACTGTCCTTAGTCCAGACGGAACAGGTTCTAGATTCCCACCAATAACCATAAATACTGAACATTAACTACATACTGGGCACTTCCAATACGTTATTTAATCTTCACAATGCTCTGCAAAGTCAGCATTATTTCTCGTGTTTCACCAAAGATGAAACAGGCTCAGGGAGCGTATTCGTTTGCTGAAAGTCAGAGACAGCAAGGTTCCAGGGGCCTCTCTGGGAAAGGTCTCCCAGGCTTCCCAGTCACCCAAGTTTCTGTCACGTTTCTACAAGGCTTTCCCCATATTTCCACTACGTTCCCCGCCCTTTCTTTCTTGCTGGACAGCTGGGCCTGGCTTGCCCTGGTTGCTTCTCCAAGACTAGTGTAAGGAGGTGCTTCAGAAGGTTGCAGGGTTGAGAAGGGGCTGATCTATCTCCAGGGCCACAGCTTTCCTCCCCTCGCCCTCCCCACAGACCCGGCTGCTGGACGCCCAGTGGTCCAGTTCAAGGCCTGCGCGCTGGAGGAAAAAGGATGGGGGGAAAGAGGGAGGGGCTTCTTCAAACGATCGGCGGGACAGAGGGGCGAGCACCCCTTTCTCTCTACGGCTCGCTCGGTGCGCAGGATAACCAGGCCCCTCCCCACCCCGCCGCAGCCTGCCTGGCAGCAGGGCGCGTGCGCAAGGCGTTCCTCGCCCCCTCCCTTCGGCGTGCCGCCCTTTCACCCTGGCAACCGCGGCGCGACTACCGCGCGCGCCTGGCTGGGCGCGGACGGGGCGGGGCCGGGCGGCGCCGGTGCGAGCTGAAGCTGAGGCTCAGGCGGCGGCGGCGGCCCAGCAGAGCCACGGCCGTGGGTAGCGGGCTCGGCGTGTCCGACTTCCCTCGGCCTCCTCTCAAAGTTCTTCGACGCGGTTTGGGGTCCAGTGGACACCGTCCCTGGCCATGGACTCCCAGAAAGTAAGCGGGGGCGGGGGCCGCTGGGTCGCCGAGGCCGGGCGGAGGGTGGGCGGGGCGCCCTGGGCCGGGTGGACAGTGGGCGGTGGGCGCGCTGGGCCGGCCGGGCCGGGCTGGGCTACGGCCGCGGAGGGCGAGGCCGCCAGGCACTCTTCTCGGGAGTAAAGCGGCGCCCTCCGGGGTGCGGGGACCGCGCCGGGTGACCCCGGATAGCCTCTGCTCTGTAATTGGTCCTGGGCCCTGGCTCCTGAGGGGGTGTCGGGAGCCGCCCCCATTTTTTCCCATCATTTTCTGCAACGATCTAGGCCCCCTGTGATTCTCGCAGCCTTCCCGCGTGCTAGTGAGGGTTTATCCATCCTCAGCAGAAGAGGAAATCAAAGCACCTACGAGTGTACCTGCTGACGCCGAAGCTGACCCACTCTTCTCCACCCAGTCTTCGCCTACTTTGGCGCAATCTGTGTCTGTTTAGGTCGGGAACCAGGTCTCCTTGGTACCCCCCACCCCCCGTCCTCTCCCCCGTCCATCCCCTCCCCCGTCCATCCCCTCCCCCTCCCCCGTCCATCCCCTCCCCCTCCCCCGTCCATCCCCTCCCCCTCCCCCGTCCATCCCCTCCCCACCCGCCTTTTGCACGGTTCCCCACCGCCGCCGCGCCCTCCTTGGGACTAGTTCCCCGGCACGTCTTACTGTTTATAGTGTTGGTTGAATTGAGAAAAAAGGCTGATAGTTGTCCAGAGCAGCGGTCCCACCCTCTGGCCAGTTCAGTGTTGCTGGTCAGTTCCCTTAATGATTGTTTTTGGCATATTTTATACTTTCTGAGGAAGTTAAGGACTGGGCATAACAGAACCAACATTTTCTGTTAGCCAATAGCCAAAAATATATTTAGAGAACGTAGCCAATGTTTTGAATACAATTAGAAGTGAGTTAATACTTAGTCATAATCCCTATATAGAAATCAACGACCGTGCTCTCTTTATTAGATTATAGTAATTGAAATAGTACAGTGTAGGAAGGAAACACAAGTGTTATTAATAACGGGCAAAAACAAGAGCCCATTCTTTTCTATTATTAGATAGGAAGCACTGGAAAGACTTATTAGAAAGATGTTTTTTGTAGTTTTGCCTGGAATCATCTCCTTGAGGAACACTGTGGGGCATGAGAATAGTGTAGTGATGTGTTAAACGTTAACTGTTAAAGTATTTAACAAAAATTACATGATTTCATTGTATGTGTTCATCCTGAAACTCAGATATAGTTTTATTCACGTGACTGTTAGACATTTTTTAAAAAGTAACATTTTGTGTTTTGAATATACATTTAAAATGCCTCTACCTAAATTTATAAAACACTTCAAAGCTTATTTAACTTTTAAAGTAAAGGGTGTGTGATATCTGAGATTAGTTCAGAGAAAATGGAAGGTCAAAGACTTGGAGTCCAGAGACTTGGATTCTATGCTCTATATGCAACTTTGTGATACAGAGCAAATCACTTAACTGTGACTAATCCAGTTCTTCATCTATACAGTGGAAATGAGAATATAGAGTTATTGTAAAAACCAGCTAATATAATACAGTATGAATTAGGTACTTTAGAGTACAGTGCCTTAAATTTTATTAAGTACTAAAGTAGTCTATGCACTGTAAAATGTAATTTTAAAAAATATTTTAATGTGGATCATCTTATTTTGCCAGGGCATACATATTCTCTCACTTTAATGAGGACTCAAGAGTTGGAGGTTGTGAGTCCTGCATGGTCATACTAGTAGCCATCCATAAGGCCAACATTTGAACTTGCTTGCACTGCAGATTTTGTTTTGATGTTTGAGTATCTACACATATTGTGTACAGTTTTAGCAGAAGTAGTGAAGAATTGGCTGTTCTTTCTTACTGGTACTAATTTATCTTAAAGAATCAACTTCTCAGTATTAGAAAATACGTTCAGTTTCATTGGTGGTAGCAAATATTTCTAATAAAAAGCCTTAATTTTGTCTCACAGCTTAAAACAGGCACTGTGTGTTAATGCTTATAACCGATTCAGTGCTCTGAATTTGAGCATCTTTTTTCTCATGAATTACTGCAGAATCAATTATATACCTCAACTAATAATGAACTAAGCTGGAAATTTCTCTTGAAATAAGTCAGTACTACACCCTTGGCATGGCTTTTCTTTTCTGTCCTAGAATGTTACAGTGAAAGTAACAGCAGAGATGATACCTTAGTCAGCATAAGGAAACACAAGTACCACAAGTGGCAAAGGCTGAGAGTGGCTTGAATGTATTGCCATTCGTAAGACTTGGGGATTTGAGCTTTAAATTAAGAGTATGGCTTCGGAGTCAGGTCTCCAGTCCTGCAGTTTATGAACTGAATAAAGTTGGGCAATTTGCTGTCTCCATTTTCTGATCTTTACAGTCTCCTTACCTCAAAGGGTTATGACTATCGTGTTAGCTTTTAAAAATCACTTGGTGCCTAGCACACATTAGTACTGTCTGCTAAGTGTTTACTAATCTCATAATCCCAACTTCAAAATGACTTCATCCCTTTGTTGATAATTTCTCTTACTTTTTCTAATCCAATCTAGCCGTTTCATACCTTTTTCCTTAAGTTTACAGCTTGTTGTCTGTATTTGTGTCTGTAATAAATATTTCAAATGATGGTGCCAAAGAAGTATTGTTAAATCCTAACTGAAAGAGGATTGGAAGTTCTGACTCATGCAGTCTGACAATAGAGGTTAAGTTAACCGGACAGTCTTACAGAAGCTTGATGATGGCTAGTCAGCAATTGGATTAGCTTGACCAGCTGCTTTTTTGTCTGTGAAAATAACTTGGACTTCAGTGTTGTGTTAGCAACAGATGTTCTGTTTGAGTAGAGGAAGAAAACATAATTGCCTTGGGTATGTAAAGAGTACTGTTGGATACAGAAAGCCACAGTGTTATCTCCTACAAATAGAGGGATTTTGTTTATATCAAGTTTCTGGGACACTTCTGTGTTATGGATAGGTGGCTTTATTTGATACTCAGACCTTTTGATTATGTCCTTTTAAGTGGTTTTAAGATAAAATCCCGAAGGTTTCTTTACCTGATAAAAATGTGTATGTTCAAAGAAACCATTGAAACAAGACATTTGCACCTTTCTAGAATCTTGGTACTTAGAATTTGATAGGTTAAGTTAAATTCTTGTGCAGGAGGAGATCATTCATATTCATAGGAGTTGCTGTGTCCAGGAAAGGTTCCTGCTGTAGGAATAATAAAAGTGGAGAGGAAAGACTAGGGATCCCAGAGGAAAGATGCCACCGAAAGCATACCTTGCCAATTGTTTGCTCTTCCTTACTTTCCCCCACACACTCTGCCTTCTACCTGGGGGTAGTGACAGGCAAGGTTTGATGTACAAGACTGAGCAAACCTAGATTGGGAAACGAAATAGGAAGAGTTTTAAATAAAGCAGAGCAGAGCTTGCAATCAGCAGCATGTCTGCCCTCGGCTTCCTCATCCCAGTTTCTTCCTCTGCCCAGTATTTGTTATCCTTTGCATTCATAGTGTACTCTGGCAGTTCAGAGACTCACACCAAATCCAGGTAACCCACTGCCTCATGTTCCAAAATGACTCCTTTTTCTCAGTCCTGAGCAAAGGAAGTTCAGTTCAGTCACTCAGTCATGTCCAACTCTGCGACACCCATGGACTGCAGCACGCCAGGCTTCCCTGTCCATCACCAACTCCCAAAGCTTGCTTGAACTCATGTCCATCCAGTCGGTGATGCCATCCAACCATCTCATCCTCTGTCGTCCCCTTCTCCTCCCACCTTCAGTCTTTCCCAGCATCAGGGTCTTTTCCAGTGAGTCAGTTCTTCGCATCAGGTGGCCAAAGTATTGGAGTTTCAGCTTCAGCATCAGTCCTTCCAGTAAATATTCAGGACTGATTTCCGTTAGGATGGACTGGATTGTACTTTAGGATTGACTGACTTTCCTTCAGGATTGAGCAAAGGAAAGAGAAATGAAATTTGAGTATTGTTCTGCATACAGTATTATGTTAGACTGCTTTAAATTCTCACAAGAGCTCATATTCCTATTGCCCAGATATAGAAGATGGAACTCAAGAGAGATTAAATAACTTGTTGAGAGTCACACAGTTAGCAAGTGGTAGTCTGGATTCAAACCAGCTCTTTCCTCACAGCTCAAGCTTTTTTCATTAGCACACTCTTGCCTGGCTCCTTTTGCCTTTATATGGTCATATGATTAATGTCATGAAAGCTTAAAATATTAACAGAAATAAACCCCTATAAAGTAGGGTTTTTTGGTTAAGAAACTAATTAAGTCTAGTAAAAATAGTTGATGGAAAGTGTAAAACATGATTTTGGAGAAGGAAATGGCAACCCATTCTTGCCTAGAGACTCCCATGGACAGAGGAGCCTTGTGGGCTGTTGTCCATGGGGTCGCACAGAGTCGGACACGACTGAAGCGGCTTAGCATGCATGCATGCATTGGGGACGGAAATGGCAACCCACTCCAGTATTCTTGCCTGGAGAATCCCAGGGATGGGGGAGCCTGGTGGGCTGCCGTCTATGGGGTCACACAGAGTCGGACACGACTGAAGCGATGTAGTAGCAGCAGCAGCACAGAACATGATTTAGATGAAAC
This sequence comes from Ovis canadensis, assembly GCF_042477335.2. Taxonomy (NCBI): domain Eukaryota; kingdom Metazoa; phylum Chordata; class Mammalia; order Artiodactyla; family Bovidae; genus Ovis; species Ovis canadensis. The sequence goes on along the minus strand of NC_091246.1, from coordinate 17,657,567 downwards.
TCTGGAAGTTGGTCTCTCTTGCTGCTATAAATGTTTATTTTCCCATAATATATGTATCTTCCCTCTCTCCAGCCCTTTTTATTTTATTTTATTTGCTTTTGAATATAGAGGTGTGAATATGAAAGTGTAACTGGGGTTTTATACACCCCAGCCAAGTACAATGGCAGTCATGCCCGTGGACTGAATCAAAGCAATCTGGGGTGTAGAAGATATGAGATAACCTCTTCAAAGAACTGTGCTGACATACTCAGAATCAGTGTTTAAACACAGGCATCTTCATTTTTTTTATTGAACTTGACAGTTTAAAAAAATTAGAAATACAGTTAAACTTAAAAACTTTTTAAAGACAATGGTTCACTGCAGTGCCTGGCTGAAAGTAAGCAGAATTATTAATGCAACAAACACATATTGAATTTCATAGTAGTAGATATTCCTCTCCAACCTAGGATAGACGGTATTTTGATGTTAGTGGACTTTTTCCTCCAGCTTTCTTTTTGTGTGTTTTATATCCTCGGTTGACACTTCTTCCCAGTCACAAGGTTCTGATAGAATGTGATCTCAGTTATTGATATTCACTGATGATAGATAATCATATTTTGAACTAATTTATAATATTAACAGAGCCAGCCTGTGCACTTCTATTATATTATAAATATAACTAATACAAGTTTATTAGGGAATTAGGAAGTACAGATAAATGAAAATAAAAATTACCCATAATCCTGCTACCCAGAGATGACTTCTTTTAACATTTATGTGTGTGTTATATTCCAGGTTTTTTTTATACATATTGTTGTTGTTCAGTCACTCAGTCGTGTCCAACTTTTTGTGACCCCATGGACTGCAGCACACGAGGCTTCCCTGTCCTTCACTGTCTCCCGGAGTTTGCTTAAACTCATGTCCGTTGACTTGGTAATGCCATCCAGCCATCTCATCCTCTGTTGCCCATTTCTTCTCCTGCCCTCAGTCTTTCCCAGCGTCAGGGTCTTTTCCAGTGAGTTGGCTCTTCACATCAGGTGGCCAAAGTATTGGAGCTTTAGCTTCAGTCCTTCCAGTGAATGAATATTCAGGGTTGTTTTCCTTTAGGATTGATTGGCTTGATCTGTTTGTAGTACAAAGGACTCTCAAGAGTCTTCTCCAACACCACAGTTCCAAAGCATCATTCTTCGGCACTAAGCCTTCTTTATGGTCTAACTCTCACACCCCTACCTACGTGACTACTGGCAAAACCATAGCTTTGACTATATGGACCTTTGTTGGCAAAGTGATGTCTGCTTTTCAATGCACTGTCTAGGTTTGCCATAGCTAGAAGGATTTTGAGCATTACCTTGCTAGCATGTGAGATGAGCACAATTTGAACATTCTTTGGCATTGCCTTTCTTTAGGATTGGAATGAAAACTGACCTATCCTAGTCCTGTGGCCACTGCTGAGTTTTCCAATTTACTGGCATATTGAGTGCAGCACTTCAACAGCATCATCTTTTAGGACTTGAAATAGCTTAGCTGGAATTCCATCACCTCCACTAGCTTTGTTTGTAGTGATGCTTCCTAAGGCCCATCTGACTTCACATTCCGGGATGTCTGGCTCTAGGTGAGTGACCATACCATCATGGTTATCCAGGTCATTAAGACCTTTTTTGTATAGTTCTTCTGTGTACTCTTGCCACCTCTTCTTAATAGCTTCTGCTTCCGTTAGGTTCTTGCCATTTCTGTTCTTTTTTGTGCCCATCTTTGCATGAAATGTTCCTTGTTCTTTTGGTTTATCTCCAGTTTTCTTGAAGAGATCTCTAGACTTTCCCATTCAATTTTTTCCCCTCTATTTCTTTGCATTGTTCACTTAAGGCTTTCTTATCACTCCTTGCTATTCTCGGGAAGTCTGCATTCGGTTGGATATATCTTTCCCTTTCGCTTCACTTCTTTTCTCAGCTGTTTGTAAGACCTCCTCAGACATCCATTTTGCCTTTTTGCATTTTTCCTTTGGGGATTGTTTTGATCACCTCCTCCTGTACAGTGTTGTGAACCTCCGTCCATAGTTCTTCAGGCACTCCATCTACCAGATCTAATCGCTTGAATCTATTTCTCACTTCCACTGTATAATCAAAAGGGAACTGATGAAGGTCATACCTGAATGGCTTAGTTGTTTTCCCTACTTTCTTCAATTTAAGCCTGAATTTTGTAATAAGCAGTTCAAGATCTGAGTCACAGTGAGCTCCAGATCTTGTTTTTGCTGACTGTATAGAGCTTCTCCATTTTTGGCTGCAAAGAATATAATCAGTCTGATTTCGGTATTGACCATCTGGTGATGTCCATTGTAGAGTAGTCTCTTATGTTGTTGGAAGACGGTGTTTGCTGTGACCAATGCATTCTCTTGGCAAAACTCTGTTAGACTTTGCCCTGCTTCATTTTGTACTCCAAGGCCAAACTTGCCTATTACTCCAGGTATCTCTTGACTTCCTACTTTTGCATTCCAATCCCCTATGAGAAAAGGTTATCTTGTTTTGGCATTAGTTCTAGAAGGTTTTGTGGGTTTTCATAGAACTATTCAACTTCAGCCTCTTCGGCATTAGTGGTTGGGGCATAGATTTGGATTACTGTGATGTTGAATGGTTTGCCTTGAAAGCAAACTGAGATCATTCTGTTGTTTTTGAGATTGCACCCTAGTACTGCATTTCGGACTCTCTTGTTGACTACGAATATAGAAACTTAAAAAAACTATAGTATTATGCTATTTATAGTAATTTATAATTTGCCTCACTTAATATGTGAAATATCTTTTACCATGTTAATATTGTTCTACAGCACTTTTAATGATTCAGCAATTTTCTTTAGTATGGATGTATTAATGTTACTTGATTTTTAATGAGTGCCCTTTGTCATTCATTTATGTTGGTCTTTTTAATATTATAAATAACACTAAGACGAACATCTTTGTTGTCAAGTCTCTACTTGTATCTTTAATTAGTTACCCTTTAACTTAGAATAAATTAATAGAAGTGGAATTTGAGTCATTGTGTATATAATACTTCTATCCTTTGATGTGTATTGCCAAATCACCCTTCAGAAGGATTTTGTCAGTTTATACTGCTCCCAGCAGTACCTGAGAGTACCCCATTTCTATTTCCATCCCACCTCCCTTAATTAGATGTTGGGACTCCTGGTTTCTTTGGCTGAATGTGAGCTTCCTGGATTTCACAGGATGGAACAGCCAGTTCAGAGGTCACTGAAAATGGGAGGCTTCTTTAGCCTCTGACACATTGTATTTCCTCAAATCCTTGTTGGAAGAGAATCTCTTCTTCTGCCCTGATATCTTACAACTGGGCTCAGGGTGAAAAGGCAGCATTCCTCACCAGGCCTTTCATTAGATTTTTTTTCTGCGGATCACCTCAGTTACATCCATGTACAGAAGTGGTAATCTCAGCTGCTTCACTATAACAATAGAGGGCATGGCTTCCTCCCAGTTAGCTATTTCTGACAATCAGATTCCTCCCTGGTGGCTCGGACGGTAAAGAATCCGCCTGCAATGCAGGAGACCTGGGTTTGATCCCGGGGGTGGGAAGATCCTCTGGAGGAGGGCATGGCAACCCACTCTAGTATTCTTGCCTGGAGGATCCCATGTACAGAGAGGAGCCTGGAGGGCTGCAGTCCATTGGGTCACAAAGAGTTGGACGTGACTGAGAGACTAAGCATCCACGATGATCAGATTCCTGAATTCCTTGACAATATACAATTCTCCTTTTTTAGCTCTTTGCACTGTGCTCACATTTGAGCACAGTACTCTTGCCGTAGCTGTGGCCAGCTGGTGAGATTCTGGTTGTCTGACTTACCAACCGGATAGAGCATTCTGGATTTCTGCTCATTACCTAAGTCAAAGGAGGGGTCTATGGTGTGGAGTGAAACAAGTGGCATAATCCCTGGTGGCAGTAGGATATTTTCATTGATCCCTTTGCTCTGGTTCCGGAAACTCTCTGATTGTTTTGTACAATCATCTGCAGTGTATACAGCTTAGAGTGGTGTAAAAGTGCAGACTCTTGAGGTAGCTTTCTGGATTTGAATTGTGACTGCCATTTGATAGCTGTGTGATCAAAGAAGCCTTTAACCTCTTCAATCAGAAGATGCAGAGACTACTTTCTATTGTGGTGATTAAAAAGTAGTCCATGTTAGAAGCTTTCCACAGTGCCTGACATGTTGTTGCTGTTTAGTTGCTGACTTGTGTCTGATTCTTTTGAGACCCCATGGACCTGCCAGACTCCTCTGCCATGGGATTTTCCAGACAAGAATACTGAAGTGGATAGCCATTTCGTTCTCCAGGGGATCTTCCTGACCCAGGGATCAAACCCATATCTCCTACATTGGCAGGCAGATTCCTTACTGCTGAGCCACCAGGGAAGCCCGCCTGGCACATAGTGCTTACTGAACACTAACTGAAATGCTATAGTAGTTCTTTGGCCCCCTTAAATTGTAGATTGATTAGTGATATTTGCAGTGGTTCTAGGTTTGTGTATCTCAACTGTCTGGAATATTAATGTAGAATTTGAATCAGAAATTTTCTCCTGGTCCACGTAGATCCTGGTGGGAAACCCATAGATCACAGTGTCCAGTTATCACAGTGTCCAATTATGACCACATGGTATTGATGCTTTTGGATTCAAAATAGCCTGAAAGCCTGGATATACTGGTGTTTTGCCACTAAAGAATGAGAAGTTTCTGCATCAAAACTTCAAGGGCTTGTTACCCTGGATAGTTTGCAGTTAAGTAGCCCACGTTGGCCGAGCTTTTTGTTGAATGCAGAATTAAGACATTTGAATTTGTCGCATTCACATATATTAAGTTAAAGCCAGTAGACTCATGCCATTGCAAATAGTGACAGTCATCATGTTCTCAGACTTAAAAGATGATACGCCTGTAGTAAGAATAGCTGTTACTGTTGCCCTTGTATTTGGCGAGATGGTGTTAGGGGAAGTACACTGACTAAGACTGCCCACGCTGGCCAGGCACCAGAGTAATCATTTGCATGAGTTGTTTTACGACAGGAGGTCCTGGTAAGGAATACAGAACTAATAAGCCACCATCAACCAGAAGAGTTCAGGAAAGGTCAAAAGGAGACACCGCATGTTCGACCACCTCCCAGAATCCTTCTGTCTGGCATCCATCTTGGCTGAACAAGGTGTGCACCACAGGAAGGACTCTGAGTCAGAATGATTGGCTAAAGACAACCTGGAAGCTAATCCCATCACCATAAAACCCAAGAATTTGAGCCAGAGCAGTTCTCCTGGGTTCCCTTACCCTACTGGTCTCCACTCAGGTGCCCTTTCCCAATAAAATCTCTTGCTTTGTCAGCATGTGTCTCCTCGGACAATTCATTTCTGAGTGTTAGACAAGAGCCCAGTTTTGGGCCCTGGAAGGGGTCCTCTTTCCTGCAACAAAGGTTGCAGCCTCTTGATCATTCTTAATTTTTTGCAATTTTAAAGACGATCTTAAGTCCTTTCAGTGTCCTTAGATGTTCTGACCTTTACTTGAACCTCTGACCTTTGTTTTTAGGTAGTATAGTGTTAATTGTTAAGAGCATGGACTCGGGAAAAGAAAAAAGAGCACAGACTCACAAGGCAAACTACTGTGATTTGAATTCTGGTTCTGCCACATACTAACTCTTGAGGTCCCAGGCAAGTTACCTACCCACTTTATACCTCAGCTTCTGAATTGGAAAATGGGGATAACCAAGTATCCTGCCTCATAGGTTTCTTGACAGGATTAAACAAATTTATGTTAAGAGCTTAAGATAGTGCTTGGGCTTTAAGAGTATAAAGTGGTGAAGTTGCTCAGTCAGGTCCAACTGTGTGACCCCATGAACTGTAGCCTACCAGGCTCCTACATCCATGGAATTTTCCAGGCAAGAGTACTGGAGTGGGTTGCCATTTCCTTCTCCAGGGGATCTTCCTGACCCAGGGATCAAACCCAGGTCTCCCACATTGCAGGCAGACACTTTACCATCTGAGCCACCAGCGAAGCCAGTGTTGGTTATTATTTTGCTTGTAGTCAGCTGGTTGTGCTTTTACTTCACATGATTTATAGGGACTATAAACATAACTTTAAGCTATTCTTTGACGATGGGTGCCTCATGCCTTGTACATCCAGGTTAGTTTGAGCCATTCCATAGCAGTAGTGCTTGGCTGGGGTGTGAACCCCCCACCCTTTTTTTGTTAGCATGGCAGTTCAGTTCAGTCGCTCAGTTGTGTCCGACTCTTTGTGACCCCATGAATCGCAGCACGTCAGGCCTCCCTGTCCATCACCAACTTCCGGAGTTTACTCAGACTCACATCCATCGAGTCAGTGATCCCATCCAGCCATCTCATCCTCTGTTGTCCCCTTCTCCTCCTGCCTCAAATCCCTCCCAGCATCAGAGGCTTTTCCAATGAGTCAACTGTTTGCATGAGGTGGCCAGAGTACTGGAGTTTCAGCTTAATTTTTCCTTCCAAAGAAATCCCAGGGTTGATCTCCTTCAGAATGGACTGGATGGATCTCCTTGCAGTCCAAGGAACTCTCAAGAGTCTTCTCCAACACCACAGTTCAAAAGCATCAATTCTTTGGCGCTCTGCCTTCTTCACAGTCCAACTCTCACATCCATACATGAATACTGGAAAAACCATAGCCTTGACTAGCCGGACCTTAGTCGGCAAAGTAATGTCTCTGCTTTTGAATATACTGTCTAGGTTGATCATAACTTTTCTTCCAAGGAATAAGTGTCTTTTAATTTCATGGCTGCAGTCACCATCTGCAGTGATTTTGGAGCCCCCCAAAATAAAGTCTGACACTGTTTCCACTGTTTCTCCATCTATTTCCCATGAAGTGATGGGACCAGATGCAGTGATCTTCGTTTACCTTAGCCTAGTTCCATAGTCAAGTAGTTGAGAGGCTTAATTCTGAGAGTAGGTTTTTGTTTTTTTTCCTCCCCCAAATCCTGGTGCCTGTGGTGTGTGATCAGAGGATAATGGCTGAGATTACCTGTGCATACTGCCTCTGGAGACATAATGTTCTATATATTTTACTGTGTGTGATCCAGCAGAATTTGTTAAAGCATATATTCAGACCTATTTCACCTAAAACTTTTAGTCATGACCACTAAGATCAATTATATTCAGTATTATCTAGATAAACTTCAGATAATTTATATTGCCTTTTCCCATCTTTATCACTTTATCTATCAGTGTTTGGAGGGTGATGGGAAGCTTAAAACCTAAAATGAAGTCTGAGAGATCCTTGTCAGCATCCTGTTAGATTGAGAGAGTCCCAGCTAAAAGCTATCTTTGCCCTTCTTCACCATTAGGCTTTGGAAATAAACAAATGAAGCAAACATATATGTATAGATATATAGAATGGGCACATTCTATACTTTTGGAACTTGTATTAACAATAAATCATGTATATGTTTTAGAACAGTGGTTATAGGTGAAGAAGCTGGTAAATGTGAGGGTTCCCAGGTGGGAAGCAAGGTATATTAGAGACAGTCATGACAGGCTCCTGAAGCTGGAATTCAGCAAGAGAGAAGAAGTTTGCTGTGAATTGAAATAGGTGAGGTAGGCAATGGGGAGATCATACAGGGTCTTACGGATTATGTAAGGTCATTTTAAGGTCATGTTAACAGCTCATGTTAAAAGATTTTAATTTTATCGAAGGACTTAGGCAAGATGATTGATCAGGAAGAGTGATGCTTAACTTACTGTTCTAGCTGCAATATAGGGAACTGATTATGGGGGAGAAAAAATGGATCAGAAGCCAGTTAAGAAATTTTGCAAGAGTATAAATTGAGATATGATACTGACTTGTAATAGTTATTACAGAGTTTTAGGGCTTCCCTGGTGGCTCAGACAGTAAAGAGTCTGCCTGCAATGCAGGAGACCTGGGTTTGAGCCCTGGGTTGGAAAGCTCCCATGGAGAAGGAAATGGCTACCCAGAGTTAGTTTAGAGGTAAAGTCTACTGTAGTTGATGACTGCATGTAGAGCACAAATGAAAGACTGTAATGATGGTCTTGACATATTCCTTTCCCTATTTGGAACCAGTCTGTTGTTCCATGTCCAGTTCTAACTGTTGCTTCCTGACCTGCATACAGATTTCTTAAGAGGCAGGTCAGGTGGTCTGATATTCCCATCTCTTTGAGAATTTACCACAGTTTATTGTGATCCACACAGTCAAAGCCTTTGGCATAGTCAGGAAAGCAAAAATAGATGTTTCTCTGGAACTCTCTTGCTTTTTCGATGATCCAGTGGATGTTGGCAATTTGATCTCTGGTTCCTCTGCCCTTTCTAAAACCAGCTTGAACATCTGGAAGTCCATGGTTCACGTATTGCTGAAGCCTGGCTTGGAGAGTTTTTAGCATTACTTTACTAGCATGTGAGATGAGTGCAGTTGTGTTGGTAGTTTCCAAATAGGGAAAGGAGTACATCAAGGCTGTATATTGTCACCCTGCTTATTTAACTTATAAGCAGAGTGCATCATGAGAAACGCTGGGCTGGATGAAGCACAAGCTGGAATCAAGATTGCCGGGAGAAATATCAATAACCTCAGCTATGCAGATGACACCACCCTTATGGCAGAAAATGAAGAAGAACTAACAAGCCTGTTGGTGAAAGTGAAAGAGGAGGGTGAAAAATTGGCTTAAAGCTCAACATTCAGAACACTAAGATCATGGCATCTGGTCCCATCACTTCGTGGGAAATAGATGGGGAAACAGTGGAAACAGTGACAGACTTTATTTTGGGGGGCTCCAGAATCACTGCAGGTGGTGATTGCAGCCATGAAATTAAAAGATGCTTGCTCCTTGGAAGAAAAGTTATGACCAACCTTCAGACAGCATATTAATAAACAGAGACGTTACTTTGCCAACAAAGGTCTGTCTAGTCAAAGCTATGGTTTTTCTAGTAGTCATGTATGGATGTGAGAGTCGGACTGTGAAGAAAGCTGAGCGCCGAAGAATTGATGCTTTTGAACTGTGGTGTTGGAGAAGACTCTTGAGAATCCCTTGGACTGCAGGGAGATCCAACCAGTCGGTCCTGAAGGAAATCAGTCCTGAATATTCACTGGAAGGACTGATGCTGAAGCTGAAACTCCACTACTTTGGCCACCTGATGCAAAGAACTGACTCATTTGAAGAGACCCTGAAGCTGGGAAAGATTGAAGGCAGGAAGAGAAGGGGGCGACAGAGGATGAGATGGCTGGATGGCATCACTGACTCAATGGACATGGGTTTGGGTGGACTCTGGGAGTTGGTGATGGACGGGGAGGCCTGGCGTGCTGCATCCATGGGGTCGCAAAGAGCCAGACACGACTGAGCGACTGAACTGACTAACTAATGATGGCCTAGGTTTCTGCGTTTTTTTCCCTTTCACTTTTATTGACACATATGGAGTATTTCCATCATAGCAGGAAGTTGTTTTGGACAACACTGAACTAGAGATATGAGAAAAGTAAATAATCAAGTGTTCTGTTATAATAGGAAGCATTATCAAAGTCTGAGGTATTTGCTACTAAAATTATCTGCCTTATTTATTATGGTTCTATATCATCTGTAAATATTGCCGTGAATATTATAATTTAAAAAATGTTCTTAATTGGAGGATAGTTGCAATATTCTATTGATAAATGTAATTTTAAATGCAGATTTATTATCTACTTTCGTATTTCTAAGATGTAATTTTTATAAGTAAAATGTCAAATTTCAGTGTCTCAACTTTTACTCCTATATCCTGATGTTAATTAGAAGTTTTCGTATATTTTTGCATCATTTAAGAATTTGATTTTACTCATTTGCCATGGCCTTATGACTTAATGTAGCAGTCTTTATATTAAATAATGCTGATCATCTGTGGTGTGAAAGATATGGTGGTGAAAGGTATGGTTGTACTATAGGGATAAGAGGTTTTAAAACAACTGCTTTATATGCCATCTTTTGTAATTATAGCCTTTGAACAATGAGCAGTTTTACATTGCTCGTGTTTGTTACATAATATGCTCTGGTATTCAGAGATATTTTTTAAAGACAATTGTTGTAGTAAAGTTTATAATTCTCTTTTAATAAAATATCATAATGTTAACAATTTTTTTTATCCTAGGAAGCTCTACAAAGGATCATTTCAACTCTGGCAAATAAAAATGATGAAATTCAGAACTTTATTGATACACTAAACCAGACACTAAAAGGAGTTCAGGTATGAATCTGTTGAGAAAAATTTGTGTGACTATATCACAGTGAATGATTGTTGGTTGGAATCATAAGTATAAATATATACCATTAACTCTAGATTATAAACTAATGAAGATGAGAGCAGGGTTTTTTAATGGCAGATTAAAAAAAAGCTTCATTTGGTAGTCCTGGATTCTCCATAGAAAGATCAAATAGTTAGGGAAGAAGAAAACTCTGGAATTGTAATTGGTAGGAATATTATAATGCTCACTTTTGTTCCTTTCCATTTCATGTTTGTATTTTCTAATCCCAAGTAAAAGCAAATCATGCCTTTCCAAAAGTACTGGGAAGCTAAACATTTCTTTTATGGTAAATAATAGAAGGAAAATGTAAATAGTAAGAGGTCCACTTGCAGAACTAGATGAAAGTAAAACATAAAAGATAAAGTGCCCAATGAGAAGAGAGGGGAATACTTAAGGAAATGATCCCAGGTGTAGGTGGGTAATCCATACTGTAAATAATCAAATGTTGATTGTGGAAGGGACCTTAAAGATAAGCTGGTGGTGCTTCTTTGTGAATGCACCTTAATTAATTTAAGGGTCATTTCTTTGTAAGATAAACATATTAATAGAAGATTTCCAGGACCCTTGTAGACAGTGAATCCTTTCCTTTGGTTTTTGTTTGGTTCAGCCTAGTTAGTTGCCAGGCTCTTGGCTTGTTAAACCTATGGTCTTATGTTTTCTTTTCTTCTGAAATTGCTGTGATTGAAGTTAGTTGATAATAATCTTCACCACTTTACCTATCTTTCTCAAAGTATTTTATTGGAATCCACTAATCTAGTTTCTTTAAATAAGCAAAACTGGTGGTTCTAAAACTCTTGGTCTATGGACAAGAGAAGCATCATATTTGAAATCTGGAAAAAGATGCCTTAGTACTGGAGTGAGTTGCCATTTCCTTTTCCAGGGAATCTTCCCAACCCAGGGATTGAACCCAGGTCTCACATTGTAGACAGACGCTTTACCGCCTGAGCCACCAGGGAAGTCCAAGATAGAGCTAGCTCATACTATTTTTTCTGATTGACAGATTATTCGGACTTTACTTTAGCATCCAGAAAAAGAAATAGAGGTGGAATTAAACTACACCCTTGTCATTGAAGATGGGAATATAAGCTGTAGTGGGCAGGAGACTCTAAGGCTATGCCAGTTGGTCATTGACAGGAAAAAGAGTAGGCCAGTCCCTTTTTATAGATGGAAGAACTGAGGTCCAGGAATTTAAGTGGCTTGTCCAGGGTCACACTTTTACTGAGTCGGTGTGGAATTTGACTTAGTTCTTCTGCCTTCCAAACTGCACATTTCTTCCTCTAAATCATGTTCTTACTACTGTATAAAAGGTAGTAAAATGATTAACACCACTTTTGTAAGCCTCTACTGGTTCTATAAACATTATAAGCAAAAATTTGGATTGTAATATTATAGTGAAAATGAAAGTGAAATTGCTCAGTCGTGTCCAACTCTTTGCGACCCCATGGACTGTAGCCTATTACAGTAGATTTTATGTATTAGTTCTGTAAACCAGTGCCAGTTTCACTTCTCTTAGTTGAATGATTCTTCGATGTTGAACAATACTTTAAGATAATTTCTTCTGCCTCATAATTGTTGCAAGTATGAATATTGCTTATCTAGGGGTTTCACAGATATTTTCTTATTTCTTTTTGAAACAGAAGCATCTTGCTTAATGAGGCAGTGAGGAACTCTGGGAGGGCGACAGTTTGAAATGCTATATTGGTTCTGCCACTAATAACTAGGTGTGGGGCTTTGGGCAAGTCTGTATTTTAGTTTGTAAAATTTAGAAGTTTGACTATAAATTCTAGTCAGTAGATGATTTCTGAGATTCCTTCTGGCACCAAAACTCAGTGTTTGATCCCTTTCTTCGAACCCAATAAGGATTACTTAGTCTTTTAATTCTGCTTATCTTGTGTAAATGCAGTGTTTTAGACAACCTGAGAGATTTAAAACTTTGTGCAAAATCAGCCCCAACCCTGTATGCCCAAACTGTTCCTCAGAGTTACAGAATCAAAGTCTCTGGAATATTTTATTAAAATCTGCTTCACTGATGATTCTCATGCACACCGAAGGTTGTAAACCACTGGCTTAGGGCCTGCCTTAGAGCCCAAAGGTCAGGACAAAGTTAACAATCTTAAAACAACCTTTCACCTTGTCCTGTGGAAACAGTCTTATAAAAGTGAGGAGAGGTATGGGCTAGTTCATAAAAGGCTGCATTGCTGAAGTAGAACTATCAGTGCAGCCAGCTTCTTGGATTGATCTGTTTTTAAAAACCTTATGTCAAATATTAGAATTTTAATTATTTTATGATGTTAGGCTATGGTAGTTCATAGTATGAGTTTATTCTCTCCTTTAATAAGCACTGTATCTTTTAGTTTTTTAGTGTTTAATAGCTCTTAAGTAAAATAATTTGTTTTATTCGTTTATTAAACAGGAAAATTCTTCTAACATACTTTCAGAATTAGATGAAGAATTTGACAGTTTATACTCCATATTGGATGAGGTAAAGGAAAGTATGATTAACAGTATCAAGCAGGAGCAAGCACGTAAATCACAAGAGTTACAGGTGAGTTCATACAATGATTTAAATATGAATAATTTTAGTCTGTATAATGCTTGGTTTATTAAAAGCAAAAATTAGTGGGGTTTTGTGTATAAATGTACTTTTATCTAATGGAAGAGTGATTCTTAATTTCATATTGGTCATAGATACCATTTTGTTAAAATTGTGGTAAAAAAAACTTAAGATTTACTCTCTTAACCGTTATTAAATATAAGTAGTATTAAATATATTCACTCTGTTGTGTATTGTGTCTCTGGGGCTTTTTCATCTTGCAGAATTGAAACTCTGTACTCATTGAACAACTCTCCACGTGCCCCTTCACCCACTGCCTGGCAACCACCATTGTATTGTCTGTTTTCATGATTTTGACTACTTTAGATGTCTCACATAAATGGAATTGTACAGTATTTGTCCCTTTGGTGTCTGGCTTATTTCACTCAGCATAATGTCCTCAACATTGATCCATTTTGTAGCATGTGCCAGGATTTCCTTCTTTTTTGACTGAATAATATCCCTTGTATATATTTACCACATTTTCTTTATCTGTGTATCTGTCTGTGGACATTTGGGCTGCCTCCATCTCTTGGCTGTTGTGAGTAATGCTGCAGTATACATGGGTATATGTTGAAATTTTGATAGTGTTTGCATTGAATTTGTAGATTGCTTTGGATAATAGAATTGATCATATTAAGTCTTCCAATCCATAATCGTAAGCTGTGTTCTTCATTTATTTGTTATTTAATTTCTTTTAGAAACGTTTTGTAGGATTCAGTGAATAGGTCTTTTACCCCTTAAGTTTACTCCAAAGAATTTCATTCTTTTTGATACTACTATAAATGGTATTTTTTAAAAATTGCCTTCTTGCATTGTTCATCTGTAGAAGTGCAACTGATTTTTGTGTATTGATTTTGGTTATGATATCTTTGAGAATCTGAAAGCTGTGGAGGAATACAGATGTTCTCTTTCTTTTACAAACAGGCACAATTTCCAAGGGTTAATTAAATTCCCTTTCAAGTCTGCCCAGTCTTCTTGGTTGAAATTTCTTATTTATATTTAGGAGGTAGGGGTTATATTACAGGTAACAACATGGGTTTGAACTGTGAGGATCCACTTATACGCTGATATTTTTCAGTAGGAAATACTGCAGTATCACACAGTCTGTGGTTGGTTGACTCTGCGGATGCAGAAGAACTCCAGATGTAAGGGTTGACTCTTTCGCCACCAGGGAAGCCCATTTGTGGATTAACCTTCTTGTTATTCAAGAGCCAGCTGTACTTAAATCATTTAAGGGTAATTAGTTTAGTCAGAAAGTACTCATAAATTTCAATCAGTAAGAAATTCATTCATTTAAAAACCAAGATTGGAGAAAAAAGGAAAACTCAGCATCTCCTGAAGTTTCGCCCATGATTCATCTTGTGCAGATTTCTGTTCTGCCTTGAACCCAGATCCTTCACAGCACTGGTTTGGAATACCTTTTAAGCTTTCAATTGCTTAATCTCTGGCCTGCCTTCCTCCCTCCCATGCTTTTACTGCTATTTTAATCATATGTAGTTTATCTTTAGTGTGTATTGTAAGGGAAAATGAAGTAGATTTGGATATGGAATAGATGTCATTCAGTTGAGTTCAGACGCTCAGTCATGTCCGACTCTTTGCAACCCCATGAATCGCGGCACACCAGGCCTCCCTGTCGATCACCAATTCCCGGAGGTCAGTCAAACTCACGTCCATCGAGGCATTGATGCCATCCAACCATCTCATCCTCTGTTGTCCCCTTCTGCTCCTGCCCCCAATCCCTCCCAGCATCAGTCTTTTCCAGTGAGTCAACCCTTCACATGAGGTGGCCAAAGTACTGGAGTTTCAGCTTTAGCATCATTCCTTCCAAAGAACACCCAGAACCGATCTCCTTTAAAATGGACTGGTTGGATCTTCTTACATTAAAAGGGACTCTCAAGAGTCTTCTCCAACACCACAGTTCAAAAGCATGAATTCTTCGGCGCTCAGCTTTCTTCACAGTCCAACTCTCAACATCCATACATGACCGCTGGAAAAACCATAGCCTTGACTAGACGGACTTTGAATATGCTATCTAGGTTGGTCATAACTTTCCTTCCAAGGAGTAAGCGTCTTTTAATTTCATGGCTGCAGTCACCATCTGCAGTGATTCTGGAGACCCCAAAAATAAATTCTGACACTGTTTCCCCATCTATTTCTCATGAAATGGGACCAGATGCCATGATCTTCGTTTTCTGAATGTTGAGCTTTAAGCCAACTTTTTCACTCTCATCTCACTATTATCAAAAGGCTTTTTAGTTCCTCTTCACTTTCTGCCATCAGGGTGGTGTTATCTGCATATCTGAGGTTATTGATATTTCTCCCAGCAATCTTGATTCCAGCTTGTGCTTCTTCCAGCCCAGCGTTTCTCATGATGCACTCTGCTTATAAGTTAAATAAGCAGGGTGACAATATACAGCCTTGACGTACTCCTTTTCCTATTTGGAACCAGTCTGTTGTTCCATGTCCAGTTCTAACTGTTGCTTCCTAACCTGCATATAGGTTTCTCAAGAGACAGGTGAGGTGGTCTGGTATTCCCATCTCTTTCAGAATTTTCCACAGTTTATTGTGATCCATACAGTCAAAGGCTTTGGCATAGTCAGTAAAGCAGAAATAGATGTTTTTCTGGAACTCTCTTGCTTTTTCCATGATCGAGCGGATGTTGGCAATTTGAACCAGAGGGTTCCTCTGCCTTTTCTAAAACCAGCTTGAACATCTGGAAGTTCATGGTTCACATATTGCTGAAGCCTGGCTTGGAGAATTTTGAGCATTACCCTACTAGTGTGTGAAATGAGTGCAATTGTGCAGTAGTTTGAGCATTCTTTAACATTGCCTTTCTCTGGGATTGGAATGAAAACTGACCTTTTCCAGTCCTGTGGCCACTGCTGAGTTTTCCAAACTTGCTGGCATACTTGAGTGCAGCACTTTCACAGCATCATCTTTCAGGATTTGAAATAACTCAACTGGAATTCCATCACCTCTACTGGCTTTGTTCGTAGTGATGCTTTCTAAGGCCCACTTGACTTCACATTCCAGGATGTCTGGCTCTAGGTGAGTGATCACACCATTGTGATTATCTGGGTTGTGAAGATCATTTTTGTACAGTTCTTCTGTGTATTCTTGCCACCTTTTCTTAATATCTTCTGCTTCTTTTAGGTCCATACCATTTCTGTCCTTTATCGAGCCCATCTTTGCATGAAATGTTCCCTTGGTATCTCTAATTTTCTTGAAGAGATCTCTAGTCTTTTCCATTCTGTTCTTTTCCTCTATTTCTTTGTACTGATCACTGAAGAAGGCTTTCTTATTTCTTCTTGCTATTCTTTGGAACTCTGCATTCAGATGCTTATATCTTTCCTTTTCTCCTTTTCTTTTTGCTTCTTTTCTTTCAACAGCTATTTGTAAGGCTTCCCCAGACAGCCATTTTGCTTTTTTGCATTTCTTTTCCATGGGGATGGTCTTGATCTCGGTCTCCTGTACAATGTCACGAACTTCATTCCATAGTTCATCTGGCACTCTATCTATCAGATCTAGTCCCTTAAATCTATTTCTCACTTCCACTGTATAATTATAAGGGATTTGATTTAGGTCATACCTGAATGGTCTAGTGTTTTTCCCTACTTTCTTCAAGTTATGTCTGAATTTGGCAATAAGGAGTTCATATCTGAGCTGCAATCAGCTCCTGGTCTTGTTTTTGCTGACTCTATAGAGCTTCTCCATCTTTGGCTGCAAAGAATATAGATTTTAATAATACATATAAATAAATATTTTGAAGAAGAATCTTCGATACATTTAAAAGCTTAGAGATGTGTTTGTTTCTTTGTTTAAAGTTATCACTAGCAATATTTTCACATAGCTTAGTTTTAAACTACAAATGATAAAGTGAGGGAGAGAGGCCAAGAGAGAAGAGAACTGAATAAGAAAGATTGTGTTAGGTGAAATTAGCACAGCACTATATAATAGAGCACGTCACTGTAACAGTTACTTACTACTTTTTGTTTATGTTTGACTTTTTTTTGAAATCTAGACACTTGAATTTGTGACTCTTGTGTTATCCAGTTTTGAAAGCTGTAAATTAGCCTTTATAGGAATATGTGTTACCTGAGTAATGTGATAAATGGAGTACTGAGATTGTGTTCAACTGAATGTACCTGTAACTTGATTCATACATTTTAGCTTAGTTAAATACCATCTAGAAATTTAGTCTCCATTATAGATGATGTTGTCTACAGATGGATTATTTTGATATTTTAATTTAAATCATTGATAGTCTTCTGGCTACCCTGATTGGAAGAATCTTTAAATAAATTTGACCCCAGCTATTTATAATTGCTTTGTTTTCTTTTGTATTTTTAAATGATGAGTATACCTTTATCTGTATGCAATTAAGCTGTTCTGGATGGTTTAAGATAATTAAAATTTATTATATATGTGACTAGTGATTAACTTCAGTACCTCTCTGAAATATGTTTGTTTGATTATTGCTGTTAAGAGTGTAACATTCATTTAAGATTCTGATCATAGAAAATTCTGTTTTAATGATTTATCATTATTATTTTTATTTTTAGAGTCAACTTAGTCAATGTAATAATGCCTTGGAGAACTCAGAAGAACTACTAGAATTTGCAACAAGATCATTAGATATAAAGGAACCTGAAGAATTTTCAAAGGTACCAAAAAACTGACCAAAAAAATGAGACTAATCCACTTAAAAAGGAT